>NC_050456.1:9395909-9995909 GCF_903995425.1 Onychomys torridus
GATCCAGCCCTTGATGGCATGGGCCTAGGAGAGCTGGCTCTGCCCCTCACCCAATGGAGTGGCAGTCCCAATGGCCTGGATTGACCAGCTCAGCTACCACCCAGATCTGCATCCTGGACCGTGGGTTGGCCCACCCCTAACATCTACCCCTTCTGTAATCTCAGGACAGGTCCTGGGGGAAGGATAACTGCAGGACCTTCATAATTCAGGCAAAAACAGGATATCTGAGAGGAGTTTCACTGAGGGTCCAGTGATGATGGTGTGCCACCCTGAACTAGACCAAGGACTCTGCATTGAACATGTGTGGGTGGGGCTGACTGGACAAAAAGGTATACTGCATGACACTCTGAGGCTCCCAATGATGCTGCTAGGATGAATGAAGAGGTTTTGGAAAGATGGAGGAATGAGGTGGGGTTTTTTGTTTGTTTTTAATTAATTTGGGGGGCATGCTGTAGGGGTGAGGGGCTGATATGGAGGGTCTGAGCTGAGGAGGATTGGGATGCATGATATGAAATACCCAAAAAAATCAGTAAAGAATTATGATTTTTAAAAAGTCATCAATCCAGGTAAGGTCAATGGCAGGAAGAGAGTAGATGAAGATGAATTCAGAGTCCAAGGTGCAGTGCCATTGGCCACTGACTAGAAGGAGAGTTCCCACAGCAGTGAGGCACAAAAGAAGTGTGGAGAAAGGGATCAGATCAGCAGCGGACCCTTAACCCAGCAGAACATGGAGTTAAACCAAGACTGTTTATAACTTATAAGGCAAACACCATGAGGCATGCTTAGTTTAATTATGAAAGGACATGGGATGGAAGGGCAGGAATGAGGGTGGGGATAAGAAAGTAGTGAGCTGCTAGCTAAAAAAAACAAGAGACTATTATTTTCCATTCTTGAAAGCTTGTTGAACTTTACCCAAATCCCGTGGAGACCCAGGAGATGACACATTGTCAAGTTTGCCTCCCAACTAGTCCAGGGACCAGGGCTGCTGCAGCCACCGCAAGCCACCCACCCACACAGAGCCTCCCTCCCCATTCCTTCTCCAGATTCCACTATCCAGTACTTCATGCTCTGGAGGACCTTTCCCCACCTGCTGCCTGGCCTTGTGACTGGTGGCTGGAGACATCCAGAATCAGTCGTTTCCTTTTGGCTGCATCTGTTTTGGCTCATTAAATCTGTTATTTCGGAAGTGGGCATGATAGCTCACATCTGTGCTGCACAGTGAGAGGGAAGAGAAACAAACCTTTTAGGGATGTGAGGCTCCCAAATGCCACAGCTGCATCTAACAGTCTACAAAGGCTGATTGACAGATCATCACTGTAATGACTGCAGAGGGGTCATTACAGTTACAACAGAATGTTGCAAGTCCACAGCCATGTTACCTTGGGCTGTCTTAACTCCTAAATAGTCATTTAGCACCCAGCTGTGCATGACAACATCCTTGTGATTGTGAAGCAAATTCTTTTGTAGCCTATGAGCAGCTCTCTAGCTTCTACCAACCCATAAGCTAATAGTGCCATCAGACAGCATTTGAGACCTATGTGTCTTGGTTGGGGTCACTATTGCCACAAAGAAACACCCTGTCCAAAAGCAAGTTGGGGAGAAAAAAGGTTATTTAGTTTACACTTCCATATCACTGCTCATCACTGAAGGAAGTCAGGATAGGAATTCAAACAGGGCTGGAACCTGGAGGCAGGAGCTGATACAGAGTTCATGGAGAGGTGCTGCTTACTAGCTTGCTCCCTATGGCTTGCTCAGCCTGGTTTCTGATAGAACCCAGGACCACCAGCCCAGAGATGGTTCCACCCACAATGGCCAGGACTCCCTCTCCCCCATCAATTGCTAATTAAGGCTTTAATACAGCTCTAGCTAATGGAGACATCTACTTAGTTGAGATTCTCTCCTTTCAAATGACTTTATCTTATGTCAAGTTGACGTTAGACTAGCCAGCACACCCACAGCAGAGGCTTCCTTGCTTTGCTGCAACCTGTCTATCTGATGCACAAACCAGTGTATTTGAAAGCATTTTGATTTATGACTTTCTTCTGTTACTATAAAAAACTCATGAAATTATTATCTCATTGGAACAATTATCTAATTGGGATGACCTGAATCTGTGTTCCCAAGCCAGGGCCATTCATATTTGGTTCTAGAATAAACTGTCTCTTAGTCCCTTTGAGGTGAAAACTGCGTTATTTACTTCATCATCTTTTATGTCTGAGATCCTTTGGTCTCCAGAGTTTGGGGTTAAGAAATAATTTGCATTGTTTAAGGTCTTGTTAAGTGAATATTTGTATTAATTTGGGGCTGGAAAAGTTTCATCTAAAATAAAAACAAAAATATATAAGTGTACATAAATTTTAAACAATTTAAATGTTTGGGTTTTGTAATGAAAATAAAGAGGTTGTGCAGTTCAATGGCAGAAAGCATGCATTTTAATACCTGCATTTGGTCAGATTGACCTAGGTGTAAGAACGTGATGGCTGCTAACCCACACAGTCATCTTGAAGGCCAAGTTCCTGTGCTTACAGGTCAGAGAGCTGCTGCCCTATCCGGAGACTCAACGTTATCCCCAATGCCTTTTTCTCTTCATTTCAGCTAGGATGCTTTGGGAAAACATATGAAAGAAGCCAGTTGATAAAGATGGGAAACCATTCTCTACTGAGCTCCATACAGCCAGTGGTGCACGCCCAGGAGAACCCTGAAAGTTACCGATGTGTGAGAGGCAGGCACTGTGAAGATGTATGTATGTACGATCATGAGGGTCATGGACAATGCTTTTAGGATGCATGCTGCTCTTTCAGCTCTTCGGTTCTAAGGCTGGAGAGGCGGCTCAGTGGTTACAGTGTGCACTGCTCTTGAAGGGGACCTAAGGGGTCCCAGCACCCACATGGGTGGTGGTGGGAGGCTCTTGACTGCCTGTGACTCCAGCTCCAGGGGGTCTGGATGCCTTCTTCTGGCCTTTGTGGACACACTAACATGTACACATAGTGATACACAGACACAGCTGTTCTCACTGGCTTTGCACTTTTGGAGGAGAGAGATACCATTTTATACCATTCCGGGATAGTGTCATATTGGACATTGCTGAGATTGTCTTTGAAGAGGGTTTAGATACAGCAAATAACCATTTCGAGCACAGTAACTTGGGAAGCAATTGGCACTTATGCCTCCCATTCTTTAAACCCTCCCATCCCCTTCCCACGACATTCTAAATTCTAGAGAGAGAGCCTGAATGGTTCCTCTCCTCAGCTGCTGTGAACTGACTGGCAGTGTCCAGAAGAGAAGAGGAAGCTAAGCTCTCTTGACTGTGACTGCCCCCACCCTAGGGAGCTGAGGCTCTGGGTGCCAAATACACCCCAGTCTGCAACTCTCCTGAAGACACTGATTCTTTCCTCACAGCTGGCTGTGTAGAGTGATGGCCTTTCCTAGTGGCTACTATGAGCCTTGTTAAAGGGACAGTGTCACTAGTGTGGGAGTCTACCAGCATGCAACTGTAAAACTGCTTTATAACGGGACACTCACTGGCGCAACACTTTAGATCCCAGCAGACAAGCCCCTGCGGCAGCTTTGAAATCCCAGGGCTGTGGTCAAAGTACAGACCTTCTGAGAGGACAAAGTGTTCTGTTTCTGTAGTACAAGGGTGTGGCGTTTGTAGCTAGTAAAGTAATCTGAAAACAAAGGCCTCCGGGTCCTGCAGGGCACGATGCTGGACTGACTCAGCGGTGGGAAAGGAAAGTGGCTCTTAGATTTCGGAACCTCTAAAGCTGCACCACCCCGTAGTTCCGTCCCAGCCGACAGGAAGGGGCTGTCAGTCGCTGCTAACACGTACACATTTACACACACTCACACAAAACAGAAGATACGAACACCACGAGTCTACTCTCCGGAGCCTCCTCCTAACCTGTGACCAGCCTCCTGCTCTGTCTCCAAATCCTTTTTCGTCTCATACTGGGGAACAGAAAAGCCTTCTGGTGATGTTCAGCCAGCTATAGCCGCTGCCCTAAACAAGGCTGCAAAATCAAGCACCCTCATTAACACAGGACAGCTTTCTGAATATTGCGAATAACCACAGATAGTTTGATTGCTAATGTCCAATGGAGGACTAGTGTTTTGGAAACAAAATAGTGCTTTGTTAGATATTTCATGTGTAGAAATTAATTGGAGAATTAAAAAGCAACCAGAAGCTCACAACTGTCTGTAACTCCCATTCCAGGGTACCCGACACCCTCATCCAGACATGCATGCGGGCAAAACACCAATGCACATAAGTGAAAAATAAATAAATAAATTAATTAATTAATTAAAAGCAGTCAGAAGTGACAACCACACACACATACACATACACACATTCTTCCACCACAATTTAGGGTTTGTCTAATAGAAAACATTCTACAAACCGTCATGTTATTTTAAATATTCTGATTCTCTCAATTAAAAGACCTGGAGGTATGAATTTTTCATAAACCATCCACAATGTTTACATTTCTCTCATAATTGCTCATTTTTAATTTCACTTAGATAATTTTGTCCAAAGAAGATATGGAAACATTTTAGCAAGAAAAAAAATTATATATAGGTTTATACTCTATCTCAGATCAATGAGGTATGGAATTGAAATCCCAAGGATTCATATTCAAGAAAAAAACAAATCATTGACCAAGATGAATCAGAAACACTGTGTTGCTTTTCCTTAATATCAGAAAGCCAAGCATTAGAAGCACATTTTATAGGGTTTCATTGTACACAGTACTATGCCACACAAGGACATTTTTACACCAGTGTGTACTTCTGTTCAGCATGTTCAAGACGCCCCCCTCTACCTTCCCCTTCCCTCCCCCACCTCTTCCATTCTCTTCCTTTATTCCCCCAGGCAGTTTTGCTTCCACATCATACACACCTCCATGACTTTATGTAGCCCTATAAAATCTAGAAATCACACAGAAAGCACGCAATATTTGTCACTAGGAGACTAGCTACATCCACTTATGATCTCTAGTTGCATCATGTTCTTCAAATGTCACAATTCCATTCCTTTTTACAGCTGCAAATGTTCCCATTGTGTTTATATAGCAAATTTTCTTTATCCTTCCTCGGGACACTTAGGTTGTTTCCATAATAACTGTCGTGAACAGTGCTGTGGTTAATACTGCTATGCAAGTATTCCTGTGATTTGTCATCTTGGAGTCCTTGAAGTAAATGCTCAGGAGTGCTATAGGCGGGTCATATGGTGGATCCAGTTTTAGTTTAGAAAGTTTGTCTTAAATTAATGAATTTCATATAACACCATTTGAAAAAAAAAAGTTCAAAAATATGTATGGCTAATTGGAAAATTTTTATTATGAGAGGTTTTTGGAGACCAAAAGCTGTAAAGCCAACCACAAGATAATCTAGTAAACTGGAAGTTTCTGTGAATGAAAACTACTATGTTCTTAGATGATTTTATAGTTTGAAGCTAGCCTGGGCTATTTCACGAGTTTCGGGCCAGCCTGAACTAAAGTTGGAGGACTGTCTTGGTTTCTTTTTCCTGCTGCTTCAATAGAATGCAATGGTGAAAGAGTGATAAGTTGGCAAACCCTCTGGCAAGTCTAGACCAGGTGGTCTCGGAAGTTCTCTGTACTTCTTAAGTGACAGAAGTGACTTGAGAATGTAGGTGTAGATAAATGTATTTAAACTGTGGGGAACAGCTTTATTGAAATGTAATTCATATTGCTATTTTTTTCCAGAGATGGTTCTTGTGGGAATATTTGTACACTGTGTGAAGATGTGTTGCTGTGGTTGGTTTAATAAAGAGCTGAACAGCCAATAGCTAGGCAGGAGGTATAGGCGGGACTTCCAGGCAGAGAGAGGACTCTGGGAAAAAGAAGGGTAGAGTTGCCAGCCAGACATGGAGGAAGCAGCATGGGCAGTACAGAGGGATGAGGTAATGAGCCATGCAACAGAATGTAGATTAAAATAAATGGGTTAATTTATGTTATAAGCGCTAGTTAGGAATAAGCCTAAGCTGTAGGCCAAGCTTTCATAATTAATAAGTCTCCATGTCATTATTTGGGAGCTGGTTGGCAGGACAGAAATAGACAAGGTACACAACGTAGCCTTGGCTGTCGTGGAACTTGCTCTGTAGACCAGGCTGGCCTTGAACTCAAGAGATCTGCCTGTCTCTGCCTCTTGAGAGCTAGGATTAAAGGCATGTGCCATACTGCCTGGCTTTATATTGCAAATTTCAAGTGGCTTTTAGTATAGCTATGGTTCTTGAATTACTGTTGTTCAACTTAGCAATACTGTGAGTTGACAACAGAGTGAGAGTACACCTGCATTACCATTCTGTTCTATCTTCAGGATAATGAGTTTCTTGAGGTATCTAATACTTTACAGTTAAATAGGTTTTGTGTTAGATGGTGTCTCAACAACTGGAGGCCCCTGTCAGTATTCTGAGCACCTTTACTGGAAGCCACGCTGTGCTAGATTGTCAGTGCCCAGTAGGCTGTGTGTATTAAATATGCTATGTACTGGGTACCAAACCCAGGGCCTAGCACATGAGTGTATATGGTGTACTTTCTGCCTTGTGCCACACCTCTATCTCCTAAATGTATTTTCTGAGCCAGCTTCATAGGTCAGGAAAGGAAAGAAAAAATAATGCTTTATGTGTGGGTGTCTTTAAAGTGATTTTAGTATGGAATTTTCCTCAGTATTCACTTGTATTCATTTCTATTTTAGGCAAATCAGACCTTCAAAATAATCTTAATATCCTAGGATAACAGTTACTAGAAGAATATTACATATTTTATGTGTACTTACATGTAATAAAAAATTAAAAGTAAAATATACCACCTATGTAAAATTTATAGACATTGCAGTTCATTGTCAAAAGCTCTGACAAGTGTCTTCAAACTTTTATCTACAGATTTTTAGTTATGATGGAGAAAATTTTGTGTGTGTGTGTTTGTGTGTATGTATGTGGTGTATGCATGTGGATATGTATCCACGTCTGTGGGTATTCATGCATGAGCTCATATGTGTAGAAGACAGAGGTCAATGTCAAGTGTCTTCCTCTTGTACCCCACCTTATATTTGGGACAGGGACTCTCACTAAATCTGGAGTTCACTGATTTGGCTAGACTGGATGGCCAGCAGGCATCCCCAAGATCCTCTAGTCAGTGTATACCAGATCTATTTAATTCTTTTTAACTCCTGTAGCTGGAAGTTTTCCTGTGCCTTGCCCAGCCCCACAATCCCATAGCCACTTATAAAATAACTGAGGCTTAATATTATTTACAAACTTATGGCCATAGACTATGGCTCAAGCTTCTTCCTAGCTAGCTCTTATAACTAAACTCAGCCCATTTCTCTTAATCTATATGTCACCATGTGTCCTTTGGCTTTACATGTGTGCCATTACATGTTGCTCCCTGAACGGCAGGATGACATCTTTTCTCTCTTTCTTTTCTTCTTCTTGTCTATCTGCTTGAATTTCCTAATTTCCTGCCTGCCTCTAAGCTGCCTTGCCATAAGCCAAATGGCTTTATTTATCAACCAATCAGAGCAACACATATTCCCAGCATACAGAAAGACATCCCACAGCAAACTCCCTCATACAGACATGCAGTCATTTAAACAGCTCCCAATTCATGAACATTTAAGCTAATGTCAGCATTTTGCAGTGAATATTTCTAGGATTATGGTTCCTGAGATAGTTGGTTTTGGTTGTCAAGTTGGCTGAATTGAGGGATGCCTAGAGAATTGGTAAAACAGACATCTGGCTATCTGTAAGGGTGATTCTACAAAAGATTAATATGTGGGTCAGCATACTGAGGAGGAAGAAAATGGGGCAGAGTTCCTGTCCTCACACTTACCTTCCCTTCTGGAGCAGGTCCTCTGTGGACACCAGACTCATGATTCTAAAACTTTCCACTCTACAACACAGAGACTCACACCACTAGGTATCTCTGTCTCTGTCTCGGTCTCTGTCTGTCTCTCTGTCTCTCTGTCTCTCCGTCTGTCTCTCTGTCTCTCTGTCTCTCCGTCTGTCTCTCTGTCTCTGTCTCTGTCTCTCTGTCTCTCTCTCTCTCTCTCTCTCTCTGTCTCTCTCTCTGTCTCTCTCTCTCTCTCTCTCTCTCTCTCTCTGATCTTCCTTCTTTGAGCATCTAGCTACACATTTCCCTGACTATGCAGCCAGCTTACAGCCAGCCTACAGCCAGCCACTGTAAGCCTTTCCAGCCTCTAACTGGATGAGCTGGTCCATTAAAT
The DNA here is from genome assembly GCF_903995425.1 of Onychomys torridus. NCBI lineage: Eukaryota > Metazoa > Chordata > Mammalia > Rodentia > Cricetidae > Onychomys > Onychomys torridus. The sequence continues at coordinate 9,404,154 of NC_050456.1, forward strand.
CCCTTTACACTTCCCCTGCTGTTTCTGTTTCCCTGGAGACTCCTAATACAGTTCCAAACCATGCTATTGTGAACTCACAGTCAGCATCACAGAACATTTCTGAACTTTGAAATGTAGCAATATCTGGTAGGTGGTATAAAACTGACAGTATTAAATTTAGGGCCACTTGCTTAATTAAGAGACCAGTAAGGATTTCTTTGGTACGAGAGCCAACATCACATAAGAGTCACTGAGACACTGAGAGCACCATGAATTAAGAAGATTCAAGAATTAAAAGAAATGCTTTCAATTTCTTTCTTTAGGTCTGGGAATCAAACTCAAAAGTTCTTTATGTTCCACCACTGAGTGACGTTCTCAGCCCTTGTGTGTTTTCTTTCTTGCAAACAAATTTTATGCATTTAGTCCCAGAAAGTCATCAGCTAAACTTGCAGCCACTTTAGCATTCATATCTACTGTCTCTATGACAACACATCTCCCAGAACTCCTGCTCCTCTCCCTTCTGTGCCTTAAAGGGCTTGCTACTTATTCTGATCACGGCTTTAACATACATTGCTTTGTTTTTGTTCTGAGACAAGGTTTCGCTATGTAGCTCCGGTTGGCCTGGAATTCACTGTGTCGTCCCAGCTGGCCTGAGCATTGCAATCCTCTTCTCTCAGCTTTCTGGCTGCTGGGTTGATAGACGTGTGCTACTCTCACACCCAGCTCGGATATTTTCACTTACAAATATATTTACATCAGATATATCCTAGCATAAAGAAATACCAAACACACCAAACACCTCTGATGCTTCTTGATTTTTGTGTTTCAAAATCACAAAATTGATTGACTTACCAACAACCCATAACCTTATTTCTTCTCCACAGCATTTATGACAGCAAAGTTTAGCAATTATTAACATTATTTCAGTAAGTAGGTTTGTGCAATTGCTGGGTTTCAAAATAAAAGTCTGTTCCTGGCATTTGTCATTTGCTAAGAGACAGACACACAAGGTGTCCTACCGGCAATAAAAATATATGGAGATTTTAGAAGAAAGACTCCAACTTTGTCCTCTTTGGGACTTCATAGCTTTACCATATAGTTCCAAACATTTAAAAAAACAATGATTCAATTGTCTGCCCAATCATTAGAGAATCCATTAATGAATAAACCTGAGGACAAAGGTCTCCTAAACCATGTTACAAATGTTCCTCTGTGGTTTCGGTGGCGTGTTAATTACCTCTTACACAAGAGTCATAGCACTAGAGGCGTGGCCATCACTGTCTTATAATTGCTGTCACTGCTGTCTCAGACACTTTCAGTCATGTTTATCAAATGGCTAGTTTAGGCAGAGCGTAGCCATGATTTAAAGCACTGCTCACACCAGCCCTAATATCAGGTACCACTTACCACCTATTTTCTGAGACCCTTAAAATAGATATTGTGTTTGGTGAAATGATTGGAGAAATATCATGGCAACCATCTTGTTAGAACAACCCAGAAGACAAGCCTCAGAGGACTGTCTTCTTTAGCATCTTCAAAAACAGTTTTTCAAAAATTCTCATCTACTCATGTGTCAGTTATCTTTTGAATTGGAATTATGAGTGAGACCACAGCGAGAGGAGAAAAGCTCTAAAGCCTTTGAACAGGGCGTTGAACCCCTACCCGTGCTTTCTAGTCTTAAAGTGTTAGTGAAGATACATCTAGTCCAAAGTTCTGAGCGGTAATTGTACCTACTTAAGAACCCAAGGGGCTGGCAGGGGCAGCCTTTCTACTTAGCAAAATGTTTAGCAGACCTGAGACCTACAAGTCCCCCAGGTGCAAATAGCTTTTTATGTGGCTACTGGAACATTTGAGTTTCTGTGAATTGCCTGTGAACCCGATGAGCTCATAAGTCATCAGGAGAGTGTCAGTGTGCCAGGTCCAATCACAGCAGGCCTTTTATGCAGACTCTGCCCTAAGCTCCAGCTACCCTGCATTAGGCCTGAGAGTCTTGTCAAGAGGAGACCCAGTATCCACATCTCTTATTCAACAATCAAAGAGTTTCAGTGGGAACTAACAGTTGCTGTGGGATAATCCTTTTGTACACTGTGAATATGCATTACTCTCATTGGCTAACAAAAAAGCTGTTGGGCCTATAGCAAGGCAGGATAAGGTTAGGCAGGACAATCAAACTGAGAACTGGGATGAAGAAGGGCAGAGTTGGAGAGAGGGTACAAAGGCAGTCTAGCAAGCCGGACAGACTGACTATGAGTAGGGGGAACTGAGCAGTTAATGTATGAAACAACAGTGGCCATTACCTCCTTACTGTCAGGGAAGGGAGCCCTCTTGACTAAGAGTGAGACTATAATAAAAGCCATAATGAGAGGAAGTAGGAACCACAGGTGTAGATGAGTACTTATGGTTGTACATAAATGTACAATGTATTTGGTGATACACACACTTGCATGTATAGAGAGGGCATGTATGTAGGAGCAGTGTGTGTACAAATCTTAGTTTCTCCCTGAGAAATGCCTAGGGGCAGCTCCATCTTGGGATCAGCAAATCAATCCAACCCCCAGGTTCTGGTTTCTAATTGCCACTCGCCTCAAAGAAACAGCTTCTTGGAGAAATGGCTGATTCTAGTATAGGGACAAGGAAGTGAGCCTGAGTCGTCAACTGTGCCAGGAACTGAGGACGCGCTGAATGGATTCGAGGGACATGTCAAAGGGACATAGAAGTCAAGCTGGGCATGGTGCCTCATGCCTACAGTCTCAGTACTCAAGGGGCTGAGGCAGGAGGAAGTCAAGTGCCAGGCCAGCCTAGGCTACATACAGAGACCTGTCTCAACAGACAAAAATGCCTAGCACTCAGCAGGTCAAAGCAGAATGATCAAAACACTCAAGGTTACTTCATCTACACAGTGGGTTCCAGCCCAGCCTACCCTGAGAGCGCTCATTTCTACTACACAAATCTCAGACAATTTGATCACCAAAATAAATCATGATAAACTGAATTAGAGATCACTAGGTAATACAAGATTTTAAGAAATCACAATGACATAAACAAACAAATAAATAAATGAATCTATAATGACAAAAGTAACACAAATAAGTTGGAGTTTAATATTAATCAATATAGAAGAATGAAGGCACTAAAAATCAGAACTTTTAAAACCAATATAATACTTACTCAGGCAAAAGTAGGTTAATGGACAAATGTAAGGGGTATTTTAGCCTCAAAATTTCTTACAGAGTAATTACAAGTTATAACAAAATAGTTTGCTTCTAATAGAGGAACTTCACAAACATAACCTGTTTTTGTTTGTTTGTTTTTTTTGAGCCTTAGAGGCTCTGAACCCACAGAGATCCTTCTGCCTCTGCTTCTCCAGCTGAGGGACTAAGGGTCTGTGCCACTATACCTAGCCCCAAATAGTATCTCACTGAAATAACTAAATCAGACATTGCCAATAAGAGGAAACCATTGACACCACATGCCATGTGATGGGATGTAAGAAAAATAGCATAATTGTGAAAATTTTGTTAAACGGCGGATTGCCTGGATCAAATTATTAAGCAATGTTAGTTCCCTTACAATATGTTAATAACTCTTGTCTACCAAAAAAATAATAATAAAAGATAAATCAAGGAAAAAAAAAACAGAAAAGTATTAAATAAACCCAAGTTCAGCTCAGGGGCTATTTCTGCAACAACTGACCTGTAATCCTCATAAGCGACAGGGCATGAGAGTCAAAGAAGGAAGGAAGGAGGAATTGTTCCAGAGTAAACGACACCAGCTGCCTCACTGAGCCCAGACCACATCCCTGTGTCATGAAGGACATTGTTGAATCGACTGGCCAGGAGGATTGCTCTGGGTGAAAGGATGCAGATATTTTTGTGTTATGTTTGTAACTCTTATCCACATTTGAAACTGTTCCAAACTCAAAAGTGAAGAACACAATGTCAACCTGTTCCTCTGTGACTTACTCGGTGAGTGATGTCCATACTAAGAACACCATCTTCGTGACTCCCCCTCATCTAATGTCCACAAGAAAAGTGGCCCATTTGGAGAACCAAGTTAGTCACTGTGAAAACACAGTAAGTGCTGCCTCACCAGAGAATTACCAGTTGTTATTAATGTTAAACAGTCATGCAGCACCATATAGTTACTCATAATTAACCAAAAGTAATGGCTCCTTCGAGTTACCCTTCAAAAAAACCAAAGCTAGCATATATATCAGACACATCCTAACATTATGCTTACACAGATAAGGAAATAAAACTAGACTGGCATTATTCTTCTCCCTTTTATTTCAGGTTAGAGGAGGCACAGATCCAGGTGTCCACAAACGACTGCTCCATAGTTTGGGAGGAATGAGAATGACATCCTGTTTGTGCATGGCCAATTAAGTGTCGGGCTACACCTTTGGAACCCCAGGCCATTCACACTTCACCAAGGCTGTGCAATCAAGTGATAATACTTATGACTGAGGATATTGGTGTCTCCATGGATGACGCACTAGCTCTCTGTCCTGACTCTCTATTACAACGGGGGTCAGGGGTGTCCAATGAAGACAAAACTGGAGAAAAACTGTCATCAGCTTGCTGCTTCTCCCTTCACATCAGAGACCCCTGAACATTCTTCTTTCTACAAAGAAAACAAATTTAATGTTCTTCTTCGAAATCTCTTTAGTTCCCCCATGTGTCTTTAGGCCAACATCTGTGCTTCCCTCTGCCAACCATGGGTTTGATACAAGCATTTGCTTCTTTCTATCCATCACCATTCTAACCACAGATGCTACATAAGGAAATGACAATACAATTTCTTTTATGAAATAACAATACCAGCAATATCACAGTGAAAGAGAGCCATAGCTCATGTGCACTGTGAACAAACTCTGAAAATGGTGTTACTTGAAAGAATGCCAGGGGCTTCAGATAATCTATGCAAACCCACGGGGTCTATAGATAGTACTTCAGATAAAATTGCATTTGTAAGCTAACAGTGACACACTGAATGTATACTAGAATACTTGAATATGAAACAGCATCTATTGATCCTTGTCATTTTGAGTTTAAGCCAGTATATTCGTATCCCATTCTGCAGACAGGTTTAGTATCCTATTCACAGTAGCTGGGAGGTGGCAATCATAACCAAATAGCATTTTCAGCAGGCAGTCTGGCTTGAGAAACCAAGTCTTATTAATTAGCAATTTCTCTCTCCTGAGAGGTTTTCTAAGTCATTGCCAACACGTGCATTGTCAACTCTTTCCAATTCAGTTTAGCAGCTCTCGAGGTACAGCATTTCAAATCTAGAATTCTAGATGATCACTCCAGTAGACATAACGAATTCACTGCTGAACATGTATTAGGTAGCTCAGTGAAAGAGCATTTCCTTACCATGGACAAACCTCTAAACTCAATCACCAACACCTGACCAAAAAAAAAAAAAAAAAAAAACCCTACTAAGTACATTCAAATCACATTAAAAAATTAAGGTATATTTGAAATGGAACTTCATAATTTAAGAAGACAAGGGTTAACAGCAGATATTATGGCCTAGACTAAGGGGTAAAATCAAGAGTAATTTTTAAATTTTATTTTTTATTTATTGTGTTGGATGTTGATACATACAATTCAGTAGATATTGTCAAAAGAATACAAAGAAAAGCACCTTAGACACACAATCAATTGCCAAAAAAATAAAGATGAGCATCCCAGGAGACCAGAGGACAAAAGACCGGCTGCTTTCACAAGAGAAAAATCCCTCTAGAAGCTCACTTGCCAGCAAAAGCAATGGAAGCAAAAAGACAATGGAGTCACATGACTTAAAGTGCTAAGAAGAGGCCAGAGCGATAGCTCAGTGGTTGAGAATGCTTGCTGTCAGGGTGTAACACTTCTCAAACCAATATTCCACAAGACAGTTCCATTAATGTCACTAAAATGGTAACAACCAATAATTGACATTACAAAAAGAGAAACAACAGGAAAATCAAAGTACACAAAAACATGTTATTAAAACACAAAACTACTGAACTGCGTTCAACAAGGTCTAGAACAGTGGTTCTCAACCTTCCTAATGCTGGGGCCCACTAATACAGTTCCTTATGTTGTGGTGACCCCAACCATAAAACTATTTCATTGCTACTTCTTAACTGTAATTTTGCTACCCTTATGAGTAGTAATGTAATAACTGATTTGTGACCCCCCCCAAAGGGTTGTGGCCCACAGGTTGAGAACCACTGCTCTAGAGGGAGGGAAGCTACACAGGGGAAAAAAAAAAAAGGAAAACTAAGGAGCTCAATGTATGGACCAAAACTAGTAGGATCCTGATGCTAAGATTGCAATTTTTAAAAATATTTGGTAAATATGCATGTATGTGTGTGTGTGTGTATGTATGTGTGTATGAGTGTGTGTATGAGTGTGTGTCCACACGAGACACCAAGCTTGCGGGGATCAAAGGACACCTTACTGGAGAGTTGGTTCTTTCATTCCATTATGAGGCTTCAGGCAGGCAGCTTTACAGGCTGAGCCATCTCAGTGGCTCATGATTTCCAAGTTTCAAAAATGAATTTTGTCATCAGGGAAATCTAAACAACCAGCAGCGAAAACCAGATTGGTCCTGAGTTACTCAAACAAAATGAGAGCTATTTTGAGTGTTGGTAATTGCTTTGGTTTAGACTTGAAATAAAGACTTGGAGGCAGGGCAGTGAGGAGGTGGGGGCCACCAGAAGAATTTAAGTCATTTGGGCATGCTCCTAACAGAAATGCTAGCACTCCAGTCCCTTTTGTACTTCCCAACAACAAAGGTGAGCAGACCTCCTCCACATGTCCCTAGCATGATCTATTGCCCAGTGCAAAAGAGACAGGAATCATGGACCAAAAACTCTGAAATTGTGGGCCAGTAACAAACCTTTCCTCTCTTTCAGTCATCCCAGGTATTTTGTCACCACAGTGGAAAGTCAACCAACACGATCATGCTGGTGTAACTTCTGAGTAAGTTTGAAATTTGATGTATGATTTTACTTATAAAATCTGAAAACAGCTTGTTTTAAATGAATCTGCTTGAACCATCTACCCATTTTAGAATGCTATGCCCATCTTAAGACACTCAGCTCAAAAGCAAAACTCCTTTTGTGTGTATGGATGAAAATTAATGTATAGGATTTGACACTTAACAAAACAGTGTCTCTGTTGGTACTGATTCAAATTCACTCAAGTTTGGTGAATGTTTATTATAAGGCAACCACTGTATAGCCATGATGGCACCTCCCATCTGTAATCCTAGTACTCAGGAGGCTGAGGCAGGAGATCATCCTAGGTTCAAAGCCATCACACAGTGAGTTCCAGCTCACTCTAAGCTACAGTGAAACCCTGCCTCAGGCAAGCACTGTGCTTCTGTAAAAACACTTTTTAGAAGGTCTGAACTATAGAGGCTCATGCCTAGAATCCTACTACTCAGTAAAGTGAAGCAGGGTTGACAGTTCAAGACCAGCCTGGACTACATAGTGAATTCCTGCCCAGCCTAGGCAGCTGAGACACTGTCTTCAAAACCAAAACCAAATACAAAGGTCGGAATTACATAGTATTAATTACAAAGTTTCTTTCAGTTTTCTTTCTAGTACTGGAGATAGAATGAAGGGCCTCAAACACAGACTCTGCCACTGAGCTATCTCCCAGGCTTTCTTGTTTTCTGTAACAAATGACTGGATTTTATGTTAATGCAATGGTTAACTTTAATTAGAGTACCAGAATCACCTAGATGCTGTAAGCGCAAAGACTGCTTGGCCCAACCCTAGAGTTTCACGTTCCTAGGTCTGGAGTGGAGGCTGGGGTTTTGTACCTCCCTGAGTTCCTAGCTACTAATGTTTCTAGTCCATCACTGTCTTACCTCAATCCAGATGCAGTCATTTAGAAGCAGTAATGCAGTAGTATATTCACATCTGCATTCGGTATGGGACAGTCCTCTAGATAATTGTTTCAGCAATGCTTTACAGATCACTTTCTACTAGTTTTAATTATGTGTATGTGTGAGGGCAGATGCACATGAGTTCAGGTACCCAAGGAGGCCACAGGCGTCAGTCCCTGGGATTGGGAATTACAGGCAGCAGTGAGCACCAAAGTGGGTGCTGGGAAATGAACTCTGGTCCTTTGCAAGAGCAATGTGTGCGTGTAACTGGTAAACAATTTCTCCATCATTTCAGCAATGCCTTAATTCTCCCTCATTATACAACCAGAGTAAAGACCCACTCCCCAATTGTAATATCAATTGCAATAAAAGAAACAAAAATTTTAAAACATGACCAAAAGAACATTTGTCTAGCACTCAGGGCTCTGGGCTCAATCTCCAGTATGGGGTGAGGGTCGTAAAAAAAAACCCAAATTGAAAGTAATTTAAAAGTAACAAGCATTTAAGATCTACACTAGTTTTGGATTTTTAATTTCTGTGGAGTAGTATTTTACCACTACCTAGAAAATAACCAAAACTTTTAACTTTTGTTTCTTGGGGGAATGTTAAGACTTTTATTATACCAAAATGCTATAGAAATAAAAGAAAATTACCTAGATTTCAAAGAACTGAGGATGTTTAGATTTCCCTAAGTTCTACCAAGCTGCCATTTTATGCTAAGGCTCACAGGTCCTAAGAAATAAAATACCGTGAGCTTCTGTTATTCCTACTCCAAATGTCTCTTTTTCAAATACATATGCAAGAAAATGTTCCAGCTACTAATTTACTCAATGCTTGCTATGAGCCAAGTCCACTCACAACTAGTGCATTTAATCCTTTTATTCAATGAACAAACCCTACCAGTAGACATGACCTTGGCTTACAAATGAAGAAACCAAGAGAGCAATATTAAACTAGATAAGTCTAGTAAGCAGGCTCCATTATCAAGCATGGGCTTGTGTGGCCATTATCATACTATGCTGCATCTCAACAAATTCCTACTCCATAAGAATAGTTTATACACATTATTGCCCTCAACCATCTCAAGCTAGGTGGGTCTCCATGTTACCAGAACATTCACAAGTTTCAAAGGATTTGCTCAAAGAGCTACATGTATGTCTGAAAAACATGCCAGGATTGGGACACAAACTTTGAACCTCATGTTGTTTTCAGCTAGTATAATCATTCTTCCCCAAATCTAACCATTCATTTGATACTCCTATATTTTGAATTTGCATAGAATTGGAACATTCTCTGGCTGTGGTCTATTGGGAATATCTTTAGTCTTCAATACTTTAATATTAATTTATGATATTTTTGGTATCCTTTATTTGCTCATATGAAAGTTTAAAAAAAGAAAAAGAATCTGAATATTTTACATCAATACTATCTGCCCATTTCCAGAATGTTCTGCAAAAATTAAAACTTGAATGTAGAATCTCAATGTAAGCATGGTGGTATAAGCTTATAATCCCAGCACCCAGGAGGCTGAGGAGCTTGGCTACATAGTGAGACCTTATTTCACAAAACCAGCAATGAAAATTGAACTTCAAATGATAGTCTAACCCAAGATTCCAAGTTACATTAATTTATTAAATAGAAATTAATTTATTAAGAAACATTTATTGTATCTGTTACTGCTAAAATCATTTATATGATGAAACTGTTACATTAAATAGAACACTGAAATATTATAGCAGATTTCTCTCCAGGTCATTATGAACAATGAAACTCTTCTCAGCAAACTTCTCCTGTGATGGCTTTTCATTGGCAGTGCTAGGAATCGAACCCAGAGCCTTGCACCTGATAGGCAAGCACCTACTCTACCCCATAATCCTGACTCCTACAAAAGCACTCTGTGTGCTGTTCCCTCTTGTTCTTAAGCCACCACTCACCCACCCAGTCTGGTGATCAATTTCCATCTACACATCCTAACTCTGCACAGTTTAGCTTTCAGTAAGCATGTACCTCATCTTTTGGTTATTAATGATCTATCCAGGCTAAAACATAACATTTATAATCTGTTTTAGCATAACTTTGGATATCAAGAGTCTTTCAATATCAAGGGATATTTTAACTTTTTTTTCTACAGTAGTTAATTTTGAATGTTTAACCCAACTGATAGTTTATATTAAACCAACTCATTTCAAATACAGTTAACAATTTTAGAAATCTACTTTAGGTGCTAAAGATGTAGTTCATTGACAGGATGCTTGCTTCATAGACATGGGGCTCAGGGTATGATCGCTGACACTTCAAAAGGACAAATACACTTTGGAAAAGGGTACCTTAACTTAAAATAAAAAACTTAGATACAAAAGCAATGCCTAAACTCTTGAGATTTAGAAATTCATTAGCCTATTTGATTAATAACTCTAACAGGTGACAGAAAATTTGAATTTATCAAACTGTGAATTTTTTATTGAAATAGCTTATATAAATACAATTTTATGCAATGCCCAGTTTGCTGTTCTCTAAATATGAACTTGCTGGTCCACTTCTTAGCTACAAAAGAAGGGTTAACACAAGCGCTAGTTAACACAAACTACTTTTTCTTCTTCTTCTTCTTCTTTTTTTTTTTTTTTTTTTTTTTTTTTTGGTATCTCTATAGAGCCTTGATAGCCCTGGCTGTCCTGGAACTCACTCTGCAAACCAGACTGGCCTTGAATTCAGAGATCCGCCTGCCTCTGCCTCCCAAATGGTGCGATTAAATTCATGTACCATGCCTGGTCTAAACTACTTTATATAGCAAGAACAGAGAAGGGAAGGCTGTGAAAATCTAAACTGATTTAGAATTGAGGAAAACAAGCTTTATTATCCCATCCTGGACTGAAGGATTTGGGAAAGGATCCTGAATAATTCAGTATAAGTAAAAGGGAAAAAAAAAATCTCCCAGAAAATAGCCTGTGAAAACCTCATCAGAGAAAATCCAAACTATTATAAAACTAAATAGCCCAGCTGATAAAAGTCCTTTTAACATATATAATTAAAAACTGCAGCAGAAGTGGAAATCCAAAGCCAGACTATTCCTAAAACCTCGTCATTTATTGGTAATTATAATCCACAGCTCTATAAACATTCTAGGTGACCATCACCGGTACATTTGACATGACAACTCCACTTGGAGCTAATTCATTTTGTAACAAGGATTCAGGTTCCAAAAATTCAGTTGTGTCACTGGGAAAATAAATAAAAGCTCAAAACCAGAATGAGACCTGCTATTAAAGTGTACTTCCTTCGGTGAATTCAGAACAAACAGCTGTTGGCTTCAAGCATAGGAAATATGCTGATTTGCTAACATGTGATTACTGGAAAGAAGTCTCTTCCTGGAGATAAGAATTAAAGGTCTCTCCTCCTTGTAATTTCATTTTGTTTTTATTACAGTAGAAACAGCACCAGTTAATTGTCTTGCAATGGCTTTACCACTTTCTCCATCCTTTTCTAGAATCTTAATTCCTATCTGGAGCACTGTACCACTGTTTCCTACAATCAGAGCTAGAAAGCTATGGAAATAGTGTTCAGCTGATAAGCAAAAAAATTAAAGCTCAGAGCACATATCAAAAGGTATCTTACATATTCATTCCACAGAGCATCAGGTGATATTAAAGCTTTCATCCTTCCCAATATGCTACAAAAATATATGAAAAAAATCTGTTTCCAGCCAGCAAATAGGAATAAAACAGTAAGTATCTTTTAACTTGTATCTTGTTAACTTTAACAAGTATCTCTTATTTTAGAGACTATGTATTACAGTAACTCCCTCTGACCCAATTTTCACCACCACTTTCTCCATAAATCCATTCATGTGTCCAAGCATATGAATTTAGTCAACATGCTCATTGTTACGATATTAGGGAGTCATCTTTAGGTTCAAGTGACAGTTCTCACAATGAACTATTTCTACAATAGCTCTAAGGCCCAAAAAAGTTGGTTAGCCCTGTGTAAACAGATGCACAGCTATTTCTAAAGATCACACACCCAAACATGCTTGTCGGGAAAACAAATCCATGCACTTGAATATACCACAAACATTTTTACTGATGCTGGACCAACTAAATTAACATTGTCTAGAATTAAAGAGATAGCATTAAAATTGGTTCCAGAAAAACATTAAAAATCACCTGGCCAAAACCTCAAGAGAGAAAATACTTCCTTCTTATCCCAGTGTGTTCAATTTAAGTGTGTGTGTGTACAATAAGCTACCTTAACATTTCCATTCATCAGCATTTTTTGCTTACAAGTGTTTTGCAATTTCTTGGCAAAGGCTTCCCCCCAAAAGATACAAGCACAATACATTAAGCATATACACTCTTCAAAGTTTTATTTCACTAACTTCAGGTCAAATATTTCCACAAAATTGTTTTCTGGTCAATTACTAGCCTTTTTTTTTTTTTTTTTTTTTTTTTGGCTTCCCAAAACGGCAGTACCAAAAGATTGTGGGTCAGGGAGAAGAGACCACGGCATTTACTCATCTTCCACAAGGCAACAGAGTTGTGTATCTGACTGTTCAACAAAACAAAGCTTTAACAGCATCCAGGAGGGCAGACAGGCAAACCAGGCTGTAGACACTCAACTTGTCAAAATCAGCCCAAGGAAAACTGATTCCACACCCATATAAAAGATGCCATTCATCTCTTCTTTTTCTGTTGCCGCAACATTTTTCTTCTTTTAATTATCATATCATGTAGTTTCTCAAGTCCTTCCTTTAGTCCATCTCCTATGATCGCACAGGTGGGCTGCAAATGCCAAGGGGTCGATGAGCTCAGTTCACCCATGGCTAACAATTTCTCAATCTCTGAGAGTGACAGTGAGTTCCTCAGGTCTTGTTTGTTAGCCACTATAAGCACAGGCACCCCTTGGTTTTCTGATATCCTAGTGATTTTATGAAGTTCCGTCTTGGCCTCTTCCATTCTCTCCACATCGACCGAGTCCACCACAAACACAATGCCATCTGTGCACCGGGTATACGACTTCCACAGTGGCCTTAACTTCTCTTGACCACCTACATCCCAGAAGTGAAAAGTGGCTGTTTTGGACTTGCCCAAGGTTACCTTAATCTTCTCCGTGTTAAACCCCTTGGTGGGCACGGTATTTACAAACTCGTTGAACTGCAGCCTGTATAAAACGGTTGTCTTCCCAGCGCAGTCCAGACCCAGAATGACAATATGGAAGGCCTGGAAGGACGGCAGGCTGGGCAGGATGGAAGTCTGCTCTGACAGTCCATTCCCCATGTCCAGCTGCGAGTGGTGTCCCAAACCGACGCCTTCTCCTGATCTGCTCACAAGGTCTCTTCCTGGGTGATCGCGCTACGAGACTGCTGGAGGAGGAAACGAGTATGTTATTACTGTGAGCACACTGAAATGGGTTTTTCTCTGCCTTCTCTAAAAATAAGCACCGCGAGGAACTTCATAAAACTTGCTGTAAGTAAACACACCAGATGAGCCTGGGAATGCACGAAATCCAAAACAAATGATGAATAATTATCACCAAAAGGCTCCGATTCACTCTGACTTGCAGTAACGTGTACTCGTCTCTATTCTCCACGATCCCCGAACCTCAAAAGCTTATTCTGAAGACAACCCAAGCCACCAGTATCTGGTGCACGTCACCGTATCCACCGGAGTGCCTTTTCTTGGCAGAAAACAGAAAGAAAAAAAAAAAAAAGCAACCCTATCTGGGAGATCTAAGCCGGCTGTTTCACCGCGGAGCCGGGATCACTTTCCGGGCCCCCCTCCCCGGTACCACCGGTCTCACCTCCCGGGCTGGAGTCCGGATCCCAGCGGGGAAACATGGGCCGGCGTTTCTGTCCGCGCGGGGAACAGGCCGCGGCTCGGTCCGCCCAGACCTCGGCGCAGCTCTGGCGGCTGCGGCCCCGGGAAACCCAGACGCGGGCTCTGGCCACGCCCACCCCCACGGCCCACCCCGGGCCCGCGATCCCATTGGCCAGCGCGTCGGGGCGGCCCTGCCACTCCCGGCCCGGCGCCCTCATTGGCGAGGGTGCCTGCCGCTCCCAGGGCGGCCGAACCGGGCTCGCTCTCGGCCCTCCGGCACCACCTGTTGCCCTGAGCCGGGAACGAGGCGTCTCGGAGGGGGCCGGGCCGGGACGCCGGTCGACCCGCCCCGCGCACCTGCAGCGACGCTGTCACAACCGGGCACCGCAGCCGCCGGCAACCGCGCCGGGGCTCGCCCATGGCGCCGGGGCTCGCCCATGGCGCCGGGGCTCGCCCGGGCCGCGCCCGCCCCTCGGTACGCCGAGCGGCTCGGGCAGTGGCGCATCCCTCCGCTCCGCAGGCCGTGACCCCGCGCCACTCACCTGGCCGACGGTCCTCCGTCGTCCCGTCTCCGCGACTGTCAGCCGCCGGGGAGTCCGTCCCCGGGCAGCGGCGAGGCCTGACGGCGGCCCGGCCGACGCCGCGCGCCAGCCCCGCTAACGGTGCTCGCCAGCCTCGCCACCGGCCGCGGCTCCGCCCCTCGCGCCGCGCTCGCCTGCCTGCTCGCCTGCCCGCCCGTGGGGGTCGCGCGCGCGGGTGCGCGCCTGCTAGCCGCGTCTCCTAGCAACGCCCAAACAAGGTCACGTTCCAACCCTCGCCGGCGCCCGCGGCCCGGCGGAGACGGGCGGGGCTTCGGCCGCCGCGCCTCGGTCTTTCTGCCGCCGCAGGCTGGGTGCGGGCGGGCGTTGCCGGTATTGCCCTGGCACCCTCTGGCGACCTCTGGACGGCGGCGGTGACTCAGGGTCCCGACTGCTGGAGGACACTGGCCCCGCGGGCCCCTGACGTCACGGGGCGGCCTCCCCAGCCTGGGCTGGCTGGGATGGTAACCCCCGGCCTTTTGTAAGCCAAGCTTCCCTCCTGCGGAACGCTAGCTGCACCCCAGAACCCCTGGGACGGGAACCAGTGCCCCTACCACGGAGGAGAAAATGCACTCTGAAACGTTGAATGTTTCCAGTGGCCCAAGAAAAACGTAATGAAGCTGCATCCGATGAGCTATAAGTAGCGATGAAGCAAGCTCTCCATGGGATGTCGAATGTAGTCGTGTCCTCCTCGGTGTTTGACATCGGAAGGCAAACTGTCCCTTTGCTAATATTCCATTTTTTATAAGACAGAATGAACCAAGTTGATCCATGAGCCAGTTACAGAATGCGACCAGCAATCCTTTCAGAATACAACAAAGGGGTATTAACGCCTGGTAGAGCCCATGGGAAATTTTTATTTGGGAACTATACTAATGGTGCATTTTTAAAATGTACTTTAAAATATGATTTCTGGCCGGACCTGGTGACACACGCCTTTAATCTAAATACTGCAGAGGCAGAGGCAGAGGCAGGTGGATGGGGATGTTTCAAGTCCTGTCTACATAGAGGTACAGGCCAGCCAAGGCTACATGGTGAGACTTCCTACTCAAAACAAACAAACATAAAATAAATAAAAATACAGATTGTAGCTTCCCTAAGAAATTTTCTAGTCTTCTCAAGACCAGTGTTGCCAGTGGTATTTATTTTATGAATAACATAGACTTGTTTCTGTTGGGTTTTTGGTTTGATTTGGTTTGGTTTTGGTTTTTCGAGGCAGAGTTTGTTTCTTTGTGTGGCAGGGTTTCTTTGTGTAGCCTTGGATCTGGCTGGCCTCAAATGCAGAAATTTACCTGCCTCTTCCTCCTGAGTGCTGGGATTAAAGGACTGTGCCACCAATGCATGTTTCTGGTTCGTTTTGTTTTGTAGCTGATATAAAATCTAAGGAATAAGCACAGTGCTTAGTTTTAATATAGCATCATTAATTTTGGAAGAAAAAGCTAGAAATCTCAAATGACGTTCTATCACGTTATTGAATGTAATCTGAGCTCAAGATTGTTATAAGTATGGGATCTCTTTAGCCATTTACAGTCATTAGCCTAAAAAGTGAGAAAAGCTTTAGTGCAATAATTGCTCTCCTTGGGAATTTTTAACAGGCATTCCTTAATTCTTGCTAGAATTGTTCTCAAATCTTCTTAATGTAAAGTAAAATCCCACCATTTACAATAGTTGTGAGATCACGTGGCCCCTTCAGGTATTCCTTGCTGGGCGTCGTTTTGCAGTCAACAGGTGAGATCTGCAAATGCATCTGCTAACGCTGACACTCCAGCCTTGCAGAAATCTCTCCCTGTTTGGCTCTGGACCGCAACAGCCCTCAGTAGACTACAGCCTTAGTTGGATTTGAGAGATTAGCTGTTTTCACGTTCTTAGAGAGCCCCAACAGAAAGAAAGACTGCAGTATAGACCATCTGTGCCCCACAAGGCTTACCGGGTTTGCCCTGCACCTCTGCATAGAAAAATGTTTGCTGTGCTTAATCTATAGGCAGTAATAATAGCCATATAAAAACAGCAGCCACAATGTTTTTAAAACTCACTTTCACTTTGCTGCACAGAGCCTGTTTAGGTATTTTATTTATCTGCTATCCCAGGAAGATGTTACCTTTGGGCTGTAGTTCAAAAACTGCACTGCTATGACCTGGGGTGCCTCGGGGAACACTTGAGGGTTCTGTGGGTGATTGTAGTTTTTGAGGGCAATACTGACATCTGTTGGACTGTGTTTGTAACTACAGCTATTAAGTTGTTTGCCTCTCTCTAAATAAATGCCAGTTTGAAACCATCCTGAGACCCTGACAAGTTTAGGCAGACACTAGGGACTGAGAACTACTTTTGGTCACAATTTCCCAGATCCAGCTCAATACCTCTCAAGTCAGAACCACCAGAAGAAGGACCAGAGACTGATGATCGTATTTCAAGTAAGTATTCTGGTCAGTTCATGACAAGCCATTTGAGCAATTCTGTTTTTTAGCCACATCCCAGGCCTCAGAGTAGTTCTGATATTTGTGGTACCCAGCTTCTCTCCCATCACCCACCACATAATATTGAAAGTGCATGCTGAAAGTAGCATGTCTTTCCTAACCTTTGGCGTGTTTTTGCTCTTTTTGTTTAATACATTTTTATTGGAATCGCCAAGTGGAAAGAACAGGTCAATGATCTCTTAGAGGCACAAATGCGTAATTACTGTGATTTTCAATAGGGTTTCTGACTTGTGAACTGGAAATAGCATCAAGCCCTATACTTGTACAAATGGATAGAAAGAGAAATGCCATTTTTAGCTGGATATTAAGAGAACTCTTCACAACTTGGGTTGTGTTGTATTTTTAAAATGACTGGAAGGGGTCACACCATACACCAGGGCTCAGGTGGGAGGTTTAGACCCTAGGCAGGGGAATGAAGAAAGAAAGAGATGGGAGGTGGGCAAGGCCCACCTTTTATAAGGAAGCATAGTGAACGCGCACAGGGGTGCTCTCAGTGGCTGCAGCTGAGGCTATATCCTGTCAGGACCCTAAGGGCAGGCCAGCACAGGTGCCTAAATGCTAACATTCCCACCTTTTGTTTATTATAAAAAGATGAGGAGGCCAGACGGTAGGCGCACATCTTTAATCCTAGCACTCGGGAGGCAGAGGCAGGTGGATCTCTGAGTTGGAGGCCAGTCTGGTCTACAGAGCGAGTTCCAGGACAGGCTCCAAAGCTACAGAGAAACCCTGTCTCGAAAAATAAAACAACACAAAGGCAAGGAGTTAGAAAGGGGGTAGCCGGTGAGGCGGGGATGAGGGTGCTTCCTGCTGACCATGGGTGGGGGGGCATCAGTCATCTTTGCAGGACCTGAGAAAGCTGGGGTGCTGTCTAGGCTCTGTGGAACTGTCTAGTGCTGCTTGGACCTGGCAAGATGCTGTTCAAGGTGGATCCAAGTCAACTCCCTGGAGCTCACAAGAACTTTAAGTTTACAAAAAGTTAAGTTGTAGACACATTAGAACACAACCAAAGGGAATTTAAAATCCTGAACTTGTGGCTATAGTGGTAGAGTGTAGTGTTTAGTACTCTGCCACAGCTAGACGAATAGCTTATCAGAATTTCGTCAATTAGTGTCAAGGTTGTGAGCAGTAACATACCAAGAGAGAGAAATCTGGAACATGTTTTATTCTTGTATACGTCTCAGATGACTTGCTCCTTATCAGCACTTAAGCTTTCCTATCTCCACATAAACAAACCTTAAAGCACCTGGTCCTTTCCACACCACAGCATCACCTTGACACCCTCTCTCTATCCCATTTACCAGGAGACATAGGTGGTTGATTACTGAGGGCAGTCAGTAGTAAAACGTTACATTGAAATCTATTCTGTGAGTTTATCTCTTTTCTGATCTGATAAATAAACCAAAATAGCCATTCCATGGGCGAAAAGAGAACAGGTTTGTACCAAACTGGCAAGGCTGTCTCCTGAGAAAGCAAGGAAAAGTGACGGGAAAGATCACCAGGCCAAATGGGGACGAGGGAGGGGCTGTGAGCAGGACTGAGGGAACACAGAGGCCAGCACTGCCCTGGACAAGCCATGGAGGCCTCTGCCCAACTTTGGGAAAAGGACCCTCTTGGGGGACCAGAAACTCCATTATATATATTGTTTATCAAATATCTTACTTATCAATCATGTCACCACTTATTTAAATTCTCTAGAAGCTTGGTGTAGAACATTTAGCAAAGACATAAGTACTTAGGTATAAATCTCTAAGTTAGCTTTTGTTAATCTGAATAGACCTTTAAAACCTTATTTTTTTTATCACCATAAAGAATATATTCTGAACCAGAGTTGAATCAAATATAACTTTACATTTCTACCAACATACTAAAGTCCACTGCTTACATCATGATGAGGTTGCCATCCAAGATGGAGACAAGCCACGTGGTTGCTGTTTAAAATGTTTTTCTAAACAATAGTTACATGCGCACATACACAGAGTTGAATCCAAGTTACTTACACATGCACACAGAATTGAACCCAGCTTACATTTACACATATAGGGTTAAATCCAAGTCTGTCTGTCTGTCTGTCTGTCTCTCTCTCTGTCTCTCTCTCTCTCTCTACACACACACACACACACACACACACACACACACACACACACACACACCAGGAATTGAATAAAAGAAAGGGAAAACTGGTGTGTGCTAAGCAAGATGAAACCGGCTTCTCCATCTATGACTGCCATGTTGCAGCAGACCTAGACACTAGCAGGTCTTGGAGCAA
Source organism: Onychomys torridus (assembly GCF_903995425.1). Taxonomy (NCBI): domain Eukaryota; kingdom Metazoa; phylum Chordata; class Mammalia; order Rodentia; family Cricetidae; genus Onychomys; species Onychomys torridus. The sequence goes on from NC_050456.1 coordinate 9,423,145, forward strand.
AGAGAAAGAAAGTGGAGAATTCTTTCTCAGTTCCCCATCTGCCTGGTCCAAGGAATACTGAGGCCAGTCTCACATCCAGGGGAATGGTGAGAGACAGATAGCCCCACTGGACACCCAATTGCTGACATTTGTGGAAGACAAAGCTGTGGGTGAATGAGAAAGCAGATGTGTTGCAGGTGAAAAAGAGCATGTCGTTGCAGGTAGAGTAGGCGGGTGGGATTCTAGCATGAAGTGGGTACCTTTGGTGGGCTCTGCCAAGGTATGCCACTAAGCAAACACATCACACACAACAGAGGTTTATTGGGAGTGGGAGAACCGAAGAGTGAAAGGCTGCATCAGAGTGGGAACTTGAGAGAGGAAGACAAGAGGAAGAGAAGAAAAGGAAAGAAGAGAGGGGAAGGCAAAGAGAATGAGCTCTGTCTGGCCGGCACTTTTAAAGGGTGCCCATGCCATGGGAAAGGACCTGGAGACAGGCGATGACATAACTGCTTTGGCAGAGGCTGAGCAGGGGAAATTCAGCTTATCAGGGATGCACAGCAGCAGGCTTCCCAGCTAGCAGGAGCTGAGGAGAACAGGAAGAAAGAACAGAGAGAAAGCTTGGGAAAAGCTTGAAAATGGTACCCCCTTCCACCTATTGGATCGCAGGCAGAAGTTGAAAAGCTCCCGTGAAATACTGGGATATGGGGAGCTGGTAAGTGGCCATTTGAATTGATATCTAAGGGGTATTGGGGTAAAGGCAGATAAGTTTAGCCCTTAAGTCGAGTTGTATGAGCATTTTCTGTGAGTGAGGTAGAGAAGATCCAAGGGCTGGAATCTCTAGCATCCCAGAAATTCAGCAAGGACCAACAAGGAGCCACAGGCTGCTCAGTGCACCACCATACAAAAAAAGCAGGGCCCAATAGGCTGAGAGCCTGAGTGAGACACAGTTGCATGGTACCAGAACTTCGAGAAAAGCCAAAAGGCAAGGACTGTGCTCAAGAAACGAAGCCTCACTTGTGGGAAGTGGCCAGAGGTGGAGAAGTGGGTGAGGGGTGCTTACCAATAATGCCAAGTGTTGGATGAAGTGTTTCAGTAATCCGTTAGGTGGGAAAGCAGGGCTGTCGCAGGCGGACCAGGTTCCAGGGTCCTGGCATTCACAGGTGTCAAACATATACATGCAGATCCTTGACATTTTAACTTAAAGTCTCTAGCCATTAGTCGAGACTAACGCTCAACATATAACATAGAAGTATGATGGCAAAAATAAATGGGGAAATTATTTGATCACATAGTTGAGCCAGGAAATGGGATCACCAAGGCTTGTGGTTGATTCAATGCAGTGAGTCTCTAAAAGGCTCTTCAAGACACAGTTAACTGCAAGATTTCCATCCGACTGAGTGAAGCATTGTCCTTTGGAACCAGCAAAGATGAGGCTGACTCCAATTGATGGTGAGCTTCTGGGCCTTTCTGCCCTTCCTAAATATTAAATCTTGCACAAATATTGTACAAATATTGCACAAATATGATATATTTATCACTTGGAAAGAACACCAGTGTGTCAGCTTGTCGCTCTAATGCCCTTGGTTTTAGATTACTACTTATGTTTGACAATTCGATGCTTTATGTGTGTGTTTTAAATAGACACCACTGTGTATGGATCCAAACAACCTGACTATTCTGTGCACCCTTAATAGTGTGCTGGTAAACCTGAATCCACCCTTTCATGACTTCTAATGTTTGCACATTTTAGTGTTTGCCTATTCACAAACAAAAAGATTCTTCTATTATGTTACAAATTTAATTATGAGTACCTTAGAGAAACAAAATTTTTATTGTTTGGTCCCTTTATTCTTTTCTGTGAACTATATGCAAATTGCTAGTTGGAAAAGAACAATGAGAAATACTCATTTGTCTATCAAACCATTGAAAACTTTCAGGGCAAAAATTTCAGTACCTTCTCTGATAATTGGTGAGTTCATTGATGAATTTGACTCTGTTCCACATGAAAACCCCCTGCCCATTGTCTTTCTCTCCCCTGACTTTGCCCTTTGGGAAGTTCTTCCTTCCCATAATGCCCTGGATCACATCTCCAGCATGTGTTGGATGCATCTGTCTGTTCTGCTGTAGACGTCAGGGGTGGCCAAGGAATCATGTGTTTTCAGTGACTACAGCATGACTTTCTCAACTGATAGAGAACTGGGGTCTCAAAAAGAGTTTAGTGGTCAAATAATCATAGACCACGTGGGCATTTGTAGACCAAGCATTCAAATTTTTGGCAAAATAAATTTGTTCAAAACAGGAGACTTCTGGTCTGTTTGGTTCCAGAGAGTTGCATATACAGAAGCCACAGGCAGAGGCTTTGTCTGAATAGTGCCCTGACAGTGTTAATAGCCTTTCTCTGTTGCACTAATAGCAGCTACATTCAGTATGAAAACACACTTATCTGATTTTGTATCTGCTTTGGCTCACATTTCTGGAAAGCCCTTGAGCCAGGTCTCAGTGACATCTTTATCTACTGTTGTTTTGTTTACAATACCGATGGCTTTTCCAAGTTACTAATCCTCAATCAATTCAGACTGCATTCCCCACGCTGAGAATCTAGAGCTCTTTTCATTTCTGTTTAACTTCTTAATCCTGCCCCCCCCCCACCCCTACTGATCCCTGGTTTGGAGAATGCCACTGAACGCAGTCCATTCTCATTAGCATCTTGAATTTTTCTCATCTTTTCCCGGGAGAACATAACCTGCCTTCTTAGTTACTGCTGGTAGAAGTTTTTCTTGATGTTTTTAAGCTAAAAAGGAATAACTTTACTCCCAGCCTATGATGCTTGTTTAAGACTTCTCAGCATGTCTTCCATTAAAACAGGGCCAAACACCATACAGCAAACCCTTCTTTCAGCACCAGTTTTTCTATTACAGTGCAAGGAGATCCGCTTTAGAGAGAGGGTTCTTCTTTCTGTTTGCCTGTCTTAAAATGAGCAGATCCTGTCGCACAGGAAACGAACTCTACCTTTGCTACTGGCTTCTGTCCCTGGGCTCAACAAGGGTATCCAAGTACTCATCATTTCCCAGCTGTTGAAGAAAGGAAACAGAAGAGTGGATCGCTGGGAGCTTCTTTTTGAAGAGAGTGTCAAGAAACATGTCCTCTTAGCTCAAAACAGGAACAAAAACTGCTTGCATGACATTTTCTAGACCTGTCAAGTGACCATACTTTTGACTGATAGAGGCTCAGAGGATGGGATCTACAAATACGTGCCTGTGAGGGTTCTGATATTAAATGGCAAGATAGAATATAAAATGAAGATATCCAACTCATCCCAATGTGTTTTCTTCTCTTGGTTTCATATCACTTTGGGGGAAACAACGTGTGTACTTAGTGTTTGAGTTTGCTTTCTATTGTTGCAATAAAGACCACAACCAAAGCACTTTGAGGAGGAAAGGGTTTATTGGTTTAAATGCCCTGAGTCAAGGTCCACTGTGGGGAGCAAGGAAGGAACCTGGAGGCAGGAACTGAAGCAGAGACTGTGAAGGAGTAATGGCATTCTTCTGATGGGTTAATCAGCCCATTTCCTTAGACCACCTGGACTTATACACAGGGGAGACACCACCCACAATGGGCTGGGCCCTCCTACATCAATTATTAATCAAAAAATGCCCCACAGAGTTGCCTATGGGCCAATCTGGTGGAGGCGTTTTCTTAGCTGAGATTTGCTCTTCTCAGATGAACCTGGCTGTGTCAAGCTGACAAAACTAACCAGCACATTTGGAAACAGTGTTTTTAGCTCCCAAGTAACTCACAGAGTTATATATTTTCAGTGGAGATACAATTTTTTTAAAAAAATCAGACTGCTTATCACTAAGTTAGCAGTCAGTAGGAATTTTACAGTACATTCTGTTCCTCCACTGTCCTTATCATAGAAATTTCTTGTGGGAGTATTTTCAGTTCTGCAGAGAATACCCTAAATTTGTACCTCATACTTCCTGAAGTGTTCCATAAAACCTGAATTTCTTACTAATGTGTCTGGTAGTAGGAATTATTTGTGGTAAATATAAAAAGTGGGAATGGGGGCTGAAGGTATAGCTAAGGTCGTAGAGTGCTTGACTAGTATTCAGGAGAGTTTATCAAGTAAAGATGTGAAGGTGAAGCCTGGATTGCCCAAGGTATTGGAGATGTCAGAGTTGTGGGATACCTGCCAAGGAAAGGTGCAGACCTGGTGTGGAAAACAATCCAAGAGAAAGAAGTGTGTTACATTCAACAACACTGAAAGAACTTGGAGATCTGAAGAGTGCTTTGACATCAGACATGGAGATGCGGAGTCTGGAGTTTGCTCAGTTGGTTTGTGGTCTTGCTTTGGTCCAGTGTTTCCTCACTCTGCTCCCTTTCCTCCCTTTTGGAATGGTAATGTATATCCTGTGTCATTGCATGTTGGAAATATGTGATCTGCTTTTTGATTTTGATTTTACAGGAAGTTATAGTTAAGACTTTTAAGCTGTGTTGAGAGTGTGATAGACTTGGGGACTTTTGAAGATGAGCTGAGTGCGGGTTTTAGTTTATCAAATGGCTACAAGCCTGTGGGGGCCAGGGATTGGAATGTGGTGGTTTGAATAGGAATGGCCCCTATAGGCTTATATAGTTGAATGCTTAGTCATGGGGAGTGGAATTACTTAGGATTAAGAGGTGTGGCCTTGTTGGAGTGGGTGTGGTCTTGTAGGAAATGTGTCACTGGGAGTAGACTTTGAGGTTTCAGAAGCCCAAGTCAGGCCTAGTGGCTCTCTCTTCCCAATGCCTTCCGATCTAGATAGGAACTCATGTCTGTCTGCACGTTGCCATGCTCCTTGCCATGAAGATACTAGACTAAACCTCTGAAACAGTAAGCAAACTCCAATTCAATGCTTTCTTTTATATGAATTGCCATGGTAATAGTGTCTCCTCACAGCTATAGAACACTGAACCTGTACCATTAGAGGACCATTGTATATCGGAGGACCTGCTGATAGCATCATTCTGGCAATGTCTTCACTGGATGTACAAATCCACAGATAGCTTGTGGTCAAGAGTAGGAGAATGCTACTCCAAAGCAAAGAGGAAATGGGGGGGGGGGGGTGGGGGTCACCGTTTCCTTATTAAATCAGATCATTAGTTTAAAATATCTGTGGCTTGGTTAAACACAGCTGAAATGCCCTACCAATTCTCTGGTGTCCACAGATGCTTCCCTGTGCTCCAGATTTTCCAGTAGTGTCCCCATAATTGTCCAGGTAACAGTAGATGTTATGTGAACCCAGTGTGAGACTTTTTTTTTTAACCAGAGTTTGTGAATTTCTACTTTGGGACAAGAACAGCATTTTCCAGGGATTGGGACAGAGAATAAACATTATCTCAGCACGTTTTCTATTTTAGAAATAAAGCTTTAGGCAGAAGGTGTTTTTAACAGAATACAGGCAAATCTACCAACTTTTCAATGTATCAGCTTTTACTCAATCTGCCAACAACTTAGAATACTAGCTGTTTCACAGACATTTTTATCAAGGCTGACTAATAAATAGCCTTGTGTCCTAAAGCAATCCACATGTCATAACCAAGATAGACATGCAGATTCTCTATGTTATGTCATACAACAAAAAGGAGTTTGCAGGGTGATTAATAACTCTGAGATAAGAATACTATCTTGGATCACTCCAGGACCCAATAAATCCAGTGGACCTAATATAAATAAAAGGGTCTGCTGTGGGATGTTGTCTATGCTGTGAATGTGTTGCTCTGATTGGTTAATAAATAAAGTACTGATTGGCCAGTAGCCAGGCAGGAAGTATAGGTGGGACAGAGAGAGAGGAGAATGTTGGAAACAGAAAGGCTGAGTCAGGAAACATTGCCAGCCGCTGCAATGAGAAACAGATGTTAAGATACAGGTAAGCCACAAGCCACGTAGCAACTATAGATTAATAGAAATGGGTTAATTTAAGATATAAAAGCAGATAACAAAAAGCTTGCCACCGCCATACAGTTTATAAGTAATGTAAGCTAAGTGATTATTTTATAAATGGGCTACAGGACTGCAGTGGCTTGGCGGGAGCTGGAGAGAAACTCTCCAGCTACAAGGGTCCCTATCAGTACAGGAGGAAAACAGGAGAATCAATTTTTTAAAAGATATAACCAATAATAAAGAAAAGGAGACTGGAAATGAAAGAGGGCACGGGAAGAGCTGGATAAAGAAAACAATGTAGGGAAATGATGTAATTATATTTTAATAATAATAATAAAGATATGACCAACAGTAACAGAGGCTAGATGAGGGCACAGATTTTTGAAGATATTATTTTAGTAGTTGCTAAGATAGAGAAATTATCCACAAACCAATGAATATAGATTGGCGCTAGAATCAGGAAAATAAAGGAAATGGATTGATTCTTCTCTAGAACTCCAGAATGCATCTCTATCCACCTATTTCAGAACTATATGACAATCTATGTGTATTGTTTTCAGTCACTGAGATTATGGTAGTTTTTATAGTAGCATTAGAAAGGAAATTTAATATGAGTAGCAATAATTGGACTTACGGAGTTTTTAATAAAAACAAAAATGAGCTATTATTAACAATAACAAAGACATGAAGTTGAGGGAAATTGGAAGGAGGTAGTAGATGATATGATCAATATGCATTGCATAAATCTATGAAACGTTCGAAGAATAGACAATTTAATGAAAAATAAGAGATTCAATTAGAAATTTAAATAAATATTTAATAAATAATATCCCACAGATAGAAACATCAAATTTATAGTGTTTGAAAGTATTTAAGGGTATGGAGAGATGGCTCAGAGGTTAAAAGCACTGCCTGTTCTTCCATAGGTCCTGAGTTCAATTCTAGCAACCACATGGTGGCTCACAACCATCTATAATGAGATCTGGTGCCCTCTTCTGGCGTGTAGGCATGCATGCAGATAGAACACTGTATATATAACAAATAAGTCTTTTTTAAAAAGTATTTAAAAGGTAACCTAATGTGTATACTTCTATCCACATGTATTGCATCTGTTAAATATATTGGGTCTTGGGTAGGATGTCTGTTTCGTGAGGATGGACTAGGATAGATGTAGCCAACTCTGTTTCTGTTGGTCCTTTTTGTGAAACACTATGTTTTTAAGCATGAAGACTGCTAGCACTTTCTTTTTAGCTTGTTTTCTTAAAAGTCTACTCTAGTAACAGAATGCTGTGTTTTTATTTTAAAGTCTATAGCACTGGTCCTCAATCTTCCCAATGCTGCAACCTTTTAATACAGTTCCTCATGTTGTGGTGACTCCCAATCATAAAGTTACTTTTGTTGCTACTTTATAACTGTAATTTTGCTACTGTTATGAATCATAATGTAAATATCTGATATGCAACCCCTAATGGGTTCGTGACCCACATTTTAAGAACCATGGTCTCATTTAGATTCCCAGGTTTGGCACTGTTAACATTTGGGGCCAGAAAATTCTTTGTTGTGGGTGGGTGACAATTATCCTGCACATCAATGGATGTTTAGAGCATCCTCAGGCTCTGCTTGTTATATGCCAGCAGCATTAGATGTTCAAAGGGTCCTCCCAGCCGTGCCCTGGGAAACAAACTTGGCTCTGTGTGAAAACTACTGTTCTGTTGCCCACAATCTGGCGGTAACCCCTTTAGCATGCACAGGGATATTTGGCTGTTTTGCTGGGGAAATTATCAAAACACCCAAAATAGGGTTTTTCTATAAAATCCACATTCATGAGTAGAGAAGGTCAACAATCTCCAGAAAACATTCTCTAGGGCACCCTTGTTCTTCCTGCCGCCTCACTGAGATCTCCTCTAGTTGATGGAACATTCTGGACTCAGCCTTGATTTGCCACCTCTGACTGTATTCATCCCCAAACCACCCATGGTTTGTTGCTATTTGAGAAGGTTTCAATATGCTTCCTCTTCAAGAGCCTTGTGCTGGCACTCGGCCTGGGCCTAACCACTTGGCTTTGATTGTCTCTCTAGCCTCTATTGATAAAATACCTTCTGCCCAGCCGGGCCTTCTTAAACTATAGGGCTGCACCCAGCACTTCTCTGCCAAGGGCTGTCTGCTGTCTGTTATTGGAATTCTAGACTCTTCCCCAACTCCTGACCTCTGGAGCCTGTGATTTTTATATAGTCTGTGATATGTAAAATATGTTATAATAATCTAACCAGAGAAAAGTAATTTGACTACTAAATAAAAATTTAAGGAATATTAAATTCATAGCAACTTATACATAAAAGTATATTAAGCTATAAAATTAATAATCATTAACTCATCAAATTTGACTAAAATGTCACAACATGAAACATTTTCCAAAAAGATGTATTTTAATGATGAAAAACAGCATTCAGTACATATTTTTATGACATTAAGCACGTCCTATCAAATATATAAAGTTAAACTGATAGGAATACGATTGGCTTTATCATGAAGGGCTTATGATTTCAGTTTCCTAAAAAGGCTGAAGAAGTTGTCTTGGAAAAGGATACTTGGGAGTGAATGGCATCCAACTAGTAACTAAACCTACTGCAAACAGAATAATCAGGAGGGCGGACACTCAGCAGCCCTGTGGCGTTCATCTAGTGTATTAAGACAAGCTGGAATCGTGGTCATTGAATTATAAAATTCCTTCCTCAGAAATTCCCCTAGTTTTATAGTCTTTTACTTTCATGTCATATAAAAAGCAAAGTTGATCCAAAACAAATGTTTACTTTAAGCTATTTCAGTATAGTAACATACAATAATTCCCTTATAAAAAAAAAAAAGAAAGAAAAGAGGAAAAGGAAGAGGAGGAAAAAGAAGAAGGAAGAAGAACAAGGAGAAGGAGGAGGAAAAGGTGGAGGAGGAGGCGGCGGCGGAGGAGGAGCTCATACTAGTCATTTAAAAAGTAGCCTTTGGCAGAGGTTTCTCTTCTGAAGCCAGATGATGACAAGTAAACTAATCCCCAACAACAAAGTGGGGCAGCTGCCACAATGCAGCTAGAGTGTTAGCTGGTTTTCTGGAACTCAGTTTACCACCTGCTGGAGTCCCAGCCCAAGAACCAGCCCGTGAATGTGGGCGGCTCATGGCCTTGTTTTATGATGACAATCGGTGTCCTCTTATCTCTTCCAGAAGGATCTGTCTCAAGATACGTTTTGGCTAAAAAGAATTAAAGAGAAAATTTCAGTTAAGTTTCAGTTAAACTGAAACAAACATACAATGAAAATTCTTTCACATAAAGAAATTCTTCTTGCCCCCAAGTAGCTTAATATGAACAGTCTCCAGTCATTTCTCTCATCTGCCATGGAAAGTGCCATTATAAAGTCTCACTGTTGCCTGAAAAAACTTATGAGATTTATGAGATTATCTGCTTATCCTTCAGTAGATAGAAAACTGTGTTTAAAAAGGACACAAAAGGTTTTAAGAAATAATCATATTTTAAATTTCAAGAAGAATCATAGTCTGAATTAGGCAACAAAATCTTTTCTTGTATCATGCAATTTTTTCACTCTAAAAGATAGTATTACTCAAGTTCTGATGGACAGCTGGAATTCTCAGATTTGCTGTGTGATTTTGGAAGACAGGAGAATAGAGGGTGGGCAGGCCAGCTGTGATAACCATGCTGGGTTACTGCCACAGTTGTCACAGGAGAGCTTACCAGACTTCACTGATTCCTTCTTCTCTACTTCATTGGCATCTTTGCCAATCCAAATAAAGATCTGAAAAGCAGAATAAAAGCGTGTGCTGATAGGGGTGCTGACCTGGGGCTTTGCCCACACTCTCCACTTCACCTTAAGAACCCCACACAGGAGGGAGGTGAAGGTAGGGCCTGTGGAAGCCCTGTGCTTTCTCAAGGCTTCCTATCCCCAGGAGAACCTTGCACTTACATCCATCTCTGGCTACAGTTCACATTTGAATGTGTTTGCGTGAACTCTTCTAGTTATAAAGTGGGCTTGCTTTCTTTGACAAGATTAACAGCCTCTTGCCTGGTTTTGCATCCATCTACTGGACCTGCATGGCAGTCATCTCCATCCCAAGCTGTAGGTCTAAGCAGCAAAGGATTGTGTGTAAGGGCAGGGCTTGTTTCTGAATGTCCTCGGGAATCTCTGGCTTCCATCTATTGCTTTCTTATAGTAGGGTGCAATATAAAACTTCAATTAAGTGTTACAATGTTCAGTACTTAAATATAAAGAGTTTAAATTTTATTTAAAGTATTACACATATAATTGTGTAAAATAAATATGTGAACATGTAATCTGTATATATCCATTCCTTTGTCAAGTTATTTTAATTCTGAAGCAGTCTCCTAAATTACTTTACATTTAAGTCACCTTACAGTCACTTGGTAGAGCAACTTTGGTCAAATTAAGGTTCTGTTGTGTTCTAATTCACACTCAATGTGTTCATGCACACAAGACACTGTGACTGTACAGTATCTTGGATAAAAGGGATAATTTATAAAGAAATGAAATGTAGTACTGTGAGGATATAGGGTTGAATCCCTGTTGTGGAATATTATTTTAACTAGGTAAAATGTGTTGCATTTGTTTAATTATGTAAAGATGTGTTGCTGTTTGACCTTGCCTGCCTAAAGAATCTGATTGGTCTAATTAAAAGCTGAATGGCCAACAGCTAGGTAAGAGAGGGACAGGCAGGGCTGGTGGGCAGAGAGAGGAAGTAGGAGAAGAAATCTAGGCCTGAGAGAGAAGGAGAAGAGAACAAGGGAAAAAGATAGGTACATGCCCGGGGCCAGAAGCCAGGCAGCCGCCAGACAGACAGACACAGAGGAAGCAAGAAAGTCTGACATACAGAAGGGAAGAGGGGTAGAAAGCCCCAAGGAAAAAGGTAGATGAAGAGAAACAGGTTAGTTTAAGTTAAATAGAGCTAGCCAGAAACAAGCTGAAGCGAGGCCAAGCGTTCATAACTAGAAAGAAGTCTTTCTAGATATAAAGCAAAGAACAATCAGACTGCAGCCTACAGAGCCATGGAGACTATATATATAGCATGGGGGACCCTAAAATGACTGTGGCTTATAGTAAGTTTTGGTTTTACTCAATTACTGAGCAAGCCTCAATGAAACACTTCACTATTAAGACAAGAATTTATACTGTATCAAGCTGATAATAGAAAAATAACTAAACTAATTAATTAAAATAAAATAAAAGAAGTCTTCATGTCATGATTTGGGAGTTGGTTGGTGGCCTAAAAAAAAAGCCTGCTGCAAATCCCCAATTCAGATATGGTCCTTGAAGATCCAAGGTTGACGTGTGATTTACTGAGTGGACTAGCTGCTAGAAAACAATCTGAAGGCTTAGTGGTTAAGAGCACTTGTTCTTGCAAAGGATCTGAGTTTGATTCCCAGCACCCACCTGGTAGCTCACAACCATCCATAACTTAAGTTCCTGGGGATCTGATGTCCTCTTATGACCTCTGCAGGCAAAACACTCATACACATAAATTCTTTTTTAATATTTTTTTGTTTTCAGATGTGTGTGTGTGTGTGTGTGTGTGTGTGTGTGTGTGTGTGTGTGTGTGTGTGTGTGTGTGTGAGAGTGTTTTGCCCACATGTGTGTTTGCACTACGTGTATGCTTGGTGCCCAAGGAGGTGGTGAGCTTCCATGTAGGTGCTGGGAATCAAATCTGGGTCTTTCACAACAACTGGTGCCCTTAACCACTGAGCCAACTCTCCAGCCCAAAATAATAATTCTGGAAAAGAAAAGAAAGGAAAAAAAGAAAAGAAAAACAACTGAAAACAAGTAAGTACCTTACTCTAAAACTCCGAATTCAGTGTTTGACATTTTGTTCTGTATAATTTGATACATTTCTTCCTTTGTTTTTCAAAACAGGGTTTTTCTGTGTAACAGTCCTAGCTGTCCTGAAACTCACTGAAATCCACCTGCCTCTGTCTCCCAAGTGCTGGGATTAATGGTGTGAGCCACCACCACCTGGCTATAATTTGATTTTTAGCATATATGTTTGTCCTTTACACAGTTGTTAATTTACATAGAGATTTTGAAAGACCACCATATGTATATAGCTGTCCAGTCGCCACTAATTTTCTCCTAAAGTAAGATCTTCGAGATAGTAACATATTTTGCTGCTTCAATTCAAACCTATCCTATGCCTGATTTCCCCCCTAAGGGATGGGTTCCTTAGGAAATCTTGTCAAAATTCAGGAGAAATTCTCAATATTTTGGTTTCTCTCACAGGATTGTACATGTTCATGTACTTAATAATATAATGACTACACAAATAACTGTGAGTAGTGAGTATAGTTTACAAATAAGTGAAAAGTTGAAGGGTTTTTTTTGTTGTTGTTTTGGTTTTTTTGTTTGCTTGTTTTTCCTTTGTTTTTTTCCTAAAGCTGTAAAAAGTGAAAGCTATAGAATAATTTTCAGAGTAAGAAATCAATAAACTCTGTGACATTTCTATTGAGTACAGCCTAGGTCCACAGACCTATTATTTGTTTATTTTTATCTTATGTGCACTGGTGTTTTGCTTACATATATGTGAGGGCCTAGGGTTCCCAGAACTGAAATAACAGACAGCTGTGAGCTGCCATGTGGGTGCTGGGAATTGAACCTGGGTACTCTGGAAGAGCAGCCAGTGCTCTTAACCACTGAGCCATCTCTCCAGTCCCCCATTTATTATTTGAGTTGCCATTTCTCACAGCAAGTACTATCAGTTCCCAACCATAAATACAGCCTCTTGTTAGGAGCAAACTGTAGCCCTACCTGTTCCCATGTGTCGAGTAGCATGACATCATCTTCTGCTAAGTCATCCTGGGTGAACTCTCCAGGAACTTCTTCAATCTGAAATGTTTGAAGAACTTTATGACCAAATCATACACTTGAGACAAATGCTGTTTTGTATTTTGGGTAACAGTGAAACACTTGATTAGTCATATTTTTCTTAGTTTAGGGTAACAGATTTATCTATGTAATCAAGTATCACAAACTGGTGCTACAATATGTTCCATACACAGCATCTGAACACCTTTAGGATGAACATGTACAGTCAATGTGAACACAGCTCCTCTATATTTGCAATTCCCCATGACAAAGTCGTCACAAATTTTATTGCCAGCTTAGCCTTAATAAATTTGTTGATGTTTGAGTATGAAGTTATCTTTCTTTTATAAGTCAAGATTATTTTAGTTAAGAGTCAGTAGTTATTCTAATAAATCAGCAAATTTAATAAGGCAGCATAATATATATGCAAATTTTCATTGCTTTTAGTTCTAATGTATTAAATTTTGTCTTCTACCATTAAATGATAATAAGTTATTGCAGTACCAATGTGAGTAGACACATGTTAATCTGATGTTCAAAGTTTTGGAGAGTTCCGCAATTCTCCCTGATTCTTAGGAAGGTTTAGCAGTTTAGATTTTGGTCCCCAATTCCTTGCACCTTTCCTCTGAGCAGTCACAGATCGAGTTGCCTTTGTCTTCTGCACATTCATATGAGCAAATGTGACTTAGCAGTACTTTTCTGTGCTTCTACCACAGGAAAATAGGCAGAAGCTCTGGCTGAACTCAACTAGAACAAGCTAACCAGTCAGCCTTACCTTCTAATATGTTTACTGTGCCCTGAGGAGATTCTGAACTCCTTAAAATAACAAAAAAGCAAAAGCAAAACAAACCAGAAAGTGTGTGTGTGTGTGTGTGTGTGTGTGTGTGTGTGTGTGTGTGTGTGTTGTACATAAATGCTTCATATGGCCAAAAGGAGGTGTGTTGGGTTCTCTGGCACTGGAGTTATAAGTGGTTATGAGCTGACTGATGAGAGTGCTGAGAACTGAACTTGGGTCCTCTACAAGTGCAGTGTGTTCTTTTAACCACTGAGCCATCTCTCCCATCCTGTACTGTCTTCTTACAGAATGTTTATCAATCATCTGATAATTAAAAAAACAAAACAAAAAACTTGAGTCAGAAAAACAGGTGAGTGACCTGCCAGCTGAACTGCCTCACTCCCTAGATTCTGTTCCCAAAGACCCATTGCATGGCCCACTCCTCCTACTTCATGACCTGTCCTACAACTGTGCCCTGCTCCCAACTCCATCTGACTTCCTCTGCTCAGATGCAGGCTACACAAGTCAGAAGAACAGGTTCAGGCCACACCAGTCAGAAGAACAGAGACCCTCCCTTGCTGTGGGATGTTCTTCTGTATGCTGTGAATATGTGTGGCTCCCATTGGATAATAAATAAAGCTGTTTTTGAAGCTTACAGCTAGGTGAGAAATCCAAGCAGAGATACAGAGAGAAGAAGGGCAGAGTTGGGAGAGACACGAGCCTTCTGCCAAAGGAGCAACAGGATGTCAGCAGACTAATGCCACAGCTATGTGGCAACATATAGATTTATAGAAATGGGCTAATATAAAATGAAAAGTCTAGCTAACAAGAAGCTGAAGCCATAGGCCATACAGTTTGTAATTAATATAAGCCTCTGAGTGATTATTTTATAAGCAGCTGTGGGACCATGGGTGGGGCAGATTTGTCCAGACCTTGGGGCCAAGCAGGACTGGAGAAAATTCTGTTTATACCCTCCCCTGCTGCACCAAAGCTAGTTACTGGAAGGTCAGTCCCTAACTCAGAGACTCCCTTCTGGATCAGAGGCAATGCAGGCCACCCAAAGACCAGAAGACCAAAGAAGAAATAGAAACCAAGTAATAAAAAACCCATCCAAAAAATACAAACTGAGAAATCAGCATTTAGACCTATAATCATCCCAAACCCAGACACCTAGGTGCCAGTGTAAGAATACACTCAACAACAGGCAATATAGCACCACTAGAGCCCAGCTATCCTATGATGGCAAGACCTGAATATTCCAAGACACCTGAAACACAACAAATTAATATTAAAAATAACTTTATTAAGATGGTAGAAGTCCTTAAAGAGAAAATGAGAAAAAAATTCCTTAAAGAAATCAAGGAAAAGGCAAAAAAAAAAAAAAAGAGGAAATCAATAAATCTATTAAAGAATGCCAAGAAAAAAACAAACAGGTTAAAAAAAACTGTTCAAGACCTAAAAGTTGAATAAAATATAAACTGAGGGAATTCTGGAAATGGAAAATGTGAGTAAGCAAACAGGAGCTACAGACACAAGCATCACCAATAGAATACAAGAGATAGAAAAGAGAATCTTGGGTGTTGAAGATTTAATAGAAGAAATGGTTTGATTGGTCAAAGAAAACCTTAAATCTGAAAAATTCCTAGCACAAATCATCCAAGAAACCTGGAATGCTGTGAAAAGGCCAAACCTAGAGATAATAGAAATAGAAGGAGAGGAATCCCAGCTCAAAAACCCAGAAAATGTATTTGACAAAAATCATAGAAGAAAAATTTTCTAATCCAAAGAAGGACATGCCTATAAAGGTACAAGAAGCTTACAGAATACCAAATAGATTGTATCAGAGAATAAACTCCCATGCCCCATAATAATCAACACTAAACATACAGAACAAAGAAAAAATATTAAAAGCTTCAAGGTGAAAAGGCCAAGTAACATATAAAGGCAGACTTACTAGAATTACACTCAACTACTCAATGGAAGCTCTAATAGCCAGAAGGGCCTGGACAGATGTCTTGCATACTCTAAGCAACCACAGATTCCAGCCTACACTATGATACACAGTAAAACTTTCAATTGCCATAGATGGAGTAAACAAGATATTTCATGACAAAGTGAAACTGAAACTATCTACAAATCTAGCCCTATAGAAGGTTCTAGAAGAAAAACTCAAACTCAAGGAAGTTCACTACACCCACAAAAACATAGGCAATAATAATCTCACACCAGCAAAACTCAAAGGGAAACACACATACTCATCAACAACAATACAATAGGAATTAACAATCATTGGTCATTAAATCTCTCAATATTAATGGATTAAATTCCCAAATAAAAAGACACATGCTAACAGAATGGATACAAAAATTGATCCATTCTTCTGCTGCATACAAGAAACACATCTTAATATCAAAGATAGATTACTTCAGAGCAAAGGGTTAAAAGGGATTTTCCAAGCAAATGGACCTAAGAAGCAAGCTGGTATAGTTATTCTAATATCTAACAAACTTCAAACCAAAATTAATCAAAAGATGGAGGAGGACATTTCATATGCATCAAAGGAAAAATCCACCAAGATGACATGTCAATTCTCAACATATATACCCCAAATGCAAGACCACCTACTTTTGCAAAAGAAGCATTACAAAAGCTTAAATCACACATCAACCCTCGTACACTTATAGTAGGAGAATTCAACACCCCACTCTCACCAATGGACAGGTCATCCAGACAGAACTTAAACAGAAATGATGGAACTAGACATTATGACTCAAATGGACCGAACAGACATCTGCAGAACATTTCACCTAATAACAAAACAATATAACTTCTCAGTACCTCATGGAACATTCTCCAAAACTGACCACATACTCAGTCACAAAGCAAGTCTCAACAGATACAAGAAAACTGAAATAACTCCCTGTATCCTATCAGATCACCATAGGTTAAAGCTATGGATATCAACAACAGAAAACCTACAAGGTCATGAAATCTGAACAACTCCTTACTGAACGACTACTGGATTAAGGCAGAAATAAGAAAGACTTCCTAGAATTAAATGAAAATACCCAAACTAATGGGACACAATGAAAGCAATACTAAGAGGAAGTTCATAGCACTTTATGAAATGCCTTCATAAAGAAATTAGAGAGATCTTGTCCTAGCAACTTAATAGCACACCTACAAACTCTCTAACAAGAAGAAGCAAACACATCCAAGAGGGGTAGATGGTAGGAAATAATCAACTGAGGGCCTAAATCAATAACACAGAAACAAAGAGTTGGTTCTTTGAGAAAATATCCAAGATAGAAACCCTTATCTAAACTAACTAAAAACCATAGAGAATATCCAAATTAACAAAATCAGAAACCAAAAGGGAGACATAACAGACACTGAGGAAATCCAAAGAATCATTAGATCATACTCCACAAAATTGGAAATCTAAAAGAAATGTGTAGCATGAATCTTAAAGAATCTTATTAATGAAATCAAACCTGAGCCAGATATTGGGGGTGAATGCTGGAAGATAAGAGAGGAAGAACAAGCCACAGCTACCTCACCTCACCAGTTCCCCAGCTGATCCTGTTTCCTCAGACTGGAAGCCTCTTGAGTCCTCATCCAAATGGATCTCAGCTGAACTGCTGCTCAAAGCCTAAAAGCTTAACCAGCTCTAGTTCCTGGTTTTCATGCCTTATAATACCTTTCTGCCTCCTGCCATCACTCCCTGGGATTAAAGGTGTGAGTCACCATGCTTGGCTGTTTTCCAGTGTGGCCTTGAACTCACAGAAATCCAGAGGGAATTCTGCCTCTGGAATGCTAGGATTGAAAGCATGAGTGCCATCATTTTCTGCCCTCTGTATCTAGAGGCTGTTCTATTCTCTGAGACCAGATAAGTTTATTAGGGTGCACAATATTTTGAGGAACACAATACCACCACAGAAATAGAAAAGTTTCTTGATAGATGCTATTTACCAAAGTTAAGTCAAGATCAGATAAACAATTTAAATAGACCCCTAAGGAAATAGAAGCAGTCATTAAAAGTCTCTCAATTAAAAAAGGCCCAAGGACAGACATTTTTAGCACAGAATTCTACAAGACTTTCAATGAAGTTCTAATATCAATACTACTCAAATTATTCCACAAAATAAAAACAGAAGGAACATTCCCAAATTCATTTTATGAGGTCATGGTTACCCTGACATCCAAACTACACAAACACTAAAAAAAAAGAGAATTACAGACCAATTTCCCTCATGAACATTGATGCAGAAATACTCAATAAAATACTTGCAAACTAAATCCAAGAACACATCAAAAAGATTTTCCACCATGGTCAAATAAGCTTCATCCTAGAGATGCAGGGATGGTTCAACAAATGAAAATCAATCAATGCAATCTACCATATAAACTGAAAGGAAAAAGCCACATGATCATCTATTTAGATGCTAAAGAGATCTTTGACAAAATCCAACACCCATTCATGATAAAAGTCTTGGAGAGATCAGGAATATAAGGGACATACTGAAACATAATAAAGGCAATATACAGCAAGCCAGTAGCAAACATCAAATTAAATGGAGAGAAACTTAAGGCAATTCCACTGAAATCAGGGACAAGACAAGGCTGTCCACTCTCTCCATATCTAGTCAATATAGTGCTTGAACTTTTATCTAGAGCATTAAGAAAACTGAAGGAGATCAAGTGGATAAAAATCGGAAAGGAAGTCAAAGTATATTTGCAGATGGTATTATAGTATACATAAGTGATCCCAAAACTTTGACCAGAAAACTCCTACAGCTGATAAACACCTTGAGTAATGTGACTGGATATAAGATAAACTAGGGGAAAAAAATCAGTAGCCCTCCTACAAATGACAAACAGGCTGAGAAAGAAATTAAGGGAACAATACCCTTCACAATGGCCACAAATAATATAAAATATCTAGCCAAGCAAGTAAAAGACCTGTATAACTAGAACTTTAAGACTTTGAAGAAAAAAGTTGCAGAGGATGGAATGATCTCCCATGCCCATGAATTGGCCAGTTGAACATAGTAAAAGTGGCCATCTTACCAAAAGCAATCTACAGATTCAGTGCAATACCCATCAAAATTCCAACACAATTCTTTACACATCTTGAACAATACTCAACCTCATATGGAAAAAACCCAGCTTAGCTAAAAACAATCCTGTACAATAATAGAACTTCCAAAGGTCTCACCATTCCTGATTTCCAAATGTACTACAGAGCTATAGTAATAAAAACAGAATATTGGCATAAACACGGACACGCTGATCAATGGAATGGAATCTAAGACCCAGAAATGAATGAATCTACACACCTATGAATCTACACTTGATTTATTATTATTATTATTATTATTATTATTATTATTATTATTATTAGTTTTTTCGAGACAGGGTTTCTCTGTAGCTTTGGAGCCTGTCCTGGACTAGCTCTGTAGTCCAGGCTGGCCTCGAACTCACAGAGATCCACCTGTCTCTGACTCCTGAGTGCTGGGATTACAGGCGTGAGACACCACTGCCCGGCTTGATTTTTTATATAGGAGCCAGAAATATACAATGGGGAAAAAAAGCATCTTCAACAGATGGTGATGGCATAACTGGATGTCAGCATGTAGAAGAATCCAAATAGATCCATATATATCACCTTGCATAAAACTCAAGTCCAAGTGGATAAAAGACCTCAACACAAAACCAGATACACTGAACCTGACAGAAGAGAAAGTGGGGAATAGCCTTGAACACACTCTCACAGAAGACAACTTTCTGAACAGAACACCAATAGTGCACATATTATGACAATTAAAAAATAGGACCTCATGAAACTGAAAACCTTCTGTAAGGCAAAGGATACAGTCAATTGGACAAAAAGGCAGCCCACAGAATTCAAAAAGATCTTCACCAATTGGAATTTTCCCAAGGGCCTGCCCTGAGAAAATCCCTCCCAGGGTCCTGGAGAAGGCACTACATCTAGTGGGGGATTATCTGAGGGATAAGAATCTATGAACACCATACTCTTTCATCTGCTACTTTGTTTCTCTAGGACAAAATTCTATCTATACAGCTTCAGCTCCATCCTCACATTTAGCTCCTCTCTGTACCTACTTTTCCTCTCCTTATAGTTTTAGTAAGCTCCTATGCTTTTTACCTCATCTTCATCCTCTGTTCCTTTGTCCTCCATCTTTCCTTCCTTACTCCTGGCCCTGAGAAACTCTGCCTTCTTCTCTTCTCCCTGACCTCACAGATCTGTCTACCATCTACAGAAACTGCCTTGTTCTTTCTCTCCTGGCCCTGCAACTCTGCTCTGGCCAGGAATCCTGCCCCATCCTTCACTCCACCTGGATATGCAAAAATCTCCTTTGTTCTGAATCAATTGCTCTGGAATACCATTTTTCATGTCTGGGGAAGGGAGGTCTGAGCTTCTTTTGCATAAGAAACAAAGCTATGCATCTACAGCCCACAGGTCTCTTAGGCCCTGCAGGGGTGTTACCTAGTGGCAGCAGGTCTGAGAAGCTTAACTGATGGCCATATGGCCTAGTAGTATAAGGGCACACAAGAATTTCATAGCAGAAGTCAGCTGATATATTAAAAACACCAAAAAATTCCTTGATAAATAGCTTCCTCTAGAAAAATGCCTTGAATTTCCTAGGTATAGCTTTAATATACAGCTGAATCTCTAATATATTCTCTTGTGGCCTGCTGCATTTACCAACCCCACATCTGACAGAGGGTAAATATCCAAAATATATAAAGAACTCAAGAAAGTGGACATCACCAAACTAAATGATCCAATTAAAAAATTGGGTTCAGATCTAAACACAGAATTCTCAACAAAGGAATCTCAAAGGGCTGTGAAACACTTAAAGAAATGTTCAACATCTTTAGCCATCAGAATGGCTAAAATCAAAAACACAAGTGACAGCTCATCTGGCAAGGATGTGGAGAAAGGGGAACACTCCTCCACTGCTGGTGGGAGTGCAAACTGGTACAGCCACTGTGAAAATCAATATGGAGATTTCTCAGAAAATTGGAAACCTTCCTCAAGACCCAGCTATATCATTCCTGGCCATATACCCAAAGGATGCCCCATTCTGCCATGAGGACACTTGCTCAACTCTGTTCATAGCAGCCTTATTCATAATAGTCAGAGGATGGAAACTGCCTAGAAGTCCCTCAACTGAAGAATGGATAAAAGAAAATGTGGCCCATTTACACAATGGAATATTACTCAACTGTTAAAAACAAAATCATGAAATTTGCAGGCAAATAGATGGAACTTGAAACAAATCATCCTGAGTGAGGTAACCCAGACCCAGAAAGACAAACATGGTATGTACTCACTTATAAGTGGATATTAGCTGTTACATAAATTATAATCATACTATAATCTCCAGACCTAGAAAGTCAAAGTAACAAGGAGGGCTTAGGGTGGGATTCAGGGATCTCCCTGGCAAGGGGAAATGGAATAGATTTTGCAGGTGGAGAGAGGGGTTGGGAACAGGAGGGATCATGTGTTGGGGGAGGGAGGGAGAAAATATTGGGAGAAATGACTGGAATTGGGGGACATTTCTGGGTTCAGGTGGAAACCTACAGCAATGGAAACTTCATGGATTCTATCACAGTAACCCTAGCAAAGACTCCTAGTAATGGACATGGAGCCTGATCCAGCCATCTTCTGTAACTAGGCAAGGCCTCAAATGGAAGGGTTGGGAAACCAACCCAGCCACAAAACCTTCAACCTACTGTCTGTCCTACCTGCAGAATGTTCTGAGACCACAGCCTCACAGAATGTTTATCAAACAGACCAGAGAGACTTCATCCAGCAACGGATGGGAGCAGATGCAGAGTTCCATAGCCAAACATTAGGCAGAACTTGTGGAGTTCTGTGGAATAGATGAGGAAGAAGCAAAGGAACCAGAGAGGACAGAGACACCACAAGAACATGGCCCAAAGAATCAACTAACCAGGCTTGCAAAGATCAGGGAGCCTTTAGGGGTCTGACCTAAGTCCTCTGCCTAGTTTGGTGTTCTTGTGAGACCCTTTTCCTCTTACTGGGTTGATTTGTCCAACCTTGATGTGATGGTATGTACCTGGTCTTATTGTAGCATGTTATGTATGCTGTGTTTGGTTGATGTCCCTGGGAGGCTTGCTCTTATCTAAGGGGAAGGTGGAGAGACTGAAGAGGGGGAGGTCCAGATGTAACATATGAGAGAAAAATAAAAGATAAGCAAACAGGGTACTGGAGAGATGGCTCAGAGGTTAAGAGCACTGGCTGCTTTTCCAAAGGTCCTGAATTCAATTCCCAGCAACCACATGGTGGCTCACAACCATCTATAATGAGTTCTGGCGCCCTCTTCTGGCCTGCAGGGTTACATGCAGACACAACACTGTATACATAATAAATAAATAAATTTTTTTAAAAAAGCTAACAAAAAATTTAGAAAAAACAAAAATTTAAATATCTCTTTTTGGCCGTATATTAATTTTTTACACAGACATTAACACAACAACCATATGAGTTAAATGCTGTGGTTTTCGACATTTAATGAATGAGAGCATGAGCACAGAGGGAGTAAAGAAACTGCCTAAGGTCACCCATCAGGTAGGTGGTATCACATACATAGATTGGTTCTAAGTGCTGTGATTTAAACAGTGGGCTCTACTGCCATGTACTAGTCTGTATACTTAAATCTGTTTCCCAATGGTTGTTGTAAGATCAAGCACATATCAGTAATAAACCTTTTCCTTAAACTGTGAAAGGATAAAGAAAGTTTCCAAATATCACATAAGAAAACAAGTAGATACAGAAGAAATGAATATTTCTGATAAAGGTTAATATGAGCATGAGCAGGAAGAAGGAGGAAGAGGAGAAGGGGTAAAAGAAGATCCAAGACTAGTTGAGACTAATAGATGGTTATAAAATCTGACTGAGAATGAAGCGAGAGTAGCTACTTTTGTAAATTACATCTTCCTGAGACTGTGGGGTGCTCAAGTACAACTGGCAGACTATAATGCAACTCCCACACTTAAGGCTCAGAGAACAGCACAGAAGAGGGGCAGAAAGACTACAAAAAGCCAGATGACCAGGACCCCGTGGGGTAGCAGCCTAGTGGAAAATCACCCTGTCTTGGCTTGTCCCTGAACCCAGGACTTGGATCCTGGGTTCCCCACCCCATGGCTCAGAGTTAACGGCCAAACAATAATTCTGGCCATGCTGTACTTTTCTACTCACTCATTGCAGGTGCTCCACCACAAAGTAGGTGGTAAACTGCGCTCCCAATGAATATTTATCACTAGCCATTATTATATCTTAAACTTTCAGGTTAAACCATTTGTAAACTCCAAGTATGTTTTATAAATGGACAGTTCCTTTAGCACACTATTTCTAGTAATGTATCTGGTGAGCTCTTGGGAAATTATGTGTGGTGAAAATTAAGTTTGTATTCACTGGGATGAAAAGAAACCCTCCTTTGAGTTCACACAAAAGTCTGGCAGGTCAGAGATGGTCAAATATTTCCGATTAAATGGAGGTGAGCGGATACAGCACAGAATGAAATTTCAGAACCCAATATAAAACCATGTAGGGTTATGGACTGCATGTTTATGTTCAGTATCAGGAGGTGGAGGCTGATGTGAGGTAACTAGGTTCAGCTGAGGTCATGAAGACAGGAACAATGTACTAAGAAGAGACAGAATCAGCTCACTGGCCATGTGATGATGCCAGGAGAGCTCTCCCAGACAACAGATATGCTGGTGCCTTGGTTTGGACCTCCCAAGCTCCAGGATGTGAGAAAGCCATGCTTACTGTTTAAACATACCAGTCTACCACATTTGTGTTAAAACAACTTACTAAGACTCTGTTGTGCACAGTTTCCTCCCAGATGAAACACTCCATCTAGGAGGGAAGCTCATTATGACTCAGGGTGTTCTAAAGGGAGGTGAAACAGTCCACCCTTCATTAATAAGCTAAGGAAGTATACAACTGAAAATTTTCAGGAAGTCCTGGAAACTGATTAGATACATTAGGCCCCTTCCTCCCAAAACATATATAAGTAGCAAGGACTGCTGAGAGACACTCTTAGGCCAGCCAAGATGCTTGCAAGAGACGTTTTCCAACCCACTGAGCTGCCTGCCAGGCATACAGTGTGCTCCAGGTTTCCAGCTTCCATGAGCCATCGTTCATGCAGTTGACTTTTGATGATGTAGCTAACTTTAAATAATTTCCGCTCCTTTGAGTAACACCTAATAAAACTCAGTGGTTTACCAAGTTGGACTTTGGTGGTATCCTTACTTTGGACTGTCACTGGTTCCCTATCTATGGTGAGTAGTCGTTGATTCTCATTCCCCTAAGAATGGTGCCACACAATAGACATTCCCAGTCTTCTTAGTTTACTTTTCATTGCCTGAATTATAAAGGAGTATAAAACAAAACATCCCTGTTGATGTCAGTTAATTTTCAGGAGACCATAAAGCTCTCTGTGACTTTTTTTCATCCAATCAACCTGGAGAAAATTTCTATTCTTCTGTGAAACCACCTGGAAATTTTTCACTTAGTTGAAAAATGATGGCCCTCCCCAAAAGTATCTAATTACTAACTGAGCAGAACCAGCCACCCACAGTTCCCAAAGAGAAACTAAATGCTGATACAGGTATGAAGTAGTTATTTTTAAGGGCATTTTGATTTATATATTACTTTAGAATTTTCTAGATGTTTCTGCATCTCTCACATCATTGGGCCTTAAACTATCCTGTACAGAGTGAAGATTATCACCCGAAGTTTACAGAGAAGCTAACCTAGGACTCACAGCAGTCACACATCTGGAATTTCTTGGGGCCAGCACAGAATGCCTAACATTAGGCTCGATCTATTTAAGACACTTACAATGAATCTTCCGGTTTTGTTGGAGCAGCCATAAAGTCGAGGTGGGTGGTCTTCAGCCCGTGTTTCTAGCAATGGTGAGGTCTGGTAGTCTCCTCTCCCTCCAAGAGAGTTCCAGAACTCCTCTATGGAACACACAGTGAGTTAGCCAATGCATATTCAGGAGAACATGCTTTGTAGGATTTTACATTAATGGCAATATCATCTCATTCTAGCTTAATTATACCAGATGCCATCAACACTTTTATAATTAAAGGAGGCATCCTTATACAACTCTAATGATGAGAAAAAAAAGATTATTGAAAGAAGTCAATTAAGCACACTGAATGAAAGTGATGACCTTGGCCCCACAGCACACACCTGGTTCTTGGCCTTCCTGAATCCTTGCAGTTTTGCACTTGAGAACATCAGCCACATACTCTGCTCCTTTCTCCTCCTCCTGACTAGCACCTTTTCCTTTCCAGATGAAGCCATTGTTTTGTGGCAGTTTTAGGACAAAAGTGTCATTGGAATTCAATGAATTTGCATCAACATCAACCTAGAGCATGAGGGAAAAATAACACAATGATTCAGATTTACTACTGAGGATATGCAGAGCCGTCTAGAACCTTTTTCCTAATCCCAGGAAATTAATTCAAGACAGAGATGCAATAGACACCTGAAACACTGGAGTACAGACACCTTGGTCCATGCCCCATGATGTTCAGCTGCCCTCAGGCATCTCCTGGTTTCAAAGTAAATGATGCAGGACACAAGAATAACTTAGTCATAGATAAAAGGAAGGAGATTATGCCTGCAGTCAGGATGGACTGCAAGAGGAACTGTATGGGGTCTGCTGCCTGCAATCAGATGGACCTCAAGTACAGTATGTGCGTGGGGATCTGCTGCCTGCAGTCAGAATGGACCTCAAGTATACTATGTGCATGGGGATCTTCTGCATGAGTCAGGATCGAGTACAGTGTGTACTTGGGGATACGAAATCAAAGGAAGAGTCTAAGCAAACCAGAGAGGGGATCATAAGCAGAGTAGTAGAACAAGCCTGGAGCAATTTGGCTTTGGATAGGAGCCACACTTTTTTATTCCATGCAATAAGTATTTATCAATTTAGCAAATCACTGTAAGATATATAGTTTATGAGTAACATTGATATTAATTGATAAAACAGCTCATCACTTTTATATGTTACTAATATATGAATTATTTTAAAAATACAAATAGAAAAATTTTAATTATTTCATAAACCAGAAGAGAAGACAGTATCTACGTACAGATGTAGCTAGTGAGATTGTGGGAGAGCAGCTATGGTGATCTCTGTGTGATTACATTTATGTTCTCTCTGAGAGAGAGGAACTGATTGATGTGCAGTAGATTGTTGGAAGAAAACAGACAGGATGAAAGTGGCAGAGGCCATGGCTGAGGCCATCACAGTGACACGGAAGGACCAGCTTCTCAGCAGAAGCGGGCTGTGGGGGAGGGACCACAGGGGAGGGGCTGCTTTGGTGGGGAAAGTGGGCGGGGGGCGCCGTAATCAGAAGAGAAATCGGGGAACCATGCCTCACAATCCTACACGAGACCTTTCAAGATGGAGCTGTAGCTGCTTCCTGCCCCTTGCCAGCTTCACTGGCTACGAAACGCCAAAACTCACGTTTAGGTTCTGCGCAGTTGAAAACCTGGGCTGCCCTCTCATTCAGTGTCTCTTCATCTAGTGTCTCACATTGTTGAAGTAAAGGGCATTTACTTGCCAGGATTTAGAGGCTAGTATGCCTAATGGCTGGGTGTGTTGGAAAGTCCACACCCAGAGCCTGTCCATACCTCCACAATTCTGGTAATAGACGCCAGGTTCCTCCGGACTTGAAAGAGGCGAGTAGGGGGAGCCGGTGTCTGTCCCCCTTTCCTGGATGTTCCATTCTTATAAATAATGAGTGGTTTGTCTTTGAACAAACTCAGCAGGTGAGCAGGCTCTTTGCCTTGAGAGACACGGACCTGGGTGCACCGGGAAGAGGAACAGAAGTATGAATAAGAGTTTCCAGAGGCCAGGCAAATGGAAATTCGGAGGCATGCCCAATCAGGGGCCTGGGGAGTACTGAAAATAACTGACTTCGTAAATGTGGTTCAACAAGTACACATCCAAATGGGTGAGCAGCTACTTATGAAGCGTCGTCTTCTGGTTGGTCGCACAGTTTGGAAAGTGTCAGAGGGGTACTGAAAACCACTAACGTGTCACATAACCTTTAAAAAACAGCAACTGCCCACAGGAAGAAGGGGCACTGAGTAAGGTCCAGGCTTTCCTCTGAAGGGAATTGGAGAGGGAAAAGGTGGATTAAATTGTGTAATAAGTTGCTTAAATACTGCCAAGATACTCCACCAAAAATACAAGAACAATGCAGAACTTCAGCTATTCAAAAGTAATTACTGTGAACCACTGCCATCTAGTAATTCCATAAGAAATTAGTATTTCGTCCACTGTAGGATTCAGCTGGCTAGTTCCTGGGAACTCATTGTGTATCCCATACTGCAAACATTTGATTCATTTATGGGAAACAGCTTTAAGCTCAACCACACGACAGGTGATATCTCTTCTAGCTATAAATATTATATTCCAATGAATGAAATATTTAATTAGGAATAGAGCAGCATGTACCTAAAAAATCCAAAAATTTTGTTAATTGGGTTTTTTTTTTTTTTTATAAACTTGGTTCATGTGCCCTTTACACACAGAGCCAGCTTGCTTTATAGATCTATTTATTCTTACCAAGATGGAAAGAAACCAGCTAAAGACCAAGTTCAGCCTCCACATCCCCATCTTACGTTCTAAAGTGTCCAAATCACCTCTCTGCTTAATTACTACACTTGAAAACCAAACCACACATTTATAAAGGTTTGAAAAACAAGCAAGCAAACAAACACAAAACCTTTTTTTTTTTTTTTCCACTTTTTGTGACAGGGTTTCTCTGTGTATCCCTGTATCTGTTCTGGAGAAAACAAAACAAAACAAAAAACCAAAAAACACCTTTTATGCCACAAAGAACGTGAGCTCATCTGACATCAGACATGAGGTAGCTAAGCTGACACAGCCTTCTGAAGAGAACACTTCACGATGCTGAATCAGAACCAGCATAAACAGGCCAATGGAACCGTCTAGATGTTTTTCCCAGCACATGGGAACAAACAGCATCAAAACCTACCCAAGAATGGCAGTAGAGTAAGCAACTGGATTATAAAGAGAGAGGAAACAGAAGAGAAAGACAGAGATCTCCGGAGATCTCCAGCTAGGAACAAGCAGGAGCCTCTGCAGATAACAAGCATAGACAGAAACGCTGCAGGCAGAGAGGTAGGAGCTAAACAGACAGACCACACATCTCCTGTGGTCACTGACAGCGGTCCTGAGTCAGGGCAGACACTCCAGCATTAGAGGAAAAGCAGAACTGGAAAAAGACCAAACCCCGCTGGAAACAGCCTCTTACACACGGCAGAGAAATCTCCCTAGGTGCTGATACTGTCTGTCTGCTTACTGTCAAACGTTAGCTGTTGTCCCCCCATAGACACAGCATGTGTGTGTGTGTGTGTGTGTGTGTGTGTGTGTGTGTGTGTGTGTGTGTGGTGTGTGTGTGGTGTGTGTGTGTGTGCGTGCACGCGCGCACGTCAGTCATTTTGACTCAGGGTTCAGTCATTCTCAACAATTTGTTTTTCATTTGCAGAAATACCAAATGCAGGATCCATGTCACCCCTCCCTGGAACCACCTCTCTTCCTCTGCGTCTTTTCCCTTCCCCCCTTTCCTTCTTTCCTCTGTTCTCCCCCTCCCTTCCCACTTCTGTCCTTTTCCTCTCCCTGATGCTGTCTTCATTTTTGGCCAACAGACTTTGTTTCAAACAAGATTCTGGTTCCTAAGAGGAAAACTATGGATCTATGTATCTGTCAAGGTTGATTTCAGCTTGCCTGTGCGAACCATGATTTATAGATTCCTTTGCTTGAGAATATATAAAATATTGTTCTATGTTTTTACTCATAGATAACTGACAAGTATTCAGTTGTGCTTACTCTGTACTGTTGTGTTATTTCTGTAGCTACTGTAGCAATTTATCACACATAAATTCATCATCTTACACTTCCAAAGCCTAGAAATTTGAAGCGAGTTATTGCCCTAATTTAGTCACTGAGTTAAAATCTACAAGAGTTTAGTCACTAGGCAAGTAACTGGCTAGTGTAGGATGGTAATTCAAATGAGAATGGCCTCGATGAGCTTTTATCTTTGAATGCTTGATCCACTATTAGTAGACCTGTTTGGGAGGAATTAAGAAATGTGGCCTTGCTGGAGGAGGTGTGTCACTGGGGGTGGGCGTTGAGATTTCAAAAGCTCATGCCAGGTCCAGTCTCGCTCTCTCAGACTACTTACTGCCTGTGGACTAGGATGCAAACTCTCAGCTCCTGCTCCAGCGCTGTGACTGGCTGTCTGCTGCCATGCTCCCAGCATGATGATCACAGACTAACCCTCTGAACCTGTAAACCAGCCCCCTGTCAAATGCTTCCTTTTATAAATTGCTTTGGTCATGGTGTCTCTTTATGCAATAGAACAGTAACTAAAACACGAAGGGACTCTAGGAAGTTTTTTCCTTGCCCTTTTCCGCTCCCAGCGGTTGCGTTATTCCTTTCTGGGTCTCTTTCTCCCCCAAAGCCAGCAGTTGGCCATGGAATCTTCACCACACTACATCCTTCTCTCTCTGCCTGTCTCTGGTTCACTCCTGAGGACCCTGATCAATGCTTTGCATCATGCAGGAATCCTGGATCATCTCCCTAACTTGAGGCCAGATGATGAGCAATTATGATTTTGTCTCCAGTTTTAATCCTCCTCTGCTTTATAACATAACATTTTCACAGGGCCTCAGTGTTAGGATGTGCACATAACACATAGTTCTTCTATTATAACTCTTTGTTCATAGCCATAAAAGTCAACTGACTGTGACATATGGTGGATTCTAAAGAGAAGAGTCCCTCTGCTTTCTTCTCATACTCTGAAATTATTAGTTTTCTGATGTTTTCGTTTTGCCTTTGGTGACTTTCTCTTCTCCAGAATCTGAGATAACTAGTGTGTTATGAAATGTTTGAATTTCAAAATAAAAATAAGTCGACATAAAATTTTCAAAATCCCTTTGAATGTGGGAAGTGAGCTTTCATTAGGAAGTGGTCTAGACAAATCTGGAATTGTGTGAGTTGGGAAGGTAAAGCCTACCAACCTGCACAGCCTGTCCTCCAAGGGACCGATCCAACTGAACAGTCAGGAACGCAGACATGGTCAGCTCATCTCTTGTAGCTTTTGCTCCTTGCCTAGAGGAATGTAAGCACATCACACTGGCTTGAGTTGACATTCAACACCCTCTCATGAAACCACTTCAAAAAGAGACTTAAGATACCGTGAAATATCAAAAAGAAGTAACAGTTCAGCATGAACCGAGCAATCAAAGCTACAGGTGTTTTGTTGGGTACTAATTCTGGATTGCCCTGTGGACTTCTAGAAATATATAGAGTGGATATCTACACCTCCATTTTAAAGAAACCAAGCCTTAGCCCCTTATGTGACTTTGCTAAGTAATCGAGTCTGTCTATGCCTGTTATTTTGGGACATCGTCCGTGTAGTGCACATGATCTGAGTACAGTTGCCTTCTGTAATCAAGGGATGATTCTACCTCATGCTCCATGGAGGTCAGTCATGTAGAGCGTGACCTGCGGCACGTGGGCTCTGCCAGGACTCACCATGTGTAGATGATCTGCCCTCTGGGGTAAGTGTAGAGGATAATGTAGCAGTCACCACCGTAGAACTCGCCATGGGAGTTTGGGTCGATCTGGACCCTGCCACTGTTCTCCACGCGCCAGATCTGAAAGAGACCGAGTAGACACAAACCGGTACAAGTTCACTGACCTCAACTACTACTCACAAACCATAGTTTCCACTTGTGGCTCACTGTCAAGCAATGTTTAAGTTATTTTTCTAACCAGGTTATAACCAAGCAAAAGCAAGAAGATTAGCAAATCTGACCATTTCTTGACTGTTAAAAGCTTCTATTTCTTTTGCTTCCTCCTCAATACTGAGTCAGTTCTATGGATTTTGTTGCTGATGGTTTTGTTTTTAAATTGTATTGTCATTCTGTTTTGAGACAGGATTTCACTATGTATCCCAGGTTGATCTTGAACTTAAGATTCTTCTGTGTTAACCTGGTAAGGGCTAAGATTATGGGTAAGACCTACCAAGTCCAGTGGTTCTGAGATTGGGGGGGGAGGGGCTGTGTGTTTCTTTAAATTCATGAACATAATACAGCACTACTAAAATAAAAACTACAATTCAGCTCAAAAATATGCTTCAGCTTTAGAGTAAAATGTTTTTTTGTCCTCTGTGAAGTGGCCATTGATGAAGAAGCCGCCAGTCATGGCATTGTGCACTTGCGGCACAACTCCTCCTGCATGAGTGTGGGGGAGGAACAGGGCAGCACTGGCTTTGGAATGTGGGGTGAGCAACTGTGAGGAACAGTGCAGGGCTTCTAGGGGGAAGCATCCCAGTGCCATCTCTCTAGAGACCAGAGGGCTCAGCAACACAGCCTCACCAACCCCAAGCCTAAACAGAGCCACCAGGGGTTAGCATCCCTAGTGTGGCTTAGGAGGCCTTCTCAGAGAAGCTGTGGCTGGAGCTGAAGACTGCACTGTAGTCATAGTGGGTGCTGAGGAGCTCTGTCTGCTCAAGTGCATTCTAGCCAAGCTGCCTATGCTGAGCTCCAGAGAGGATACCCAAGCAGGACGAGCTGCAAACAGGAAGTTGATCCCCTTCGATGATGGCATCAGAATGTTTATGATCTTGTCATTTCCTACTCCCCTACACACACACACCTATGCAGCTTAGCATCATACTTTAGTTCTTTGTAAAGAAGGAGGGGGAATCTCTACATTTATCAACTATACTTTGTTCATTGTGATAAGACCTAGGAATGTAAATATGAAGTATTTAACTCTTGTCCTCAGAAAAACTGACGAGAGGTCTAGGAGAAATTTGTTAGTAAATAGCAATTCTATGATACTTATGTGGCAAATTCTGTGAATTTTCAGTGCCAGTGGCTGGCTCCTCAGGAGAGGTGGAGCTGATACTGGGCGGAGTTGCTAGGGAAGGGATGGACTGACAACAGTTTGTGAGGAGTGCGGATGCTTCAGATGGCAGAGGAAACCAAGGTTCCAATCTTGAAAGTCCCAGCAAGGAGGAAAGCCTCCAGTAAGACACTTTAGAGGAGGGATTGTATTATCCAGGCCTCATTAAGTTAGATCATTGCAGAGGACTGAGTTTGAAGAGATTTGAGTTTAAAACAATTAGGAGAGTTTTAGCAATTTTGATCTAAACTGTCACACTCAATACGCAAGGTGACTGCTCAGAAAAGATCTGCTTTGAGCTCATATTGTTTCATGAATGCTTCCAATAGGTAGGGGAAGAAGAAGTGGATGGTACATTCTGAGTACAACCTGTAGAACCCCAGATACAGACTTTCAGATAGAAAATGCTGCTGCATCCGCCACCTTAATGTCAGCATGCACATATGCAAACGGCCCTGAAGCCGAGCAGCAGCTCTCCAGCTGTAACTCCCAGGACTCAGTGTCTAGTTTGGGGTCACCTTCCTTACCAAGTAAAATTCACCTCTGAAAAGGGGTCAAAGATTGCCAAAGCTATATCCCTCCCCTCCCAGACAGTGCTGTAATGAGGCCTGATTAAAAACACCAACAGAAAGAGACAGATGTAAAACTACCTCCACCGTGCCAGAGCCATCGTCCACCATGTTGTGCTGGGCTGCCATCTGGGGAGAACTGTGCAGTTTGGATGCATCAAATGGGATCTGCTGTACGCAAGCCACTTTCTCTGTGACGTAGACCTTCCCAAAGCCATCACTCTGGTCCTTATCCTTCCAGTCCTTAAAGAACTGTTTGAAAATCGGTGTTTCACCGCCTTCAGGGAGAACCTGAATCTGCAATTCAAAATAATAAGTAATGGGAAAATAAGAGACAGAGAAAATATCTACAGTAGGGAAAGAATGAAGTAATGAAAATACTGTTCTTGTTTCTATGACTGCATTTGCAACTTCGTACATCTGTGCAGCAACTACAGGCGTCCAACCTAGGTTTTTCTCATGGCCAACACCACTGCCGCTGAATGTGGATGACAAAGATGAGGAAGATTCCTGTGTCGATGTTGGTTCACATTAGGTTCACAAGAGATGGGAGCAGGAAGAAATTATCCCACTCAATTGTTTGTACCAGGATGTACATGGAGAAAAAGAGTAGCTAGTCAATGTCTGAACCAATCTGGAGGCAACCAAATATGATGAGGGTGTTACCCAAGTCTTCACAATAGGCTGAGGAGTGGTTAAGGTCTTTGTGCAAGTTTTTATTGGTTTTTTGTTGTTGTTGTTGTTGTTGTTGTTGTTTTTGAGATAGGTTTTTATATAACCCAGGCTGACCTCAAACTCTCTATGCTGCTGAGAGTGGCCTTGAACCGATCCCTCTGCTTGCACCTGCTGAGTGCTCGGATTAAAGGTGTGCACCACCGCACATCCAGTTTCAGGTAGTACTAGAAATGGGGTCCAGAGCTTCATGCATGCTGGGCAAACACTCTACCAACACATCCCCAGCTCTGTGTAGCCCTATAGTCTGAGCTCCACTTTCAGTAGAATGTTCCTCAAAAAAAGACTAGGGATACAAGACACAAGGTGGCCCATGCTCAACTGGAGAATGGCTACACACACACACATACACACACACACACACACACACACAAACACACACACACACAAACACACACACACACACACAATTTTGAAACAAATTTTTCATGAGCTTTGTAAAGATGTCATGACTCTCAAGTTTTAATGTTTTTTTTAGTGATTTCTTTTCATACATACTTGAGTATTGGTAGAATAATTCATTTTCTGTAGAAACTCCTCAGCTGTCTTCATTGCAGTCTTCCTCTCCTGTGGGTTAGCATTTTTACCTAAAATGAAAAATAAAGAGATAAAATTACAGAAATTACAGATAAAATTACAAAATTACTATACTGCACTGTACACGGCCACATCACCCTGAACACACCCAATCTCATCTGACCTCGGAATCCACACAGGGCCCAGCTGGTTCCTCCTTGGATGGGAACATACTATATGATTAAGAAATATTTACATACCAAAAATAAATGTAATTATAATTTAACTTAAATATAGCAATAGGAGAATGACAAAATTCCCTGTTACATTGAATACATCTAATATCATAATAATTGACAGTTTATTTAATAATGTATGTTGCTCTTACTCAAATGCTTCCCTTAGCTCCCTAATCTTTGCTGAGTAGTTCCCAAGGTTTGGCCACTAGCTGCATCTTAGGTGAGATATTTACAAACTGTATCTCAAGAGGGGTGCTTTACTTTAAAATTAGGATGTTTTCTTTGCCCTTCTTGGAGGAAAGCATCCATCTGAGCATGAAATACAGCAACCATATCAATGGCATCTCTTACCTTTCCACACGAAAATTTGTTTTGCAGCACCATGGTCCAAGATGAAGCATTCTTCAGAAAGCAACATTGCCATGGAGAAGGGGTTTTCTTCAGCCACCAAAGTCACTTTCATGGATCCGCTTGCATCTGAAACCTAACAGAAAAACCATGAACTCCATTTCATTTGGGGAAGAAACAAGCATTCTAAAACTGTGCCATGGTGATAGTTACTCCCTCTGTGGCTGCACACTTTTGAGAACACAAGCCTTACGAGCAAAACTGCCTCAAGACAAAGAGGCAGAGCATCCCTGAGCCCAACCAACTGTATCCCAAACACTTCTGTAAAATTATTCTTAGAGGCAGAAGAACTACTAACAGAAAGTTACATTTTGACACTCTCTCTAAAACATCAGAAAACCATGATGATAATTGCACTGTGTAAGGGCTCTCACAGTGCTAGTGTATGCTAAGTTCCTTGGGCCCCTTTGTTCCATGATCATTTATTCTAAATTTTAGAACAAACTTTTAAAGAGCTGATGATCCTTCACTCATTGTATGCGCACACAAAGCTGAGTATAAACTTGTTTAGGCTTCAGTCTCTGGATCCCTATTAGACAGCAGTCACTGCACAGAAAGCATTGATAGAGTGGAGTTTATGGCTGTAGATCTTTTAATCCCAGTCTTGAAATTTAACCATGCCTTCAGAAAACCATCAAGGTACATTGTTTTCTGTCACAGGTGGAGATAAAGCCTTTAAGGAGGTTTTGTAGGTAGTCGTACGAAGGTGATATTTATTCACAAACCATCGCAATGCACTGGTTTTCCCTGTCAGCTTGGGAGCCACAGGATGATCAGCTGCATGTTTGTTAAATATGAAGGCAGCAACCAAGTTTTGCAACAACAAGAAGGAGAGTTTGCACAGGGATTTGGCTTGCCAGTCTTATTTGGCCCCAAATGATTTCCAAGATGACACAGCTTACACAATAGGCCCACTAGAGGGAGCCATGGTTCAAGATGAATTCTTTCTTCTGTTGAACTGTTTGACTGGTAATAACGCAACCCAAGAGGGAAGCTTTGACCAATGGTGGAGAACAAATGACATGCGTTAGACTATAAAAAGAGTAATGAAGTTACAATTTAGTTAACAATGTCCGTGTGGGTCATTTTAAAAATACCAGTACTTAGCAGATGTGATTATCAAATCATATTTTCCTTTATCATCGAGGAAGAAGCCACATCCCCATTATAAAAAGGAAGTTATGCTACATAAATTAGTAATTCATCTTCATTCAGAACTATGAAGTTGGTAAGCTAGAAAGTTCCTTAGAAGAGCACATGCCTTTAAATCCCAGCACTCAGGAGGCTGAGACAGGTGAGTCTCCATGTGTTCAAGGCCATCCTGGTCTACATAGTGAATTCCAGGACACCCAGGACTACACAGAGAGACCCAGTCTCAGAAAATCAAATAAAGAAAATGAAAGAAAGTTCCTTAGAGAGTACCCAGTGGATTTTTCTCTTCTTGTTGAAAAGGAGAATATCACAAAATTGTGCAGGGAGATTCCCACCTGCTCCAAATGAGTTGCTTAGGAAGTTGTAAGAAGGGTGGGCCACAGGAGTCCCGTCCTCACAGTCTCCTTCACTGCTGTATTTTATGGCTTTTGTCAATTTCACAAAGAGTAGATTCAAAATTCTATTGTTGCAAGACACCTGAATAATCATCAAATAGAACCACTTTCTCCTTTTCCTCTCCTCCTCCTCCCTCCTCCCTTCTCCTCCCCTGTCCCCTGTCCCCTCCTTTCTTCTCCCCTTCCCTTTCATATTAGAAAACTCAGATGACTGTATCCCGCCCAGTCACTAGGTCAGCCAATGCCTGGTTCAGGGCAGGTTCCCCCCTGCCTCCCTCCCGCTGACTGACTGTAGAGTCACCCTCCTGGAACAAAGAAAACACTCTGTAGTGAAAGGATATTCTAAAGATGAAGGTTTTACAATCTTACCAAGAATTTAGAAGAAAAAGCTTACAAAATGTTTTATTCCACAAAGGAAATAGTTTATCAGCTATACCATAACAAAATATAACCATTGTATAAGTTACAGCAGTAATTTCGTTATCATTAATGAAAAGAACAAAAAGCTACAGAAGTGAACATTGTAATACATATATAAGTCTCCTCAGTGCTGAACTCAGATCCCACCCCAGCAGACTCACCATGTACAGTTTCGCCATCTTCCTGTTACTTATGTCTGCCATGGCATCGTCATCATTATCCCCATCTGGAAGTGCAGGCTTTTTCCCTAAAACCTGGGAGAGGGGGAAGAGGGGGAAAAAGTAGTGCAGAATCTTAAAAGCAATGAATCATCTTCTATCTGTAAAGACATCAATTATAAAACACAAGCAATTGAAATACCCGAGTCATGAATTTCTTAAGCAGGTCTCTTCCCATGGGTCAAAGCTGCAGGTGGCATGAAGTAAACAAACGCTGCACCTGCTGCTGACATGGGCTTTCAAGAAAGCCCACGTGACACTTAGGTGCGCACACACACACACACACACACACACACACACACACACACACACACCGCTTCCTCAGACTAACAGGGATTAAGTAAAATGAGTTCTTAAACTAACTCCACAGCAGACAGAATTTCTTCCATGGCCTCTGCTTATAGACTGTAGCTTCTAATTCATTACTTGAATTATTGTTGGGGGGTAAAATATTGTGATGGTTAGTTAATCTCAACCATCAACTTGATCTAGAATTGCCTAGGTAATAAACTCTGGGCATGCCTGTGAAGCATTATATTGGTTAGGTTGAGGTGGGAAGATGGACCCTATATGTGGGTGGTGCCACTCCCTAGGCTGGAGTCCCAAAACTGTATAGAGAGAAGGCTTGTTGAGTATCAGCATTCGTCACTCTTCACCTCCTAACCATGACCACCGTGACGTCTGTCAGTGTGACTTCCCTGTCGTGACTGAGTGCTGCTCACAGTGTGAGCTAAAATCAATCCTTCCTTGCATAAGAGGGTCTCGTCAGGTTATTTAGTCAAGGTACTGGGATTGTACACACCACACTCACAGCACAAGTGCAGTTAGTTGTATCATGGACCACCATTAAGCTTTGTTTTACATTGTACTTCCTACTTTGGCAACAAAATCAGAGACATGGTTGATGCTCCACAAGTATTTATCAGCTGAATAGATAAATACATTTATCAATGCTTTGTATGTGTGACACAATCCAAAAGTTCAAGTACATCATTTGGGAGACTATTCATTTGAATCTGCTTTACATCTATTTATACTAAAGCTGCAAAATATAAGAAGTTTAATTCATTAGCTTAAGTGACATAAATAACCCAGGACAGACATAAAATGTAAACTTTCTCCAAATAATGTAATTGTTATAATATCAAGTTAAATTTGAACCCAGAAAAGGATCAAAAGGTATTCATATAGATTCTACAAATGGTCAACGACAAGATGTGAGCTCTTAGCTGTTCCTCTCACCATCCCGTACTCCACCATCATGGATGCTAACCTTCTGAATCCGTAAACTCAATTAAACACATTCTCCTATACATTGCCTTGATTGTGGTATTTGTCACAGCCATAGAAAAGCAGCTAAGACATGGATACCGCGCGAAAATATCCATTACTGAATGTCAAACAGTACGAGTACATAAGCCTTTCATGAGCATGTGAACAGTCTCAAGTTGAGACATTCACCTAGAGACTTGTGTTCCGGGAACTTGACATCTTTTATTTATGTGGTGAGTAACAAAACATTTTAATTGTTATATAATCTGAAAGGCTGCAATAGAGTTTCTTTTTTGCTGAAAGTTGGAACATACCCCAAATTAAACACTTGAAACCAAAATCTGCTTTTGAAGACATTTGCAGATTGACAAAAGCAAGTGTAACATTGAAGAATCAGTCTCCTCAGGAAGCCCCTGTAAATCTACCTCAACCAAGGCAGCAGTTGGGATAAGCAATTCTGCTTAAGGGAGTAACTAATCCTGGCAAGTCTCCCATTGGGCCAACTGAGTCTGGGAACTGGGGTATATTTTAACTTTTAATTTCCAGACAATTCCCACATTAGCCAGGTATCTTAATTAGCCCTTTGAAGGATGCTAGCGCAGTTGGGAATTGAACCAATGCAACTTGCTGAAAACAGGCCAACTCCGGGGTAGAGGTGGCATATGCTACTTTATCCCTAAGGATCGTCTTAAGCCTCAGTTCAACAACTAAGCATTTACCAAGTACCTCACTGGGGAATGAAAGTGAGTTTCCAAACACCTTACCTGTCCCTTAAGGATTTTAAACTCTGCCTAGAAAGAACAAAGTAATTAAGTTACATCACTCTATCAGCAGACTGCTCATGCTGCTTTTCCATTTGGTTCCAGGCAAGATTGAACATAAGCGTAAAATGTCTTCATTTTCAATTCCATACTGTTGGCATCTGGCCCTTTGTATCTGGTCCTTTGTATGTGGAATGGTGTGTTCTGACAGCATAAAGAAAGGAGTAAGGAAACAGAAGAGCTCTATTTGAATCTGTTCCATAAAAACTCACATGGTTGCTGTGAGTTCCTCACATTCAGACCTATCACTCAAGCTTAGAGCTTGCTTGTCTTCCCACTCCTGCTAGTAAGCATCCCTTTAAAATATCACCATCACCTAGCAAATTCCCAGCTATCTGTTTTCCTTCCCCTGTTTGCATCAGGGTATCTCCAATCCCCTTTTCTCAGAGTTTAAAGCCTACTCTCCACTGAGTCACTGAATGATCCCTTTTATAGTCATGGTAAGGGGTCCTTCATATGGACTCTAGTGAAGGTCCTATCTTTCCTGCTGTGGGCTACACTTACGCTGCCAACTCCCTCCTGCCTCCAGCCTTCCAGTCTCACCTCATTTGTTCATCGTAAGCTGCCGAGCACACTAGCTGCTGACACTTACGTCATACTTTCCCTATGCTTTAAGAATACAATTTCGCCAGGCAGTGGTGGCGTACGCCTGTAATCCCAGCACTCGGGAGGCTGAGGCAGGTGGATCTCTGTGAGTTCGAGACCAGCCTGGTTTACAGAGCTAGTCCAGGACAGGCTCCAAAGCTACAGAGGAACCCTGTCTCAAAAAACCTATATATATATAATTTCATCAGGGAAATTCTGACATTTGAAGTATGTATGCACCTACATGGATATACATATGTAGGACATTCTGCTGAGTGAAATAAGCCATACACAGGAGGAAAGATATAACATGCTGACGCATTCATATGTGGAATCTGAAGTGTTTGAACTCATGGGAGCAGGGTTAGATTGTGGATCTCAAATATCAGTGCATGGAAGAAACAATGTTTTGGTCACGGGGTCCAGATTTCAGTTATAAGATGAAAAAGTTCTAGAGACCTAATGAACAGCAGTAACTAAAGGACTGCATACAGAAAATTTTTCAAGAGAGTGGGTCCTGATTTTACTCTCTCTCCCTCTCTCTCTCTCTCTCTCTCTCTCTCTCTCTCTCTCTCTCTCTCTCTCCTTTTCTTTCTCCCTCTCCCTCTCCCTCTCTCTCTCTCTCTTTAATTATTTGGTTGTGATAGTTTCTTCACAAATATACATGAACACCAAAACAAAACATCACTTTGTCTACCTTCATTATATGTAATTATTATCAATCACACCCCAAACCTGGTGGAAATTAAAAACAAAAAGCTTTTTACCTATTCTGTAGCAATTATTATTAAACTTCAGTGTTCTCAAGCAGCATCTGAGTCCTGACAAACACAAGCTGTCAACAGCCAGCAGCTGAGTCTACAGGGTGAGTACTGAGGCCTAGTACTCAGCCAGTTCAGAGCTGAGCACTATCCCGTCAAGCCAGACGAGGAGGTGGGGATCCCAGAACTCTTCCAGACGGGGGCATTACCCACCCCGTGCTCTCAGTGCTCTCCCCTTCTTTCTCTAATCAGAGTGACGACCTCCATGTCCCCTGTGGGAGTAGTGTCCCATGCTTCCCCTGGGCTTTTCCTCTCGCTGGATGTAGCTTCTACCTGGGGTGATGGGTGCAGCAAAAGCAAAACTAAGATTATTCCTGAGCTGGTTCAGTCAGCTATAACTGAGTTCATAATAGCCCTGCTCGTTGACTGGCTCTGAGTCACATTGGGACCTTTAGTCATGTAATCCCATCCTCACTAGAGCTCCATGAGTCTAACCCCACAGAAAAGGGTTGATACTTAAAGAGCTGACAGGATTTCATAAAGCTAGCTGATAAGCGTTGAGGCTAAGATTCCTACTTTTGTTCTTGTAATGTCTTAGTTAACTCAAAATAATTGATTACATACTTCCCTGAATTTCAAGTTTTTGAAATAGACAATTCCCGGATCATGTTCATGGGACCCCTCCAGCAATCTGATGTTACAGGGGTCTGCTGTGTCCTTCCTTTGATCTATGATCTAGTCCTGTAGAATATAAATGACATCAAGTGATTTTTGTTCACAGAGAAGCACAGGATTTTGTCTGGCAGAGATAAAAATCACCTCTACACTATGCATGAGGCATGCATCAATTTGCAAATTCACTTCCACACTACTGCTCCATGCACATGCCCATCATTTGGAAGCTTCTTTTGTTATGATACATTTTTTGCTTCTTTAATTAAGGAATGAGTTAGACCTTTGACATCGGTCTGTGCTAGTCTGATGAGAATGGCACACTTATCTGGATAATTGGTCGCAGTCAGTGGACCAGTGTGGGGAAGACTAGGAGGCATGGCTTTGCTGGAGGAGGTGTGTCCTGGCAGGCTTTGAGGTTGCAAAGGTCATGCCATTACAGTTGCCGTTCTGGCTTTCTCATGGTTGTTGACTCAACATTTCAGCTGCTGCTCCTGCACCATGCCTGCCTTTCCTTGCTCCCTGCCATAACGCTCACAGACTCTAATCTTCTAGAACAGCAGTTCTCAACCTGTGGGTCACAACCCCTTTGGGGGTCACATACCAAATATTCTGCACATTAGATATTTATTTATTTATTGTTTTGGGGTTTTTTTGTTTGTTTGTTTGTTTGTTTTTTTGGTTTTTCAAGACAGGGTATCTCTGTAGCTTTGGAGCCTGTCCTGGACTAGCTTTGTAGACCAGGCTGGCCATGAACTCACAGAGATCCTCCTGCCTCTGCCTCCCGAGTGCTGGGATTACAGGTGTGCACCACCACTGCCCGGCCAGATATTTATATTATGACTCGTAACAGTAGCAAAATTACAGTTATGAAGTAACAATGAAATAATTTCATGTGGGGGTCACCACAGCTTGAGGAACTGTATTAAGGGCTGCAGCATTAGCAAGGTTGAGAACTACGAGCCCCAAGTTAAAAGCTTTCTTTTCTAAGTCGCCTTTCTTACGGCATTTTATCACAGCAATAGAAAAGTAACAAAGAC
Source organism: Onychomys torridus (assembly GCF_903995425.1). Lineage (NCBI taxonomy): Eukaryota > Metazoa > Chordata > Mammalia > Rodentia > Cricetidae > Onychomys > Onychomys torridus. The sequence goes on from NC_050456.1 coordinate 9,464,514, forward strand.
ACCAGAACTCCAGAAATTATCTTATGTGGAGGAAAACATTCATATTTCAAGTAAAAAATCAGGCTACTAAGCAGTATCAACAATATGAACTCATAAGACAGTAATATGTATAGAAAATATTAAAAAGTAAATAAAATGTTTTTTCCTTCAAATATAGTACTTGGTGTGAATTTTTCTCTAAAAATTTTTATATCTATTTTACAGAATTTTAATAATAAGTACATTTATTTGTTTAACAAACAAAACAGTAAAAAAAAATACTTCTTGTTTTGTGTTATGGTTTTTTTTTCCCCTTCCAAACAAAACAGCTATGTTCTTACTTCGCATGGAGTAATTATCATCTCCTGTTCACTGCAATCTGCCATAGACACCTCAGGCCACTTAGGACATCATCAAAGCATCGTAAGTATTCTTAATGGGTTGCTAAGTGTCCTGAATCATTGTATCAAAGAAGCATTAACTCAAAGACTTAAAAGTGACCTTGAGTATCCTGGCAGCCTCAAGTCTTCAGGAAAGAATTAAATGGCTCCTGAGATCCCCATAACTATTGTAAAAGGTATGATCTGAGCAGAAAGTGGGAATGACTTGCATTTCTTCTCAGTTCTGTCAATAAAAATAATGGAAACATCTACAACCAAAGGTTCTCTTTCTATGTTCAAGAGGTTGGAAATCTATTTAAATATAGATTTAAATTGACCATCATTTCTGCTGTTCCTCTGTCTTCAGCAAGAGCTAAGTTCTAAATAGGTCAGTAGATTTTTACATTAAATAATGGAGCAAATAAACCATCCCTGCTTCAGATACACAATCTCTTGCCTCAGAACTTCCTGGTTGTCATTACCAGTCCATGATCACCACTGAAGGCTCCTTGCATGGAAAATGAGACTTCCCACTGGTATCTTGATCACTTTAGCATGCATGGCTTCCCTTCTGTTTTCACAATAAGCAGAGAAATGGCTAAGGCTTTATGAGGGAGCATTTTAATGCTCAGTAATTTTGTATCACTTAAATGAAGGACCGTAAGCACATAGAGCATAGAAATCAATAATAAAAGCAAAAGTAGCTCCTCTATTGTATTTACTTGCTGCAGCACATTTGGTGCCGTAGGTAAGACAAATATTTGATAATAGGGAAGATGCTGAGACAATGAAACATAAGGACTTCTGAGGAAGGGCTGTGGCCTCCTGTGGCAGCTGCCTCTGCCCTGGACATGAGATCCCAACACTTGCTCTCAGCTCTGAGCTTTGCAGCTTCTGGAATACCCTTGTTTCTTTACTGCCTTGTCAGACCAGGGTATTTGCTGCATTGGGGTGTGAACAGAATGGTTTTGGAGTAGGGATTATGGGACACATAGTGACTGGTAGAAGGATGGGGTGACTGGAGCATCTGTGCAATCATCTAGCACAGGGCTATCCACTAGCACTCGATGCAATGATGACCTGCCCCACAGCAGGGCTGCTGAACACGGCTGTCACCAGCCATTTGTCGCTACTGATCCCACGGAGTGTGGTTACTGTAACTAACTGAATTAAAAACGCTGTTTTGTTTCAGTTTGTTTAAATTAAGCTTAAATAATGACATAGATCTTGAAGAAGCTGTGAGATTCTGGGAGGTCTAAGAAATGCCTGGGGGAGTTGAGATGTTGGTCTAGCACTCAGTATTGTTCTAGAATCCATAAGTGAGAGGTTTGATTTCAAGACTCCCAGGAAAGCTAACTCATACATCACTGTCATTGATAGCAGAAGTTACTATGCAGATAGTTAATACAGGAGCTACTATAATCTGGAAAATGAACTTAGAGACTGTTAAAATGTATAAGACAAAAAAAACCCCAACATTTGATTTTTTCTTTGCAATCAGAAAATATTAAAATATTTTAATATTAATATTAAAATATCAGAACATATTGAAATCCAGCAATTGTTTTCACCAGTTGCATATCGGAACTATCTGGGCAGTTAGAGAAGAAAAGGTCAATAATTGGCAGGCAGATTAGCCAGCCAATGCCTTATTCCATCACTGTCTGTGCAGAGCCTAAGCCCTGCTGGCTCATCTGATAATGTGATCTAAGGACTCGGGGTATCAGTGTTATCAGTGCATACCATCCATCTCCACCACCAGGACAGCTCAGCTAAGCATTCTGATGTTCCCTTTGCCCACCCTGCACACCCTCCCTGGGCAAGCAGCACTCGTGGTCTGGAAGCTACTCTAACACAAATACCAGGGGAAGATTTGAGGCCTTCCACCTTTTCTGGACATGACTAAACATTCTGCTGTAAGACCTCAGATCCACTTTGAACATCTCTATCTGTCCAGTCCTTGAATGGATACTGCCAAAATTTGTCTTTGGCTTTTCTATGTGTTACCCTCTTGCCTTTTGAATGACTGTTCATTCAATAGGATTAGGCAGACTGAGCTAGATGGAACACTTGTAAGGCTACCTACACTTAAAATGGTATGATGATGGATATCACTTAGTAATTAATGTAATTAATCAAAAAATGTTTGTGAAGTGATTATTGATATTACTGGCACATTGTGAGAACAAAAGCTAAGGCTATGTGGACTCTTACCCTGGTCAAAGCATCACTCTCCTTCTCTTAAATGGCCCTGCATCTTCCTACTTGAATGTGTTTTCTTAAGAAAGGCTCTTCGCCACGTAACCCTGGCTAGTGAGCAGTGATCTGCCTGCCTCAGTGTGCAAGGACTGTGATCAGTTACCTCACCCACCTCAAAGCCTTCCCATAATGGTTTCACCATGAACATCTATCTCCTTGTGAACTTATATTTTCTTGTTGTTTTTTCATCTTAGTCTAATGATTTTACTGAGCAGACTACATGTTTTGTTGATTTTTTAATTAATTAGAGACAAGGTCTCTCTCATGTATCCCACGGTGACCTCAAATTCACTATTTAGCAGAAGGGGACCTTGAACTTCTTTTCCTCCTGTTTCCACCTCTCAAGTGCTGGGACTACAGGTGTGCACCACAATGTTCAGTTTATATGATGTTAGGATCATACTCAGGGCTTCCTGAATGCCAGGAAAGCACTCTACCAACTTGGCACATCTCATTGCCAGATCAAATCTTATACTTTAGACTTAAAAGTACCAAGTGAAGACAGATCCATTTATCCCTCTCTAAGAAAACAGAACCTGTGTGATCATCAGGGCAGTGGTTGGCCATGCCCTGAAGAAGGAACAGAAAGTCATCTCTTCCCTTTGAGTTATCTCTGTATTTATGGTGTGTATAAAGCCACTTCAATTTAGTTATAAAATAAATTCTCTTCTCCTCCCATATGCTTAACCCTTATCTGCTCCCACAGTCTTGCACATAGGACTTTATTTTAGTGAAGCAAGAGATATCAGTTAGGCAAGATTTACTCTGGGAGTGTCTGAGTTCCATGGACAACAGCGGAGGACTATAATCCTTAACAAGTTAGCTTTCAGTGCAGGGACATATGTGGGTTTCCCTGGGCCTTCCTGAGTGCCAGTGTGGGCAGGGATTATTAGATGAGTCTGTAGGAAAAGACATTAATATGGTCAGGCAGTTATTTCACATTTGAGCAAATAGGAGAAAAGAATGAACACTTTGACTTATTTTTAACTCCATATATTCTAAAGAGACCGTGTGGACTCTCAGACTGAGAATTGATTAAAGAACATCTGGTCCCCAAAGCTGTTTCTGCACCATGACATCTCTGAGCCTCTTTCCCCAGTAACCACTTTCTTGTTTTCAGTAAACTTGGAGAGGGTTACCAGGGAGAAACTTCAAGCTTCATAAGAGGAGGACCAGAGAACAGAAGACTGTTTTTCCCTCCAGTTTCTCTCTATGAGGCAGAAAAAATCTACACGTGTCTCTCTGGTAAAACACCAGTGACACCTCCATTGATATTACTTTGCTTTCATGCCCATGTATGCAAGTAGCTTTAGCATCCATCCCTACAAAAGAAGGTAAAGAACCCAGCTTACAAGTAACATTAAACTAGATGAGGCCAGCATCAGCTTTAACAACAAGACCTTCTATATTGACACAGCCAGAAAAATTCTAAGCACCAACATTTAATTCTGCACACTTGGAGTGGTTTCCATATACTCGGATAGGTTGAAACTATCTTCACACATTTGACACTAGGCTTAAAAGAATGTGATTTCTTTCTAAGACGGTGCCTACCCCAATGATGCTGAATCTAATGTCTCCAGGGAGAAGGAACAGCTGGACAGTGAGAGCAAGAGATCTGAGACAGAGGATCCAGCTGGTCTACCCAGGACAAACTTCCCACTATCAAGACTACAAATGATAACAGAGAAGATACAAAATAAAGTGAACTTAGCAAAGAGGTCGGCCAAAGTGTTTTGGGTTCTACAACACCCCAGGGTTTCTGATGTTCTGGACAGTTGAGAATGTATGCCCTAAGCTGGGCGTGGGGTCTCAGGTCTCCTCAGCATTTGAGAGACGGAAGCAAGAGGATCGCTGCAAGTTTGAGGCCAGTCTGAGTTATATGTCAGCCTGAAGTCTTATCAGAAATTAATTAGTTAACTACTTAAACTGAGAAGAATGTTTACTCTGGAAGGTTCCCCCAGTGGTCTATTCTCATTCTCATACAGGCTAGTCGCTCAGCCTCTTCTAGAGAAAAGTCACTCATTTTTCTAGTCAATAAGGAGGGCACATAGCAGGTGCTACTGTGGTTCCACCAGGCCACCATTGCCCTGCCTCGGAGGTCATCAGGAAATTCTGTATGAAATGTGAAAGCCTGTCTTCTCCCAGACAGTGTTCCCAGCTACAGTGCTGTATACATTCACAGACAAGCTTGCTGGGTTCTGAGCAAGCAGCCTCCATGGAGTGACCCTGAACCAGTGAGGCGTGGACTTGCTGGTTAAGTCTTGTGGTCATCTCAGCCTTTCATGGGCCAGTTCCCAAATGTGTTCCACACTGCTTCTGAAGGGTCTCTCTGGGACTAAGGCCTGGGCTTGCTCCATAAATCACTAACATGTTGTTGTAACACTTGACCCCTACGTGTGCTCTCAAGAGTGTCTTCTGGATCATGACAGCCCTTATCTCTGAGTCAGGTTTTGTGGGGACGTAGCCCAAAGGAGGGGGTAATCAACGTATCCATACCATAGAACTGCTTCCTGAAGCAGCTGTTCCTATACGGTCCATGAAAGGTGCCACTCATACGTGAAGAGCTGCCATGGTAGCCAGTATTACCTCCTTCAAGGCAAATGACATCTAACTGACTATGTAATCTCTAAACTAATAAAAAGCTGTAAGTTACAAGAAAATCGCAACCAGAATGAGTGGGGACTAAAGAGAAAATTCATCCTATGGTGAGCAAGCCGTTGTGCAGCCACAGAGCTCCGGGGCAGACAGTGAGCATCCCAAGTCATCCACGGTGCACTCAGTACTCACTCCCAGACAGTTTCTAAATAGCTCATTAAGCTCATCTACATGCATTCTCTCAATAAGTTTTATTTTTCATTAGTGGTAAGAATGAAAAATAAAATTTTTAGTTTACATAATGTGACAAAACACTAGTATTTAATTTCTAGAGTACCCATAGCCTAGGATTTCATTTAGTAGTGTATTTACATAGAGTCCGTGGCATGCAGATATGAACATATTTTCATTTTAGTCATATAGTAGTATCTTTTTCATGATTAATAGAAAATATGGGCTCTCTAAAACTAAAGTTCTTCTAATGGCTTCCACTCCCTTTGTAAGTGGCAGAATATTATATTTACCTGAACAATGGTTTCCTTACAAGGTCATTTTAAAACTATCTTTATTAATATGTTGTGTATATATATTTTTTCAAACAATGTAACTCCAAAATTATGGTGCATTAGATACCCATGTGACCCATTGATCTGTACAAATGCTGTTAACATAATCCAGCTAGGGCACATTGGAATCCTTGGCTCTGGGCAAACAGTATTAACACGTAGTTCAGATGTCTCCACCTCAGGGAGACCTTCATTCTACAGATGCAGATTCTTCATGACATTAAACAAATGCTAATAGTAAAATAAATGCTGGGGAGTGAGCTGATAAGTCTTGAAGCCCTTTTAATATCCAGGCTCAAAAATGTCTTAGCATGAGATGTAACAGGAGGTGACACAAACAGTGTTGCTGATTTTTGTTTTAGACTGAAAAGTTATGTCAAAATAAGTGCAAAGGAGCAGAGGCCATTAAATAAGAAATTTGGCCATTGATATCTGGGTTAACTTTTAGTACAAGAGATTAAAGGGAAATTGGCCTTAAAGGGCGGAAATATGCAGTCTTACCATTATCTCTTTGCTAATATTGATAACATGTAATCAATATTATGTCAACATGAGGTGCACATAATGACAGCTGAAACCTGTGATTCTTGTTCAGTTTTTAATAGCAGTTTATCTAGTTTTTATAACAGTTTTATCTAGTTTACTATTTAATATTAACTATATTAATTCATTGATTTAAAAGTATACTTTGAGGGCAAAGTTTCTTCTGCTCCCTATGCCACTCACTAAGTCCAACTATCTTGGAATTGCATCATCCCATTTACAGACCCTGCCACTGGTCTCTCACTTCTGTGGAAGTGAGAAAAGTTATTCATTCAGAAATGACTGTCACGTGGTATCCAGTCAAGCTGATCCTAACAAGGTGGTATCTTATCAGTAAGGTCACAAGTCGCCATGTTGAACTTCGATGAGACAACAATTATCTAAGATCTTGTCACTTTATTCCAGCATATGGTTGACTATGCTAGCATCTACACAGTTCTTATCTTGGTTCAGACTATTCCAACTCCTCCCATCAGAAGAATATGATAAGGGACAAAATGCATATCGAAGTTAAATAAATAACAGAAATTGAGATAATAGATTCATTGAATTAAGTGGCTGAGTCAAACCTGATGGTGCAGACCTGTAATCCCAGATGCTTTGGAGACTGAAACAGGAGGATTCGAAGTCCAAAGCCTGATTGGGCTGCAGAGTGATGTCAAGGTCAGCCTGGGCAACCTAATGGGGCCCTATCACAAAATAAAAATGAAGAAAGAGGAAAAATGGTGTACTTCAGGGGTAGATCACTGGCCTAGCTTAAGGCCCTGGGTTCAGTCCTAAATATTGACAAAAACAGAACAACTCAATGAATGCTGCTTTGGACAGTGCTTGGCTATAAAGTAGATAGAAATAGCTGCAGCAACTATAATGTAATATTTGCCACTGTACTTTCTTGGCTATCAGTTATGCAGACTATCATTGCTGTAAAGGAAAAGGAAAGAAAAGATTTCCTCCCAACATAACAGTGAAAAGGAAGGGTAAGGAGCCTGCCCTCTGGTACTGCTATACTCCATCTATTCTGTACAAGTAACACAGCCCCAGGAGTAACCTAGACAGAGTGGCAAATATTTGATCCCTTTAACTAAGTTATAAAGTAAACTGTGAAAGAAAGTCCTCTCTCACCTGGCTCTCATAATAATATAATTTCAATCAGATCATAAACTCTGGTGACTATCTGCCTCACACTAGACACCAGGAATGAGGGTTTCACAATATTTAAGGCACTCTTCAGTTTCTCAAGAACTTACAAAAGGTCCAGGAGAACAGAGGAAGAGTCAACATCGAGCCCCATGCTACTTGGAAAGCACACCAAGACAAACATAGTTTTCTATGCAACTTTCTTATTGTTTCTCACTGCTAAGGGGTTTGCTATGTCTATTGACCAAGTAAATTTCTCAGGCAACTCAAATTTCCATTCTTACAAAGTGCAGAGTTTTTACTAACAATGAAATGAATGAGATAGTTACAGAAACAGTTTAAGGGGTGAATTTTTTACATGTGAATTATAGACACAGAACAATCTTAGGTGTTCTCTATATTTAAAGAACACTTCCATACTTGTTCTCTGATGAAAGGGACAAGGGTGACTTTTATTCTGATTAGTAGTATTTGCCCATGAAGCCTTAAAGCCTTTAAAAATATTGTATACATTCTCCTAAATGATTGCAAAAGATTTTCACATCAGCACCTCAGCTTTGTTATTACACTTCTTGGGTTGACTTCACTCTGACTCTACAAAGATAAACGGAGAATGGTTTATCTAATAATCCCTAGGACATAGTGCTCCATCCCTTCCATGGAGGAGAGTTGAAAACCTGTCAGACTGACTTAAATGTGTAATTATGCTCCAGTTAAAAGACGAAAACACAAATCCCGGGGCTGGAAGGATGGGTGCATGGTTAAGTGTACACAGCTCTTGCAGAGGATCAGAGTTTGGTTCCCAGCACACTTGACAGGTTTGACAAAATCCTACATCTCCTTTTTCCAGTCTGATTTCTTTTGTAGTGCCTTACATGCTGAAATGCACAGTATGGATGGGCGCTACATATGAGTGTCTCAAAACTTAGGTCATCAAGTTCAAAATCATTCGATTTCTATAAACTGAAGCTGCATGAGACCTTCAGAAGCACCAGAAATGTGCATAGCCTTTCACTGTTTGGTTGGAGGAAGAAAAAGACCTAAGCTAGATGATTGAATAAACAAACTGACCCTTAGAGTTCTGGGAGCATCCAGTTTAAGTCAGAGTGGTAGGCAGTGTGCTAACAGATCTTGAAGGAGCAATACTTGGCCCAGGCCAAGTGGCCAAGGCCAGTGAGCAGCAGTGGTATGGCTTACAGGGAGAGGAAGATAATATTTTGGTGGCTGCTGGGCAGTATCTAGGAAGCTGATCTGACCTAGGAAGGAAAATTCTACAGATGAGTGACTATGTATCAAAGGGACAGTGTCTGCATGCATTCCAGGGCTCAGTACTTCACCTGGGAATGTGGGGGTTGTTTCAGTCATTATGATTATCTCAGAACATGGCAGTTATTCTCCAGGGAGTTATCTGTAACCAGCTCCCAAAACAAGAAAGACTGGCCAAATACATAAATTATTCTCATCTAAATGCTAGTTACTCCTATATAAAGGTAGTTGGTCTTGCCATGTATTTTGATTAGGAATGTGGCTTCGTTCATGTATTTGCCAACACTGTCATCTTGCCCTTGAAAGAATAGGAAGTTGGCTCATTTTCTGGTATATGTGCTTTGCATTCTCTAAGCATTAATGAGCAATGAATGCAGTAGAGCCATGAGAGCTACACAAATATGAAAGCAATGTCTCACCTCATGGACTGTGCAGTGACGTCAATAAGATACGGGTTTTATGTGACAGTATACTTTGGGAAAATACTAAAATCTGCTCTTTGCCTGAATAAGATTTTAAAAAGTTGATTTAAGAGCCATCTAAACTACTCAACTCTATTCTTTGCTTACCAGATCTGCACATATTAAATATCCAATCAACTTGCAAAGAGACTGGATAAATTATTTTATTATTATCATTTATGACTGAGAAAAACAAGAGCACCCCAATTCAAGACTGGGAGAGACTTTAGAGGTTAATCCAAACTATCTGTGAATATCAAAGAGCCTGAAACATGAATTTCATAAGAAAGATTCCAACAAACACAACGCTCCTCCTCTGTGAGGTGTGCGGCCCTCAGCACCCATTGCCGTTCTTCCCCTTTTCTAGAGCTTAGCTCCTCTGCTAGACAGTAGAACAAGCTGAGACTATATCTTTACTGGCAACAAACCTGTGATGGTTTGAATGAAAATACCCGCATAGGCCCATATATTTAAATGTTTGGTTCCAGGTGGGTGGACTGTTGAGGAAGGACTAGGAGGTGTGGCTTTGTTGGAGGAAGTGTGTTGCTAGGGGTGGGCTTTGAGGTTTCAAAAGCCCAAGTCAGGCCCAGTACTCCTCTTTCTCCACCTCTAACTTGAGACTCAGATTGAATCTTAGCTACTTCCTCAGTACTGTGCCTCCTGCTTGCCACTGTGATGACCATGGACTAACCCTCTGAAACTGTTAGCAAGACTCCAGTTAAACGCTTCCTTTTACAAGTTGCCTTGGCCATGGTGTCGTGTCACAGCGGTGTAACAGTGACTAAGACACAACCCAAATGCTTGATAAACACTGTGAGACACAATGTGATATTCTGATTTTCCTTCCAATTTTCTTTCTTTATCAAGAATCTGAAACAATGTTTGAACATATGACTTTGCAGGAACCTTACAGTTGTTTGTACAAAAACAAGAAAGGAACCAGTTCAGTCCCACAGCAACTACCTGCATCTCCTGCACAGTTCTTATGGCTAGCATTTGCCACCAGCATTTATAATGATTATATAGTCAAATTCATTACATTATACTAAAAAGGAATCTTTCTGACTTAGAAAACAACCTTCCCCATCTCAGTCTCTCATCTTACCAGATGCTGTCTTAAAAAAACAAAATCAAACAAAACAAAAACCAAAGTCCATAATCAGAAAAATTATCCTTCTCCTTGGGGCATCTTCCAGTTTCCCTCCTAATGTTTAAAGAAAACTACAGACAATGAGTAAACTTCATTCCCTTGGGCTAGTGAGACAGTTAATTTCCCTTCATGTTCACTGGTTATTTTAAATATGAAAAGAAGAAAGACCAGGGAAAACCTTTGCATAATTTATGTGCAGCCTTTCATAGTAAATACGTTTATATTCAAGAAAGAAAAAAGAAAACAGAGCAGAATGTGACTAGCTAAGGCTTAGTGGCTTCACCACAGGATTGCTTTCACAGTTAGACACAGGATCTGGTAAACACACAGCAGAAAGCAGAGTAACCACACATCCTGCTGCCCCCACAGTCTTATTAGTGTGTCCTTACCTTGTCCTGTCTTCTCTGTAATTTTACTCCACAAAGTGCTTTGGTCTGAGATAAGACGTATTCAAATTGTGTGAAAATAATGATCAACAGACAAATGAGCCAGTGGCCGTGGCCTGGTTCAACACGTCCCAAGCATTCAGCATTCAGTACAGAGTCGTGGCCACTGGATCATTTTAGTGATTCGAAAATCCTTGATTTTGAGCCTCTATTTTCTTTCTCACAAAGACATTGAAGTTTTCAGACTTAAGTAACTTAAAACATCCTCCCCACAAAGGAATAAGGGTGGAATGTGAAGGGTATTCTGAAAGATGCTTAGATTTGTAGGCCCCTCTAAGAAGAGCATCACTGTACAATCTCAGGGGGGAAAAATGACATTTCCTTATCTTACACAGAAGACTCAGGACCATTTCTGTGCTTGCATGCTATAGAGAACTTTGGCTCCCTCTGAGAAAAAATATTTTTAAGTTCATAAAATAAAATACAAAGGATTATAATGAAAAACAACTGTATTGAAATACAACTACGAACAAATCTATCATTGACCTATTTGTCATTTTGTTTTGAGACAGGCTGTCATGCAGCCCAGAATGGATTTGAACTTGCCACATAGCCAAGAATGCCCTTGAATTCTTGATCTCTTCCCACCAACTTCTGGGTATAGGGATTCAATTTGCTTTGCCATTCCCAGGTCTTAAATGTATTTTTAAGAAGCTAGTTAATATATGAGATTTTTCCAGGTGTAGTGGAGCACATTTTTAATCCATCACTTGGAAGATAAAGGCAGAAGGATCTCTGTGAGTCCGAGGCCAGCCTGGTCTACAGAGCAGGTACCAGGGCAGCCAGGGTTAGGTAGAGAGACCCTGTCTCAGGGCGGAGAGTGGGGATTCTTCATCAGCTTGTTGAACAATATTCCTGAACAGCAAATATCAAAAATAACTAGTGCTGAGCAATGGTAGCATACTCCTCCTTTAATCCCAGCACTCAGGAGGCAGGGCAGATGAATCTCTTGAGTTTGAGGACAATCTGGTCTACAGAGTGAGTTCCAGGACAGCCAGGGCTATACAGAGAAACCCTGTCTTGGGGAGCAGGAGACCTACCAAGTTGTGATGAAACTAGCTGATATTTTGAGGTTATCCATAGTAACTGAATTGTGGTCTAAATAGTCACAGGAACAGTCATGCTGCTCTGGTTTGTTATACTCACAATTCGAGGAAATACCACACTCACTAGTGTGTGAAAATAAAGTTGCAATTTTTCCAACCAAGCTGAGGTCTTGAATACTATCATCACAGTTACCAACTTCAAAATTCTAGAAGACAAACTGGTTTCCCCTAGGTGCATAGTTAGTCCATCAAGCAATCCCTGTTGCAGTCGGGCTGCAGAGCATCCACGACGCAAAGCCCACCGACTGCTTCCTCTCACCTAAGAACGGCTCTTACTGAAAATTTGCTTCTGTTCACTGCACCAGGAGGGGCTGTGAGAGAGAATGCAGACCCTGAACATACTGAGTAGAGACATAGTGCGTGCATTTTTAGGAACTGAAAACCCAAACAAGGAGTCTCTGAAATGCAGACAGCATCTTAGGAATTGGAACTCTTTACTGTATTTCAAAGTTAAATTTGTATTTTTAGATTTATCCCTTCCACTAGCATTTATAAATTATTTATATCTTAACAGTATAACACAATGTATTGAATGCTTAAATTTTCTTTTCCAGTTTTTGAAAGAAACACAATAAACACCCAAGTATGAGTATGCATAGGCATGCCACCATGCCACAAGTAACTGTCAGAGGTAAATGTGATAGTAAAGTATGTTAGTTAGGGATTCTATTGCTTGATAAAACCCCATCACTAAAAGCAACTTGGAGAGGGAAGGGTTTATTTCCGCTCACATGCTCCAATCACAGTCCATTATGAAGGGGCGGGGGGACTCAAGACAGGAACATGGAGACAGGAACAGAAGCAAAGGCTGTGGGCAATCACTGCTTACAGGCTTTCTCCACAAGGTCTGCTTTCTTACTCCATCCAGGACCACTTACCCAGGTGTGGTACCAACCCTGCCCAGTGGGATGAGCCCACCCACATCAACCATCAATGAAGAAAATGCAGCGCAGGCTTGCCTATAGGCTAAACTGGTGGGGGCGTGTCTCAGTTGAGGCCCCTTCTTCCCAAGTGATGCTTACTTATGTCATGTTGACATAAAAACCAGTCAGCACATGAAGAGTTTGTTCTGGAGAGCTGTGGAGACCTCCAGATTCATTTAAAAGCTACAGAAAATCACAAATATCCTATTTATAAGACAAAATTCTTAACTTAGTTGAAATATATAAAATATTGGTATATTTAGCACTTTGATAAAAGATTTTCCATTCTTTTAAAAACGTACTTTTATTTTATTATTTTTTGTGTGTCAGTGTTTTGCCTGCCTGTGTATCTGTGTACCATATGCATGCCTGGTGCCTGGAGAGCCTAGAAGAAGGCATTAGATTCCCTGGAACTGGAGTTAACAGATGGTGTGAGCTGCAATTCCTAATCATGTGGGTGTTGAGAATCGAGTCTGGGTCCTCTGGAAGAGCAGCCAGTGCTCTTAACTGCTGAGCTGTTTTCCAGCCCCTGATTTTTCATTCTTTAATGAAGTAGTTGTTAACATTTACTTTAAAGAAAATTAGTACATTTAAAAAAGTGATTAATCTAGACGATTAAACTATTATAGACTTCAACATATATGATGATGAGTTCAGTGGTAGACAACTTGCCTAACATACTCAAGGCCAAAGGTGTAAGCACCAATATTGAAAAAAGGAAAAAGAGGGTTGGGGATTTAGCTCAGTGGTAGAGCACTTGCCTAGCAAACACAAGGCCCTGGATTCGGTTCTCAGCTCTGAAAAAAAACCAAAAAGACAGAAAAAAAGGAAAAAGAGCTATAAGCAGGGTCAAGAGATCTGAGAGAAAGCAGGTGTGACTGAGTGTTCACTGTACCGTGACGTCTGTGGCAGTTTGAATGTAATTGGCCCCCATCATCCCATAATGCCATAACCTCAGAGGGAGTGGCACTATTAGGGGGCGTGGCTTTGTTGGGGTGGGTATGGCCTTGTTGGAGTGCAGGGCCCTGGACCCCTTTTTGGGTACCTGTTGCCTTGCTTGCTGATCTTGACCAGATGTCCTCTCTATGCTGATTCCCTGCTGATTTCCTTCCTCCTGAATGCTCACCAAGGTTCCTTGTGTGTGTGTCCTGCATATTGGGTGTTAACAGCTTAGATGCAAGAATGTAGAACATCTGTATCGAACTTCTGCCCTCCAGGGTTCTCCCATTGTAAGCCTGTATTTAAGGTTTCCTCCCTCTTTCAATAAACGGCATTTGGCATTCTGCTGAGGCAAATGACCCGCTGTCTCTTGTCTCTGTTTTTTGATCCACAGCCCCTCCCTCAGACATGGTGAATGGGTGGTGGTAGCGGGCATTACTGCTGCATTGGAGGAAGTATGTCACTGTGGGGGCAGGCATTGAGCTTTCATATACTCAGGATACCCAGTGTGTCAGTCGACTGCCTGTTGTCTGCCAGAGGTAGGACCCTCGGCTATTTCTCCAGCACCATGCCTGCCTTCATGCCACCATGCTCCCTGCCATGAGGGACTGAACCTCTGAACTGTAAGTGAGCCACCATAATTAAACGTTTCTTTTTTAAGAGTTGCATGGTCATGGTGTCTCTTCACAGCCATAGTAAACCCTAACTAAAACAATTTATGTAACTTTGGTGCTTTTAAAAAGCTAATTTTAGCCTAGACTCCCATTTGAAAATATATTTGATCCCATCCCCTTCCCCTAGCCTCTCTCTCTGTCACACGCACGCTCGCATGCACACATGCACACCACCCGTGCACACACACACATGGCTCAGGGTTTTCAGCAGACAAATCACAGTACCTTCATGAGCTCTGATGGCTCACTTCCTTCTTCCACCACGATGAGCTGAGATCGCCCCTTCCTTTCATTGTCCCGAATGCCGATGGCAACCTGGCTTGCTTTCAGACGCTCATATTTGTTGCATGAGGAACCACACCACTGGTAAATTTCCTACAAGAAAAAGGCCGATCTTTTGAGCTGAAATGTATGTAGAGGACTTTCAACCTGATTACTAAAGATAGCTTAATAAAAATACAGAGGTGTAATAATAATATTCTATATAACAGATAAACAAAGGATGGTGGTTAGTAGAAACTCACAACTGTCACAGCGCAGAGCAGAAGTGTCTGCAGAGTGCTCAGCCGTAAATCAAACACCAATGTCACACACTCTTTGACAACAGCTCAGAGAGCGTAGAGGAGGAAGGGAGTGGGAAAATGTATAAAGCCAGGGGTCAGGGAAAACTGGGTGTTGCTTACATAAGATCTGCACGAGATAAACATACTCAGAGTTCCAGCCTGGATTCAGAGGGATCCACAGCCCCCATGCCTAGCTGAGGAGACACTGACAGTTGGGAGCCGCTTGGAGAGAAAGTCCATTTTCTTTAGGGGTGTGTCCGGTGGATGGTTCCACACCCGTGTGCACAAGGGCGGCACTAATGAGATTCAGTGGAATATATATATAAAGACATGAAGTTGGGGGGACCATCGGGAGTGACCCAGGAAGAGTTGGGGGAGGAGAATGAGAAGGATGAAAATGTGTTGCGTGCATGTATGAAATTCTCAAATAATACATATAAATGTTATATTTTTAAGAAGAAAATTAGAATTAAGCTATGTACAATGTTATGTATTTATCTGCATCTTATTGACTTGATGGCATTATAAAGAGATCATTTAAATGAAAACTATGGATTTATATCAGCACTCTTTTGTGTATAATATCTATTAACTATAATTTATAAAAGTAAATTTACATAGATTACTTAGACTAAAATTTGTAACTAACTTATTTCAGAAAGGTAGTCAAAATCTGTTAAAGTATTAAATTTTGATGCTCATTAGTTGTAAATAATGTTTTGTAAAAGAATTTATTCTTTTGTTCATTCATTAAATTAGTCAATATAAATTTATATATATATATATGAAATCCCACACAGCATGGAACTTTAAATATGTATATATTATTGAATGACTAAATCTAAGAAACTAAGATATCTAAATTCACTCAACAATTCTTATCAAGAGCCATGAAAAGAGTTAATGACCTTTGACTCAGTAATAATTCATTTTAATAATTAGTCACAAAAGAAGAAAAACTTACCTGCACAAGAATTGTAACCACTATGTAATGTTAGTGAGGCATTATAAAGATATTAAATATTCCATAACAGGAAAAGATGTTTAAGTTCAGATGCACAGAAAGAGCTGGATGCTAAACTACTAAAATGACTTAACACAGAAATGCAGAGAAATAGGAAAAGGCATTTGCTACAGTGTCAGGTTGCAACACTACAGATTCAAGTTTGAGGACAGTGGTCATAGTACACACAGCAGCAACTGTAAAATAAAGACTTCTGAAAATTGTTTCATTTTTTGAGATGATAAAATAATTACATCACATTCCCCTTCCCTGTCCTCCCTCTAAATCCTCCCATATGTCCTTGCTCTCTAGGATGAAAACATTTTCTCGAGATGTGGCTTAGCACATGAAAGAAGCTACTTGCTTCCCAGGCACCCAGCCTGGGAGTGGGGTCCGAGTTCTCACACACTGGAAACCTACGGGAGCTTCCTGTGAGGGTACTCTAGCAGCAGAGAGGATCACTAAATCTGCCTCTGACAGCAGGGGGTTCTGGGTTCTGTACTACAGAAAGGCCCGTGCACTACATGAGCAGCAACAGAAACATTCTGGTAGAGGACTGCTAAGGAACTGCCCTGCAGGACACGCGGAAACCCCTCATCACCGGCCGACACTGGGGTGCACTTTAAAGAGGTGAGAAAATCACTCAGGTAAACTATGAAGACTAAAATGAAGCCACAGAAGACCACAATGAAGCAGAGCCAAAAAGATGCATTGGCTACAGAGGAAGGTATTTAAGGAGGCATGACTAGCTATGGAGAAACCACCACTGTCCCATTCACTTATGCAGAGCTCTGTGTGAGGACGATTCTGGAGAAAGAGGGATACACATAATAAAACCACTCGTGGGTATGTGACAGTGTGTTTGCAAATTATGTGTGTGTGTGTGTGTGTGTGTGTGTGTGTGTGTGTGTGTGCAGTAATAACAACAAAATGAAAGCACACTCACACTGTAAGACATCATCATTCCAGAGTCATTTTGTCACTCAAAAGCAGTGCACTAAAACAAGACAAGCTTTCCTGTGGGTACTGGGGCAAGGTCTGAATAACACGGGCTTGTGACTGTCCTTCTAACCCTTCTCTTTATCATGTTCCCGACTGACTTAATCCTTGGTCCTCCTTAAGAGCAAAGCATACCTATTAGCAACTCGAACTTCAATAAGAAATACAAAGAACTGTGTCTTCTGTTTCATTTATTCTAGAACATGATTTCATTACTCAGTATCATCCAGCTACATCTCTTTCATATTTCCAATAGAGTGGTACATTCCCATTATTTCCTCTCTAGCTCCTTTTCCAAGCCTGCACATTGGAATTTGAGGCATACTTGCAAAGCCATTTGAATTCCACACCTAGGTGAGCAATTACAATACATGAAAACACGGTTTCCAGTGATGAACTATTAGTCACTAAGAATTAAGATCAATGGAGCAGAAAGGGCATTTTTAAAAACACAGAGATATACACAGAGATGGGAGTTTCTTTTGCTATCACAGTTCATATTTGAACCTTCTGTAGCATAAAACATAGAGATTTCTGATATTAGAAGCAATTTAATTATTTGGTCTGCTGCCAGACAGCCTCACAAAAAGTCCTACTCTGCGAGACTCACTGAGAAACTACTTATTGAAAGTTCTCTGGGAGATTCCGGAACTCACTAGCATCAAAACCATTGTGGGTCACCTTGGGCACACAATACACACATGGAGCCTACCTCACCGTTCTGCCAAGTGCCACCCAGGGTCTTAGCTCAGAGTCCTTTCCACAACCCAGTTGATGAGAGTTTGCAAATAATTCCTTTCACAGTAGATGTGAGAAAGTGAGCTTGAGTGATGGTTATTTTATAATACAATGAAACAGAGAAAGTGCATCAGAATGGACGTTCTAGGTTTCTCAGATTAATTAGTAACTTTCATAACAGATTGTCTCCATAGTTACATAATCATCTAACTTATGTTTATATTCTCATTATCTCCTTTATATAAATGATCTCTTTTTTATTACACAGATTTATATAAAATCAAAATAGTACCATTTGTAAAGCTTTATGGAAACTTATTAAAAAAAAATAGGTAATGGTAATTCCACGAACACTATTATTTATAATAAAATTGTATAATTGTCTAAGGATTCCAAAATGTTATCTATATTTTTGGATGGAGTTTTCATGTGCATATCAATTTACAAATGAAATCAATTATCAGTTATATAAAATATTCCTCACTATTGTGTAAAGTAATTAGTTTCTATGTTCAAATTAAGGGGGGAAGTAAGCACTACTCATATTTAAAACAGTAAGAGTTTTAAGTGAAGTTTTCCTTTGAACTTCAAAATGGCTAACCCACTAACTAAAATTGTTGTAAAAAATAACAGCCTTAGTTTGGCATGAAAGTGAATTATTTGTGTTATGCTTACTATTCTTATTTTTATCATATATTATTTATAGGCAAGTAACATATTTTCTTACTAGACTTGGTTTTCGTTTGTTTTCTGAGACAGGGTTTCTCTGTGTAGTTTTGGAGTCTGTCCTAGGTCTCACTCCATAGACCAGGCTGGCCTCGAACTCACAGAGATCCTCCTGGCTCTGCCTCCCGAGTGCTAGGATTAAAGGCGTGCACCACCACTGCCCAGCTAGACTTGGTTTTCAATGGTAAAAAAAAAGTCAGAATAGTTCGAAGAGCAACATTTGATAAGCAAATAGCTGACTGACTTCGGGCAGTAACAAGTCAAGCTTGCTTTCAAAGTGTCAGCAGGGTCAGCTCTGTTGTGCTGCCCAGGCAGGTGCAGGGCCCAGTTTCCAAGTACTGAAGCTGGTAAGGAGGAGATTCAGCTCCCTCACCTACCACAGGTGGCAGGGATAAGGGGGTCCTGGGGGGTGGGGGTGGGAGAACCTTTCCTGTGCCCTGACCACCACATGACAGACGAGGTGGGTGTGGCCAGCTATCCCACCCTCACACCCTCAGGGACAGCTTACAGGGGTACTGGTACTGGTGAACCAGCCTGAGAACATGAACGTGGGAGATCTGGCCCTGCCTCTCATGTGCCATATGGTAGTGTAGGTGGAGGAGATGCCCCCCACCCCAACCCTTGCTGCCTGTGGGAGATAGGGATGCTGACCCTGGGGGTCATAAAAGTGGGAGAGCTAGCCGGGTAGCGGTGGCACACGCCTTTATTCCCAGCACTCAGGAGGCAGAGCCAGGTAGATCTCTGTGAGTTCAAGACCAGCCTGGTCTACAGAGCGAGATCCAGGACAGGCACCAAAACTACACAGAGAAACCCTGTCTCGAAAAAACAAACAAACAAACAAACAAAAAAGAGTGGGAGAGCTATCCCTGCCCCTCACCAGCAGCAGTGCCTGCACCTCACCTGGGCAACACAGTAGAGCTAGCCCTGATGGTCCAGGTGAGGAAGGGCAGACGCTGAGGGCCTGAATGCAGGAGAACTGGCCCTGCCCCTTGCTCGTTGCTGCAAGGGGTGAATTAACCAGGGCAATGCTGGAGCTCACCCTGGGGGTGAGGACAGAGAAGATCCAGTGAGCTGACCAACCCTGCAACTATCCATATCCAGAACCAGGGTTATGAGATGGCCCACCCCAACATCCACCTCATCTATGATCTGTGGGAGCATGTGAAGGGGCTGGTCCTGCAGACACAATGCTGCAGGATCTCCATGACACAGGACAACAACAGGATATCCAAGAGGAGTCCCAATGAGGGCCCAGCATCAATACAGTAGCAGAAACTAGAGGCTTGCAAGTAAAGATGTGCGGACAAAGGGGTTCACTGTGCGACTCACTGTGTCACACTGCAGCTTCTATAATGAGATTTTTCCTTTTTCTTCTTCTTCTTCCTTTTTTCCCTTACATTTTATTTTATTTTATTGGGGGGGGTTTGTAAAGGCAGAAGCTGGATACAAAGGGACAGAAAACGAATGGGATAGAGATGCATGATGTGAAAGACACAAAGAGTAAACAAACAGAAAGTTTAAAAAAATAAAAATAAATAAAAATGCAAACAGAATTATAGCAATTTAAACAGTTTGGACCTCACCATATGACTAAACAGTTTATACTTCACTGTATGATGCTGTGCCCGGGGTACTTCATTTTTAACAGAGACTTTGCTGTGTGGAAACAGGGTGGGCATGCTACTAATAAACTACGCTGCCCCAACACTCATTCTGTTCAGGGGTGGATGGTAAGACTCCTTAGCTTTATACACTGGGGACTTTGTAGTCGGGACTTTGTAGTCGGTTGGCACCGTGTTTGACTAAACTCTCCGATTATTCAACCTGATCTGTTTTCTAGATTTGTGTCAAAAGGCAATTCTGTGTAGAGCTATAATGAAAAACAAAGTGTAGATTGACATGCTAGTTTAATATATGCCGTTACAACAAAAAAGTCTGTTATAATCTACATCATTTTGTTTACAATACTTCCATAGGATTTAACTGAAAAACTTCCATCAGCTTGAGTATAGGCATGAAAATTGTAAAGTAAATATGGTTGCAGAGGCAACTGTTTTGCCTTCTAAGACCAAAGGCATTTATCAAATACCAAATGTGGTATTTCTTTGTACACAGAATATTAAAAATGTAAAGATGGACACATCCACACAGTTTAGAATGAAACTTGATTATGTTTTTAGTTGTTGATATATATACTGCCCTGCTTACCCTCCTTAGAAGTTCACAAAACCATCCATAATTTTACCATCCAAGCTGATAAGGAAAACAAATTCCTCTACATAACCAGGAAAGGAAGAAATAAGGACAGAACCTATTATTGGCAATTAGTCTGATCAATGCATAACCAGAAATAGAAGCAAGCATAAGACAATTACAGAAACAGGCACATTTGAGAAGGGGAGGCTTATTACTTGTCTGCACAACCAGCATTTCAAAATTTTCCCCTCAACTATGTGGTCAAAGTTAATAAGCAAGACATCAAAGGGCAGCCCAACGTCACTGGGGGACAGGAAATAAAGCAAAAATAAACCAGTGCTCAGTGATGCCCTTGGAGTTCGTTGAGAGGGGCATGGAAACAGCCTGTGTGGTGTTGACTCACAACACTGGGAAGCTGGCAGAGCTACCCTGAGTTCTTATCTAGGTTATTTATTCTAATTTACAAAGGAAGAAGGGTGGCCCAGACTTCTCTTCTTCACTTCAGTTTTTCCTGTGTTTAGTTTTCCTTAGACATAGTAAGCTAAACACAGACATTCATCAAGATATTCCTTTTGTTCAGAAGTTCTCTAAGCTTAAAATAATGATTTGTGGGATACCTCCACAAATCTAACATCATCATTTAACTTCTTTGGTTTGGGGATAAGGAGATTCTTATTTATATACTATAACCAACTTAACCCACTGTTCTTTAATGGAAGTAACTGCATCCTAACTCGGGCAGAGCAGCAGTAACAGGAGAATCGAGGCCATTTGGAAGGGTAAAACCTGCAGGACTGATGGACAGTGTAACTCTAAGTAGTGCCTGAGGGCAACGGTTCTACCTGTGGATCACAATTTGGAGTGAGCACAAAGGACTCTTTCACAGGGAACACCTAAGGCCATCCGAAAACACAGATATTTACATTACAATTCATAACAGTAGCAAAATTAGTTATGAAGGAGCAACAAAACTAATCTTATGGTTGAGGGTCTTATACATGAGGAACTCTATTAAAGGGTCTCAGCACTAGGAAGGTGGAGAACCACTGACATAGAGGGACAGAGAAAGGGGAAACAACACGGACGATTTCGACTTGTCTGCTGATGGCAATGCCACCCACGGACACCAGGTGAACCACTTCGGGTTTCTTGTCCCAGCACCAGAGTAGGTGACACTGTGTTTTCTGTACTAGCAAAGTGTTTGGCAATTCAAAGAAGGCTCACAGTCACACCTTATCAAAAGCCACTTCCAGTAGTCCTGTGCCTTGGTGACACAACTACTCAGTGACACACTTCTTGCCCGTGGCTCTGAACTGTCCAGAACCACCTGGAAGGGGTTCTCAACATCCACACCACCTGAGAATAAGTAACCTAGGGAAAAGGAGCTTAAAAATCACCCATACCCAAGTGTCACCCCAACCTTTAAATTCACATCCTTTGGGATTAAATAACAAGCTCAGCATTCAAATTTTCTTCCCAAAATATTCAAACATGGAGGCACAAGCGAGAATTAAAGTAGAAATCCTAACTCCATCACCATTATCATTTTAGGGCCCTCATCTATTGATCAGCCATAGTGAGACTGCCTTCAGCATGCCTACCTTCCACCCTGTCACGCTCGGCGCCTCCACCTGGAGGCCAAAAGTTACCTCTCTTCACCCTTATCCACCATTCACTGAGCACACAGGCAAGGCCATTGGGCCTGGCTTTTGCTGCTGGGTACAGTGTAAGGATTCCAGGTTGAGTTTATCTTTCTTCTTATCTTTTCCTCTTCCCACAAGGCTCTCCTCTTATGAAACTGCTATTACGAATTACTTTGGAATAAGGACAAATTTATTCAGAACAAAGAACACTTGTTTATCTTGTCCTTTTTTTTTTTTTTAATTTTGAAACTAACTTCTTTTTTAACCTAAAGAAAAGATAAAAGCCTGAATGAATATGTGATTGTGCCAGAAAAAGACACCTTTTTGTCAGCAGAAGGGTTGAACCCAGGGCATCATATGTAAGAGGCAAGCTCTCTACCACCGAGCCACAACCTCAACTCAAAGATTCCTTCCTCTGGTAAAAGAATGAGAGAAATGATGGCTAGGAAGACAGTTTGTGTACCAAGAGATGGCCGTGCTCTTAAGTGCTAGAAAGTACCGGGAACCACAGTTCCTAACACACCCCTACCCTACCCTCTTTGTTTTGTTTTGTTTTTTGAGCCCTGGCTGTCTTTGAACACTCTGTAGTATAGGCTGACCTCAAACTCATAGAGATCTGCCTACCTCTACCTCCCAAGTGCTGGGATTAAAGGTGTGTGCTACCACTGCCCAGCTCACAGTTCCTAATTCTTAGGCAAGAATATAATATGACATAAAGGAAGTAGAAAAAGTAGGAAAGTGGACCAGAAGCAGTGACCCCAGGACACTTGCCCTCAGTGAATTTGTCATCTGCACGGTTTGGATAAGCATCACAGCCCCAGACACTATTAGGAAGTAGCAGGGCCTTTAAGAGATGGGATCTAGCTAGGAGTCTAGCGGTGAGAGAAAGGAGATATTGAGATCCCAGCCCCCTCTCTTCCTCCATCTTGCTTTTCAGATGCCATGAGGTAAGTTATTTCCTTAACAAGACATCCCCCACCATGATATATTCTCAGACAGGCCCCAAAGCAATGGACTCAAACAACCATGAACTAAAACCACAAGCCAAAATAACCCTTTACTCTTCTCTAGTTGATTATCTGAGGTACTTTTGTTAAAGGCACACAAAGATGGCTAAATTTATCACTCATATAGTCATCCTTGAGCCTGATTATTAGAGCAGAAATGACTGTGGGGCATGGTCCAGATAGTCAGGCCACTGGTGGAATGTGGAAAAACTGGCTCAACCCTCTGTCAGCACATGGAAGTCACTAAGCAGTGTCCCTGTCAAGAATGAAACAGCAACCGAAGGGATCAGAAGAGGTCTTACAGCTGATAGGAGAGCATGATGTCAGGAGACCCCATTGAGCCCAGCAATACCCCATAGCAAAAGTCTAAAGAACAGAGACCAAAGCCCAAAGCTCAAGAATGAACACAGCTAGGTACAATGGTGCACACCTATAACCCCAGTACTTGGCAGGTGGAGGCAAGAGGATCAGAAGTTCAAGGTTAACCTTGGCTACATAATGAGTTTGAGTCTAGTGTGGGTTACATTAAGACCATGTCAGAGGAATAGCAGGCAACTGGGGTTCAGGGCATGAGCCCACTGGAAGAGAAACTCTCAGATGGGTATATCACATTCAAGCAAGTCTTACAAGAATACAGACACCAGAATGCCTTTTGCTTATGCATTCTTCACATTGTTGCTGCTACAATCTTTTCTCTGGTATCTGCTATGATGTATTTGGATTTGGGAGTCCCTCACTGTGTGTACTATAGTGTGTTTATCTCATGAATACATCCCATCTACTGGGCATTTATTTCTGTGGATTGCCAGGAAGATAATTCCTCCTCAAGCTGTATTATCTAATTGACACAGAGTTTTGATGAATAAAAATAAATACTAGGATATGTTTCATAACTAAGGCCTATTGTTCACAAGGCCTGTGAGTCACACTTAGGAGCTGCTTTAGATCACAGCTTATATTTATGATTTAGGGAAACATTTGAGCCCAAGAGCCAGAATGGATCAAATTCCTTTAATTTTATTGCTGAGAACCACTAGCTGATACAAAGTTTCAAAATAGCTTTAGATTAGACCAGATGCCTTATTAATGGTTTTTAAGAAAAACATTTGCAAGGCTGGGGATTTAGCTCAGTTGTAGGTTCAGTCCTCAGCTCTGACAAAAAAGAAAGAAAGAAAGAAAGAAAGAAAGAAAGAAAGAAAGAAAGAAAGGAAGGAAGAAAGGAAGGAAGGAAGGAAGGAAGGAAGGAAGGAAGGAAGGAAGGAAGGAAGGAAGAAAGAAAGAAAGAAAGAAAAGAAAGAAAAGAAAAACATCAGCAATCTTTAGTTCACAAAGACACATAGCTGAGCTAGCTAGCTAGGTTGTAAACACAAAAACAGCCCAATTTTGGCTATCTGGCAAATGATTAATTCCTTGCACTCATTCCTGACCTCAAATTGTGAAAATAATTTGACTCTGAAGCCCCAAACTGAGGGCTACATGTTTTCGTGGATAGTCAGGAGTTATACACAGGGCAGAAAGTACATTTTAAGTTTTAAGCATTATGGTCAGAGTATTGTGGAAAGTGCCAGCTGAGCTGATATTAAAAGAAATACGATTTTGTTGGGCTATACAAGCTGTAAAAAGACATGAGAAGACAGAACACGAGAGAGAACATGAGAGAACAAAGAAAGAAACCATGAAAAGAGTCACGAGCTTTTTCTTCCTGCCCTAGCCCCTCAGATAGAAAAGTCGAAGCTTAGCCACACCGCGAATTTTCCCTTGAGCCCTGACCGGAGTGCTGCCTTAGAGGCTGGCCAGACCTCAGGACATCGATAAGGTCTCAAAAGATTTTTCTTTTTCTTTCTTTTGAAAAACAGTAGGAAACCACACTTTTCCTAGCACCTGGGCTACACGGATGAATTCCAGCCAACCGAAGCTACAGAATGAGCACATGACTGAAAAATAAAGAGATAAACAGACAGACAAACACACAATGGACACGGACACACACACAGAGAGAGGGGGGGGGAGAGGAGAGGAGAGGAGAGGAGAGGAGAGGAGAAGAGAGGAGAGGAGAAGAGAGGAGAGGAGAGGAAGGAGGAGAAGAAATCAAGACAATAAATGGAACTGCATTGCTACAGTGAAATTTCTAAGTGAGTTAAGGACAGTCAGAATCATACTTCACGCCCAACCTCACCCCTACCCCAGGTGTGTGTGTGTGTGGGGGGGGTGTATTTACGTTTTGGACACTCCCATGGAAAGAGGCCTTTGAGGATAGAGTCAGACTGAGTTGTACATGGAAATATTATCTCTCTTCACAAGCTCTCATGTGCCCACATGCTTTCTGCTGCATAGATGTGCGCTTGTAGCAGTATCTGCTGAATGACTGTAAGGTCCAGGCTTTGTGCTAGGAACAGAGCCAGTGAGCAAAGCTGGTTGAGTGTGAGTGAAGGGAGGGGAAATGTGAGAAAAGCCGTGAGAGGCAAGTCCTGCCTGATGACAAAAAGGCGGATAAGCAGAGAGACCTTCTATCACAGGTAGGCCACGGACCTAGAAAAGGGGGTCAAAGGGCACCCTGCAGAGAAGGCAGCATCTGTGATGTGACGCTGTGGGATGTCTGCTGGAGAAAGGTGTCACAGAAGAGGAAATACTCCAGGCGAAGGAAGTCACCTGAAGAAGTAAGGACAAGGTCTCTGGAGGGAACGTGTCTACACAGTTGTCTTGAGCAGCAATAGTGACGAAAGAATGGACGGGTCTGGAACAGACTCAGAGAGTGATTAACTGCAAGGGGCACCCTGGGAGATGTTATCAGCATGACTCCAGGCTTTGGAGTCCCCAGCCCTGGTGAGCCTGTGAGCCGTGCTTCTGTTACAAGATGGGGCAATAGGAGAAATGTTGGAAGTGAAGTTGATGGCCTTCTTTTCTTATTTATTTATTTTGATGCTTTTGAACTTGGTCGGTTTAAGGGTCTCATGATACATATACTTTGAAATTGAAATGTCTGGGCAAGTCAAACATATTTGAGCTCAGGGATAGACTGTGAAATTGAGAATTGCCAGTGCGTGACAGTTCAATTGCCACGGGAGAGTCCAAGAGAATGTGTGATAACGAGAAAATAGTTAAAAATGGTGTCACTTAAAAAACTGGTAGGTGAGCCAGGCAGTGGTGACGCATGCCTGTAATCCCAGCACTCGGGAGGCAGAGCCAGGCGGATCTCTGTGAGTTTGAGGCCAGCCTGGTCTCCAAAGCGAGCTCCAGGACAGCCTCCAAAGCTACAAAGAAACCCCATCTCGAAAAAACAAAAAACAAAAAACAAAAAAACTGCTAGGTGGCGGGGGAGGGGATGGGATGGGATGGGGATGGCACACAGATCACGCAAAGAAAGATGAGAAAAGGTGGCCGGAAAGGAAGGCGAGCCAGCCAGCAGAGGAGTGAGGCTGAAGACAGGAAGGAGTGACACACAGCGTGGACAGAGGGACAGGGACCAGGGGTCGGAGAGTGTTCAAAGGATGTGGCATCAACGACACCACAGAAATCATCACCAAAAATGAATCAGCCCTTTGGACTGGTGCCTGGTGAGGAAGGAAGTAGGGACTGTTTTTCCAAAGCAAGGTGGCTGGGCACTGGGGGAGGGTGACAGGTTTCAGGCAGCAGAGCAGGGCAAAGCTGACCGGGTGAGTTAACAGGGAAACAGAATTCCCCCTCTGGTGAGGCCTTCTCCACTGTGGCTGACTCACAGGTATTTGTGAAAGTTGGCCTTGAGAACACGGCCCTGCCCAGCATGTTCCGTTCTGTAGTTACTGGTGCATTGCTGTGATTGGTGTTTGTTTGGTTTTGAGACAGGGTCTCATGTAGCTCAGACTGACCTTGAATTTACTGTGTAACCAAGGGTGACCCTGAACTCCTGACCTTCTTGCCTCTACCACTCAAGTGTTAGATCTAGCCACATCCCCTATTATTTTCTAATGACATAATACAAATACATAAATCATCCTCTAAAATATTCACTATTTACTTTGATACTGACTGATTAAACTCATTATATTATACTCTCATGTCTCATGCTCAGCATTTCACATTATAAGCCTAGGGAATGCCCTCACAGCCTAAGATCCTACGAAAGAGCATGTTTCTGAGGCACAGAGAATTATGTTAGTAATACTGACTGTTTATCACAAAAGCTACATTTCTCAAGCATTATTTAAAATGGGATTTAAGTTGGACTTATGATCTAAGTATTTTCCAGCTGGCTCTGGTTCAGCGACAGCTTTGGGCATTTAACTTGCACTTGCCACATTTGGGTAGGAAAACAAACTTAAACTGCAATGGCTTTGAGTCTGTGCCCTCTAATGCCACTGAATAATTAGCTCCAGGGCACCATTGAAATATTAGGGTTCAGATAAACTTTATCCACTGTGCTACACCCCCAAAATAAAGTTATCACGATAATCACATCTTATCACCATTAGAAACACTTAGCAACAAGTCAATGGGTTAAAGGTTAACGATTCCGACACAGACCACCTGGGCATTTAATTCAGAGTCTGGAGGATCCTGCCTGGATATCCCTTCAGGGCTCAGGAAACTTCCATTGTAGACGGAAGTTCCTTTCCCGCCTGCCTGTTTCCAAAGATCCGGCAGCCACTTCTTAAGTAATTGACTGAGAGGCTTAATATATGTGATATTCTAATCTTTCTTCCTCAGCATCTGGCTGGAGACTCTCGACTACACCCTTCCTCTTCCCAAAATTCTCCTACTCTGGTCACCCCCCCTATACTTCCTGCCTGGCTACTAGCCAATCAGTGTTTTATTAAACCAATTGGAGTGACAAATCTTTACAGTGTACAAGAGTGTGTCCCACAGCCCTTCCATGCTGTAAGAGATAGCTGAACATATTGCCTCTTCATCTCATCTATGAGGCCAGAAAGCAGGGAAAACTTGGGCTTTGCTGAAGATAGCTGATTATATAGAATAAGGCTAGTTTGAGAGCTGGAGAAATGGTTCGGCAGTTAACAATGAGTACTTCTCTTGCAGAGGACCCCAGTTCTGTTCCCAACACCCACACTGGGTGGCCCACAATCATCGATAACTATAGTTCCAGGGGATTCAATGTCTTCTTCAGACCTCCTCAGCACATGTGCCCGTACTCACACATAGACACATGTAAACACACAATTAAAAATAACAATAAATCTTCAAAATAAGATAAATTATTGTTAAACAGACAGATGTCTTTGAGTTATGCATACCTTGAAACTTTGAGGTGTTTATAGGTCATACCCACAGGCTGGCATTGCCACAGGTCAATGGAACCTCAACCTGCCTACCACATCCAATTACCTAGCCCATTGTAGAACTCAGTATTTGTTTCACAAAATAATGATGTCATGAAAAAAACTTTAAGTAGAATCCTAGCCAGGTAGATTTGCATGGTCAGTTCTGAATTCAACAGATTCTAAAATATTTCAAGACATTCAGCCTCATGCTGTCTCACACACCACAAAAGTGATTGTGCAGTGATAAGAGTGTGATATAAAGGTAGAAGCCTCAGGTCCCCTCTGAGGGCAGCACTCAACATGAATCACTTGCACACACCTTCAAGGACTTTTGTTCCCTTAGAGAACTAAAATGATGACTGCTATCTCTCACATGTGAGTGTGTTAGCTGAGAGTGAATCATAGTCAGCTAAGGCTAGAGGGGGCATCAGAAACCAGATCAGGATATGGGAATAAGAGAAAACCAAAGTTCCAGAGGCTAATCATTTGCCCAAGGTCAAAGAGTAGATAGTTAGAAAGCTGAATTGGAAGCCATTCATGATAATTAAATAGTTCATGGCAATTGTACAACAATTACATAATACATCAAATTCAAAAAGCAAAAACTTGTGAACATGATGAATCACGTCACTGGAAAGTGCTTCTTATTTAAGTTCTCCAGAGATGCCCCAATCAAATACCTACCTTCACAGATGAGAACCTGAGACCATCATAACCTGAACTAGAACTGAGGTCTTCTTTACCTTTGAAAATGATATCATTTCATATGCAAAACACTTGTAAAGGACTTCAAAATGTGCATTAAAAATAAAACCTAAGACAAACACTTGAAAGTGCATAGGTTTGAGGGAAAATTGCAGGCGATTTTTAGAACTGTGTGGTTTAATGATGTCTTGGGGATTTTACTCCCAGTAAATATTTCTATTTTTGGTGGCAATGAAGGGATGGCCATCCTACTCAAAATAATATACAACTTCAATGTATATTATTGAATATCAATATTCCATCAAAATTCCAACGTAATTCTTCACAAATCTTGAAAGGATGAATTTTAGCATCATATGGAAAAGCACACACATTCACTCATATACACATACTCACACATACCCCCACACACACACACAAAATAGCCAAAGTAATCTTGATTAATGAAAGAACTGTTGGAGGTATCACCTTCTCCCATTTCAAGTTGTAGTACAAGCAATAGTAATAAAAACAGAATGGTATTGGCACAAAAACAGAAGCATTGATTAACGGAATTAAGTTAAAGACCCTGACATAAACCCACACACCTATGGACACCTGATTTTTTTTTTATAAAGTAACCAGAAATACATACTGGAAAAAAGACAGCCTCTTCAACAAATGGTGCTGGTCTAACTGGATGTGTAAATATAGAAGAATACAAATAGATCTACACTTATCACCCTGCATAAAGCAAGGGGATCAAAGACCTCAACATAAAACCAGATACAGTGAACTTGATGGAAGAGAAAGTAGGAAATAGTTTTAAATGCATTGACAGAGGAGAAGACTTTCTGGACAGAACACTATTAGCATAGGCACTAAGATCAACAATTAATTAATGGGACTCATTAAGCAAAAAAGCTTATGTAAGGCAAAGGATACCATTATTCAGACAAAGCAGCAGCCTACAGAATGGGAAAAGATTTTTACTAACTCCACATCTAACAAAGGACTAATATCCAAACTATATAAAGAACTCAAGAAACTAAGTACCAAAAAACTAAATAATCTATTTAAAAATGAAGTACAGATCTAAACAAGAATCCTCAATAAAGGAAACTCAAATGGCTGAGAAACACTTAAAAAAATGTTCAGCATCTTTAGCCATCAGGGAAATGCAAATCAAAATGACTTTGAGATTCCATCTTATACCTGTCAGAATGGCCAAGAAAAAAAACACAAGCGAGCCGGGCGGTGGTGGTGCACGCCTTTAATCCCAGCACTTGGGAGCCGGAGCCAGGTGGATCTCTGTGAGTTCGAGGCCAGGCTGGGCTACCAAGTGAGTTCCAGGAAAGGCGCAAAGCTACACAGAGAAACCCTGTCTCAAAACCAAAAAACGACACAAGCAACAGTTCATGCTAGTGAGGATGTGGAGAGAGGCGACACTCCTCCATTGCTGGTGAGAATGAAAAGTTCCACAGATTATGGTAGTTCCTCAGAAAGACAGGAACTCATCTCCCTCAAGATCCAGTTATAGCATTTTTGGGCATATACCCAAAGAAGGCTCCATCTTACCACAAGAACACTTGCTGAACCACGTTCATTGCTGCTTTGTTCATAATAGCAAGATGTTGGAAACAACCTAGATGTCCCTCAGCAAGAGAATGGATAGAGAAAATGTGGTACATAGAGTATTATTCTACTGTTTTTTTAAAAAATGACATTGTGAAATTTGCAGGCAAGTGGATGGAACTAGAAAAATAATCATCCTGAGTGAGGTAACCCAAACCTAGAAAGAAAAATATGGTATGTAGACTGAGAAAGATAAATATGGTATGTAATATGATATATATAAATGATAGCCAAGGTATAATCCATAGACCCACAGAAGTTATGTATAGAGGAAGGGACTGGGGGCATATGTATCTCTCTAGGAAAGGGAAATATAATAGATTTTATGGGTGGACTGGGGGCAGGGGGGCAGAAATGGAAGAATCAGGTGGAGAGGGGAAGGGGAGATGAGGTTGAAGAAGGGAATGCAGGAGAGACACCTAGAATTGAGGGAAATTTGAGGGGTGATATAGAAACCTAGTGCAGTGAAAACTTCCTAAAATATATGAAGGTGATCCTAATGAAGTCCCTAAATAATGAGGAACACAGAGTCCCCAGCTGGCCATCGCTTGTCACCAAACAAAGCTTCCTGGGTTACATCCAACTGAGTCATGGAACAAGGGGGTCCCATGAGAATCCCCAAACAACCCAGGCTGTTGCCAAGACAGTAGGTTGTTCTCCACAAACTGACAGCAAGGCCCCATTGCTGAAGATAATACCCACACAATTCATAGAACATGGAGATATTGAACTGGTGCCGACATAGAACCTTCATTCCTAGCTTCTATTATCTTTGGTACAGGAAGGTACTCTGCAAGTTACCAAAGAAGAAAGGTAAACAGCAACTCAGTCATAAACCCTTTGATCTACATTGCTGTCCTGCCTGCAAAATATGCAAGGGTAATGGTAGCACAAAGCTTGTGGGAGTAACCAACTAATATCTGACTTGACTTAAGGCCCACCCCTCAAGATGGAACCTATTACTGACACTGCTTGGGTGACCAAGAACCAGAGACTAGATAGACCAGAGACCTAGGGTAAAACCAAATACTACTAAAAAAACAAAAGTAGTGATAAAATGACTCCTAATGACATTATCTGTATTTATAGATCAGTGTCTTATTCAGCCACCATTAGAGAAGATTCCTCCTGCAACAATTGGAAACAAATGTAGAGACCCATAGCCAGACAGTTTACACACACACACACACACACACACACACACACACACACACACACGGATGGGGAGGGGCAGACAGACAGACATTATAACACACAGTGTGCTAAATGGGATGTCTCCATCAATCCCTTTCCTCAGATCTCAGGAAACCCTGCGGAAGAGGGGGCGTAAAGAGTGTAAGAGCCGGAGGGAATGGAGGACACCAGAACAAGACCATCTAAATCAACTATGAAAAGTTCATAGGAACTCACAGAGACTGAAGCAGAAAGAACAATGCCTACACAGGTCTGCACCAGGTCTTCTGCATATATATTATGGCTTCTAGTTTATGTCAACTAAACTAAAAGCTATATTTGTATGGGACTCCTGACTTTTTCAATGAGTGGGTCCCTGATTCTTGTGTCTTCTCTTGGGCTCTTTTCCTTCTGTTGATTTGCCCTTTCCAATGCCAGTGTGATGGTTTTTGTCTTACTATATTTTGTTTCGTTATGTTTCAAAGAAAGGAAATAATCATTAAAATAAATGGATAGATAATGAAACAAAAGCTGAGACAAACAGTCCTTGAGGGATAATTGCAGCTTGGAACTGTGTGGTTTAATGATGTCTCTGGTCTTTTACTTCCAATAAATATTTCTTTATTTCTGGTACATGGTAATGATGGAGAGGTCTAGCAGCTGGTTTGTGCCAAGATACAAAAGCCAGGTCTCGAA
This sequence comes from Onychomys torridus, assembly GCF_903995425.1. Taxonomy (NCBI): domain Eukaryota; kingdom Metazoa; phylum Chordata; class Mammalia; order Rodentia; family Cricetidae; genus Onychomys; species Onychomys torridus. The sequence goes on from NC_050456.1 coordinate 9,497,259, forward strand.
TATGGTTAGTGGAGTAGATTGGGGTTTGAAGTTGGAAAGGATTTTGCTGTGAGATGTCTTTCTGTACACTGTGAATATGTGTTGCTCTAATTGGTCAATAAAGAAGCTGCTCTGGCCTATGGTGAGTCAGGTTATAGACAGGCAGGAACTCCAAGAGAGATAGAGGAAAAAGAAAGGCAGAGGAGATGCCAGCCCGCCACCCAAGGAGCAACATGCCAGCAGACTGGTAATGCCACAGCCACATGACAATACATAGATTAATATAAATGGGTTAATTTAAGATGAAAGAGATAGCTAGCAAGAAGTCTTAGCCATAGGCCATATAGTTTGTAAATAATTTTAAGCCACTTATTTTATAAGTGTCTGTGGGACTATGGGTGAGAGAGATTTGTTCTGATCGTGGGCCGGGTGGACACAGGAAATCTTCCGACTACATGAAACTGACTGTGAGACTCAGAATAAGAGAACAGCCATTCACCTGTACAGACACCCAGTCAGGACTGGCAATTGTATTTTGAAATTGGTATTATTGGAATCTCAGTTACACACATGCTGCTGTGAACCAAAACCATCAAATTATGGGCTAACAGTACTGAAACTATAGACACACCCTAACTTAGAGGGATGGTTGAAGCCTATGTTTTGGGACTATTCTTCAAACCTTAATACAAGTCATGTCTCTGTTGTTGCCAAATTAATACTGTTCACACAGAGCTAACCATGTAACTCCACTTTTAGAAACCTCACTGCTTCCTTCTCCATGCATGTACTGTCTGCTGCTTTATCTCAAACACGGCCCAGATAGACACAGGAAAACACAGTGTCTAGAGGAGAATCAGACAAGCCTGGGGTCCAGCTCTGGCTTCTCCATCGACAGGCTATGCAACCTTGATGGGGTCTAGGCAATTCAAACAGCATGCTAACTGAAGCAATGGGCTCTGTGTGCGGCATTCTGCACAGTTCAAGGGATGACTATCAGAACACAGTGAACTGCATCCAAAGAGAGGATGATTCATCTTCCCTGCCTGCTTATACCATGGCACATGGCTTTGAAAGTCTAAAAGACACAATATTAACATGATCATTGCGGTACATGCATACACAAACACACACACATTTATGTATGTTCATATGTTAAAATATTTTCTTCTTAGTTCCTCAGGCTGTTTAGACTCATCATATGGCCAGCTTAAATTTTGGAACCTTTGGTTGCTTAGAAAATCATTTCCCTCTCGCCCAAGCCACATTTTCTCACACACAATCAAAGACAAAAGTAATCAGTGGAAATCTGTCCAGAGTCATGGGGAAATATGTTGAAAATTGTTCAATTTCTGTTCTGTGGTAGAAAGAACCAAATCATTTTTTCTGCTGTAAACCTGTCAGAGAACAAAAAGTCTTTGAAGTCCGCCATTGTGTGTCATTTAAGTAATTACCAAGTATGTAAAATGGTTATCTTTAAAGGTCTGTGCATCTAATTTGACTCAGCAAATTCCCACATGTGTCTCTGTGCCCTCCAAAACTTACAGTGCCAAGGTCAATGATGAAGCAGTCGCCTTTGTTGAAGCTCTGCCAACTGAGAGGGACTTCCGTGGCCCTGACCACTCTCCGACCCTTCACATGCAGGAGTCTCTCCGCTGTCAGGTCATTGGTGAGAACATGGTTTAGTCCAGAAGCCACACCTCCAGCCTGGTCATGGGGAGGAAAACACAGCACAAAACAGAGAGAGGTGAGACCACTACCCAAACACAGCAAGGCACAAGCCACCAGGCAAGAATGCCCAGGCGAGGCCAGGACCAAGACACCACTGCAGAACAAGTGGAAAGAGAGATGAGGAAAGAGAATTATTGGTAAAATCAACAGGTGAGCTGGTTGCTTTGCTCTTTTCCCCCATCATTAAAAATTTAATATGAAATTTAACATATTTACTGAGGACCCCCAGTGAGAATACCCTGCTTCATAAAAAAGTCAACATTGATTTCTTTGCTCTTTCCTAGATGACTCATGAGTGAGCAGACAGATTGTAGGCAAGAAAGCAACAGGAAGCTGGGAAAATTGGAGATAAGGAGCCTCAACTACAGTATCTCAGAACAGGTACCCATCCTTTCCATTGTCACTCACAGAAAAAGAGGATTCCCACCATCACCATAGAAAAGAGGTTCCCAACCTTCCCACCGTCACCCAGAAAAGAGGTTCCCACTGTCACCATAAAGAAGAGGTTCCCAACCTTCCCACCATCACCACAGAGAAGAGGTTCCCAACCTTCCCACTGTCACCATGGAGAAGAGGTTCCCAACCTTCCCACCATCACCATAGAGAAGAGGTTCCCAACCTTCCCACCATCACAGAGCAGAGAAGGAAACAGGAGATGTGGCTAAGGGTGGGCTGTTCCTATGAAGAGTACAAAAACAAACAAAAAAACCCCAAGGCTGAGTATTCTTAATGTTAAGGAAGATACAGAATCACGATTCTCTATTCCCAAACAGAATAAAACAAAAAGCATTGAATAAGAGTTTCTGAAGAAAAAGAATATTAACTGTTATTCACTTCATTTTGTAGTATTGCAATCATCTTTTACATTTTTCTCTTTTTCTAATTAAATGTTAGGAATGATATCTTTACTTTCATAATCAGCAAGAAGATGATGTGCCTAATTATGAGGTTGTACTACAAATATATATAAGACACATATCTATATATACATACATGCACACACATTTTTAAAACAGTATTGTTAAGTTGCCCAGGATGGCCTCAAATTTATAACCATCCTGCTTCAGCTTTCCAAGAACATTCGGCTTTTTAAAAATAAGTAGGATAAGTAGTAAAGGATACTGTGTGTGAAAAAAGGGTTAAAATGTGGAATCAGATTCCCACACACATAAAACATTCAAACCCTGTCTTGAATAAACATACACATACACACACACACACACACACACACACACACACACACACACACACACACACACACACACACACCTGTTTTTTAGTGTTCAATGTCACAAATACCACCCCCCCCAAAAAAAGCTGTATGTTGTCAGACTGGCAAGGTGGCTCAGTGGGTAGAAGCCTTGCCAGGTAAGCCTGCTGGCCTGAGTTGAATCCCAGGAACCTACATAAAGGTAGAAGAGAATTGACTTCACAAAGATATCTCTGGCCTCCACACTCACACAGTGGCATATATGAGCCTGCCCCCAATACATATCATACAGATACATAATAATAATAATAAAAGTAAGCAAAGCAAAACGACACGCCATACATATGTCTGCACTGGTAAGTAAGTAGCTCTTCCATTAACACTGCTTCCAGACCCTTTCTACTTTCATTAGGAAGGGCCACAACTAAGCAGATGACCTTTCCAGCCAATGGGACCAGAAGCACAGGTGTGTGAGTGAAACATGTTTGCTGGTCACTGTCTACAATCACGGCTTAAGAAAAGTATGTTAGCCAGAAATGTAACGCCAAGGAGCAATGGTAATGGATGTTTGTAACCATTTTTCTGGCTTTGGAAATGCCCAAAGACTAAGGACGCAAACCCTGAGACAAGAAGATGATCCTAGCAATTCCAGCTGAACCTTGACATGGTGGACAGCAACTCGGCATGATTTTTATAGACTTGTTAATGACAGGCTCTGTTAAGTTTGCCCACTCAAACAGATACTACATTGCTTCCAGGTACTCTTCTATTATATCTGTATTGACATGTGAATCATTTATTTATGTGGAGAGAAGCAGAGAATGGTGATTACCAGCGTAGGCACCAGGGTCAGACAGTCACATGGTCACTCACTAGCAGAGACTGTTGCATAGAATCTCTGAGTCTTGCTTCATTTATCTGAATAGAGCAGAGTCAATGGCAAACACACCCACTGGGGATTTATATTAAATAAGATAATTTGCATGTCATGATTAGCATAATCTATAAACTCGAAAGTGAAAATGGGGTGAAACAGCGTCACATGGTCATCTCGGGGTCATCTCGGCCACTCTCATGGCTAGTTGTCTCTGAAGCCACACATCCTAGCAAGCAGTGGTTCCTATAGCCACCCACACCAGCATCATGCTGCTGATCAGAGATTCAGCTGATCCTGATGACCTATGTGATCTGCACTTTTGGAAAATGAACATCCCCTTTTTGAAAATGCTGACTCATGGCCGCTTTAATGTCCATAGAAGATAATTACCCAAACAACCACCAAGTTACTTTTTTATTGTCCATTTTTGCATATGTATCCTAGAATTTGGTTTCCAAGGTCCTGTTCATAGCCAAGTTCATCCTGTGTATGTGGTATGTTGGAATTTTATTGTTTACTGTAAAGCTCAATTCCCATGCAATGTCTGTTTGGGGAACTAGTAAACAATACTTTGTTCATCCTGGAAAAGCGAGTGTTCTCCCTGCACTTCCCTGAAGCAAGCCATTTGTCTGGATGGCATGGTCTCTGACAAGGTGACTCGATTGTTCCTGCTTTGAACAAATGCAAGTTCTCGGTTCCTCAAACTGTTGGGTTCATTGAAATGAAGAAACTTCAGGATCTTTCGACATAAACTGCAGGAACTCTCATGTTTGAAGTGGTTTACATCCTAGTGTGAATTAATGATTCCAAGAGACAGAACAAATCTTGTAATTGTTTTGTCTGGTCTCATGGTATTGCAAGTATTCAACAAAGGACAAAATCCGATAAAGATAGACATAAAACTGCCATCTTTTGGTCATTGTTTTTGCATTTATTTGGTTGGTTAATTGGTTTATTGTTTGGCTATTTTTGTTTTGTTTTGTTTTCAACTTTGATGTAGAGTGTGACTATATAGCTCAGGCTGGCCTTGAACACATGATCCTGATGCCTCAGCCCTCCCAAATGATGGCAATGTAGATATGCACCCCCAGGTCTGACTTAAATCTGCCATTTATTTATTTATTTATTTATTTATTTATTTATTTATTTATTTTTGGTTTTTCAAGACAGGGTTTCTCTGTATAGCTTTGCGCCTTTCCTGGAACTCACTTGGTAGCCCAGGCTGGCCTCAAACTCACAAAGATCTGCCTGGCTCTACCTCCCGAGTGCTGGGATTAAAGGCATGCGCAACCACCGCCCAGCTAAATCTGCCATTTTTAAAAGGCAAATTAGCATATATTCAGAAGTCCTGTTTAGCTCTATGGTCTAGGCACTCAGCAGGAACGAAGGAGCAGGTGAACACCTGCTGGCCCATGTCTTCCTTAGAGAGGGCTTGCTTCTGGGGTGTCTGTTGTAGAATATTATTTTAAGGTGTGCTACTTTTGTTTATGTTGCATTTATCTAACTCTGTGAAGCTGTGTTACTGTACCTGCCTAAAACACCTGATAGTCTAATAAAGAACTGAACAGCCAATAGCAAGGCAGGAGAAAGGATGGGGAGGCTGGCAGGCAGAGAGCATATATAGAAGGAGAAAACTGGGAGGAAGAAAGAAATAGTCAGAGAAGGAGGAGGACCAAGGGTCCAGCCACCCAGCTACACAGCAGGCCTCTGAGTAAGAAACAAAAAAAGGCATACAGGAATAAAAAAGGAAAAGCCCAGAGGCCAAAAATAGATGGGATAATTTTAAGTTAAGTAAAACTAGCTAGCAACAAGCCAAGCTAAGGTTGGGCATTTATAATTAAGAATAAGCCTCTGTGTGTGATTTATTTGGGAACTGGGTGGTGGGCCCCTCCAAGAGCAAAACAACAACATTGTGGTGTGCCAACATGGTGCTCGAATTTCCATAGTGACTGAGAAAGCCTAAAAAAAAAAAAAAAAAAGATATGACTCCTTTAAGGATTTCTGCCAGACAATGAGCCCAAGAGCAGCTATTATGTTAAGTAGGAACAAAAAATCTAAGTAAAGACACCTGACACAGCACAAGCATTGGTATTCTAGAGCTCTAGGGAGGGTAATGCAATTATTGGTCATGAACCTCCAATCAAGCTATGAGCTTTAGGTCTGCCTTTCATGTCGGGAGAAGCAGGTAGAGCCAGCCAAGAGAGCCATATGGAGAATCCAGATGTAGGTTAGCAGTTTAAAGGTTTGCTCACATGGTCATAAAGGCTAAAAGATATGCAGTAAAGGAGGTCCAGATGAAAAAAATCTTTAAACAGGTTCCAGTGTGTTTTACAATGTGCATAGGCTTAAGAAAGAAAGAAAGGGAATATAGACAGTCATAGAAAGAAATAGTTTAGAAATAATAAAGTAAAATCTATCAAAAGTAAAAGTAATATAAAAGAAAAAGGCACGTAAGATGGGAAATACACAAGGAGTCTAGATCATGTATATTATTGTGTTGATTTTGAACTTTTTGAATGTTGAGAAGCAAACAACAGCTGCTAAGAGACATGGGATGGTAAGGACTGCAAAACTGAACCAACTTAGATACTTTAGAGCTTTCTTAACTTTAGAAAAAGAAGCCAAAAAATGTATTTTTCAAATGGAAATAAAAATGCTTTGTGTTGTTCCCACAGGAAATGAGGAGTTGTGGATTCCTTCAGGAATAATATGGATCTGGTGTGACCAAGGGAGGCCTCCTGAATCTTGACAGGTAATTTCCATGAGCAAAGGTTACTGCTGGTCTTCACAGGGCTTGGTCATTGTCTCAAAATTTTCTCAGAGACCTCTAAAGATGCATTTGCCCACAGCCAGCAGGAAGCAGTTTAGAGATAACTATGCCCACATTCCCAAGAGTTGTGGTGTGTGGGTGGGTTTTGGTTATTTGGTGGGTTATGTATGTTTTTTATCATTTCGGGGAATATATAATATTGATACAAATTTAAAGTTATTTTGTTACAATATATATGTTTCTACTCTCATTTAAAGGATTTTTGTATATTGGTAAAAATTTAAGGTTATTTTTGTTACAACATACTGTATGTATGTTTCTATTTCTGTTTGAGGTATTGTGCCTTTGCAGTTAATTTGGAAATGTAGGGTGAAATGCTAGTTTTTGAAAGCTATTATTATAAGATATATAGAATAATCAGGAAACATAGGTTAGTGGTTAGTCATTTATAACAATCAAAATTGCAGATATGTTAGATATGCTTTCCAGATCATATAGAGGTATATTTTAGATAGATAGATGGTCTTCAAACCTTTCAAAGACCTACAGAATATGGCATTTAAAATATTTTGTTAACGTAAGGTTTTTCATGACATTGAGACACATCTGCTCCTGGTAACACCAATTTATTTGAGAGATGATTGGCATCAAAAAAAAAAAAAAAAAACTTCTTATAGAGTTTGCTTTTAATGTGGCAAGGCTAGTCATTTGGGCAAGAAACTGCTATTGCCTGGACTGCTTGACAGTATGTTGTATAAACTGGACATTCAGGACCCACAGGAAAGTGACCACTGAACTTCGCCAAAACAAGGCGAGATGGTCCTTCAGGGTTCCTGCTTCACAGAAGAAACTGAAGAAAGTGACTGGCAAACTTTTCCAACATAGGTGGGACAGTTTTTCAGATTTCCTGCTTCATTAAAATGTCTGCCAGATACTATGGACCTATAGACAGAAGATGGATGCCCCAACATTGCAGAGGAAATTTGATGACTGTCCAGGCAGTCAGCTGTCTCTGTCATTTCTAGAGTTTTTGGAAGTTGTTTACAATGCACTTTATTTTTACTTAAATAATATTGTATTTTTTGGGGGTCTTTGATGGAGTTGAAGACTAGATAGTTATAGTTGCAGTTTTCCTTAGTTATGATAGAACGTATTAGGAACAAAATGTTGGATTTACTGAGATAGGATAGATTATAGGGTATTTTCTTTAAATTTACCAGACACAAATGAATTGGAATTCAGTACATTGTGAATGTAATCTTTACTTGATAATTGTTTGTACTATATACAGTCTTACTATGTTAAAGTTAAAACCTTTAATATTTATTTAGAAAAAAGGGGGGAATATTATTTTAAGGTGTGTTACTTTTCTTTATGTTGCATTTGTTTAACTCTGTGAAGCTGTGTGCCAGTCTAAAACACCTGATGGTCTAATAAAGAGATGAACAGCCAATAGCAAGGCAAGATAAAGGATAGGAGGGGCTGGCAGGCAGGGAGAATTAATACAAGGAGAAATCTTGGAGGAGAGAAAGAAAGATCAAGGAAGGAGTAGCCAGAGGAGAAGAACATCAGGGTTCATCCACCCAGCTACACAGCAAGCCACAGAGTAAGAAATAATGAAAGATATACAGGGATAGAGAGAGGTAAAAGACCAAAGGCAAAAGCTAGATGGGATAATTAAGTAAAGCTGGCTAGCAACAAGGCAAGCTAAGGCTCGGCATTTATAATTAAGAATAATCCTCATTGTGTGATTTATTTGGGAGCTGGGTGGTGCACCCCCCAAAAAAGCAAAAACAAACAATAGATGTCTATCTGGGGAGGCTATTCCTCATGTGTTAACTGAATTTGTGGGCAGGGAGGGAAGGACTAGGGAAGGATGATCCAACTGCAAAGCTCACTGGGAGAATCAGAGTGAAGGAGGCAGGGTCTACCCTTTACTATGCTTTGTCTAAGAGGTAGGCCTATTTAACTATTAATACATACACCTTGCTTTAAATTATCAAGAAGCTGAGAATGTATCTCAGTTGGTAGAATGCCTTCTCAGCATTTGGAAATCTCTGGGCTCCATCTCAAATACAGCATAAACCAGTTATGGCTGCACACACCTCTAATCTCAGCACTTGTGAGGTAGAGGCTGAAGGATCAGGAGCAAAGATCATCTTTAACTACATAATGAGTTTGAGGCTGGCCTAAGCCTTCAAGAGATAGTGTCTCAAAAAAAATTGCCCATGTAATTAAATTAAGTCATAATAGTTCACATCACACCATACATCCTGAAACTGGGTTTCATTTACAGAATTTACTGAGTACCTACTGTATGTCTGACAAATATGAGGATAAATCACACACACACACACACACACACACACACACACACACACACACACACAGAGAGAGAGAGGGGGGGGGGGGGGGGGAATTCTAAGACAAAACAAAAACCAAACCCATGCCCTCCAGGAAGCTGTGATCCATGAAGTGTGGACCATCAGAAAGAGAAACTGTTTGAAAATGTCACAATGGAAAGTGTCATAGAGAAGGGCTTACCTTGTACTTCAGACCACCTTTGAAATAGCCCACAAAATCAGTAGACTCGTAGCCTTGAAGCTCTCTGCTCTGGACTGGCTTGCCACCCAGATAGTCATCCATCTGGACCGTGAAGATGGCCGCTGCTGTGCTTTCATCCTGGGAGCATTCCTTTCCTGAAACAACACAGCTCTCAGTCACTGGAGGAAAAGTGAGGAGGCAGAAGAGTTGCCAAGAGGACACCAGAGCTCTCTTTATTTATTTGTTTATTTGTTTGTTTGTTATTTGTTATTTATACATTTTCATTGAAATATAATCATACTACTTCACCATTTCCCTTTTTCTCCAATTCCTCCCATTCCCCTTCTCGAGTTAATACCTCTTTTTCTTTGAATACAAACATAGATATGCACAGATACATTGATACAGCCTGCCGAGTCCATTTTTGTTGTTTGTGTGTATGTGGTCTCAGGGCTAACCAGTTTGTACGGGGTAATTAATTAGGGAGCTCATTCCTAAGAAAGGCTAATTCCCCCTTTCTCGGCGAAACAATGGCAATATCAAAGGACATGTTAACATGGGGAAGATTTTGTTTCCATTACATTTCAAGACAGTAGTCTGTTGCAGAAAGGTTCCTTATCAGGAGAACATGTGATATGTTATTTGGATCATAACTAAACATTTTTCATGTTCCTGCTTTTTAAAAATTCTTAAAAGAAACACTACTACACAGATCTGCTTGGCGGGGAAAATCAATATATGCTAGCAAGACTCGGGAAAGCACTCACTTCATATAGTTAATAAGATGCTGCCAGGAAACACTTAGGAACTGCTTTGTCATCACACTTCAGGCTTACAGTATGTCATTGAGAAACACTTTATAGGCCATAATTAAGTAACTTGGTGATTTTTAAGATAGGAAAGTGAATGAAACTTCGCCCATCCCCTGTTTTTCAGCCTGTTTCCCCACTTCACTATCTCTTTACTTTTGCTGTATGGAATAACCACTGATGGAGAGACAGGAAAGGAACTGACATGCGGTGTCTCTTCAGTGCTATGTATCAGATAGAATGTAAGACAGTACACACTTAGCTTTCACAGTCATGAAATACAACCCCCCCCCAGACATCTTTACTGAAGTCAGATTCCTAAGCATCAATGTCTACAGGGTATGTGACATTCAGAACCAAGACAGTCTTGAGGAAGACTCACAGTTCATTAAAAAATAAAATAAAATCCACAACCCTAAACCTTCAGAACCCTTGCTACATCTGAGCTGAATGAAAATTGTAATTAGTAATAATGCAAATACAAACACATTTATAGTACTCTTGCTATGGGGCACAGAGTGCTAGTGTTTAAATGAATGACATTTAAGTCTCCCCATGAAAAAGACCTGGTTTACACCCTAGTACTGTGGAAGTCACTGACACTGGGGAGGCTGAGTAATTCTTGAAATTATAAAAAACTTTCAAAACAGGTTTATAGAATTCTAAAGGGCAAACTCTTAGGAAAGGTAATACATGTGTTTTAAAGAAGATTTTAAAAAATTATTTATATGTTTCTTTGTGTGTGGTATGTGCATGTGAGTGCAGGTACTCAAAGAGGCCAGAAGAAGGCATTGGACCCCTTCAAGCTGAAGTTACAGGCAGTGTGAGCCACCAAGTGTGGGTGCTGGGAACAAAACTCATGTCCTCTGCAAGAGCAGTAAGCACTCCCAACCACTGAGCTATCTCTCCAGCCGTACATGAATTCATTTATTACAATTCTTAGTAGTAGTAAATTCTTTGGTGATCACAATATGTGACTTTCCCCAATGAGCCATAAGCTTAGAAGCAGTAACAGTATTTCCCTGAATAATACCAATTGAAATTCACCAAAATTGAGGAACGGAAACCAGTTGCATATATTAGGAAAACTCAAGTGCCTTCACAGTTCTCCTTCCGTGTTCACAGGTGACCTATATAGCAAGGATCTTTTTAAATTTCAGCAGCCAGAACAGTACTTATATGGTAACAGCTTTGTAAACTTCCTGTTAAATGTATTTTAACGTACACCTTAAATATCTGCATGCAATTCTGCAATCCGAGAAAAATGCTAGTGCCATTCTTTGCCCATTTTTCCAGCTCTCATGATAGCAGATCTTGGTGTAAATTTCACTCAGAGACACTTTAAGAAAGATGCTTAAGCCAAGGTTCATATCAAAGATATTAAGGATAATGGAATTGACAGAAACATTGCTATCTGAAGATTTGATACATGACTCTTTTGAAGTAGGTATGAATGGAAGGCAGGAAGTTAATAAATGAGATGGAAAGACGTTAATTAGGTCATGCTCTCATCTGTTGATGTTTATGTACTGTGCAGGGTCAGAGAATATCAGAATGAATAAACCAAAGCCCTGGCCTCCAAAGTTTGAAAAGACTTAAAGAAGCCAATATCAACCTTTTTAATGTGTAGAACTGAGTCAAAGTCTATTGAATCATGATGAAATTCCAGCAGGTACTCAAAAATGTCTGTGTATGAATTCTGGTTATGACTTCATTTGACGTCCCAGGTGAATTCTGTTTGTGACCTCATCCCTTGTTTTCCTAAACTTGTCTACTGATGCCTGCCACCCTGCGTTGTGCTGTCTCACTTTATATTTTATATGCGTATGTATGTTGCACTTGTATGTGTAGTGAGAAACTCCTAAAACTGGGACATGTGACAATTTTATAAACAAAACACAGATTTAAAGAGAGGTCTCACATTGGACCTACCTAGCTCTCATTCCTTATTTTAAAGATCTGGCCACATTAGGACTAGAAGAGATTAGGACTACTCAAGATGGTGAGTAGCATCTAATGGAAACACGTGGAATCTAACAGCAGTTTTTTAAAAACTTGAGTGCGGTGCAGCATCATGTAATACACTAAAGTTTAAGGGAGCGCAGGCTTTCACGGGGATCACTACTGACATGCCCACAGGGGTGTGGTCAGCCTTATTTGTACTTCCCAGTGTTGTTTGTTCCTATGGATGTGCTCATGTGAAGTCAGCTCTGTGCAGCTTTACCACATGTGCTAACGAACATGTCTGCCTTCAGAGTCCCGATACTAAAGAACTCCATCGCCAAGAAGGCCCTCATGTCTCTAAAGGGCTCCATCGCCAAGAAGACCCTCATGTCTCTAAAGGGCTCCATCACCAAGAAGACCCTCATGTCTCTAAAGATCTCCATTGCCAAGAAGACAAAGTCACTTTCTTCATTTTTTTTTCTACATACATTTACTTAACTTAGGCAAAGATGTTTGTGCCACAGCACAGCAACTGTCAGGAGTTGCTTCTCTCCTTCCACCATATAAGTTCCAGGGATGGAACCTGGGTAGTCAAGCTTGGCCTTAGCAGCAAGCACCTTTACTCGCTGATCCATCTTGTTGGCCCACCAGTCAGTTCCTTGGCATTGTCGCTAGCCCCTTGTGTATGATGTGCTCTATATTGTAATCTAGTCCTTTTGTGTTCCAGTGCCCTGTGTAAAGCCACACACACACACACACACACACACACACACACACACACACACTATAACATCAATGAATGCTGTTTTAAAATAGATTAAAGTAACATCTAAAGCTGGCAAGGAGAAAGGGTGAAGGAAGGTGTTTGGAAAAAGATGGCAGGCAAAATAGCAACTTTAAACCAGTCACTGCCTACAGACTGGCTGCTTGGGAGGAACCAGAGGCAAAAGCTGGGTGCAGTTTAACTGCTAGATACAAATACAAATAGCAATATAAAACATTTTGAGCCACAGGCAACCACTTCTTTGACTGCATCTGGACATACAGTATTGGCACAGTTATCTGAGACACGCCCTGGTGTCGTGGAAACTGAGTGTGTAGACTAGAAGGAAGACTGTGCATTTTCCTTCATCTTACTCCGTGCCCCCCCACCCCCGACACACTTTGCTTGTTTCCTCCTGTAGGGTCTACCCCTTCTTTGCACACTGGGGTCTCCCTCACGCAGCCTCTTTTAACTTCTCCCAGCTGACACCCTCCCTTCCTTCATGAAGTCAAGCCTTCTTTCCCCTGAACTTGTTCCAATCATTCTCTCACTAATCCTCGTGAACTCTTCCCTATTCGGATCTCAGAACAAACTCTTTCAGATGGAACTTCCCCTGCATGGAGAATGGAATAGGAAAGGCTGCTGGGAAGGCTGCAGGTGTCCTGACTCCTCCTCCTTTGATGGTTATGGTCTTGGCACCGGAACCTCCCCACTTACCTCTCCTGTGTCCGTCAAGGCCACTTGTCCCTATCACACAGAGCCTGTAGACCCCCTTCATGTCACTAATCACATGCTACCAGTGTTTTCTCTCTCTTTTTTTTTTTCCTTATTGCACCTTTGGGGTTATAAATTCTTTGGAAAGCTTCATAAACTATGTATTGCAAGTGACTTGTAGGCTCCTGGGAAGCCTGAATTTATAGATGAATTAGATTGTAATTAATGTACTATTAGCTTCCGTTTTTTAAACTGTTTCTGCCCAAACTATGTCCTACATGTGAGATTGGTTTGCACTAAATGGATAATTAAGAATATAAGAGAACCAAGCACTCAGGATATGGAAGCAGGAAGACAGAGCACAAGAGGCCAATGGGGACTACATTTAAGTTCCAGAGAGTTCTGGGCCATCCTGGCTATAAGGCCCTGTCTCAGACAAACACACAGAAACAGCTCAAATGAATCTTTGAGCCCGGTGGAGCACAATACGTAAGGCGCCTATTGGGTAAGAAGAAGTTTACTGAATTAAAGAATTAGCCTCTGAGCCTTCCTTGAGCTGTCTTCCGATGAAGCCAAACACAGCTCGTGAACAGCAATCGAGTTTTCTCCCATTGAAACTCACTCCGCTGACCCTTCAGACAAACATCCACTCCAGACTCAAGTTCAGAGAGGGAAGGATATTCTACCCCGTCACTGTTTGACGAATAGAGCATAGATCACCGTGTAGTGTATTATGTCTGATGCCTGGAGTGGCATTCCAAGTTGAAGCAACTCAGACACCCCAAGCAAGCACCCAACACTGCAAATACCTTCCCCTATGTGTTTCCTGTCTCAGATGCCCGATCTGAGCGTCTGTTAATGTGTAGGAAATCACTTCTAAATGTTTTTACTTGTTTCTTAAATTTCTCAGATGTTAGACATTAAAGTGAAACGGTGGTTTTGTGTGTTTTTCCCTCTGAGCTCAAGAATAAATATACCGAAAGAAACACTAGTATAAGGAGGCAAGCTAGTTTGAAAAGAAGGCTCAGATTATCCGCACGTGGTCAGGCAGGGTGTGCCTACTGGCACCAGACGTCACAGGGAGAGGCTGAACATTCAGGATGTTTACGGGATAAAGTAGAAGGTAGAGAAAGTGAAACACACGGCCAGTGTTCCGAAAACCTGGCACCAAGGAAGCTCAAAATAATTACGACCTCTAAAGGAGCTGTTCTGGTCCACACTGTGTCCTTGTTAAAACAGATGAATAATGAATGAATAACTTTAACCGAAGCAGCCTATCTAAAGAAATACACCAGCTATATAGGGCATTTTGTAAAAATAGATCATGGCTGTATCATTCCCCAAACACGCAAGCAGTGTTGTGCAGGGAGAATCTTGGTTTGGGGTGACACAATCAGTCTCAATGAGCAGAAAAATCTAAGCCCATGCATGCCCCAAGGCAACAAATAAAAGTTTATAAAAGTTTGGAGCTGAGTGTGGAGTTTTCTCTCCAGATGCAACAAATGTCCACAAACATGTTTGACTTCGCCTCCACCCTGCCTGGGAAACCAGGACTGCGCTTGCCTGAGGTGCTCAGTACTTGGCCAGCACCCGGGTTTCTCTCAGGCAGCCGCCCAGGAATAGAGTGGGGTTTGGGTTAAAGGGAAAAAAGCCAGAGGAATGAGCATGAAACCCCAAAAGGGGCTTAGTCAAGGCCAGTGGGTGAGCCTCCTGGGTGACTCACCTCACCTGGTTTGCAGCCCTCCAGGAGTTAAACTGGGGCTAGGAGAGGGTGCTAGCTGAGTGTCACCCATCCCGCCCAAACGATGGAACCCTGGGCTGCCTTGGGCTGCTCACTGCTTACCCAGCCAGAAGTGCAAGCGGTAGGAGAAGCCTCTGCTGCCCGTGGACGTGTGCAGCACCAGGTAGGCGTCTCCGACATAGAAGTCACCATAGGCACCCTGGGGCACCGGCACCAGTTCCAGCTTCTCGACCCTCCACACCTGCAGCCCCGCCTGCTTGCCCGCGCGCGCGAACTCGGGGTGCTGCAGCTCCTGCGCCATGGTACCCGCGATGCTGGCAGAGCCGGAGGACTCAGATTGCGTCCTGAGCCCAAAGCAGCGCCGGTTGTGAGCGAACCTGCTGGTCCGGCTTTTATGGAGCTCTCCCGGACCGGAGGCGGAGCCCAGAGGGCAGCCAACGATGACCACGCCCGACCCCAGGCGGGAACTTGCATCTCAGCTTGGACCTGGCTGACTAAACCTCTAGGAACTGCCTCCCTCCTCAAGTAAGTAAGTAAATAAATACTGTAAAAGGCACTTTACCTGGCAATAGGTGGCTTCTTCCCGCAGCCCCCAGGCCGGTGCACACTGGACCCGCAGTTCCAGTTCCTTCGCTGGTCGGGTTTGCCCTGTGATGACCTCCCCGGATGGGGGGGTTTAGGAGGAGTCATCCACTCGCAAAACAGGTCCAGCTATGAGAACCACAACGCGTACCATTAGGGGTTGGAATGACTGTGTCATTTTGGCAAGCGCGAAGAATTGTACTGCGGGGTCCTTTGATTCGCGCTGGACAGCCTCTCTGAGACTCCTGGTGGCCCGGATAGGTTTGGAAACTTTTCTTTGGATAGCTTTGTAAACTCCATGTACAATAGTACATCAATCAGGTTTTCTAGAAAAGATAAAAATCTGACAAAGTATCCGTTATACTGGCGTCAAAGCTCAGCTAATCCCTTGGCGTCCCGGAACTGTGGTAACGTGCCACCTGCCTGGGATGCAAAACACATCAGCAGCCCTCTCGGGATACTCTGCGCTGGGCTGCTCAGGACTAATTTTAAGCCCGACCTGCTTTTTGAATTACCTGTTACCTGACTTCAGGGCACTCATTTCTTGTTTCACCGACACTTCTGGGTTTTGCTCACTAAAGAATAATTTGCATCCATTTTATTGCATTCAAAAACTAATGTAGTAAAAAATCCTGTTATTGAAAATGCAAACCAGAAACTACATAAAAGATTAGAGAGTTGATTGTTTTTAATTCATGTAATTGTTTTACTGTTTCTCAAATTGCAGAACTTCCTGGAAGGTAGTTAATAGTAAAGGCACAATTAGATTTTCTTTTTAATGAGCACTTTAAAATAAGTAATACACGAAGTGTTAAAAATTAAGTAGCACAAAGTCTGTTCACTCGCCCATGTGCAGGACTCAGGAGACTGAGGAAGGAGGATGGTTGAGGGTTCTAGGTCAGCCAGGGTTACATTGTGAGATCCCTCAAGAACATGCATAAAATCGCTATTTTAAATTTTTAACAGAAACAGTAACACTGTTCTGAATCTGTCCCTGTACTACATGTGTGTATTTTGTGGAGATTTGTTATTGTTTGTTGTGAGATTTGTTTGCTTGTTTTGAGATTTTTTTGTTTGTTTGTTTGTTTTAGACTGGTTCTCATATAACACAGATAGCACATGCTCACCTTGAACTCAATATGTAGCCAAGGATGGGCTAGGACTTCTGGTCTTCTTCCTCTCAGATGATGACTTACAAGTATGTGCTATCACACCCCAAGCTTATTTGGTGGGGGTGTCAAACCTGGGGCTTCACTCGTGCTGGACTAACTGAGCCACATCCCAGCCCTTTGTGTGTGTATGTGTAGCTTAAGCTGAGGAGAAAAGTGTAAAGCCTCCTGGAAGTACTCCAGGGATGTGTGTCTCCTGATAACACTTTTCCTGGCAACAGCAGGAACACACACACACACACACACACACACACACACACACACACACACACGTATGCACACACACACAGGGGTGGGAGAAAGAGAATATCAACACTCCATGTTCATAGAGCTGCCTCTTCTATAGATTGTATAGTATTCTATCTAATAAATGACTGTATTTGGTCTGTCGAAGTTCACAGGCATTTAAATTGTGTCTAGATTTTGCTAATAATACTGTGAGACTTTTTAAACAAGCTTTATCATGCATGCTAGCACAGGCTCTGATGCTGTTTGTATTAGTTAGCTTGCTGATGATGGCTGTGACCAAACCCCTGACAGAAACAACCTAAGAACTGTTTATTCTGATCTGCAGCCACCACTCTCTCTCTCCGCCCCTCTGTTTCTATGTACACCTTCTTTGGAGAGTGGGAGACTCCTAAGACACGGGAATTGTCCTATTCTGATGGCATCCTTGGTTGTAAGTTCAGCTATTCATCAGCAACCATTATTAGCTGCTTCCCCCTTTAACCAGAACAGTGAAAGACAACTATGGTCTGTCTCTATCATCTCCCTCTCCCTCTCTGTCTCTGTCTCTGTCTCCATCATCTCCCTCTCTGTCTCTTTCTGCATGTCTGTCTCTCTGTCTCTGTCTCTATCATCTCTGTCTCTGTCTCTTTCTGCATGTCTGACTCTCTCTCTCTGTCTCTGTCTCTCTTTCTCTCTCTGTGTGTTCCTGTGTATGTATTCAAAATTTTCAGCTTTTTTTTTTTTTCCATTTTGGAGCTGAGGATGGAACCTCGGGCCCACTCTACCACTGAGCTAAATCCCCAACCCCAAATTTTCAGCTTTTTATGATCTAATGAGAGGGAGGTTCCCACGTTGCTGCGTTACCTCACTGGACCCAGTGAATCAGCACCCTCCCTGTGTTCCCATTCCCTGCTCTCCCCTTCCAGCAGTCACAGACCTTGAACCAAGAGATTGCTCAATGGTTAAGGGCACTGGCTGCTCTTCTACAGGCCCTGGGTTCAACTTCCAGCAGCCACATGACACACTTACAACCATCTGTAACTCTAGTTCCAAGAGACCCAATTGTGGTGGTATTGTGTTCCCCGAAATATTGTGCACGTTAATAAGCTTATCTGGGGTCAGAGAACAGGACAGCCACAATATTAAACATAGAGGTTAGGCAGTGGTAGCACACGCCTTTAATCCCAGCACTTGGGAGGTAGAGCCAGGCAGATTTCTGTGAGTTCAAGGCCACATTGGAAACAGCCAGGCATGGTGACTCACACCTTTAATCCCAGAAAGTGAGCCTTTAATCCCAGGGAGTGAAGGCAGAAACCAGAAAAGATACATAAGGCGTGAAGACCAGAAACTAGAAGCATTTGGCTGGTTAAGCTTTTAGGCTTTGGAGCAGCAGTTCAGCTGAGAGCCATTGGGATGAGGACACAGAAGCTTCCAGTCTGAGGAAACAAGACCAGCTGAAGAACTGGAGAGGTGAGGAAACTGTGGCTTGTTCTGTCTCTCTGATCTTCCAGCATACACCCCAATAACAGGTCTCAGGTTTGATTTCATTAATAAGACTCTTTAAGATTACTGCTACACCCAATGCCCCTGTTCTTCAGACATCAGGCATGTGGAGCACAGGCACGCATATACACAAAACACCCACACATAAAATAATAATAAAAATTTAAAAACTGGCTTAAGTGCTTGTCATTCCTCAAGCACAGGATGTGATTTTAAAAGGTATTTCTTTTTTGTTTTTCTTTTCTTATTTTTCTTCTTTTAATTTTTTGAGACAGGGTCTTCTTATATGGCCCTGGTTGGCCTGGAACTCACCATGTAGACATGACTGGCCTCAAACTCATAAAGATCTAGCTGCCACTCCCTCCCAAGTACTG
Source organism: Onychomys torridus (assembly GCF_903995425.1). Classification (NCBI taxonomy): domain Eukaryota; kingdom Metazoa; phylum Chordata; class Mammalia; order Rodentia; family Cricetidae; genus Onychomys; species Onychomys torridus. The sequence continues at coordinate 9,516,197 of NC_050456.1, forward strand.
GGATTAAAAATGTGTGCCAACTATACCTGTCTCCACACCTTAAAAAATTAATGTAGAAATAAAAAAGTATAGAAAATGCAAATCATTCACCTGCATACACAAAGTATATTCTCTTGCAGGTCAGCAGCACCAGAAGGAAAAAAAAAAGAAAAAAAAAAAAAAAAAAAAAAAAAAACAGCTAGACTGTGTAAAGGTTTTCTTCTTGATTTGTCCATTATGTAAAAAACCTAACAGAGGAGGCTGGGGGGGGGGGATGACTCATCGATTAAGAGAACTTGCTGCTGGTTCAGAGGATTCAAGTTCAATTCCCAGGACCTTCACTGGTTGGCTCACAACTGCTTGTAACTCCAGCTCCCAGAGACAGGTCAGCCTCTTCTGATGGCCAGCACCTGCACACAGGTGGCATACACTCACACAGACAGAAATGGACACATAGAAAGTAAGACGTGAGTGGGGCAGTGGTGGCTCTCACCTTTAACCCCAGCACTTGGGAGGCAGAGGCAGACAGATCTCTGAGTTCAAGGCCAGCCTGGTCTAAAATATGAGTTCCAAGACAGCCAGGGCTACACAGAGAAACTCTATCTGGGGGGGTGGGGGAGGAGAAAGGAAGGAAGGAGGGAAGGAAGAAAGACCTGAGAGATTTAATAATTCCCCTTTTAATCATACAATGAAATCTCAATATTATATTTCATTACATCCACTCACAAAAGTCTAATCAACTACTGAAAGTATATTCATTGGTCTCTCCTCATGTATTTCCTCTTCTAAGAATGTTTTAATCTCCTATTAAACCTCAGAACTGTGCTAATAGCTGCTCCTGAGTTACAAAATAATTTTGAGCAAAAATTGTCACTTGAAAATGAGACACTGAGTCCCCACTGTCTTACCTTTTCTTAACAGTTTGAACATCTTTACAGCACACATGTATGGCTGCTTTGATAGTTGCTGTGTGGAAACAGTCCCCATATTTCTAGTCACTGCGTAGCAGCCACAGTTGTTGAAACCAAACACAAGTGAATGACAGGAAGTACACTGGGGCGGGGCGGGGAGAATGCTTCACATATGTTACTTATGACTTTCCTTTTATTATAAATTATAAAATGAATACAATTAAAATACATTTCTTTTACTGGCCCTTTGGCTAAACTTTAATGATTCATGTTATATTAACCAAACTGTTTGCAGGCATAAACATGGAGCCTGGGTCAGGATACTTGAGGGTTGTGAAGATTCAAAGATTATGCATGGCAAACCCAAGCACACCATCAATAAACACTGTTAATAATTAGCAAAATCCCTTTGTAAAGCTTGGAGATTCAAGTGGAAATGCACTCTAGGGGAGGGTATTTTATCCAGCCAGCCCAAAGAGGCAAATTAAAAGTTTCAGCAGGGGAAATATTATTATTATCATGGTTGTTGTGGTTACTCAGAGGCAGGACATGAGTACTACAGTACACATGTGGGGGTCAGAAGACAGTTCTCTGGAGTCACTTTCTCTTTCCACCTTTCCGGGGCCCCAGGATCCCGCCCACATTATCAAGCTTGTCACTCCAGGTGGCAAGCACCTTTGCCTGCTGGGCCATCTTTCTGGCTCTAGAAGGGCATTTTCTTTTGGGTTCCTTTGTTTTGTTTTGGTTTGGTTTCTGTTTTTAAGCTTCAATAAAGGTCTTGAGTGCTGCCCCTTGTGAGCAGGATACTTTAACATTAATACAATACTGATACAATGGTAGCATGGTTCTTGGCTCAGTACTGAGGTGGAGGTTCTGTTGGTGCCGAAGGCATGCTGTCGTGATATTCCCTTTTTTCTTTTTTTGGAGCTGAGGATCGAACCCAGGGCCTTGTGCTTTCTAGGCACTACCACTGAGCTAAATCCCCAACCCAGATATTCCTTTTTTATTCATTAGCAGCATCATGAATCTTTATTTCTATTCAGCTCAACCTTTTGTATTGATGATGTTTTTAAAAGCAACCTAGCACAGAAGATCACGATTGTTTGGTGGTTGCATCTAAATTTTGTCAAGTACTTTATGACTACCCTTCAGTCAGCTCCTGGCCCCCCGAGAGAAGACATCCTAGTGATGTGCGAGGTTTACCTCTCCCAGGGTGCTGGTGACGGTAATAAAGGTTGAGAACCAGAACCGGTTTCATCTTCACAGAGATTTACAATTTAAAACACTCATCTTTATCCCTTAAGCGAAAGTTTTTGTAACGGATAAAGTTGAGCTTCAGCTGCTGGACACTGTGGCAGCCTCTGGTTCTCCCTTGTATGACTTTTCCAGCTGTGCCTCTTTATGGGTGGTCACAGTTAACATGCCATGTCTGGTTGTAGCCCCAGCTTAACCGGCTCATAAGAAACCACTTCAGATTTTCAAGGAAACTGTCAACAACATAAATGCCAGGGGTGTGATTGTGTCAAAGGATAGAGAACAAACATGACCAGACAAACATTTTCTTCCTAAGATACTTACAAAATAAGGTGAATTGATTCACTAAAGGAAAGCAAAGGCTGTTTTTCAAAGTTGCTTGGTTTACTCTTGTTAGCCCAAGGTCACTCACTTCCTTTAGAAAGTGTCCTTCTTCCTCCCCATCTGCACGTCTTCAGATGAGTCTACACTGAGCAATACAACTGACACTCCAGTCACTCTTTGCTTCCCCTTATCTTGGCATCTTGAGACTTCTCAGAAATCACAGGACTTCTGTAAACTTGGACTTCTATTGAAGAGAACCCGGACCTCCTCTGTGTCTACACTGTCCCTCAACAACCCTCCTGGATACCCCACACTCAAAATAGGGCAGGAAACTTTGCCAAAGGAGCTCTGTGTCACTGGGATACTGGGACAGTTTTTTGTTTGTTTGTTTGTTTGTTTGTTTGTTCTGAGATAGGGTTTCTCTGCGTAGTTTTGGTGCCTGTCCTGGATCTCGCTCTGTAGACCAGGCTGGCTTCACAGAGATCCACCTGGCTCTGCTTTTATAGATGAGTAAGAACTTTTTATTTTAACTTTCTGTGCAATTTTTATTGTGCATTTTTAACTATTACAGTAGTTACACATTTTGGTGGTTAATATTGTCAAATTGATGGTCTACAATAAGATTGGAGAGGAATTTCCGGACATGTCTATGAAGGGCTAGACTTCATTAATGGAGGTGGAAAGACATATCCTGAACAGGGGTGGCATTATTCCACGGGCTGGGGTCCTGGACTGAAGGAAAAAGAGAAAGCAGGCCGAGCACCAGTGTTCATCCCTTTCTGTTCCTGATTGCAGATTCGATGCAAGCAGCTGTCTAAGCCGCTGCGGCCATGCTTTCTGCCATGACAGGAATGCTTTCCACCATGACGAGCTGTACCCTTGATCTGTGAACCAAAATAATACTTTCATTTCTTAAGTGCCTTTGTAGGGCATTTTGTCACAGGAAAAATAACTAATGCACACATGTTTATTTGGAGTCGAATTTGAAATTACCAAATACAGATAAGATCAAGGTAATGAACACACAGCCTGGGATAAACACTGACAACATTTTTTTTTTTAATTGAGGCCTTAAGATGACCCTGTATATGTTGATTGGTAATTTCATGGCCTGTAACATCTGGACCTTTTGGAGCGGTGAGTGGGGCTGAAAACAATAAGGTTTTTTTCTTTTTAAACTTACCTTTGTTTTTAAAAAGTCTGACAGTATACATAAATGATTCTGTGTGATTTGAGAGCCAAAGAGGACTCTATTTAAACCAAATTGCAAAACATTTATATATATATATATACTTAGAAATACTATATATAATATAAAATATTATACATGTAGTATATATAATATGTAAACATTAAAAAACTTAATCCTTTATGACTGTGTTGTCTATAATCATATCTCTCTCATTATTTTTTATTTCAGCAAAAGTATTTTATAAAAAGCAAGTGCCTCTCTTTGGTTAACGGAATTCTATGTCTAAGAGATTGCATCATTAAAAATTCGATATATTTTCTCAACAAACTGATACTTACTTTTGTAAAGTTGTGATTCAGATGTGACCAGGCACTAGCTGTCTGCCCACCTGTCCCCCTGCTCGCACATCCTCCTTTCACTGTGTCAGTGGCTGACGTGCGGGTTTTGGTGGCGGCTACCCTGGCTCCCTGTTTGCCTGGTCCAGTCGTGGCTTCTCTGAATTCACAGTGTGCCAGCTCCAGCCGAGCTGCTGCCAGAAACTGACTCTGAAACTTGATGTTCTGGGATCTAAACTAAAAGTAAAGTGATGGGATTGTTACAGGAATTAAATGTGTGCAGATTAAGTTCTTAAATTTGGTCTTGCCAACAAATATGGTTCTCAATACCTTTATGTTGTTCACGTTAACATGAATCTCCACATCGACCCACAGGCATTTGAATCAAAAGGAAGTGCATGTTGGCATATAGCTTCCACTAGACATGAAAAGACGGGAATGTCATTTAATTATGAAGCTCCTTCTAGGCGTGTACGTAAATGTGTGCTTCACTGAAAATAATGACGTCATAGGCTCGTTATATTTCCTTATTTGTGTACTTCTAACCGCCTCAAAATGCATCTCCTTTAACAATATCTCAAGAAATAAATTTCCATACATGATGTTCTTTGCATGTGTACAATACTATTTCTATAAAGTAGACTTCTAAAAATAGAATTATTAGGACAAATGACTTTTAATTGTTTGGTTGTTACTTGAATCAGGGCCCTGCTATGTAGCTGGTCTTCAATTCCTGACCCTCCTGCCTCCGCTTCTCCAATACTGATTATAAGCATTCTACTCCTATGTTTAAAAAAAAGTTTTGGGATTCTTTGGAGTTTTTTTGAGACACGATCTCTTGCCATCCTGGATGGCCTCAGACTCACTATGAGACTAAGAGAGACCCCAGCAACTGACCCTCCTGTCTCTGTCTCCTGAGTGTGGAACACTAGGCATGAGCTTGGCTAGTGTTTTAAGATATTATCAAGTTACATTCTCCAAATCAATATAATGATGGCCATTTTTCCATACCTGATTTACTAAATTCTAAGTGACTTTCATTTGAAAAAAATCTTTTCCAGTTTGATGCATAAAAAAAATCTACTCATCTTTGAGAAGTTGGATATCTATGATTGCTAGTGAAATACATCATCAATCTATGGGTTTGTTACCGACTTACTTCTCCTGGAAATTTAATGTTATGCTATTTGTATATGTGTTTTCTAAACTAAGTATGCTCACTATAGTTATATATGATGAAATTCAGTTTTCCGTCCGTGTGGCTTGCAAATGTGTCATTTATTTTCCCTAAGAAGCCATCCTGAGCTCATGTTCAAGAGCATTCCCATCTGCTCTTGTTACAAAAATGGCAGATCTTTTTTCCTTCTTGCACTTTTGACCCATGTGAAATATATTTGTGCTATCATGTCATATAGCAATTTAATCTTTGACCAAACTGATAGTCACATTCCTCAGTACGACATTTTAATAATCTTTGTATAGATACTGAGTTGAAGCATAGTATTTTTCACACATAAAATTATTACTCTGTAACTTTCAATGTAAACTGCTATGTCTCCCTTTGATCTGGCACATTCTCATTGTTTTTGTTGTTGTTGTTGTTTAGTTTTGTTTTTTTGTTTTGTTTTATGAAGCTTAGTAATGCTCATTGATTTTTCCACAGGAAACTGAATTGAAGACCAAATTTTATCATTGATATCATCTGCCCCACTGAGATGTGGCATTATCTCTGCATTTGTTCACAAATTAATATACAGCTGCAAATCATATTTCAGATTTAAAAAACTTAAGCACTGTAATTGAACATCATACATAAACAAATAACTACACATGCCTTAAATTGCAGCACTTGGGAGGCAGAGGCAGGTGGATCTCTGTGAGTCTGATGCAAGGCTGGTCTAGATAGCAAGTTCCAGGATAGCCAAGGCTATATATAGTGAGACCTTGTTTGAAAACAAACAAAAAAAAAAATAGTCATTAATGAAAGGAGGGATGTGACAGGCAATATTCATGTGCTTGATATTAGCAGGATCACTCTAAGCCCTTTTAAACATGTTCTGTTCCTTACAGCAGCTCTGAGTTGTGCATTTGTCTGTTACAGACACAAAACAGGAGCAAAACTGCACAAACACTAGATGTAAACCTGGAACCTGAACCCCAACAGATTGCTTAAGCCCAGGCCCCAGTAGTGCAACTGCTAGGAGCGTTCCACCTTTGTGACCCTATTTTATAACTATCAGTTTATTTACAGCTGGAAAGATTCCAGTTCTAGAACATCAGAGTCCAGTGAGAATGTGAGGAAAGGAAGCAGGTGGGGCAGATCTGGCATGATGGGGCAATTTGGGAAGTAGTCTGGCAACATTTGGTGAAAACTGCAGGCATGTACTAATACTTTAACTGACACTTGTGCTTCCAAATTCTGTTTGTGTAGGAGTGCTTCCCAGAAGCTCTTCCTAGATACATCAGGAGACATGGACAATAAAACCTACCAGAATATATTTGTGGTAGGAAGAAAGTTAAAGCAGAGCTGGGGTGTAGCTCATCTGGTAGAATGAAATCCTGGGTTCAGTCCCCAGCACTTCACAACCATGGTGTGGTGGTACAGACCTCCTTCTAGCACTTGGGAGGTGGAAGCATCAGGAGCAGAAGTTCAAGGTGATCTTTAATTACATCATGAGTTAGAGTCTAACTCAAAGCTAGGTGGGACCTTGCCCCTCAAAGACAGATGAACAAACCAGAAGTTGAATGGAACCAAGGAGAATAAGGAAGGGTTTGGTTGCAGTGTTGGGCTGGATGCTTGTGAGAATTAAAATAGGCAAAGGCAGAGGCAAGAATATCATGGAAGGAACGGCAGCCTAGGCAGGTTCCAAAACTAAAAAGTCAGATAAAATAGAGCAATGAATTTATGCAATGAAAAAAAACATGCTTACATTAATAAAAATGAATGTCGTGGACTGACATGTTTGCAAATGTCTGTAAAACATTTGAAATGTAGCATGGAAAAATGTACATGGACTGAATGTGAGTGGGAGCTTGGTAAGGGTAGGAGTGGACTGGTACTGGAGGAATAAATGAAGTACCCATGCAATAAAACCTAAGAGCAGGAAGAAGCACAGGTCAATAATAATGTGAGCCGTGCTGAAGTGGTGGAACTGATGACTCAGAAGACCTGTGAACCCAGGGGCTTATGATGCCAGGGAAGGTCAAAAGTTCAAGACCAGTCTAAGCTACAGAGTGAGTTCAAGTCCAGCCCTGGCAACTTACAGAAACCTTGCTTCAAAATAAAAAAAAAAGATATCTGGTAGAGTAGTTGGCCAGCATGCATGAGGGCCTAGGTTCAATCCTTAGGAAGAAAATCAAAATAACACCAATAAAAAGCCACAAACCAAAGAATACTTCCAATTCTGTTCTGTGGATCTGAGATCCAAAATCATAAGACAACACAAAATAAAAGAGTAGGAAAGATTTTAGAACATGTCAGGCAAGATGGTGCTCACCTGTGACCCCTGCCCGGACAAGGCCATGGCAGAAGGATAGAAAGTCCCAGATTGAATAAGGCTACATAGGAAGACCCTATCTCAATGAGCAAATGGAAGCTTTTACATCTTATATCTATATTTTAATGACAGAGTTTTAAATGTTTGTATATCTGTGTGCCAATTTTACAGTTGTCATAATAAAAAAGAAAACTACTTAGGGACTTAGAGACAGCCCAAGGGCTCAAACATTGGCAGTTAAGATAGTGATCCCGGCTCCCTATTTCCTCAGTATATTTTTAGCTCCAGTGAGAAAAAACAAAAAACCTAATTCAGGAAATGCTTCACATGAACTGGAAACCTGAGTTACTCATTGACTATTTTATTACCATCTGGTTTAAGAATGTGCAGAGAATACTTGCATTATGACCTAGATATTTTTTACAGCCTACCATGAAAACATTCAAATACTTAAGAATAGTATGCTTCATATAGCATGGATTTGGGAGTTTTATCTAGTCACAAATATTGTACAGGCCATGGAACAAACTTACTTATTGAGATAGGTGCACAACACAAACGTTGCTGAGAATTTAGAGTAAAAGCAAGCAAACAGAGAAAAACATTCCTTCCCTCTTTGCTGCGCTCAGTGGTCTCAACCTCTATCATCTTGCATGGATGTTTTTCTGGATTTTTTATACATTTTTCAATCTTTTGAGATCATAATATAATTACATCACTTCTCCCTTTCTTTTCTTCTCTTTAGCTCTTCCTGTATATACCCCTTTCTCAAATTGAATACTACCTGCTCAGTCTGTACAATGTTACTTGTATGTTTATGTTTTCAGGGCTGACCACATGGTAGTGAATAACCAATGAGTGTGCCCTTCCCTGGGGAGACTATCCCTCCCGCTCTCAGGGATCCTCAGTTGCCTGTAGCTCTTTGTGGAGGCCTGAAGCCTCAGGAGCTTTTCCCCTCTGCAGTGACATTTTTATTGTGATTTCAACATTGGATTAAATAACAGCAATGAAATATTGATACATGAACATTCACTAAAAAATAACAGGTAAAAATGAGACAAGCTTTTCATTCACGTTTAGAGATAAAGTGAAAATGCTGTATTCCAAGAATGAATTCTAAAAGGGCAAGTGAGATGGAATTACCTGAGTGATAATAATTATTGTGCTGAGTGATTGGCAGATACGGTTCATAATCCTGTTACTTCTGTAGTATTTAAAAGTCTTGACTATGTAGTAAAGGATAAACTTGGACATCATATAGTTTTAAAAATCATCAAACTGTAATTGCCCCCTTGAAATACTTTTGCATTAGGGTGATATAGCTAGCAGTATTTGTAGGAGTCTATGGTCCTGATTCTGAACCAATGTTTTCTAAATGACAATGTCTGGAATTGAACTGGAGTGGTATGGAGGGTTGAAATGTTGGTGGTCCAGAGGCTTATCTTATCTGGAGCTAGCATTGGAAGGCCCCGTGGATCCAATCATAAATCAGTTGGTTGTCTCTGTACAATTTGTGCACTAGTTGGCATCTCTTGCCTCACACATCTGTAATGTACCATGCAAAATCCAAAGTGTGGATAGACAGTTGCTGATTTTTCTCCCGCAGCGGCCTACACGGACACTTCCAGCAGTGTGAAAGCTAACTAGCCGAGAGAAAGCTAGTAGTTCAGTTCTGTCGTGATTTCTTTGTGTTTTACAATGGAATTGTGTGTTGTCTTCATCAATGGAGTCTTACCATCTCATTCTGGACTGGCAATAACCTCTAGTGCTTTGGAGACTTTTGGGGCCTTCCTGGCCAAGAACTCCTAGGCAGGTTGTCTTAATTAGGGTTCTGTTGCTGTGAAGAGATACCATGACCACAGCAACTCTTATAAAGGAAAACATTTAATTAGGGTTGCTTACAGATTCAGAGGTTTAGTCCATTATCAGCATGGAGGGGAACATGGTAGCAAGCAGGCAGACGTGGTGCTAGGGAGGAGATAAGAGTTCTATGTCTGGATCAGCAGGCAGCAGGAAGAGGGCAACACTGGGTCTGGCTTGAGCTTCTGAAACCTCAAAGCGTGCCCTAGTGACACACTTCCTCCAACAAGGCCACACCTACTCCAACAAGACCACACTTTCCTGTGAGTCTATGGTGTCCATCCCAACCACCACAGAGGTATTCTACATCTGACACTGGAATTTTTGTGCACTACCCCATGACCTCTGGAATGCATGCAGAATACCTTGGTTCAAACTCTTTCAAATTGTATTGGTAATTAGCATATATGATAGTAGATTTTCATATGACTGATTTAGTTTTAGTTACTCCTCCCCCAAATTCCTTTTCTTTCCCATCCCCCACCTCATTCCCATTTAAACTTGATCACCTCCGGTATTTCCCACCTCTATTTTCATATCTCATGTGTTCTATTACACCATTCCCAACCCCTGTTAACCTCCCCTCTGACACCATCATGCCTCCCTCACTTCCAGATCTCTACATACATTCCAAATTAAGCAAATAGAGTGCTTCTGGATTCAAAGCTAGGACACACAGATGAAAGAGAACACATGGGAGCTGGGTGTAGAGGTGTGTGCCTTTAATCTCAGCAAGTGGGAGCCAGAGACAGGCAGATCTCCATGAGTTTGGATCTATCCTGTTCTATATAGTGAGTTCTAGGCCAGCCAAGGCAGTATAGTGAGACCCTGTCTCACAAAACTGAGTGATGGTGGGGTAATGGCATGGAGGGAAATAGGGAGGAGAGGGAGAGAAAATGTGTTAAATTGTCTTTTTGTATTGGATTATCTCACTTAGTGTATTTTCCAGGTCTATCCATTTTCTTGAAATTTTCACAATATAATTTTTCTTTACAGCTGAATAAATTCCATGTGTATATGAATATATGAACCACATTACCACTATCCATTTGTCAGTTGGTGGACATCTAGGCTGATTTCATTTCCTAGCTATTTTGTCTTTTTTTTAAGATAGCACAAAGAACAATTACATAAAAGGCAATAACCTAAAATCACCTAGTCTTGCTGAGATGTTTAAACTAATGACTAACTCATTTTAGAGAGACTCTTTTAGATCCACATTGTTTATGACATTTCATGATAATTTAAACATTTTAGCTGATAAAAATTAGAAAGAGCATGTTAATAGATAGGTGTTATTGGTTGTTGGTTGTTTCTTACTCTTTTTTACTCTTTACTCTTTTGGGGAGCCAGCCACCCAGCTCCCAAATAAATCACACACAGAGAGAGACTTATTCTTACTTATAAATGCCTGGCCTTAGCTTGGCTTTTTACTTGCCAGCTTTTCTTAACTTAAATTATCCCATCTACCTTTTGCCACTGGGCCTTTTCCTTTTCATTCTTCTGTATACTTATTTCTTTCCTACTCCATGGCTGGCTGGCTGGGTGGCTGGGTGGCTGGCCCCTTCTTTTCTCGCTCCTTGATCTCTCATTCCTTTTCCTTCTTCTTCTTCTCCTCCCAGATTTCTCCTCCTATTTATTCTCTCCACCTGCCAGCCCTGCCTATCCTTTCTCTTGCCTTGCTATTGACTGTTCAACTCTTTATTAGACCATCAGGTGTTTTAGACAGGCAAAGAAATACAGCTTCACAGAGTTAAACAAATGCAACAGAAAAGAATGCAAGACATCTTTGCATCATTAAACAAGTGTTCCACAGCATAAACAATTGTAACATATCTTAAAATAACATTCTACAATATTCCCCATTTTGTCTAAATAAAAAGTTTTAACTTTAACATAGTAAAACTATACACAACAAAAACATTTAACAAGTATGAATTACATTTATAATATTCTGTCCATTTGTAGTTAGTATACTCAGAGAAAATAATGTACTATCTTGTATCTTAATAAATCTAAAGTTTTGTACCCAATTTAGTTTCTATCATAGTTAAGGAAAACTGGAACTGTCACTCTCTAGTCTTCAACTCTATCAAAGACCCAGATGGATGTGATGTTATCTAACAACAGAGACATTTGACTGCCTGGACAGTCACCCAAAGTTCCTCCGCAATGTTGGGGCATCCATCTTCAGTGAAGCAGGAAATTTGAAGGATTGCCCTGGCTTGTATTGGAAAAGTTCATCAGTCACTATCCTCTGTGTCCTGCAGAATATCTGGCAGACTCTTCTGTGAAACAGGAAGTTTGAAGGACTGTCCTGCCTTGTTTTGGCAAAGGTCAGCAGTCATTTTCCTGTGGTTCCTGCTTGTCCAGTCTGCACAACACATTGTAAATAGTCAAGACAAAAGCAATTTCTTGCCCAAATGGCTAATCTTGCCACAATGAAAGCAAGCTCCTATGGAGTTTCTTCAATGCCATCATCCTTTTATGAAGTAAACTGGTGTTGCCAGGAGCACATGTGACTGACTCACTGTCATGAAAAGCCCTAAGTTAACAAAACATTTTATTTTATTTATTTTTATGTATTTATTTATTTATTTGTTTTTGGCTTTTTGAGACAGGGTTTCTCAAAACCCTGTGTAGCTTTGCGCCTTTCCTGGATCTCGCTCTGTAGACCAGGCTGGCCTCAAACTCACAAAGATCTGCCTGGCTCTGCCTCCCAAGTGCTGGGATTAAAATGCCATATTCTATAGGGTTGAATTGTTTGAAGACCATGTAATCTAAAACATACCTATATAACCTTGAAAACATAACTAATGTTGACTACAAGTTTAATTATTATACATTAACTACAAACCTCATTTCTTATTTATACATTGCATTTTTTAAATGAACTCCATAAGCACAATACCCCAAACTAGAATAGAAACATATATATATGTGTAACAAAATTAACTTTAAATTTGTATCAATGTACCAAAATCCATGCCAATGCTCAGTAGCTGAGATTAATAGTTGTCTTTTTATCCTATATTCTTATGTTCCCCTAAATAATAACAAACATCCATGATGCACCAAATAACCAAAAGCCTCCCACACTCCTCTTGGGCATGTGGGCATTGTGTTCTCCAAACTGCTTCCTGCTGTCTCTGGACAAAGTATCTTAGGGTCCCTGAGAAAATTTGAGATAATGACCCAGTCCTAAGAAGACCATCTATAACCTTTGTTGATAGATACTACCTGTAAAGGTTCAGGAGGTCTCCCTTAATCAAACCTGGTCTATGTTATTCCTGAAGGAATCCACAACCTCTTGTCTCCTGTGGAAACAAAACAAAAAAGCATTTTTTTATTTCCAATTGACAAATATACTTTTTGACTTCTTTTTTAAAGCTAAGGCATTCCTAAAGTATCTAGATTGGTTCAATTTATCAGTCCAGTTCACAATCCCATGTCTCTTAGCAGCTGTTGTTTGCTTGTCAAAAAAATTCAAAATCAATACAATAACATACAGGATTCAGACTCCCTGTGTAGTTCCCATCTCTAAGTGGCTTATTCTTTTTTTGTTTTTTATTTTACCTCTCTCTTTAATGACTTTATTATTTTTAAACTATTTATTTCTTTCTATGACTGTCCATACCCTTTTCCTTTCTTTTTTTAAGCCTACACACATTGTAAAACACTCTAGAAACTGTTTAAAAGTTTTTCATCTGGACCTCTTTTACTGCATATATTTTAGCCTTTTTTAACTGCACAAGCAAACTTTAGACTGCTAAGCTTCTTGGGTTGTGAAGGCCAAGCCTTAAGCTTGCAGCCCCATTGGAGGTTTGTTTGATCTGGAACCATAGTCAAACCCCCAGCTATGGAATGCCAGTGTCCTACACTGTGGCAGGCATTTTTGACTTAGTTATTTTATTTCTATTTAGCTTGAAAAAGGCTGTTTAAGTGCTCTGCTGTAACAGGGTTTCTTAAAGCAGCCATGTCCTTTTTGTTTTTATTATTATTCTTTCCAGCTTTCTCAGGCTTGCTATCCTCCTGTACACTGTAAAGATTTGTCACTCGAATGGGTTTAATAAAACTCTGATTGGCCAATAGCCAGGCAAGAAACATAGGCGGGGCATCCAAACTAAGAATGCTGGGAGGAGGAAGGATGGAATTGGGAGTCACCAGTCAGATGCAGAGGAAGCAAGATGAGAATGCTGTGCTGAGAAAAGGAACCAAGCCACATGGCTGAACACAGATAAGAATAATGAGTTAATTTAAATGTAAGAATTAGTTAGTAATAAGCCTGAGCTACCAGCTGAGCACTTATAATTAATATAAGCCTCTGTGTGGTAATTTGGAAAGCAAATGCTGAATATTTGGGAGTTGTTGACAGAACAGAAACTTCATTTAAATATTCAGGTGTCACGTTGGCATGCCAAAATGTTGTTGGTTGTTTTTCACTCTTTTTACTCTTTATTCTTTTGGGAGATCCACTACTCCACTCCCAAATAAATCACACACACACACACACAGACACACACACAGTCTTATTCTTACTTATAAATGCCTGGCCTTAGCTTGGCTTTTCACTTGCCAGCTTTTATTAACTTAAATTACCCCATCTACCTTCTGCCTCTGTGCTTTTTCCTTTTCTTACTTCTGTATATCTTACTTTCTTTCCTACTCCATGGCTGGCTGTGTGGCTGTGTGGCTGTGTGACTGTGTGGCTGTGTGGCTGTGTGGCTGGGTGTCTGGGTGGCTATGTGGCTGTGTGGCTATGTGACTGTGTGGCTGTGTGGCTGTGTGGCTGTGTGGCTGTGTGGCTGTGTGGCTGTGTGGCTGTGTGGCTGGGTGTCTGGGTGGCTATGTGGCTGGGTAGCTGGGTGGCTGGCCCCTTTTTCTCTTGCTCCTTGATCTCTTATTCCTTTTCCTTCTCCCAGATTTCTCCTCCTATTTATTCTCTCTGCCTGCTTGCCTTGCCTGTCCTTTCTCCTGCCTTGCTAATGGCTGTTCAGCTTTTTATTAGACCACACAGTTGTTTTAGACAGACAGAGTAACACAGTTTCACAGAGTTAAACAAATGTAACACATTTCACATCACTAAACAAATGTTCCACAACATAAACAAATCTAACACATCTTAGAGTAATATTCTTTATAAAGGAGGCCTTTCCCTTCAGGCTTTAAGTAAGACAATGTACCTCTTTATCCTCTTTCTCTGGTCATATAAAATGAGTAAAGTAAAATAATCCCAGTTTTTAGGGGAGGGTAGTATATTCAGCAGCTCTTTAGGGAGCTTGGGATTTTTTTAAAGCTTTATTTAAATGACCCAGAAATTCTCAATTCAAATAAAACAGCCTTTAATTCTTCCTCTTAAGATTATGCAATTAATGATGGTGTCTTTCTACAAAAAACCAATTCTGTCCATTTTTAAGAAGTTTAAAAGTTCCACAAATGAGGGTCCAGTGGTAGAGAAATTACCTACCAAGATGCGCCAGCACTACAAACAAAAAAAAAAAAAAAGAGAATTTTTGTGCATGAAGTGAAGAAGAAAACTGCTGTGGTCCACAGGATATATCATAAGAACTCAGCTGGCTATGGCCAAGTCACTACCTGGAGGGATCAGGGAATTCCTCCAGAGGAAGCCAAATCCCAAGGAGCTTTTGGTGGTTTTGGCTTGTTATATACCAGCTGTATTCTGTTATGAAAATCATGTGTGCCTTCATAGTTTTCCCAATTGACTTTTCCCTAAGAAGGGCTAACAGTGTGGACTGATCACTCTCTAGACATACACATTCCAGGTATTTGGAGAACAGCTTCAGAAAAGGCTTCCTTCCCCTCAGACTGTCTGTTTCTCCCCTTTCAGCCACATTCTCCCTTAGCCACATTCAAGGACTAACAGAAATAACAGTCCAGACCACCACACAATAAGTCTCCCGAATTAAGGTAAATTCCACATAGAGACACCACTTAGGTCAGGTAGACCTTAAGTAATAGTTTCACACAATTTGGCTTGTATACTCCTTTCCTTACAGCCTTACTAACTTTATAAACCTCTAACCCTTTACCTAACCACTTCTAGGAATATTTAGATAACCTTCTGTGCTGACAGCTATGCACAGCCAGAACCCCAGCTCAAGCCTCCCTGTAATTATCGTCATTGGCAGCATCCGGCCAGGTCCATCCCCAGATGGAGGAAAGTACCTTATCAGAGACACCTCTGTACTCTCTAAGAACAGACCCTAGCGTCCAGACTACCTGTTTGAGAAGGCCTGGCGGATGTTCTAATCAAGCTTAACTTCCTTCCTCCTTTCCCAAATCTTACCTGTAGTTCCAGATCTCCCTTTAACTATCACCAGAGGCATCTAGCTATACACAGGTTGCCTAATGACTGAGCACACTTCCCCCACCCTGCAGAAAACTGGCAGATAGCTTGGACAGATAGGGGCCACAGGAAAAAAGAAGGCAGTTTTATTTTCTCCCATTGACCTAGCAACTCACAGATTCTTAACATTTTCTATCAATCATGTTTAAGATTATAGTTGAGTACATAAGATCCCTTTTCTTAGATATTACCAGAATTTAGTCTTTAGTTAATTAATATCCCCATTAGTCACTTCCCTTTTGGGTTGCAAATGATAATTAACAATTACTCTTTGTGATTCTTATCACCCCCTCCATTTGACCCTGGAAGCCTGGCTTTGCATTGCCAAGGGATTACTGCTTGTTAGTGTATATATACTGGGACTCCCAGTGCACGGGAGGAGAAGAAGATTTGGAAGAATAAATGATTGGACTAAGAGCTTGGTGCGCTGAGATTCTATTTCCCAAAAATAGTCCTCACTGTTTGTAGTTTATTCTCCTGAGCACCAGGGAAGTATAATATTAAGGCTGGTCCTTTTAATATTATACAAGAAAAAAACAAAACCAAATCAAATAAAATAAAAAAGCGTACAGTGACATTTCAATGACAGGCAAGTTACTTGAAACTATTCAGTTTAATTTTGTATGCAAATATTTTAATATTTGTATCCAGTCACAAACTACAATGCTTTTTATTTATTAAGAAAATGGCAATTAACTCATTTTTTCAAAGCTATAAAAAAAGAATTCTTCAACTTAAAAATAATATACCTTTCTCACTTTGCATCACAACCCGTAGGCAGATGGACATATATGTGTAGTAGTGAGTTAGGGAGGCAGACTTCAGTGAAGTCAGTTTTCAGTGGAAAAACTGGGGATGAAAATAATCCCTGAAACCCATTTCTTTACTTTACCTGTTCTGAAGGCCCTGAGCAGAGTGAGTGATTCAGAAACTGGGCACTGCAATAAAAAAAAAATTCTACACAAATTTCATTTCTAACCATTCTGTTTATACAGCTCTCTGGCCACTGGAAACTTAGTAACTTCCTTCACAGACACCCTTCTGTAAGATGAGGATGGTGAAACTGTGTGTGCACAGGTTATATTTTGCATAATAAAACAAATAACTATAATATTTACATAAGGTGCTCACTAAGAATTGGTTATTCTTACTTACCCTGGGATAATGTTCATATTAATTTATAACAGATAGCAATGAGTATGTATGTTTGGTACAACAATTGTTTTGGATTTCCATATTTTTTTATGCAGTCACTGACAGAAATGCAGCCTACAGCTATGCACGTGAAAATTGTCCCCAAACCACTAGGAACTATCATTGTCTGGTTGGAAAACTATTTCTTTGACATTCTAACCTGCATTTGGCTGATTCCACCTTTGTAAATCATAAGTCTCTTTTCCCTCTCTAAAAGAAACACTTGATAATTCCCATATAACCTTGACAATGACTTCACTTTTTAGATAGTCCTTGTCAAAAAACATGTTCAGTGTTTCATTTTCTCAGAATGTTCCAAAGGGAACCACAGCTGCAGTCAAGAACATCTGTGGAAACTCAACTGCTTGACAATGTCTATGAGTCCAGTCATCCTTAGGTCATCATGGTTGTTCAAGGTAATGTAAATGTAGGTCATTTTCCTCATGTCTTCAATTTCTTCATTATGAATAGCTTTAGAAAGCCCAAATTAAATCAGTATCATTGGGAACCTGTTTTTTTAAGCTGCTTCTGTCAATATTTTCTCCAAATTTTCTGCATTTCTTATCTAGTAGGATCTTGATGTTTTTAAGTCACCCTCTCTCCATCTGATCCTGCATGGGTAGTCATTTAGAGTCCAAGTTGACTCAAGAGATTTAAATTCATCACCTTGTTCTTGGAAAAAGAAAAAGAGATCAAGCTGTAAGCAAAAGGAGAGGAGGAACAGGAGGAACCTTAAAATGCTAACATGCTCCCTAACTGGAGAAACTAATCAACTTTGCTCATCATAGGCACCTTTGCTCTATGAGGCACTCAGCTTCTCAGTGGAGTCATTCACTGAAGCGCCATTTCTCCAGTATTTGATGCTTTATTTGGCACAGGGATACCACAGAGAACACGTGCCAAAACTCCCAGGATTCATGAAGTACCTCTAGTAGGAAGAAGACACGATGATTGGAGGAAGTGGACATGAGCATAGAGAAGTAACCAGACTCAAAGGACCATGGCCCACTGAAGGACATTTACATGTCAGTATAGCCCACTGAAGGACATTCACATGACTCCATGGTCCACTGAAGGACATTTACATGTCAGTATAGCCCACTGAAGGACATTCACATGACTCCATGGTCCACTGAAGGACATTTACATGTCAGTATAGCCCACTGAAGGACATTCACATGTCTCCATGGCCCACTGAAGGACATTCATATGTCACTATGGCCCACTAAAGAACATTCTCACATCATCATTACCCACCAAAGGACATTTACATGTCAGTATAGCCCACTGAAGGACATTCACATGTCTCCATGGCCCACTGAAGGACATTCATATGTCACTATGGCCCACTAAAGAACATTCTCACATCATCATGACCCACCAAAGGACATTTACATGTCACTATGGCCTACTGAAGGACATTCACATGTCTCCATGGCCCACTGAAGGACATTCACATATGACGTAGACACTGAAGGGTTTTGAGGAAAGGAAGGACATGATGGGAACTGCATTTCAAAATAATCAAACAACCACTGTTGTTTTGAGACTAGACGGGAGGCCACGTCAATAATTCAGACCAAAGAGAATGGGATATAGACTAGTGTATTTACTAGAGGCTTTGAAAAGTACTTAGGCTTGTGATACAATGGCTTATAAAGTGTGAAATAAAAGAGAGCAGATGAGCTCCACATTATTTTGGGGTTTTGCCTGAGCTTGTTGAAGAAAGCAATTGCTACATGCTAAGATGAGAAGCCCACGTTAGGCCTGAGAGTGATATAAGGGATGAGTTTTAACTACAAGGAGCTAAGGATTATTGGATTTTGTAGAGAGGTTTCAAATAGGCTGTCATCCACAAGAGTCCAAGAATCTGAGTTTAGGAGAAACACCGGGGTAAAATATGTACATAGAAAATCATAATCAAGAATATAAACTTGGCAGCAGTAAGAATGGGTGGGATTGCCTAGGACATGTGCGTAGGTAAGAAAGACGTGAGGCCAAGTCCTAAGATTCCAACCTCTCCACTCACATTTTCTGAGTAAATTCACCATAGGAATGTATTGAAACCAACATTTGCTACATTTCTACATTTGTTTTTCTAAAGACTATAGTCCTTTTCATGGATTGCCATTAAAATTCCAGGGAACCTGAACTGTGCAGAGAATCCTTTATTAAATGGTAGAATTTATTGCCTCATCTTTCCAGAAACTAATGCTTATGTAAACAGGGATACTAAGACCCATTTGACCTTTTCATAGTCAGTGAACCCAGAAGAAGGTAAGATAACCAATTTGACCTCTCTTCTTCTCCTCTGTGAAATGATTATCAGACCTTGATAAGAAACAAAAAAGCACCGTCAAGCCACTGTTTTTTTCCCAATGTTTCTAAACAGACTTTTGGGAAATGGTTCCAATGTGAAAAGAGTAATTTTCCAGCCTCTTGAAACTGCAAGCCTGATGTTCTTCAAGATGGACATTTAATGCCTTGTTCTGGGATATCTTCTCCTTTTCAATGTATTTGAGAGGCCCAGACTAATGTATTAAAGAAAATAATTTAAAAGGAAAGATTCAGCTGTTGATTTGAACATGTCATAAAAACCGCAAGGAAGGTTTGTTCCAGCCCCTGTGCCCCTCAGTGTGTATAGAGTACTCAGACATGTCACTCATTTTTCCCCTTAGAAATAAGCACTATTACAAACTGTCATCCTCCAATTCTCAAACTAACATGTTTCTAGAAACAATTGTTTGCCTTCTCACCCTTTCTCATTTGATAGTCCCACTAGGAAAGTACCCACTTGATTCTGATCAGCTTCAGCTCTGGCTGACACATTGTTATCTATTTATTTAAATAAAACTCTTGTGTGTATACCCAATAGTTATTCTTCTACAGACAGTGGTGTAGTCATCCTTAAAGAGACTGTGTGTGATACATAGACCATTTCTTCATTGAAGGATGCGGACATTAAATTACAGTACCTGCCATAGAGAAGCTGAGTAGTCAAATTAGTAAGCTTTTCTTTTTCCTTATTTGCTTCTTCTTAGTTTAACCCCAACCTGGAGCATCTTCTTAACTCTGAGAAGCACAAAAATTAAAACTTCTGTTGACGCTTATTCATAGTCACAAGATCCAAACTTCACAAATGAAATCAAAACCCTGTGACAATAATCCCATCCACATTGCAAAAGGGAATTTCAAATTTCACAACTCTGCCTGAAAACATGTATTGTCTTAGAAGTTTCTCGTGTCTCTGGGAGAATGCAGATTTCTCTGGAATCCAGGCTGGTGCCACAATTCATTACCACTCTCATTTGGAGCTCAGACCATCTGGGAGGATTTCAGGACATCTTCCATTGTTTTTCTCCACCAGCTTTCCAGAGAAATAGCAAAGAGAGATGAGTACAAACTCCGGATGGGCATGGCCCCAGCAGCAGTGTGGCCCTCAGACACCAAGATGGCCCCAGATCTTAGGCATCCACATGGCCTCTGATGGTAACAGGCACCTCAGACATCAATGCAGACCCAGACATGGGCCTCAGCTGCAGCTCTGGCCCTCAGACACCAACATGGGCTCAGGTGGCTGACCTATGCTGGGGATGTCTTTTTGTATGCTGTGAATGTGTTGCTCTGATTGATTGATAAATAAAATGCTGATTGGCCAGGCAGAAAGTATAGTATAAGCAGGATAAGGAGAGAGGAGAATTCTGGGAAGTGGAAGGCTGAGTCAGGAGATGCTGCCAGCCACCACTGCCATGAGAAGTAAGATGTAAAGATACCAGTAAGCCATGAGCCATGTGGCAAGGTATAGATTTATAAAAATGGGTTAATTTAAGATATGAGAACTAGATAACAAGAAGCCTGCCACAGTTGTACATTTTACAAGTAGTATAAGTCTCTGTGTGTTTACTTGGGTCTGAGTAGCTGCAGGGTGGACACAGGAAAAGTCCAGCTACAGACCTAACCCCAGGCATCTGCATGACCCTCAGTGGCAACATGGGCCACAGACTTCAACACAGATCCTGGCTGCTACAGGACCACAGACCCAGCCACATCCTTTGGCAGCAGCCTGGAACCTGGATGTCACCATGGCACCAGGTAGTGGTACAGGCCACCCAGGTGGGCATGGCCCCAGCAGCAGCATAGCCCTAGGACACCAACATGGCCCCAGGTGGTGACCCAGACCTCATTAATCCACATAGGCTACTGGTGAAATTATTAAGGCCACTACACATGGTTAAAAGGGAGGTTTATTTTGTGGGGTAATTTACAAGTGAAGGGATAGGTAATAGGGTCTAGGAAAGGTGTGGTGCAGTCCAGTGGTGTTCTCTGGAGAACTCTGCTCAGTCTACCTCCAGCGTCCAGGGTCCAGGAACCAAG
This sequence comes from Onychomys torridus, assembly GCF_903995425.1. NCBI lineage: Eukaryota > Metazoa > Chordata > Mammalia > Rodentia > Cricetidae > Onychomys > Onychomys torridus. The sequence continues at coordinate 9,537,484 of NC_050456.1, forward strand.
AGAGTTGGCCCATCCGGATCTCGGGTCTTCAGCATCCTCTCTCAGCCCAGCCTTGTAGGCATGACAGTTACCGAAGCCTCAGTGGGGCTTGGAACTTCCAGATCAAAGCTGGAATGGCTACCCACTACAATAGGCCTCATGGCAACAGGAGCCATGGACATCAACACAGACCCTGACTGTAGTAGGGCTGTAGACCCAGACATGGCCCCCAGTGGCAGCCCTGGCCAGGACATCACCATGGCCCTTAGATCTTTATGGCCCAGATGTAGCATGGTCAGACCCAGGGCAACCACACAGCCCTCAGTTGCAACAGACATCAACTCATACCCTAGTTGCTGTAGGGCCACAAATCCAGACATGGTCCTCAGCAGCAGATCGGGCCTAGACAACACTATAGTCCCAAGTGGCAGCACAGGCCACCCAGATCAGCATGGCTCTAGCTGTGGCATAGCTCTTGGACACCTACATGACCACCAGTGGCAGCCCAAACACTGACATCTTTGTGGCCTTTGGTGGCAACATAGGCCATGGATGGCCACACAGACCCTGCCCTGGTAGGACCATGGACCCAGCCTGTCCTTTGGCAGCAGCCTAGGACCTGAATGTCACCATGGCCCCGGGTGGCAAGCAGGCCTCCCACATCAGCCTTCACTTCTTCCATTCCACCTCTTTGCACAGCACGTGAACAACTCAGCTTCTCTTTCTCTTCCGTTTCTCCATCACGTAGTTGCTCATCATAATGGGACTTACCCACTTGGCACCACAAGGCACCAAGTGGGCCCATGGATGTCTTCCTTGAGGACCCAGGCAGGCCTATGGGTGGCTTGCTGCTGCCTGAGCCAAATGGCATCAGACAGGCCATGAATGTCTTCTCACTAGCCCAGGTCTTTAAAAAACATTCTTACACTAAGTTTCTAATGGGACATTTAGTTTCCTAGTCTATGAAATTATAACAAAGGTGGTGGTAGTGATATCTCATCATGTGGTCTAAAGAGATTAAGGAAAGTCATACAAAAGTGACGATATGCAGAAGTCCATTAAACAACCCTAGCATCAAAGAGTCCTAAATACATCCTGATTCACACACTTAAAAGACACTCTCTTCTCCATCCAGGGTGGGGTTGAGAGAACACAGAAGTGTTACCATGAGGTTTCTCAGGAGAGGAGATGAAAGAAGGTCCCCTTAGCCAAGATACGTGAGTGTTAAAAAGATGGAGGCATGGAATATCTTTAGATCCTTCAAAAGATTTGTTTAGCCTGTATTAGTCAGGTGTAGGGAGCATTGCTCCAAACTGGTCCAACCACCTGGGATGGATGTGTAAAGTCAGCACAAGGAATAAACTATGACCACCTGTTTCAAACAAGTGCCCCCCACCTCGATAGCCTGGGCTGTTTTTATTTATACAATTTCAATGGTTTGTACGAACAGTTTTACAATCAGATTTATCCCTGTAAGTTTCTAATAATGGTTACAATAATCACCAGGTGTTCCTTTGCTTCTTTCCCCTTCCGTCCCCCCACTTTCCCATCAGTACCCGTTACCTACTGGATTCATGGAACTAACGTTAGAAGCATAAGCGGTGTTGCAAATGACAAAGGAACTTTCTAACGAGGCACACCTATAGTGTGCCCAGTTGGCAGCATTTGTGGCTGCAGTGTCACGCAATGTGAAAGACAGTCTTGCCTCTAGTGGTTAATATTTACATCTGGTAGGGTCTGAGTTCTCACAACCAACTCACCAGCCAAAGCTGGATCAATTCATTCTTCATTCGGTACTACTCTATCTCTTCCGGGTTTTCTCATTTATCCTATAGGCAACATGACTTGGAAACTTACTCTCTTTTTTTTTTGTTATTTTTTTATTAAGAAAATGTTTTATTCATTTTACATACTAATTAAAAATCCCCTCTTTCCTTCTCCTGCCATTCCAGTCTCCTCCTCCCAACCCACCTCCCATCCCCTCCTACAAGAAGGTAAGGCCTCCCTTCAGCAGGTACATTTAGTAGAGGCAGGTCCAATCCCTCCCCCCCGCCTCAAGGCTGTGCGAAGTGTCCCATCATAGAAGTGGGTCCTGAACCAGGGATGGATTCCGATCCTACTGCCAGGGGCCCCCTTAAGCAGATCAAGCTACACAGCTGTCTCACTATGTGGAGGGCCTAGTCTGGTCCCATGCAGGCTCCACAGCTTTTGATCTAAATGTCATGAGTTCCCACTAGTTTAGTTTGGTCTGGTTGTCTCTGTAGGTTTTCTCATCATAATCTTGATGCTCCTTGCTCATAGTATCCATCTTCAACTGGACTCCCAGAGTTTGGCCTGGTGTTTGGCTGTGGACCTCTGCATCTGCTTCCACCAGTTACTGGAGAAAGGCTCTAAGATGGCAGTTAGGGTACTCACCAATATGATTACTGGGGTAAGCCAGTTCAGGCACCCTCTGTACTATTGCTAGTAGTCTAATCTGGGATTATCCTTGTGGATTCCTGGGAACTTCCCTAGCACTGGGTTTCTCTATCCCCATGATATCTCCCTCCATCATGGTATCTCTTTCATTGCTCTCCCACTCCATCCCTGCTCCAGCTCAACCATCCTGTTCTCTTATGTTCTCATCCCCTATCCCCTACCCTCCATTGCCCACCTCTCACCCCAGTTTACTCATGGAGATCTCATCTATTTCCACTTCCCAGGGCAATCCATGCATCCCTCTTAGGGTCCTCTTTGTGAGCTAGCTTCTCTGGAGCTGTGGGTTGCAGTCTGATTATTCTTTACTTTAATCTAATATCCACTTATGAGTGAGTACATACCATGTTTGTCCTTCTGAGTCTGGGTTACCTCACTCAGGATGATATTTTCTAGTTCCATCCATTTGCCAGCAAATTTCATGATATCATTGTTTTTTATTGCTTAGTAGTACTCCATTGTGTATATGTACCACATTTTCTTCATCCATTCTTTGGTTGAGAGGTATCTAGGTTGTTTCCAGGTTCTGGGTTTTATGAATAATGCTGCCATGACCATAGTTGAGCATGTGTCCTTGTGGTATGATTGTTTTTATTACTATAGCTTTATAGTAGAGCTTGAGGTCAGGGATGGTGATGCCTCCAGAGGTGGCTTTATTGTACAAGATTATTTTAGCTCTCCGGGGTTTTTTTGCTTTTCTATATGAAGTCGAGTATTGTTCTTTCCAGGTCTGTGAAGAATTGTGTTGGTATTTTGATGGAGATTGCATTGAATCTGTAGCTTGCTTTTGGTAAGATTGCCATTTTTACTATGTTAATCCTGCCTATCCATGAGCATTGGAGATCTTTCCATTTTCTGACTTCTTCAGTTTCTTCAGGGACTTAAAGTTCTTGTCATACATGTCTTTCACTTGCTTAGTTAGAGTAACCCCAAGGTATTTTATATTATTTGTGGCTATTGTAAAGGGTGATATTTCTGGAAACTTACTGTTAATAGTTGGCACTGCTTATCCCTTGTTCTTATGTCTCCTTCCTCTCAAGTTCCTCCAGTGTTGGCACAGCTGTTAGAAATTAGGGCATTGTGGATTTCTATGATTCTGCTTCATTCCCTGTTGCTAGATTGTTCCCACTAACTCCTGATATCATCTACTTATTTGTATTTCTCCTAGACTCTTGTTGTTAAAAATCATTCTCTCCAGAACAGTTATACAAATTTGTAATATAATCATGAACTGCTGTGACTCTTTCAGGCTAGTCACAAGGTGTATTGGAAAGGCAACATTCTGTTTTTAAGAAGCCTGAATTCATGGTCACACTTGAAACATCAATGGCTTTAGGGGCTGAATCAGGTTCACTGTATATTTTTAACAATATCCCTTCTAGCTCATCCAGAGGAGAGTCATCAGGGGGAAGTTTTCCTTTTGTAATGGCTGTTGTATCTGTAACTCTGAGAAAGTGAAACTAGAGGCAGCCAGCAATATGGTTTGTATAAAGAAAGCAAGGAGACAGGTAGCACATATGCTCCTGGAGTCATGCCCAGAATTATGCAGCAAACTATCCATCAGCCTTGTCAAAATGGGTCAGATTCTCCATGGCCTTGCCACAAGGAGAATTTGTTCATGATATTCTCAGGCTTTGTCCCCCAAAGAAGTCACATGCCTCCCAACAGTTAGGGTTTCTACTGCTGTGATAAACACCATGACCAAAAGCATCCTGGGGAAGAAAGAGTTTATTTCAGCTCACAATTTTGTCCATCATGAAGGGAAGTCAGGGCAGGAACTCCAGCAGGAAACTGGAGGCAGGAAAAGCAGATGTTATGGAAGCATGCTTCTTACTGGCTTGCTCATTTTATTTTTCATATTGTATACCCCATGACCACTTGCAGTGGCGTGACTCCACCCACTGAGCTGGGCTCTCCTTCATGAATCATTAATTAAGAAAATGACCCCCAGGCTTGTTCACAGGCCAGTCTCAGGGAGACATTTCCTCAACTGTGGTTACCTTTTCTCAGCTTGTGTCAATTTGACAGAAAACCGACCAGTGTAAACCCCAAAGCTCAGACGAGGAGATAAGTGCTTGTGTTTCATAGAGAAGCTACCAGAATGCATAACCCCATAGGGCTGTCTAAAAGATGAATTTGGCCAGAGTGTCTACTCAAGTCTGTTCTATCTAAATTGACAATTGAAATTCTGAAAATGTTTGGGTTCTTTTTTTGTAGGCACTATTATCCCTGGAGGAAAGCTCTGGGAAAGACCATTCTGATTTCTAGAAATCAAATCCATGAGTGTTTAGTAGAAATATTTGTGAAGACTGTAATAATCTGTAGATGAAGAAGGGAGCAACCACATTCTGGATATACGCTTGCTGCAGTCATATACTGGTTACATGCTTGCTGCAGTCACATTCTGGTTACATGCTTGCTGCAGCCACATTCTGGTTACATGCTTGCTGCAGCCACATTCTGGTTACATGCTTGCTGCAGCCACATTCTGGATACATGCTTGCTGCAGCCACATTCTGGATACATGCTTGCTGCAGCCACATTCTGGATACATGCTTGCTGCAGCCACATTCTGGACACATGCTTGCTGCAGTTACATTCTGGACACATGCTTGCTGCAGTTACATTCTGGACACATGCTTGCTGCAGTTACATTCTGGATACATGCTTGCTGCAGTTACATTCTGGATACATGCTTGCTGCAGCCACATTCTGGATACATGCTTGCTGCAGTTACATTCTGGATACATGCTTGCTGCATCCACATTCTGGATACATGCTTGCTGCAGTTACATTCTGAATACATGCTTGCTGCATCCACATTCTGGATACATGCTTGCTGCAGTTACATTCTGGATACATGCTTGCTGCAGCCACATTCTGGATACATGCTTGCTGCAGCCACATTCTGGATACATGCTTGCTGTGGCCACATTCTGGACACATGCTTGCTGTGGCCACATTCTGGATACATGCTTGCTGCACTGCAGGATTTGCAGAGACTATTCAGTGTGGTGTGGAAGCTCCAGTGGAGGAATGGTTTGTAAACATTCTCAGGAGGTCTTTCTCTGCTTTAATCTTTAATCTCTGCTGGCCTAGAGATTAAAGACAAGTGACTCACTGTCAGAAAAGGGAGAAGCAAGGGGTGGGGCCATTTGCGCCCTTTCATTGTCAGCCTGCATGGAGCATCCTATGAACATAGGAATTTAATGAACAACTGGGCTCCAGTAGTCTCATGGGTGGTTCAACCAAAAGGGCTACTGGCCAGGGCCTCTGAAGGTGCCAGCAAGAAGCAGCAGGCAGGTCAAGGATGGACTCAGGGTGAACTCTAGAGACAGGGGCTCAATCAGGGGCTCAGGGTGAACTCTGGAGGCAGGGGCTCAGGGTGAACTCTGGAGGCAGGGGCTCAGGGTGAACTCTGGAGGCAGGGGCTCAGGGTGAACTCTGGAGGCAGGGGCTCAGGGTGAACTCTGGAGGCAGGGGCTCAAGCAGGGGCTCAGGGTGAACTCTGGAGGCAGGGGCTCAGGGTGAACTCTGGAGACAGGGGCTCAGGGTGAACTCTGGAGACAGGGGCTCAGGGCGAACTCTGGAGGCAGGAGCTCAGGGTGAACTCTGGAGGCAGGGGCTCAGGGCGAACTCTGGAGGCAGGGGCTCAGGGTGAACTCTGGAGACAGGGGCTCAGGGTGAACTCTGGAGACAGGGGCTCAGGGTGAACTCTGGAGGCAGGGGCTCAGGGTGAACTCTGGAGACAGGGGCTCAGGGTGAACTCTGGAGACAGGGGCTCAAGCAGGGGCTCAGGGTGAACTCTGGAGGCAGGGGCTCAGGGTGAACTCTGTAGTCAGCCTTCCTCAGATGACTGTAAAGATTGAAGTTGCTGCCCAGAACAGAGAAAAAAACGAGCAAAAATGCCCTTCTGAAGCCAGTTGCTGCTTAGACGGCAGCAACATAGAGGTGTCGGTGGCTAATTACACTAGTATCTGTTCCCTGAGATGTTTCTCCTCTCTCTCCCAGTCACCAACGGCTTGGAGAAAAGAAGCAAGGGTGAGTGACAGGAAGACGTTGCCGAGAAGAAAATGACAGCTTCCCCTTTCCATCCCCAAGCTGCAGAACTGTCTTCTGCTGAGGACAGTGAGGACTTGTGAACTGAGTGTGAGATCCAAAGGTTACCTTAAAATGGATGAGGCCTTCTTTCTTTTTGAAATTTAACACAATTACAGCAGCACTTCTGATTCAAAGATTTATTAAAGTCTTCTATATAGAATAGTAACCACATAGACAGACGGTTCATTTGGGTTTGGTTTTGACTGGCTCCATTATGTGACCCAAGCTGACCTCAAATACCATGCAAACTCAGGTTGGCTCTGCTTCCCAAGTGCTGGGATTACACCTGTACCCACCACACCCAGCTTAAAACAAATACGATGCCCACAAAGTAAGTATGTCCCAAGTCAAAAATAATACATTTCCAAGACTCAGAAGGTTCTCACTGAGTACACTCCCTTCAGATGAAAGGAGGCCAACTTCCTGATTTCCTGAGTATAGACAGATATTTTCCTGCATGTAAATAGAATCTTCTGTATATGAGATAATGCATCTGACCTTTTGTTTTGTTTTGTTTGAGACAGGGTCTCATTATGTAGTTCTGCCTGGCCCGGAGTTCACTATGTAGACCAGGCTGGCCTCAAACTCACAGAGATCTGCCTTCCTCTGCCTCCCATGTGCTGGAATTAAACGCATTTACCACCATGCCTGGCTGATTTTTTTCCAATTTCATTGATATGTTTGTGGAAGCCATCCATGTTGTTCTTATAGCAACAATTTGTTTACTTTCCATATTATATCTAACCCATTGTATAACTATAACACACTTTATCCATTCTGTTATTCATTGACACTGGACTTGATCCTGCTTTAAAGGTTACCACAATAATTTTATTGTATATATGTGTATGAGCATGTCATCTATCTATATATCAGCTAAATATAACTACAATGAAATACTGCATCATAAATTATATATACATATTCAGCATTAGCCTATTTAGTAAATAATTTTCCAAAATACATTCTTTGAACCTCTAAGCAGTATACAGGAGTCTAGTCATGCCACACCCCAGCCAGTCCTTCACAGTATTTGACTTTTCCATTTCAGCCCTGGGGGTCGAGAGTAGTGCAGCCATCAGTGTGCATCTGATGGAGTTTCCCTGATAAAGGTGAGTATATTTTGATATCTCATGTTATTTACCTAAACACTTTGAAATTCCTTTTACGCTGTTAGATTTTGTGCCTATTCCTTTCATTGTTGACTCCATACCACCATTCACAAATACCAATGAGTTCTCGCCCATCTGAAGACAGCTTTCTGGCAGACAACCCACTCTTTATTTGTTCATCTGAGTCTCTAGGAGACAGTCATCGATGACTGCTACTCTATGCACCCCTCACACTGTGGACTCGTAGATTAAATTTTCTGAATAAGTAATGAATTATAACTATTCTGATCGTACAGAACATCACCCTCTCTTCATTCTGAAGAGGTTTCAACAGTCTTATTTATAACATGTATTTTTACTTTATAAATTTAAAATGCATAGATTTTTAAGTGTTTACTCATAAACATGTGTATAGCAATAAATACCTCATGCTCTGCTCCAAATGTCTTATGAACCAACTGTTCAGAGCAATCAAATTGAGTTATTTCATAATAATCCTACAAAAATCCTGCAGATGAGAAAACCATGCCAGGCGGTGAGAAAGTTACCCACAATCCCACAAGGTCTTATCTCTGTGGAGTCATGTACCATATGACAGATTGATATGATAGTGGTTCCAACTAAGCTAAAACTTCTTCTTCCCTAGTGTCCCTGCAGCCCTCACAGGGCTCGTGCAATGCATCTCTCACATGACTTGTGATGCTAACAAACCTGCTGTACTGCTGGTCCTACAGAGGGGTCACTCACAATTGTATATACATGTCACACAGTATGCCATACTTGATACAAATGCCAAATGCCTAGGTTACCGTTTATGTATTTGTATGCTTTTTTCTTTGGCAGTCTCTCTGTGTGGTCCAGGCTAGCTCAGGAATTGTGAGCACATGCCACTTCACTCGACTTCATACTGTACTTTCTGTTGTTATTTTAGAGTGCATTCTTGCACTGCTATTTTTTGTTCACTTGTTTGTTTTGTATTGTTGTTTTGTTAGGTCTATTATTAAACAGTTGAGGAAAGCAGTAGGTGCACTCTTGATACATGTTGGCTGCAACACAGAAAATGCGAAGTCTATTTTGTCCAGGAGTATGAATTCACATGAAAGACATGTTCCGAGGTGGTAGCAGTTCCATGAACGTGAACAGTCCCAGGATTGAAAAAAAAAAAAATCATAGATCAAGGCATTTTACCAAACATGCTTTTGGGGACTTGGAGTAGGTGGGCTATAGCAGGCAGGAAAAGCTCTGCTATTGATTTCAGATGTTGTCTGATGACATTCTCAACCTTCCCGTATATGATGGCTGCTGTTCTTCTTGTGTTGTTCTGTACATAATGACCTTGTCCACAGTGGCAGGGAGACACAGCCCAGAACTGCTTCCAGTAGCCTGGTGAGATCCACTCTTGGGGACCTATGCTACTAAAGCTGGATCATGGGCTTTTTATTCCAGGAGAAGTAAGAATGAAGCAAAGTTTATTAAACAGAAATAAAAGACAGTCCCTGCTTCTGATTTAACTGCAACCATTGGGGGTAGGGAGGGAGAGAGAGAGAGAAAACAGGAAAAGGGAGTTGGCACACATCCAAGGTGACTGTGCAGGCCTCTCAAGGGACAAAGTCGCCCCTATGTGTCTTTAAAAAATCACTATCATCTTGTGGCTTTTGAAGTCCAGAGAATGTAATTTACAACCAAGTTTAGAGATTAACCTCTTTTTGAATTAAGTGAAATATATATGTGAATTAAGTAAAATATATATGTATACATATACATTACTTAAAATAGCTAGCTTACTTATTTATCTTATCTTAAAGAGGTTTTTTGTTGGTGTTTTTTTTGGGGTTTTTTTGCAAAAAAAATTGTAAGGTTATTTTAGGAGGTTCACAGTTCAGGTTGAAGGATGATAGAGAAGTACTAACATGGTTTAACTCCAGGTCACCCCCTGGGATGTGACTGGAGCAGAGGCATGCAGGCTGGACATGCTGGAGGATCTACAACCCAAAGCACTGGAAACAGCAGATAACAGCTCTTCGAGTCTGCTGAAGTGACAGCCTTCAATAAAACAATGTCACAACAAATGGTGAAGAAACAGAATGCACAGAGTTAGAAAGTGATGGAAAATGTTCCAGAGCAATGCACAGTGAGTCGGAGGGTGGAGTATTCACAGACGCTGACAATGTCTGGAGACCAGAAGACATTATAGGTGTTCCAGGGTTAATGAAAGCATGTCTTTCTTCTCAAAGAGCTGCTAATGAAAAAGAGAAGCTTTATCCGACAGTGAATCTAATGATAGATGATTAAAGAAGAGAAGAGTTGCTGCTGGCAATGGCTGAGGTCTCCATCCTGGAGGAGTGATCGATGCTGCAGACAGCAGGGGGCGCTGATGTTTCCCATAAAATGGAAGGGTTTGGAGCAGATGGGTCTGGTGCTGGCAGGCAGGCAAAGATGAAGCGTTATGGTCACCAGAGAGAAGTACTGTTAAAAAGGATTAGGAGGAAGCGTGTCACTGGGGGTGGGGGAGGGACTTGCCTGGGTCCTGCCTTGGCTGTCAGGGTCCTGAGACAGGGAAGTGGAGTCCACACAAGGAAGATATCTGACTACCAGGGGATTGCACTCAAGTGGCCCCGACAGCTCAAGCCATCTTTACTTATACATTAACAGAGTTTTTCTACCAGGCTTAGATGAGCGTTTTAATAGTGGCTCCTGGTTTTGACCTTTAAGAAATAAATCAGTCACTATAAAAGCCCCCATTGTTCTCCTTTATGCGTTCCCAAATACACTTTCCCACCCCTACATAACCTTAATCTAGACACAGAGTTCGGCATTTTTCAGGCTTATCTAAATATCGAGCCAGACACACTCTGTTCTTGCAGAACTTAAGTCAGCCTGCAGCTACTAGTGGTTACAAAGTTAAAAAGTAATAGACATGCTCACAATGCTTCAAGGACAATATTCAAACCCAAACAATTCTTTCATGTCTGTAAGATATGCTTCTCTATAGTTCCCTGGCCTACAAGAAGGTCCTACTCATCTCAATCTCTCTACCAAAGGCAGACTTTGATAAGGCACTCTTTTCCCATACCACTGAACTATCCTTCTTCCAACAATATAAGCTCCTGTGTATGGTAAAGGTGGATCTATCCATCCCATATTTTACATTGTGTTTTTCCCATTGAATCATACTAGATCCTATCATTGATTCTATACGCCTGGGGTCCGGGGAACTTACTCTCAACAGTTGGCACTATGTGTACTCCTAAGGCTTCTTCCTGAATCTGTGTATGCACGCCTTACTCCCCTTTCCAGAACTGTGAGGCATGGTTAATGTTCCAAGTGTTGTTTTCTCGTATGTACCTATCACTTCCTGCCACTGCTGAGTCTCCTTCTCCACAAGGTGGTTCTTTCTACCTTTCCCTTAGAACAATTATGAAAGCAAGACCCATTAATTTTAACTGTCTCTGTTGAGTCAGAAAAGTTCCCAGGGTTAGGAGTTGCAGTTAGTAATTCCAGATAGGAAATTTAACAGATAAGGAATTTAACAAACATTAGCCCCCTGCTGCATCTTAGGAGAAAACTTTTGAAAAAGAACAGAATTTCTAGGGAAAATGAAAGCTATTGCATGTGTGACTGAAAAGTGAAACTAAAATCTGTCCGAAGAATCACCAGCCGAATGGGAGAGGAAAGAGCCTGCAAGCTGCATGAATTCAGCAGAGACCTGCACTGCCCCGTGCTCTACCAGCCCTGGCCAAGGGACAATCGTTTCCAAGGGCACCTTGCCCCAAGGAGACCCAGTGGACAGACAGTCATATGCTGATCCAAGATTAGGCTTCTCTCTCTCTCTCTCTCTCTCTCTCTCTCTCTCTCTCTCTCTCTCTCTCCCAGATGTAGAACTCTTAGCTACTTCCCAGCATGTCTACCTGTATGTTGCTATGCTTCCCACCATGATGACAATGGACTAAACCCCTGAAACTATAAGCCAACCCCAGTTAATGCTTTTCTCTATAAGAGTTGCTGTGGTCAGGGTGTCTCTTCACAGCAATAGAACACTGACTGAGACAGGCATCAAGTTCCAGTTGCCTGTGATGAAGTCCAGAAGATGAGGCATAACAGTCGCATCCATTATATATTCATGTCCACGTATATACATATGTAATCTTGGTCTTGGATTTTTTGTTACTAGTATAAAAATATAGCTGCGCAGGGCGGTGGTGGTGCACACCTTTAATCCCAGCACTCGGGAGGCAGAGCCAGGCGGATCTTTGTGAGTTTGAGGCCAGCCTGGTCTACCAGGCGAGATCCAGGAAAGGCGCAAAGCTACACAGAGAAACTCTGTCTCGAAAAAAAAAAAATTATATGTATATATATACATATATATGTGCATTATAAGGGAATTTAAGTTTGATATTATATCCATTTTGCAAATATTGAAAAAGTTGTTGGGTTTTTGATCACTTTTGTTTTGCATCAACAGAATTGGTTACTTTGAATAAAAATAAGTAAATACAAAAGATTTCTATCCTTGTTTTATTTATCAAGGAAAAAGTCCCTCCAGACCACAGACATTCTGGCTGCTGTTTTGAACTCGATTGCTTGCGATGCCTTTAGAAAAAATAACATTATCTGTCTAGGTGACTGCATCAGTCCTGCTACTGTCTCCAACTCTCGACCAGCAGGAAATATCAACTGGATCCCAGTATGAAGGGCTCCTTCCCTCCCCATGTCCTTATACTCCCCCGTGTCTTTATCCTGCCTTAGTCCCAGAAGTAATAAGCCGTGTATCACAGAGCCCGAGTACCCAGCAAGCTATACCATCTAGGTCTGTGTAAAAACACTCTACTCTGTGATGCCCACATGTCAATAAAGTGATCCAGCAGTTCACTTCTCAGTACCTCTCTACTGTTAAGCAACACAAATGACTATATTATTATCAATAATCATAATAAATAATTGAATCAAAGTGATATCAGTGGCTGTGTCCACAGTTCATATATGTCATATTTTACAACAATCTAAAGCCTGAGAAAATAGATTCAAATTTTTAGTAAATAATTCAGTATCACATAATGACAGGTCAACTCGTGCCCTATCCGAGTCGACCATTGATCCCTTCCCACAGACTGCATGCACACTGCAGAGAGAGATGGGTGAAGTGAGAAGGCACAAGGCCTCTCAGACTCAGGTCTCCATCTAAAGTCAGAAGATGTGATTGTCATTTCAGAGGTAAAGGCCTGAAAAAGAGTCTGTGTGAGTGACGTGCCCAGGACCACATGCAAGGTGGGATCTGCCCAGGCTTCCTCCTTCCCCACCACTCCCCTGCTTCGCTGGGTCTGCTTCGGGTTTCTCGGAAAGAGACAGAGTCCAGACTCTGGTAAAATAGAGGCACTCTCAAAAGAAAAGAGAGAGTGTGGGCAGTGAGACAGGGAAGCCAGTGAGGTGCAAATTGAACTTGACCCCCTGGGGAATTCTGGGGAATGGTGTCAAGACACAGCTTTAGTGATTGTTGGATGGACACTACTGGCAATCTCTGGCTCTCCTGACCTGCTGTGAGCAGCCCTAGCTTCCAGACAAAGCCTCAGGCAAGGATACACAAACACTGCCCAGTGGAAGTCTGGCAAAAGTGTCTCCAGTCATAAACATTGGGAGGATAAACACGGGGGGGACTTGGAACACTTTTGAGAAATCTTAAATGGCGACAGTCTATTGGTAGTTTTAAAAATTCATTAGAACCTGGGAGCATAATAATTAGTGGGTCTTTTGATCTCCATTTAAAACGCTGTAAGCATCAAATGCTTCGTTCAACGTTACTGTGACGGCTTCTCTAGGCTACAGTATATTTCAGTTAAAAGGGTACCTGAATAGATATTCTAAAGAGTTAGTATAAGCATTTAGCAACAAATCCTGAATTCTTGGCTCACCCTCTCAGGTGTGTCTACATCTTTTTCCACACAATCCATAAATGCACTGTACACATTACCTGCTGCCCGCTGTGTGTCTGATGGAAGATGATGCAGAGGGAGTCGGCGAACGCAAACATGCATTAACTTTAATAGGCATTTCTGTTTTCTAAATTGGTAGCTATGAATCTTTGCTTTAGAGCCAGGCATGGTCAAACACACCCTCTAATCCTGCACTCAGGAAGCTGAGATGGGGGTGGCAATTCCAGGTTATATAATGCTTTCTGGACCAGCCTGTCTACACAAGGAGGTCCTATCTCCAATGATTGGGAGGGTGTGCTTCGAATGCTCAGCCGTACACCAAGTGAACATCTAGACCTCAGAAATTGCAGAGCAGACTTATTTGCTTAGGGTAGACTTTAAACCATTGTAAAAGTATGTTTTCTCAAGTGTGTATGTATGAGAGGGGAGGGAGAGGGAGAAAGAGAGATTGAGGGAGGAAAGGAGGAAGAGGGAGAAGGAAGGAGAGAGAGAGAGAGAGAGAGAGTGCATGCACAGGACTTTGTTCAGAACTTCTTCTTCGAATGTAATATTTAAATTCACTAAACTGAGTGTCCATGGGTTCCCAGTAAGGGGAAATTTGGGAAATATCACTCACAACACACATTTCAAGAGAAAGTTGGGGTTCTCTGTTCGATTTCTTCTTAAAGATACTTCTCACAGATAGTGAAAAACCCCTGTTCCAATGTTCTGTGAGCAATAGTGCTGGACACAGTCCCAAGCCTGTACAGAAAAAGCCAAAATCGCTATGTGTATTTAAACTCCGTGAAGCTGGAGAGATGGCTCAGAGGATAAGAGCACTTGCTACTCTTGCAGAGGACCTGGGTTCAGCTCCCCACACCCACACAAGCAGCTCACAGCTGTGGATAACTCCAGTTCTAGTAGATCCAATGTTGTCTTCTGCCTCTGGGGCACCATACATGCCCATACATATGCAGGCAAACATTCATACACATTAAAAAAAAATCCAGATGTGATAGCGCACACCTTTAATCCCAGAACTTGGGAGGCAGAAACAGTTGGATTTCTGTGAGTTCAAGGCCAGCCTGGTCTAAGTATCAAGTTCCAGGACAGTCAGGGCTACAAAGAGAAACCCTCTCCCTCTCAAAAAAAAAAAAGAAAGAAAGAAAGAAAGAAAGAAAGAAAGAAAGAAAGAAAGAAAGGAAGGAAGGAAGGAAGGAAGGAAGGAAGGAAGGAAGGAAGGAAGGAAGGAAGAAAGAAAGAAAGAAAGAAAAGAAAAAAGAAAACCTGTGAACATTTGGTAAATTAGTTTTGAATTGAAGTGTTTTCTTGAGTCTTGAAGATGACAAGTCTTTCTGTCCTGTGTACTGTTGTTTCAGTGACCACACACATGTAACAGACACACAAAAACAGAACAAGAAAGTTGCTGTAACACCTGTTTTGTTCAGGATGCCTCTGGCTAGGTCACTGCTTTGGTGATTAGGACCAGGAAAGACAAACTGCTAGATTTACTTATCACTTCACCAGTCTGCTGAAATTAATCTTGCTCTTCAAAGCCCAGCTCCAAGCCCACCCTTTACTTTTTTGGAAGTCTCTTTCTAAAGCATCTCCTCCAAGGACTTTGTAATGTGGATTGCATATTTTGCATACTGTTTTCTATTTTACTTTCAAGGTTCTCAAGGTCAGAGCCGCAAAAAGCATCCTTGGCATTTTCTCTCATAATGAGGTATAGACAGCAATCACATGCAAGGAAGTTGATGTGTTTCATTTCAACTACACATCTACATAAAAGCTATCCATTTTAAAATGTGTGCATTATAAATTACTGCAATTTTACAATTATAAAATTATTTGCTTCTCATTTTGAAAAGAAGAAAATCTAACTGCTATCCTATCACCCAGGGACAGCCACTGGGGTTTGAGTGTGTCCTCCAAGAATTCACATCCTGAAAGCACGGGACATAGTGTGGTGGTGCCAACATAGTACACCTTAAAAGATGCAGCCTGGAAAGAAGTAGTCAAGGCACTGAGATGTACACTCACGAGGATTCATACAGCTTCCTCGGGATCTCAGCCCATTCCACAGAGTGGATTATGGCATAAGAGCAAGCCTCACCCTAGAAACTCTCTGGCTTCCTGGCTTGCCATGTGATCTCTTCCTTTTCCTAGGACTCCCACCATGATGTCATCTACCATGTCCTGACAGGGTCACCATCTGAGGTCCAGTGATGGAGCCATATGCTCTTGGGCTTTCATCCTCCCAAAAGGTGGAATATAAAAACCTCTTTTTTTTTCTAAATATCCACCCTTGAGTATTCCATTATAGAAATATAATATTTTACTGTCTATTTTTAGATATGATCACAATAACTAAATATATATGCAATGTTCACATAAATAAGGAGTGTTGTACAATGTGAATGAACTCAACAAATGTTATCATAGTAATAACAATAATTATGCTAGGCATGGGGACATATGCCTATAATCTCAGGAATCAGCGGGCTAGTATAGAAGGATTCTAAATTCAAGACAGCCAGAACTACATAATGAGACAAAAACAAATAAATAGTGCTAGAGAGATTACTCATTAGCTAAAATGTTTGATTCAAAAGCATGAGAACCTGAGTTCAATTCTTAGATCACCACATAAAAATGCTGGATGTGACACCATGTGCCATTATAACCCCAGCCTTGGGAATGCAGAAACAGGCAGGTGCCTGGGGTCACTGGGAGTACCAGAGCAAGTGAGATGGCCTATCTCCAAAGTAAACTGACTTGCTCCTGAGGAAGGATGCTGGAGACTAGCCTCTGGTCTTCACACCCATACATACATGTATCTACCTACACACACATGAACATGCACATACATTCAGGAATAATAAAATATATTAAAGAAGTTCCAAGTTACCCTTTGCTACATAAAGAATTTAATGACAGACAGGACACTGGAGACCTGACTTAAAGAGAGAGACAGAGACAGAGACAGAGAGACAGAGACAGAGAGACAGAGAGAGAGAGAGGAGAACTCAGACTAGTAATACATCTCAGCATTTGTCAAACAAGCCTGGTGACCTGAGCTCAATCCCAGAATCCACGGTGGAAGGAGATAACTGGCTCCCAGAGTTACTATTTAACTTTCACATGTGCACCCTGGCATGCATGTACAAACGCGTGCCTGCCACCACCACTCATCAGTGTAGTCCCTAACTACAGTCTAAACATTTGTCCTTGTACCCACAGATAAGGGTGGTCCTCATCCCTTGTCAAGGGGACTTCTCTTTACAACAGATGGAGGCCATTATAGAAAATGCAGAGTTGTGGAGCCCAGCCCCAAGACAGGGTAGAAAGATTGTAAGAACAGGAAGATCGGGGAGTTTGCTGGGAGACTGTATCTCCTAGGCATGCCAAAAGCTACACCCACAAAGTCTCACCAACATGACTGCCCAAACATGAGCTGAGCAAGGATGGCAATGATAGAAATGTCAAAGTGGACTGGAAAAGCCCAGCAGGCCTCAACCCTACACAAAGAACTACAGGCAACGAGGAATGTTGAGAGTGGGAGAAACAGTCTTCTTCAGGGAAGAGCACCCCAATTGTTCATCCAATACCGAATGATCAGCTCTGAAAACATACATGTGAGTAACATTTTACAGACTGAGTATGTTACAATGAGGAATACATATATGGAATATATATTAGGAATGTGTGTGTGTGTGTGTGTGTATGTGTGTGTGTGTGTATGTGTGTGTGTGTGTAAAACAACAGCTAATGAAAAAAGAGACCCTGAATTTGAAAGGGAATAAGGCAGAATGTCATAGGAGAGTTTGTCAGGAGGAAAGGGAAGGGAGAAAAGACATATTATAATGTCAAAATATAAAGAAAAAAATGAAAAGAGTAACATTTTCACTTCAAAAGAGTATAATAAAATAGAAAAAAATGAATTATAATTATTGAATATGTTATGTTTGAAACATCATTAAATAAAATGTTCACAAAATAAAAAATTGTCCTTTATAAAGTTTGTTAAACAAGATTGGTACTAAATGTGCATAAAGGACAGGATTACATTAATACTGATAATGCTTTAAATTACAATTGAATTTCTCCCAACGTTAGACAGTTCGTTGACAAAATGTAACTTTGAGTATTTGCATTAGAGCTTAAAATAGGTGAAAATTTGAAAAAATAATCTGATTTAACTGCTACATAGAAATCATATTATGTTGGTGATGACTTCAATTATCTTTGCATGAATAAATCACAAATAGTGTCTTTTTTTGTTTGTTTTGGTTTTTGGTTTTTCAAGACAGGGTTTCTCTGTGTAGTTTTGGTGCCTGTCCTGGATCTCGCTCTGTAGACCAGGCTGGCTTCAAACTCACAGAGATCCACCCGGCTCTGCCTCCCGAGTGCTGGGATTACAGGTGTGTGCCACCACCGCCCAGCCATAAACAGTATGTTAAGCATCACTAAATTTAAAATGTACTCAAAGTTTGGCAACTTAATCATATTTTCTTTCTTTTATTGAAAACATTTTTTTCATATATTCTGATTATGGTCCCCCCCCCCAAAACTTCTCCAAGAGTCCACCCTAACTTCTCTCCCATCAGTATCTACACCCTCTCTGTCTCTCAGTAGGAAATAAATAGGCATCTAGAGAACAATAATAAAATAAAATAAAACAAAACAAACCAGAATAGTAACACTGTAACATAGGGAGCGCTGACCTTTCCAAAGGCTACTGTAGTCCAAACAGAATGGAACGTCACATTGGAATCAACCTATAACAGTACTGCCACCTGGTGGTGATACTAGTTATAACACTATGCTTCCCGTTCACTCATAAAAACTAAGTAAAAATGTCCTTCATTGCTTGAACTTGGTACATCTTAGAGTTCCAACTAGGATTTGTGAAATATTTGAATAAGCCCCAGAAGTTATGTCCAACTGATAACCACTCTCAAATGAAAAGCCATGTTTCATTGATCCCTAACTCCAACAGTAATGTGTTTCATTTACTAAAGGAAGAGCTTTGATGCCCTGAACAGGGCAGTTATTGCCCGTGGTTTCTCAACATTTACACTAACAGGTACAAAAGGTTTCATAAGGTTGACATTCATTGAATATTTAAATGATCCAAACCCAGCTGTAAGCACTTTACCCACATCAGTATTTAGAATGTGTACTGATATCCCATTTATAAATTAGGAAAGAGGCTTCATAGTTTATGCATGACTCTTACAGAATATGAAAAGAGAAATATTCTTAATGCTCTTACCAGCTACACTACAAGTAGAAATTCATTATTTTTCTCACGTTTGTGCATTTTCTGTCCTCTTGGTTTTCTCTTTGCTTAGGAAAAGTCATATTTATATGCTGAAATTATAAATATTCATATAGAATATATTCATATTGTGATAGAATTGTGTTTACCCTCATTTCTACTTCTGCATTTTCTGACACCCTGTTCAATTATAAACCCAATTCTTGCCTATACATTAAATGATCAGTCATCAGAATGAACACACACAACATACACACAGCTTGGTTACACAGCAACTGTCCTAACTAAGCAAAAGGTGAAAGTGCATGTCTCCCTGATTCGTTTAAAGTTGCTGAGAAGCAAGCATTCTTTCGTAACTGCCTACATTATATAGTTCTAGGTCACAGTACTCACTGCTCAGGTGTATTTTCCAATCTCCAGAAAACGTTAACTTCACTTTGTGTGAATCCAGACGTGGAGTTGCAGACTTAGGAGACAGGCTTCCTGGAACAGCTGCTGAGGCTGAGCAGGCAAAGCTTTGTTTCTGGGAAGTCTCCATTTTTCTCGTTTAACAGTCCTTGGGAGTTTTCTAAAAGCTGAAGGGTCAGCAGGCTTTATTTCCCATGGGTTAACTTTCATTTAGGCTGTCACGTTTATAGGATATTTTTCACCTGTTGAGAGTTGACAGCTTGTGAGGGATACTGCAAAGTGATAAGTATTAGAGCCCTGGTTATTGGATATCCTCCACCAATGCAATAAACCAATCAAGCTGAATTAATAAGTCCAGGTTTAATAAACAGAGCGAAGCCACTCCCAGGTGACTCTCGGGAAGGCAGGAAGGAGAGCACACGGCAGGTCTGGTGATCAGATCTTAAATACCCTGTAGGCATGGTCTTGAGCAGCCCCAGGAAAGGACTGACCCTCAGCAAGCTTTCTGAGGGTAGGGTCTGGAGAGGGCAGCTCCAGGGGAGACCCCAACATCCCAACCTTTTTGGGTACATATGAACACCAGTTCAAGTCTGGCTACTTCCTGCTGGCAAGGGACAAACATGGGGAGGGAGAAGTAAGTGGGGTCACGCTCAGTGGGAGGTGTGGGTGAAGAGCATCTGGTTAGCTGCCATCCTGGAGACCTCAGGAACCTGTTGCTTGAGGAGGCAGAGAAGGCAGTTTGCTAGGAGAAAAGATAGATTATTAACACTGGCCCTATGAACAGGCTAGCTGTCAGGAAAAGAATGGAATGGAGACGTGCCTTGGTTGTACAGAAGAGGCACAGATGAATGAGCCAGATGAAAGAGCAGATATGCCCTTGAGTCTGGAAAGGTGGTACCAGCACTGATGTTCTGGGAGCTTGAGGGGATGGCTCGTCAAATCGGGGAATGATGTGTGTAGGAGTACCTGACCCCATCACACCTGCTTTCTCCAGAAGTGGGAAATTCCTCTATCCAACCTGAAAAAGTCTCAACAAGGGTTAGGAGATAGTGGCACTTCTTGTGAGTGAGCATGTGGGTGAAATCAATCTGTCAGTATTCGCCTAGTTGGTGACCTCAGAGCTGGTGCAGGGGCTAGCATATCTGGATGGCCCCTGCGGGTTGGCCTTGGCATGAGGAGAGGAGTGGAGTTGTGTAGGATCCTTCAGATGTCTGTAAAACAACTGGAACAGATTTACATCTTGGTGTCATAGCAAAGGCTGGCTTTGGGTTAAAAGGTTGAACATTTTTCTTAGAGCCTGGTTTCAGCCCAATACAACACACCTTTAAGTCATTTTCCTTGTCCTGTGCTGGAATTTTATGTTGTTTCATACTCACATCTAAACAGAGCATCTTTAGGTGGGGATGGTAGCACAAGCCCTTAATCCCAGTACTGGAGAGGCAGAGGCAGGCAGATTTTGAGTTTGAGGCCATTTGGGGTTACAGCATAAAGACCCTTTCTCAAAAAAGAGAAAGAAATTGAGGATCTTTGAAATTCTGTTAATATTCAAATAAAGTCAAAATTGAAGAAAAACTATTTTGAAGATGTATTAATAGGGTCAACTTTTAAAATTAGTATTTTGTAGGATAAATTGATGAATTATTTTCCAAACACTAAATGAAGTAGCCTATCTGAGGGCATTCCTGCCCCCCATGGCCCACGGACCACCCATCACCACACTTCCTCAGTGCATGCCTTATTACATTATTTGCATTGTTATTTACATTACATCACTGTGATGAAATACCTTATAATTCCATCATGGCAGGGAAGTCAAAACAGGAAGCTGAAGCAGCTAGTCACATCCCCGGACAAGGGCAAAAAGAGAAAGAATGCATGTATGCTCATTGCTCAGCTCACTTTTCTTGAATCGTATACAACTCAGAACCCAAAACTAAGGAATGATACCCATCACATTCTGCCTGGGTCTTCCCACATCAATTAGCATATCAAGGTAAACCCCGAAGACACGCCCTCAGACCAGCCTAATCTAGACAGTTCCTCATTAAGACTTTCCTTCCGCATCATTCTAGATTGAATCAAAGATTACATAGCACAATAGTACCAGCTATGTTGACTATCTGGTTGGTTGGTTTGGGTTTTGTTTTTTTTTGGGGGGGGGTAGTTTTTTTTTTTGTTTTTGTTTTTTGTTTGGTTTGGTTTTGTTTGGTTTGTTTGTTTTTTGTTTGTTTGTTTTTTGGTTTTTCGAGACAGGGTTTTTCTGTGTAGCTTTGGCGGCTTTCCTGGAACTCACTTGGTAGCCCAGGCTGGCCTCGAACTCACAGAGACCCACCTGCCTCTGCCTCCTGAGTGCTGGGATTAAAGGCGTGCGCCACCACTGCCCAGCTGGTTTTGGTTTTTATTTGTCTCATTATGTAGCCTCGGCTGACCTGGAATGTTTTGCACAGCTCAGGTTGGCCTTGAATATGTGATCCTCATAGCTCTACCTACCAAGTTCTGGGATTACACCTGTACACCACCACACTCCGATTGAAATAAATATAGTGCCACAAAGTAACTATATCCCAAGTTAGAAATAATAAATTTCCAAGACTCAGACGTTCGCACTGTGTACATTCCCTTCCAATGAAAGGAGGCCAACTTCCTGATTTCCTACATATGGACAAATGACTTCCTCCATATTTGAATATATATAGAGAGAGACAGAGAGAAAGACTAGAAATGGGGGAACCCATCTCAGCACAATGAAGGCCTACAGTCAAAGGATAAGCCCTTGGGATAATGCTCACAGTCAAGATGACTTAGTGGGTAAAAGCACTTTCTGCACAGGCCAGATGGTCTGACTGTGAGCCCAGGAATTCACAGTGGAAGGAAAGAACTGACTCCCAAAAGTGGTCCTCTGACCTCCATGCATGTACTGGAACACCTCTGTACCTCCAAACATCACACACACACACACACACACACACACACACACACACACACACACACACACACACACTATTATAATAAATGACATTTTAAATTGGCTTTAATTTTAAAACTTAGAAAAAAAGAAACTAACAAAAACTACGTATGTTCCTTAGGTTAGTGTCAGAAGTCAGCATACAAAACAGAAACCTGCATGCGTGAACTCGCTGTAATGTCACTTGCAATAGCTACACTATGAAATCAACCTGGATGGCCACCAACAGATGAATAGATGAAAAGATATGAGAAATTTTATATATATATATATATATATATATATAAAATAGAGAGTGTGTGTGTCTTATTCATCTGAAAAGAAGTATGAAACCATGTCATTTACAACAAAATGTCTAGAACAGGACATCACGTTAAGTGAAATGCCAATACAAGTACGGTATGCTCTCTCTCATATGAGGAAACTAAACAACAATAATAAAAAGACACAGAAGTGGAGACTACTGGGGTCTGTGTGGAGTGACTGGGGGTCATATCATCAACTCATGCTCTTTGCACATTTGGAATTCCTTTGCTATGTACATTAATATGTGTTAATATGATATATACAAAGAAAGCGTAGCAAGGACAGTTTCAGCTGAGGGTGAGTGAATGTCAGATTGCAGCAGGGGTTGAGGAATGGATGGGAAGTTGAACAGTTGGAGGCATGAGTGTAACTATCTACCATTCTACAGAGTGAAGGCGGGAAAAGAGGAAGAAAAAGTGACTGGACGGGACAACGGGCGAACACAAGTCCCTCAACTCCAAAGTCGTTGGTCTTCAAGCTGTCCGTGCAGCCTTCCGGTAGCTGTTCTGTCTGATGCAGCGGTTTGCTCTCCTTCAGTGAGCCCGAAAAGCTGTGTCTTCTCTCTTGCCTCTTTCCTTCCTTCCTTCCTTCTTTCCTTCCTTCCTTTCTTTCTTCCTTCCTTCCTTCCTTCCTTTCTTTCTTTCTTTCTTTCTTTCTGATTGACTTCTCCCTGAAATAATCAGTTGCCACCAGGGGTCCCTCCCCACTCTCAGTGAGCACAATTTTGTTCTTGTTTCAAATCAGAGTCCATGGAGGCAGCCTGAAGGAAACTTCCTAACCAACCCATTTAAGCAAACACACAGTGTCAACCTATGTGCCACACTCTGGGGATGCCAAGAAGAGACAAATTCCAAGTTTCAAGGCAAAATTGAGAGGTTGAGATAAAATTGTATTTCACAGGAAGAGGAGAATATTTCAATGATGAGAGAAACAACGATTTAAAAAAAGCAAAAATAGGGCTGGAGAGATGGCTCAGCCGTTAAGAGCACTGGCTGTTCTTCCAAAGGTCCTGAGTTCAATTCCCAGCAACCACATGGTGGCTCACAACCATCTAAAATGAGATCTGGTGCCCTCTTCTGGCAGGCAGAACACTGTATACATAATAAACAGACAGATAGATAGATAAGATAGATAGATACATAGATAGATACATAGATAGATACATAGATAGATAGATAGATAGATAGATAGATAGATAGATAGATAGATAGATAGATAGATAAAAAGCAAAACCATCTTTCGTGAGACTGGGGGAGCAGCTCCTTTGGTCAAGTGCTGGCTTGACTTACAAGCATGAAGACCTGGGTTTGATCTCCAAAATCCATGTAAAAAATACAAGAGAGTGATAGCATGTGCTTATAATCCCAGCACTGGGGGATAAGATAGAAGGATCCCTAGGGTTCACTGGACAGTCAATCAAGTCTACTTGGCAAGCTCTAAACCAGTGAGAAACTCTGTCTCAATAGAGGTATGTGATATTCCTCAGGATATCAACTGAGGTTATCCTCTGACCTCTACACACATGCATGTGCATGTGTACATATATGTGCATGTCTACCTGCACATACATGAACATGCACACACACATTCACAGGAAAAGAAAACTCCTTTGTAACTTCAGCAATTACTATGGAAACACCTAAGGTTTTCTGTCATCTGGACTCCGCAAACATTTAAAGAGAGTCCTAGGGGATAGGGAAACATTTTCAGTGGGTAAAACATATGCTGGAAGGGCATGAGAACATGAATTCAGATACAGCACCATGTAAAGAGTCAGGCATGGTGGCATGCATCTGTAATTTCAGCACTGGAAGGTAGAAACAGACACACACACACACACACACACACACATGCACAAGCACACATGCACACACAAAGTTCCTTGAATATACATCAAAGGATGCCTATGTCATTTCCATCATTTTTTCCTGAGTATGTAAAAAACTATTTCTGAGCCCCTAGACAGATGGACGGTAATTCAGAAATTGACCCCAATGTATCAGTATCAAATTAATTTAGTCTGTTTCTAGTAATATTTTAAAAATAATTTAGAGCATGAAAAGTTTGACATTTTTAACAATTGAGGAGTCATAATTAATCTTTTCTTTTTTTCAATTTTTGGCCACCTCTGTCTGCTCATCAGACAATAATTGCCCTGCAGAAGTGATGCATCGCATTCAGAAAGAATGGTCCTGTTGGGATAAACTTACACAATCCATTTCCTTGAGGATTCATGCATGAATAGTTCATGACATAAAGAAGAATGAGGACCACAACTTCCATCCTCTAAATTCAATCCTGTGCTCCTGGCAGCCTGTGTGATTTGAATGAGAAATGGCCCCATAGGCTCATACATTTAAACCTTTATCTGCCATGCATGGAAGTATTTGAGAAAGGTTAGAAAGGTTAGGAGGTGTGGCCTTGCTGGAGTAGGTGTGGCCTTGCTGGAGTGGGTGTGGCCTTGCTGGAGTGGGTGTGGCCTTGCTGGAGTAGATGTGGCCTTGCTGGAGTAGGCGTGGCCTTAGTGGAAGAGTGACACTGGGATGGGCTTTCAAAAGCCCATGCCAGACCCATGTTTGTCTCTTCCTGCTGCCTGTGGATCAGGATGTGAAATGCTCAGCTACTGCTCCAGCACCATGCTGGACTGCTCAGCACCATGATGACCATGGACTCACTCTAAAACTGTAAGTAAGCCATCAATTAAATGCTTTCTTGTATATCTTTGCCCATGGTATCTCCTCACGGTGATAGAACAGTAACTAAGACATAGCCCCACTCATTCTTCATACATGAAATAGTTCTGTCTTCCTCCTCCTTGAAAGATACCAAATACTTACAGGTCGGCTCTATATTCTGTGACACAGCTGCTTTCTCTACCCTTATTTGCCTTCATCCTCCTCTTCATACAGCTAACCAAAAAGCAGGTCTACAGAAAGGTCCCTAGACATTTTAAAAAACTATTTTAGAAAACTGAGTAAAGGACTGAGAAACTATCTCTTTGTCATGCAAACATACGGCCTTGAGCTCAAAAACAAGAACCTATGCAAACAACCTGGGCACATGGCATACCTGTAATCCTAGTACTGTGGATGGAGATACAGAAAGATCCTTGGAACTCACTGGCCCATCAGCCAAGCCTACTTAGTGAGCTCCAGACTATTGAGAGACCCTAGGTAGGCAGAGTCTACAGGTAGCCTCTGGGTGTGGTGAGCTGGGCAGAGCAGGGTAGGCAGAAGTGAACACCTGAGGTTCACTTCCATTCTACAGACACACATACAGAAATGCAAACATATGAATACTCATACATACATACATACTAAAAAGAAAAGAAAAACAACTGAACTGAATGCAAGACAGTCTCTACTCTTAAGTTGCCCTTTATAACTACCCAGCCCTTCTTTACTATTTTCAATATATTGGGTTTTGTTTTTGTTTTTTCAACTTGAATGCTTCCTTGCCTCAAGTCACAATGTATGGCTATTACTGGCTTCAGTTAACCAATTACCACTTTTATATTGTGATCATATTTCTTTTAAAATGATTTCTTTTTATTTTATGTATGTGGGTATTTTTCCTGCATGTCGATCTATGTACCATGTGTGTGCTGTGCCTGCAGAAGCCAGAAGAGGGTATCAGATCTCCTGGGTTGGAGTTACAGATGGTTGTGAGCCTCCATATGGGTGCTGGGAATCAAACGTTGGTCCTCTAGAAGAACAGTCAGTGCTCTTAACTGCTGAGCCATTGCTCCAGCACAAGATTTGTGATCCTTTTATACCTGCTTATCTTTGTTATTGTTGTTTTTTGTTTGTTCATTTGTTTATGTTAGGGTCCTGGAAAAGTCCCATAAAAGATGATCAGCCATGTAAGCAATCATCAGCAAGAGTGTTTATTAGTTCAATATACTGGGGCTCTCCATCCCATATGAAGGCAAGATGGCGAAGACCCCAGAGGGATGTGTGAGCACAGCCAAGGGGAGGTCCTAAGGCAGTCAGGTCATTTTGGATATGATTGGCTCAAGTGAGTGGCGATCATATTAGTGTGTTATGTTGCATTTTAAAAACAGTGGGGAGGAGTCGCTCCATGCAAGAGGGCCCAGATGGGAGGTATATTGAGGGGAGGGGAGAAAAGGAGCAGAGAAGGAGGCAGAGACCAGTCCCTGGGGATGAGAGTAAAGGAAGAGAAAGACAAAGAGAGGGGAGGTGAGCAAGGCCCGCCTTTTATAAGGAAACTTAGGGAAAGTGCACAGGGGGTGCTCTTAGCAGCTGCAGCTGAGACTACATCCTGTTAGGACCCTAAGGGCAGGCTAGCACAGGTGCCTAGGTGTTAACATGTTCTAATTGGCCAGGGGTAGTCAGGAGCTGGTCAGGAATATAGTTTTCTATTTTGGGACAGGCCTGCACAAGTTCCAGGCTTTGTCCTTATTTGGTTATCACCTTGAGCTGTTTATGGCTTAGTCCACCATACCTCCTCTTCCTTGCTGTCAGGGGTGTTGGAAACTGATTGTCCTTTGTTTGTTTGTGGCTCTTCCTTAGAAACTGCTTGCTCTGTTCCCAAAAGCAGGGACCAAGGTCTAGTTCTTAACTAAGTCATTAGGGCAGGCTGTCATGGTATTTTCCTGGCCCTCTCATCTGTCTTAATAAAAGATGCTTTGGAGACTGGCGACCACCACCAACAGTTCTGGCTACATAGCCCTCCTAGTTAGAGGTAGCCCCACACCCCAGTGGTCTCCAGGTGTCACATAGATCATGGTGAGCCTGGGCCGGGCCAGGCTTACTGTTGTCGTGGCAAGGTCTGAAAGAGGGCCCTACAGGGTCCTCATGGCCAAAGATAAAGTGCATATCACAGGAGCTGGTGTCAGAAGACACGTGCCATCTTCCGATCACAGCTGGAAAAGGACATCAGAAGGAAACATGGCAGCATGGAAGGATATTAAAATTCCCCTTCTTTTCCCATCAAGACCTGCCACCAGTCCCTTCTATTGTTCTTCTGCTCTTCTGCCTTCAGTATTCTGGCTCCCCCTCCCACCACAGCTGTGGTCAAGTCATCTATGAGTCCAGTGGGAACAGGTCTTCAGTCCACCTCAGGCAGGCCACCACAGACCCTAACGTTCTCCAGACTAACTAGCTAGAGAAACAAGAAAGCCTCCCGGAGCAGTCAGCCCCTGGAATAGTCCCTTGCACCCTACATCTGATGTATGATGCTATGATCTTAAATAGCATTCTTAGGTCTTTACCAACAGACATTAAACACACCAGTTTCTTTCCACAATGCCATGCCCATTACTTCAACAATAATAGCTGCCACACAAACTGGCATTTGTTGAGTGCTTCCGCTGTTTCAGACACTTTTAATTCTTCCACATCTGTCACCTCTCTTAAGCCTCACGATAATACTATGAAATAAGCTGTATAGGCATCCAATTTTGCTGGTTGCTTTCCCAAAGTCACAGTCAGTAGTGACACCAGGGTTTGAATCAGTGAGTTAGATCGCCAGCCCTGTGTCCTTATTACGGCCAGCTCACCTGCTGGGTTCTGCTACAGTCAGACTCCATGTGACTAGCCGATACATCTTTTTAAAGTTATAGTGTGTGTGTGTGTGCACATGCATGTCTATCTGTCTGTCTGTCTGTCTGTCTGTCCATGCATGCACACATGAGCCCATGGAAGTCAGAGGGCAACTTGTAGGAGTCAGTTCTCTGTCTCTCCATCACTTGAGTTCTGGGGATTGAATTCAGGTCATCCGGTTTGGCCAGTGACTTTACCTGATGAGCCACCTCACCGCCCACCAAAACTTTTAATAGGTCAATAGAAGTTCTTGATTTGTGAGCACAGTGCTACAAGCTGTGATATTTTCCAGACTGTGAATGCCGGAGGGGTCACCATGCTTCCATCCAAACAATACATGCAGGACTAAAAAGAAGAATAAAATGATTTTCGGGGCCTGGAGATATGGCTCAGTCAGTAAAGTGCTTTCCTTGTGAGCATGAGTTTGACCCCCAGAACCTATGTGTTTTTATTAAGATTTTTAAATGCTTTACATTATAAAGTGTGCAATGTTTTGGAATAAAGATTGTTTCTTACTGAGCATAAAAATGTCCACTGTGTGAGTAGAAAGGAAAAGGCACAAGAGCAAGCAGGAAGAAGTGAGCATTCTCGAACTGCTGCATCAGATCTTCTGGTTTCTGAAACAACTTTACAATAAATCCTTATGACAAGAGACTTTGCTATAATAGGTCAATAAGAATTTTCCAGTAAAGCCAATTGATGGTGGTACACGCCTTTAATCCTAGTACACGGGAGGCAGAGGCAGGTGGATCTCGTGAGTTCAAGGCCAGCCTGAGCTACAGAGTGAGTTCCAGGAAAGCCACCAAAGCTACACAGAGAAACGCTGTCTTGGAAAAAACAAAATAAAACCAAAAAAATTCCAGTAAACACAAATTGTGTGTGTGTGTGTGTGTGTGTGTGTGTGTGTGTGTGTGTGTATTTTTTTTGAGACAGGGTTTCTCTGTGTATCCCTGGCTGTCCTGGATCTCTCTCTGTAGACCAGGCTAGCCTAGAAACAGAGATCCACCTGCCTCTGCCTTCTAAGTGCTGGGATTAAAGGCATGTGCCACCACCTCCCACCTCAAAATTTTATATTTTTAATGTTCTGCATAATATTAATCAATTTTAAGAAAAAGTATGCAATATAAATATTTTAGTGCAAAATTATTCAAAATGTGTTTTTGCATCTGCTTCATTTTTGAGTAAACTCAAATGTTTGAATAAACCAAAATGGCAAAAAAAATTATAATACCTTCCTCAACTGACTCACAACAGTGTATTTTAATTAAATAAAAACTCATGCTTTCAAACTCACTTATTTTGCCCCATTTTGTCATGTACAGCATGCTTCCAAATTCACAATTTTCTACTTTAATTTAGCAAAGACCACAAACCTAGCCAGTTTCTTCCAAAGCCATGAGCAAAGTGCCAAGGGATTTTTTTTCCATGACAAAGCTATAAATTATACATAAATAGACACGGCTGCCTTTCCCTAGTGTGCATGGGAGTGTCTCTAGAGTCAGATGATTTTCACAAAGCAGAAGCTCAGACAACAGTCTAGGCCCCTCAGCATCACCACACACACACATCTCTACCCATGTTTTCTCCAGCGATCTGCAGACAAAGGCGCTCGAAAGCTGTTGTCAGTGTGCAGCTGACAAGAGGGACCGCCTGGTTCAGCGCAGGCCGATGCCCGAATCTCTACCAGTGCTGGAGGCATCACAGACCTCGCTAGAACACTGGCGGTCTTCTAAACCAAGCTCATTTTCTATAAGTAGTAGCATGTAAAGAGTTCTTGCTGTTGCTTCTTCTCAGTGCTAGCCACCCACCACCCTAACCCCACCAAAGCTGAAGAAACCGATTAGCAGGAAATGAGCCTGAATCAAGTTCACCCCTTCCCGGCTGCCATCTCTAAACACCTTGCTTAGGAGCGATCCCCATCCTTGAGCCAGCCTGTGTAACAGATCAGATATGCTGCCTGAAGAAGTCCACTTGCTCAGTCCTTGACCTACGTACATCGAGGCAAGTGAGAGAAGCTCCAAGTATCCATGCCCACTCTTGAGGAAAAAAAATCCCTTTAGTTCTGTTCCGAGTCCAGTTGGTTGAGCCGCTTTACGATCATGCTGTTGATTTTCTTAAGATCATCTATGTCCTTCCCCTCAGCTGTCAGTCTTCTGGACACGTCCTCCATCTGGCTTCCGGTTTGAACTTCAAAACGGAAAACAGACTGTTACAGTCAGCAGAGGGAGCCCTGTGCAGAGCTCAACTGAGAGGCATCATCTGCAAACCGCCATGCATCCAGGAAACCCAGAGTACCGAAAAATTGCCCAGCTCGTAAACTCTACTTATGACCTACTGGTGCCAGGCTAGACCACTCCTGACAACTCTGTAAGATTGTGGCTGAGACGGATGTGCCAGGGGCTGCCAGTGTGTCTGGTTACTTCCTCGGAGTGATTGTCACATTGTCTCATTTCCAGACCCTTTCTCAGAAATGGCTTTCTCTCTTATCTGGAAAATGACATTCTCTGGGTCCTAACATCTACCTCTGCCTCCATACACATGAACAGACATACACACACATACATATGCACATAAAAGATAATGAGATTAATATCTCTGGCCCAAGATGCTTAGTTGTACAAAAAAAATATACATTTTTTTTTTCTCATACAAGGGCTCAGATTGGTCTTGAACTCATGTTCCCCTGTCTCTGTCTACCAAGCTTTGGGATTACAAGTGTATGCCATCCCAGCCAGTGCAAAGGCCTTCTTTTTTCCTCACCTCCCTTTTCCTTTTCTTACTCAATATGGTCCTGGCCTCCATATGGAACACTTGAGCAGAGCGTAGTGGCCCACAGTGAGACTTGTCTTAAAGTCAAAACCAAAAGCAAAGTAAAAACAAATATTTGAGGCAAATGCCAAATAATTCCTTTTTGTTTTATCTATTTATTTTTAAAGGTTTTTTTTTTTTTTTAGATTTGTTTTATTTCATGTGCCTGAGCCTGAATGTCTGTGCACCATGTGTATGCCTGTAGAGACTGGAAGAGGACATCAGATCCTCTGGAACTGCAGTTACAAACAGTTAAGACCTACTGGGAAATGAACCTGCATCCTGTGTTCTCCAGCACCTATTTATTTTTTGAGACGAAGTCTCACGTAGCCCAGACTGGCCTTGAACTCACTGTATAGCCAAGAACAATCTTGAGCTCCTGATCTTTCTACCACTAACTCCCACATGCTGAAGCCTTACCACATGTGTCCCTGAAACAAGTCCTCCTTTAAGGAGGCTGGAGAGGTGGCTTAGCAGTTCAGAGCACTTACTGCTCTTGCAGGCATCCCAAGTTCACTTCCTACTGTAGCTCACAACCATCTATAATTCCAGGCCAGGAAGACTTCTGACCTCTGCCAACACCAGGCATGCACATGGTACACATTCATACACGCATGCAAGACATTCATCCACATAAAATATTAAATAAGTCTTTTAAAAACTAGACACAGTGACATTCACATCCTGCCTTATATTTTACATCAGTGTCTCTAGGTCCTGAACAGTTCCATCAACTTGAGCATATGAGGCTTCAGTTTTATCAACAGTAAACTAGAGATAATGATGGGACCTAGCCGGGCATGGTAATGTCATCCTGTAAATCCAACTACTCAGAAGGTTGAGGCAGGAGGATCGCAAGTTCATCAACCTAACTGGGCTACTCAGTGAGTTTAAGGCAATCTAGCATGTCTCAAAATGAAAAGCAGAGAGGGTGTGAGCAATCCAGTTTTGCAGTAGAAAAGTTGCCTTAAATGCACAAAGCTCTACTAGGTTCACTCCTCAGTATTCTTTTAAAACATGTTTTTTAGATTCTGGACTACACGGTTGTTGGAATGTATTTGACAGACAGCCCTCAAGTATTCAGTGCATGGTACCTAGCACTGCATACCTCATCTGTAACACTTGTTATTTCTCTTGTTCTTCCACCTATCCTATAGATGAGAATTTTTCCTTTGGGTTGCTTGGTTGTAGACATATCTAAAATATCTGGCTAGTTTAACTGGGTTGTTATCTGCAGTTAGGTACAGCAAGACAATAGGCAGATCTCTCATTTATGTCAGGCTAACATTTCAGAATAAGAATATATTATCTCAGCTGGGCAGTGGTGGTGCATGCCTTTAATCCCAGCACTCAGGAGGCAGAGCCAGGTGGATCTCTGTGGGTTGAAGGCCAGCCTGGGATACAGAGCTAGAGCCAGGACAGGCACCAAAACAACACAGAGAAACCCTGTCTCAAAAAAACCAAAATATATATATATATATAAAATCTCTTTTGGCCCTCTGGGTTCAATTGCTGACCCTCCCCGTGTCAATAGCTAGCTACAAGGTTACATTATCACAAGGATATTTCACCTGTTTCTTAGTGGGAAAGGACATAAGCTGGAGAGGTGGGTTTAAACACCATCCTTGTTGTATAGCTTCTCCTGGGAAGACGTGAATGAAATACCCTTTTATCCCCTCCAAGGCACATAGAACATCACAGAAGAGGGGGTGTAAAGAAGCAAGAGCTTGGGGACTGGAAGGGGACTGGAGAGATGGCTCAGTGGTTGCTGCTTGAGCAGGAGATCAGTTTCGTTCCCAGCACTCACGTTGTACCACCTGTAACTACCACTTCAGGGAACTTAATTGGTCACTTCTACCCTCCAAGGTCATCTGCACACACATGTACATGAATAAAATAAAAAGAAAAGAAAGCTTTGTATTTTTAAAGGAGGAGCAGTGACAGCCATGGTCAGGAGAAGAGGAGGAGGGCCAGAGGAAGAGGTGGAGTGTCCTCTACCTATTTCCTCCAAATTGGAACATTCCTGTCTGGATGGAGGAGGAAGGCTTATAACATTCAAGGCTCAGGAAACTCAGCAGACTACAGGATTCCTCTCTGAGGAAAAACCAGTGAACAACTTCTGGGAAAAGGAGAGTGTCTGGAAGAGCTTCCTGCAAGTTATATAGGAAGTTCCAAGGATGCAGCTTTTTCAAGAAGCCACACCTGTGCTGGAGTGGGCTTCCTGGTGCTGCAAACTGCCTCGGAGGTACTCAGGTTTGGCTCATGCGTTCCAACACTGGGTCCATTGGTGGACCGTTTGGAGATGTTTAGATGGTAGAGCCTTATTAGAGGTGATACGTCACTGCTGGTGTGTAATGTGTCTTTCTCTGTCCCACCAGCTCCCAAATAGCAACATGGAGACTTCTTATTAATTATTAAAGCTCAGTCTATATCTTAGCCTTGTTCCTAACTAGCTCATATATGTAAATTAGCCCATTTATTTTAATCTGCATTCTGTCACGTGGTTCATTACCTCATCTCTCTGTACTGATCATGCTGCTTCCTCCAAGTCTGACTCCAGACCCCCCTTTCTTCCTCTCTGAGTCTCCTCTGTCCCCAGAAGTCCCACCTAACCTCTTCCTGCCTGGCTATTGGCCATTCAGCTCTTTATTAAACCAGTCACAGTGACACATCTTCACACAGTGTAAAGAAATATTCCATAACAGGGGTGGGCACTGAGGGTTTAGATCCTCACCACAGCTCCAATTCATCTGGGAGAGAACCATGTTGGCTCTGAGGGAGGAGCACACACACACACACACACACACACACACACACACACACACACACACTGCAGGGAGGCAGCTTCTCTCCTGCTACTCAAAGCAGGCAGGAGGCTGACATGAATCGGCTGAGGGGTCTCTGTGCTGAGGAGCAGATGTGGGAAAGCCTCCATGTCACCAGTTAAGAGTATGACATGTATCTCACAGGCCAAGAGCAGACAGGACAGGAGCTCGCACCAAACAGGGAAGGAGTAACCCACCCTCACATCCCCAAGCACTGACCCGGGCCATTAGCCTGCTCCCTTGCCATGTTATGTCTTAATGTAATGAAACAATCTATGCATCAAGTAAAAAAAATGATAGGATAAATTGTGTACAATTTGGCAGCAGGGGCTCCGAGTGACAAATTAAAAGCTTATATAAATATTAAACATAAATGTGACCTGTCCATTGGGGAAGCATGTTGTGGACTTGTGTCCAAGGACCCTATCCAGGAGCAACAAGGTACCCTTAAGACACAGGGTCTCCCCCAGGCTTTTGCTGGAAATTGATGGCCAAAAAGGGCTAGCTAGCCCCAGAAGCAACAGCTATGAAGTCAGCTATGAAGGATGCACACACAAATAGAGACAAGCCTGCCTGAAATACTTACTTATTAGGAAGATGGCGAAGAACACCAGAGCTAGGCTGACCATCAGCACCAGGAGCAGCCCCACAAAATACAGACCACGGTTTCCATTTCCTGCATTTGTCCCAGTGTTTGGTATTTTCTCCTCTAAAGCTAATAGAAGACAAAGCAACAGAATCTCAGAACCACCCAGAGAGATGTGACCGGCCTACTCTTTTTCCCTGGACAGTCTGGAAAATGTCTTCTGCATTAGGGATGCTTTTGGAAGAGCAGTTTTGGATCTGTTTACCTTTCTATTAGAATTCAAAGAATGAGGAGGCTTGAGCTATGTCCTTGGACCAGTTTGAAAGGTTCTTTGAAAACTGTTAACTATGGAGTAGAGGGGCATGAATTATTCTTTGGAGAAGAAACAGAAAATTGATGGAGCTCTACGCCCATCTCCTAAGTGGTCTAAGTGGAGCTAGGTAAGTGATGCTGTCCCTGTGTGGAAGACCTAACACCATGTGGCATCTTTCAGGAAACTGCTTTTAGTATCAGAATAATCACTTAGGTCTATATATCCATTGGACAAAAAAGCCACTGTGGTATTTTGGTTCCTTAAAGCTATTTCCAGGATAGATTTGCTCTAGGAGTGAGGCTCTTCTCAGAACTTGGTGCTGGGAATTGCCTCTCATTAGCTACTTTGTAACTCTTAGGTGTCAACTAAACGCTCAGATAAAGTTGACTAGGATCGGTGTGAGCCCCTGGGGTAGGGAGACAGCTGGATTACATTCTATTTTCTCCTCCTCTCTGAATTGGTCCCACACATTGTACCGCTTGATTATCTAATCAAGTACGCCCCATGTCCCACCCTCTCAAGCCTTCTCATCAAAGCCACACCACAGGCGGCACCAACGCCTGCTGTAGTAAGAGAACGAGCGTCAGAACCTATTAAAACGACGAAGGGAGAACTCAAAGACGACGAGAAGCAGAATGGGGGGTATAAACTGGACAGTAAGTCTAGAGCGTGCATGGGGACAAATAGCAAGGGGACACCAACACTCGAGTTCGAATACTCATCAGTTAAGCTAGACAAGTTGGGGCCTGGGGGCTGAGAGGCCGGGTTTCTAACACTTGGGGTGCAAGATACATTTTGTGTTCATGAGATTTCATTTTGTTCTCAATGTCCCTTCTAACACTTTAAATGGACAATTTGTAAGTAGAAAATGAAGTTGACTTTTTGCACAACAGAATTTTAATGATTTTTTTTATAAACTAGTAAATATGATGAACATTTTTCTCAGCAATCTCCGATTAAAACAAGACCCCTAGGAGGCAGAGAATGTAACGAACCTAACCATGGTCACCAAGAGGCACAACAGCCAAAAGGGACTGAGCAAGCTGGGAAGCCAGCACTAGGCTCCGCCCTGTCCAGTGACAAACGTGTATGGTTCTTCCCCAGGAGTTATAAAGGGGAAAATGGGACATGAAGAGAGCTTTTCCTATGCAGTCAGGCGCAGTCAGGCTACCAGGAACTACCTATTACAGCCCAGGCTGACCTTCAATTTGTGATTCTCCTGCCTCACCCTTCCAAGTGTTGGAATTACAAGCATGAGCCAATATGCCTGGCTTCTGTCAGGAATTTTGAAGTGTTCAGATCTTGCCAAGGAAGTCAATAATCCCTTAAAGACTGAGGGCATAAAACAAAAACTGCTTAATGATGAATAACATTTCTAGTGCCCAGTAACTGCCGATGCCCACCCTGCCCCCACCACAGGAAACACATCCACCATGCCCTTAATGTTTTCTGGAAGTCCCAAAGCCATGAAACACTTCAGGACCATACATACGGAATAGATGTTGCGATTCTGTCGGACAGAGATTGAATTTGTTTAAGTCATTTATGGAATCCACAACATAGAGTTTCCCTTCTTCATGGATGCCATGAGGTCCAGCATCCTGGGAGGGATGAGTCATTGTCCTGAAAGAAAACGTCACCATTAGGAAGAAGCATTGGAGGAACTGCACAGGTCAGAGCAGCAGGAAGATGGGCAGGCGGCTAGGCTCTGCCAGGGTCTAGAAAGGCTGTGTCTAGAAGGAAGTGTGTCCTTGGTTGGCCACCATAGTGGCTATTCTTTGGCCTCTGCTTGCCAGACTCAAATGTGTGACTAGCATCCAGCAGCTCTTACATGTTTATCCTCAATGTTCTTTCCTCCTCCTCAGCTTCCCACTTCCATTTTATTTTCCCTGGGTCTGATTTTTATTTCATAATTTCCTCTTATTAGATGAGTCCCATTTCGACATGCTTTAAGTCTTTTGTGCAAAACTACTACTTATATATACAAAATAAGCTAGCCAACAAATGATCATAAAGACAGGCAGACAGACCAAGAGATAACCATGAGCCCTCCTACCTTCCTAATTTAACACAAAATTGCAATCTTGGGGCCTGGCAAGATAGCTCAGTACTTGCCACCAAGCCTGATCACCTGACATCCAGCTCAGAAATCCCCGTGGTGGAATGAAAGAACAGAACACCACAACTGGTCCTCTGAACTCCACACGCACGCCATGGCACTCACGCATGACTCCCACCTACACTCGGCAAATAATGTAAAAATACTAATTGTGTTTTTGTATTTTCTTCAGTTTGGCATGAGTCCTTGCCCTCAGATACATCCTTTAGCCATTAGGTACTGGCTGTGGCTTCCCAGGACAAAACCTTAGCAAATAGAGGCACTAAAGAAAGGTTCTATTGCCAGGCCAAGCATGGTAGCACATGCCTTTAATCCCAGCACTCAGCCAGAGCTACACAGATACGATTATTATTTTTATCTTCTTTTTTTTTTATTTGCTTGCATGTATGTACGTGTACCACATGCATGCCTGGTGCCCAAGGAAGCCTGAAAAGACAGATTTCCTGGAACTGGAGTTAGGATAGTTGTAAACTACCATGTGGTGGCTGGTTGGATCTGAACCTAGGTCCTCTGCAAGAGCAGGAAGTGCTCTAACTGCTGAGACATCTCTCCAGCCCTTAAAGTGAGGAATTTTTTGTTTTTTTCTTTTTGGTTTTTCAAGACAGGGCTTGTCTATGTAGCCTTGGCTATTCTGGAGTTCTCTCTGTAGATCAGGCTGGCCTTGAACTCACGGAGATCCTCTTGCCTCTGCCTCTCGAGTGCTGGGATTGAAGGCGTGAGAGGAATCTTGATAGTTCTGGGACCAGATCTCTCCCATCTGGCTTCTAAGAAACTGAGATCACTTATGTAACAACCACTTTTTAAGCTGAGGTTTACACATAAGGTAACATTCTCTCACAACAGCACAATTTCCTCACTGACAAGCCTGAGTAGATTAGGCAAGTCCGCACTAGTGTGTCTTTAAATGCACAGCTGGAAAGGTGTCTTGGTGTGCAAAGTGCTTGCCACAAAGCGTGAGGTCCTGACTTCACATCTCCAGCACATGAAAACTGGGTGCAGTGGTGCCCATTTGTAGCCCTAGTGATGGGTGATGGTGGAGACAAACGAATCACAGGGGTTCATTGGCCAGCCAGTCTAGCCAAAACAGTGAGCTCCAGTTCAGTGAGAGACTGTCTCAGATATAACGTGGAGAGTGATAGAGGAAGACACCTGAAACTGACCACATCACATCACACACACAATAATAAAAATAAGTCTTTAAAATAATAAAAGTCCAGTTATTTCCCAGTGGCACTTACCATTGAGTGGTACATATTTGTAGATCTCAAGCTAAGAAACACTCTACACTCAGAAAGTCATGCACTAGTTTGGTTTTTTTGTTTTGTTTTGTTTTTTTCTTTTTTTCATGAATTCAAACTGTTTCCATTTTCCTGAATTTTTAATTGGGAAAAAATGCACAATGCACTGCATGTATTGAGACATTCCAAAGCATGTCAACTAATGAAATCACTGAATTTCAAGTATATTCCATGGAGCGGTCCTGAGGGGATGGAAGGCAGCAGCAGCAGTGAGAGAAAGTGCTTCAGAGAGCAAAGCTCACCCTCAGCACGAGCCTTGCCCTCCGTGTGTGTTGATGACTGCTTGGGCGCCCGGCTCCCTACCATCCTTCTAAACCGCTTTCTGTCTCTGCATACTTTATTATCCCAAACTCTTTTTTTTCCCCCCCTTTTTGGACCAGGAAAAAAAAAAAAAAAGCTGTGGTGTCAGGTGGTGGGATCATTGTTGCAAACATAGCTTCTATTTCGGGCATAGTAACGGAGACACAGTGCATTTCTGAATCTGATTTAACACCCTCAAGCTCCCATTTCACCCTCAGGAATGTCATTGCTGTTGCAAAAAAAGAAAAAAAAAACCTGTTTACAACGTAGAGGACTAGCTAGAAAAATCATTGCTAAAAAGTGCTATTTTTAGAGTAATAGTCCAGCTAATAAAATTTACTAGCCTAAGAAAGTGATGCCAAGAAATGTAAGGGATAGAGGGATGGCATTCAGCCTGGCAGCCTGAAGTCGATCTCCTTCACTTAGTTCAATGAGGAACAACTCCTGCAGGTTTGCAGAGTTGTCCTCTGACCTCCATCCACATAAGCACTGTGGCATGGGCATGCCCCTCCCCCAACACGCACATCATTTAAAATCTGTAATAAAATTTGTTAAGGATTTTTTTTAATCTAAGATAACCCAAGTAAGTAATGGAGCACTCTGAAAGCAAATCTTTGCAGTGAGCTCACAATGTCAGTAGGTGTAGTTCAGTATACCTTTTCAGTATTGCTACATGTAAGAAGAAAGATAAACTGGTAAAGAAAACAGAGTTTGGTGACTCATGGCTCCTGAGAGCCTGCAGGCGGCCCGTGAGGGACTCTGCTAGTAAGTGGATACAAGGTCACACGTCTTGAAAACCAGAACCCACAGCTGTTGACATCAGAGGTTGCTATGTTTGGCACCCGAAATGAGGGCATTTGGGAGCAACCAACAAGGCTGGTGCTTGAGTGTTGTTACCCAATCCATGTCACACCACCTCGGCTCTCTTGCCCCACTCCACTGTGCAGACCTGCTGACTCACCAATAGCCAGAGCAGCATCCCTTTAATGGAGCCCTTTCTAATCCTGGAGCTGAGACGCGTAAGTAATTTCATTTTCCTATGCTAACACTACAAACAGCTGAACCTTTTAGCATTTAATCATTGCTTGATTTTATACCAATAGATATTTTGACAAATAAAAATTGTCTCTGAAAAAAAGAATCTCTGTACTTTTCCCCCTGCATGTGTTGGTATCAAAACAGAAAAATAACTCACACCACGTTGCATGCTACAAACTCTGAACTGTTTACAGTTAAGACTGAATTCAAAGCTTGTTAGACGCTCTGTTGAGTGAGTCATAGCCGCTTGTTAATGGCACTCTCCAGTCCACTCTGCAGAGTCAGGAAGCAATTTTTAAAATCAAGTCTACATCTTTTCTATGAGAAGTGGCAAAGCACAGAGCACATGCAATGGAAACCCCAAGGACTCAAGAACTGTTCCTCAGTCTCATGCAAATTATTTACAAAAATGGGAGCTCTGACTGCTCAGTTACCTGGGAAAGACAACTATTCGGGAGCAACAACAGCCAAACTTTCTACCAATTCTGCAGTTGGTTCTTGATCTTCCTGCTGCTCACAAGTGCTCCCACGAGGCCCATAAACCCAGCACATAATTGGTAGTCTATATTTAGTGTTGATTTAGCCACACAATTCAAGATTCCACCATAATGTCTGAGAGTTTTAGACCTGCATTACTGAAACTTTTGCTTTAAAACAGCAAACCACCAAGCCTTGTTTCAGGTGGTAACTAATGAGGTTCTTATGAAATTGAAGTCAGAGTCCTTACTCGGGGGGAAGTGGCTGGGCTGAGTCAGCTGACAGCACATTCCCAGCACTTCTGCTGTGGTTTACTCCTGTGTATAAGTACCCTGCCTCAGGCAGGTGCTACCACGGTGACAGCTGGTGTGCAGGGACCCCAGGCCAACCAGAGGGCTGTAGTAAACAGGAAGAATAATTGTGATAACACAGCTAGCATGATGGCTGGTTTGTTCACTTTCCATTCCTGTTATCAAAGTATCCCAAATGAGTCCGCTGCTGTAAAGAGTGAAGTTTTTATACTAGTCCACTAAGTCTGGCCCAGGCTTGCAGCAAGAGAAAACATGTAGTGGGCACAGCAGAAACAAGTGGCTTTGTCCCATGGCAGCCAAGAAGCAGAGGAAAGGAAGGGGCCAGGTCCTACTATGCCCTTCAAGAGCATGACCCTAGCGGATCCGCCTCCCACCAAGCCCCATACCTAAAGCTCCACCATATATATATATATCCCAGTGGTACCACAGGCCGGAGACTAAGCAAGCCTTCAATATTTTATTTTAGGGAGACTTTTAAAGATCTCAAGCAGAGGGTCCAGAGACTCCTGGGCCTCCAGTTAACTACAAAAAGTGTGAGTGCAAAGATCACACATCTCATCATTCCTTCCAAGATGATTTCTTCTAAGCTTAGGCACATATCTGCCTCTTGGGAAAACCAGCCATTTCCCTTCCATCCACGTCAAGCAGCTCTGCCCTCTGGTGTACACAAAAGGCCGGTAGGAGGAGAAGCACTGCCCTCGGGCTGCTCGGTTAGGCTGGAAACAGACTTGCAGTTGTTTGTGACCTGCCTTGCCTTGCCACAACGGCCTGCTCATTACCCAGCTCCAAAACCGTTGGAAGTGTGAGCTCCAGTTTCCTCACACTGTTTCCTTTAGGGACATCATTAAACTTCTGGGGAACAGGAATTCTCATTTTGAGAACTAAGAGGACTACGTAATTGGTCATTTTTATCAGAAGTATCATACATTTTAAACTAAGCTCAAAAAAAGATGAAGATGTTCTCATCAGCTTGTCTTGATGAGACAAAACCTTCCTAATTATCCAATTTGTCCCAGATCCCCTATTGTTTGCATAAGCCCTGTTTCATTTCTTGATCCCTGTTTCCCCCTCTTCTCTTTCTAATCCTCAACTATTAATCTTCCAGAAATGGAAATACAGAGCCTAGGAACAAGTGGCATCCCATCACACCTGTCTGAAGGTTGTAGTCAGAATCCTAGAAAATGACTTGACCAGAACATGACAGCTTCTTGAATATCTGAAAGGCGACTTAAATATTTTAAATCAGAAGAAAATACGGTCATATAAATGATCTATTCTGAAGACATTTTCAAGGATTCCTTGCTATGTCTTTCAGATTCAATTCCCAGAAAATCCAGTAAATGCCACCATCACCCATTGTTGATTCCTTTAAAAATAATTCTTGAGCCACAGCACTTCACTGCTTTCAACTCATCTTTCATACCAGGTTCCCAGAAATCTTTACCAGCAGAAATTTCTCAATGATTTCTGGAAGTTTCCATCTTTGTAAACTCAAGTGTGGGTTAAGTATTCTTATTTCTTATTCCCCAAGCCCTAGTTTAAAAAAAAAAAAAAAAAAAAAAAAGGCAGCAGAGGAATAAAAGTCACAAGATGAAAACGGGAGAACACTAGAGATCAATCAACGAGAACATAATGGGGGGACTGAGGTGCCTGGGTTTGCCTAGTGGAGTCTTACAAACCTACCATCGCTGAAGATTAGGACAGGCTCAGAGCTGGGATGGAAGACGTGAGCAGGAACTAACCAAGACAAGTCAATTAATGTGAGCCACAGACAAGATGGAGTAAGACTCAAAGTGTTAAGGAAATGTCTCCAAAGGAAGAAACTAGAAAACGAAGAAGGCCCACAGCCATTTCAGTAGCTCCAACAAAATGAAAAACTTACTTCCAGATTGCCCAGCCCTCTAACCATGATATCTACCATGTAACAGATTTTTAAGTGCAAAAGACAAAAAACTCATTTCAAATCTCAACATTTTATGCATCAGAACAGAGCAAACCTTTCAAAACTGAGCTGTCCGAAGTCTAATTCCGAACTTGATTTTCTACACAGAAATTGACAAGTCAAACTAGCTTTCAGATGAGACCTTAAAATAACTGACCACTTTCGTATTCATCCCTAAAAAACTACAGAAGATACACCTCTCCAAGAATGCCATCAGGGAAGACAGGTCTGTGTAGACTCTGACTTGGAAACAAATCCAAATAATCTCAATGTTTTGAAAACAGCTGTGCACTTGGGGAAGAGATGTGGAGGCTTCCTAGTGAGATCTGAACATGCTTTACCCAGCAGAGTTGCACTAGAGGGTTGCTTGACCACATGCACGGTCACCAGGTGTTTGAAAGGGTCTGCACTTGGCAGTGCTAGGGAGAGGTCTTTTGCTCCACCCCTTGACATTCCTTTAAAAAGCCCTTTAGAGGAGACAGAAGGGTTGGTGGATATCGATCCAGGCCCTCCTGAGCTATCCTGTGTTTCTGTCTCTTTCCCCCTGTCTTTCTATCTAAATATCTCTCACTTCTCGCTCCTCAAGAGTACCCTTGTGTAAAAGTGGGAGAAGTCCTCCCACAGATGGCGCCTAAACAGGGACCAGGAGCTTGGTGAAGCGGGGAGAGGGCCCGCAGGAAGCAGTTGGACATGTCCAGTTTTGTAGTATAATGAAGACGGGAATATTCTATTTTCAGGGGTGAAAGTAAAGTGGCTGAAAGATGCCCAAGTGAAAAACGAGGCTGCAGAGAATATATCTCTCTTTGTCTAGGTTTCTTTCTTTTTCTCTCTCTTAATTTCTATCTATAAAAATTAGAAAAAAATTAGGGTAAGAAAGAAAAAATGTAAAGTAGAATATAGGAATATGGTGTAGGAATAAATTTAGAGTAAGAGTAGAATGTAGGAATATAGTTTAAGAAAATATTTGGGGGTGGGTGGGGATTTAGCTCAGTGGTAGAGCACTTGCATAGCAAGCGCAAGGC
Organism: Onychomys torridus; assembly: GCF_903995425.1. Taxonomy (NCBI): domain Eukaryota; kingdom Metazoa; phylum Chordata; class Mammalia; order Rodentia; family Cricetidae; genus Onychomys; species Onychomys torridus. Next base: position 9,580,623 of record NC_050456.1, read on the forward strand.
CCTGGGTTCGATCCTCAGCTCCAAAAAAAAAAAAAAAAAAAATTTGAATAAGATAAGCAACAAGACAGAGGAACTATGTCCTTGATTTCTAACTACAGGGCTATGAATGTAAAATCCTGGGGGATGATCAGAAAAATCAAAGATGAGGGGGGGAAAAACGGGCAGAAAAAGATTCTTATGGAAGCTTTTGGCCTGGGGACAGCTTAGAATCAAGCCCTGAGAAGCAGAGGAAAAAATTTTCCCTGAGACAGATGTTGTTGAAATCAAACTTTTCACTCTGCTGATGCTGCCACTGTATGAGAACATCGTACCACCAGAACTAGTCTCCATTTGGCCATGAAGTCAAAAATTTAGAGAACACAAATTTTGGGGAAAACTTAATAATCTTTCCCCAGAAACTGAAAAGCTTTCTTGGGGGAAAACTTAGCAATATTCCTCTCTAGAGATCTAAAATCTTTTCAGACCTTTTCTTTCTCAGAATTTTTTGTATTTTTGTTCTTGTTTTTGTTTTGTTTGTTTGTTTGTTTGTTTTTCAAGACAGGGTTTCTCTGCAGCTTTGGAACCTGTCCTGGACTAGCTCTGTAGACCAGGCTGGCCTCGAACTCACAGAGATCCACCTGCCTCTGCCTCCCGAGTGCTGGGATTACAGGTGTGTGCCACCACCGCCCGGCTTTTTCTCAGATTTTTTTCTCTTTTGGTAGGGGCGAAAAATTAAATTCACTTGGAAGAAACATCTATCAGAATGGGAGAATCACTCATAAGTGCTCTAGTGTAGGAAAAAAAAAAAAAAAAAAAAAAAAACTGAAGCATTGCTGATTCTTACTGTTAGCATTGTATCTCCACTTTTTTTTTTTTTCTTCCGAGACAGGGTTTCTCTGTGTACCTTTGTGCCTTTCCTGGAACTCACTTTGGAGACCAGGCTGGCCTCAAACTCACACCTGCCTCTGCCTCCCGAGTGCTGGGATTAAAGGCGTGTGCCACCACTGCCCCGCTGTATTTCCACTTCTTTTCTGGGTGGGGTGGGGGGTGGGGGTAGGGAAGGCCTTTCTGAAAAAACTTTTAGTCCAAGTACCTTCATTTTCTTTCGATGACCTGGTAAGGTGGAGGAGCAAGCCCTGAGGGGTTTTTGCTTCTGGCTAGAGCCTAGCAAGAAAGTGCAGGCAGAAAGCAGAAGCGAGGGTAGCTTCCTCCAAGTTGCAGCTGCAACAGAGGCAGTGTGGGAACAGGGGAGGGGCTGCTGGCGTGGAGCAAACAGTGGAGGCTTTAAAATTTTCCCTACAATGAGGGAGGCGGGGCTTGAGTTCCCAAAAAATCTCTCTGAAAAGACTTCTAAGTACTTCCATTTTCTTTCACTGACCCAGAAAGGCAGGGGACCAAGCCCCGAGGGGTTTTTGCTTCTGGCATCAAAAACGCCTGTCCAAATGCACGTGGGCGAATGGGCATGGTCCACTCCAGGAGAAGTGCCAGGTGAAGGAAATCCACCTATCAATGCCAGCTCAGGGAGAACAGAAATCTCCTATGGTAAAAGAGTAAAATCTTGACTCAAAAACCTCTCGTGGTAAAAGCAAAAGCATGAATACAGACCATGTTAACGTAAGTTTTCTCCCAGACCTGAAAGGCAGTCTGGGAAATGTAGTATATAACATTACAATAGAACAATACAGTCAGTATGGGAAATGTAGCTTTTCAGCTCAAAATGCAGTTTCTTTTCCAAACAATATTAGAAAGCGTAGGCTTACCTACTGAGTATTAAACACAGGTGAACAGCTTGCCTCTACAAAGATAATTAAAATTGCTTCTGATGTGGAAAAAAACCTATTGGATTGAGTTGTGCTTAAGACAGAAGAAGGAAACATTGGCATCATTAAAAGAACTCACGGTAATCTTAAAAAGCACCTTTAAAAAATTAAGAAGAGGGCATTTTACTCAGTCAAGCTTAGATTAGGCTCTGACTTCAAACTCTCAAGAAAAATTGGCATCATTAAAACTCATGGTAATTTTTTTTTTTTTTTTTTTTTTGTTTTTTTTTTTGGAGACAGGGTTTTTCTGTGTAGCTTTGCACCTCTCCTGGAACTCACTTGGTAGCCCAGGCTGACCTCGAACTCACAGAGATCCGCCTGACTCTGCCTCCTGAGTGCTGGGATTACAGGCCGCCCCGCCATGGTTATCTTAAAAACAGCTTTTCTGTCTTCTATAAATTTCCACTCCTGTTTGTTTAGAAATGGGTAGGCCTCCCACAAAGGAATAAGCCTTCCACAATCAAGTTTGTAAAAGTGTCTTTACAATTAGCATGGGATTTGTTTACTTGAATGGATACTTTGAAATGATTTGAAATGACTGTTTTCTCCTGGGAATCAAGTCTCTTGAAAGTTTTATTGAATATCTGTTAGGAGAGTTTTGATCCAGGAAAAAGGGCTTGGTGCAGCTGAGACTGCTGGAATCACCTTAGATTCCAAAAAGGATATTCCATCTTTATTATCCTCTGCGGGGAGGTGTGGCAGCTATGGAGATTGATGTGGATGTTTGCAAGCTCCGTAGGGACCCAGGCCAGAGCTGAATTAAGCTCTGTACCAGAGCACGCTTGATGGAAAGTACTCTCCATGACAGATAAGATCAATCAAGGACTTAAGACAGGCAGTCTGAGGGGCGTGGGGGTCTTTTTTGCATCAGGAAGGGGGAACTGTGTAGGCCCACACGTTTTCCTAGTGAGACCTGAGCTTGCTCTACCCAGCAGGGCTGCGTAAGGGGATGGGCTGAACACAAGTGTGGTTACCAGGTGTTTGGGTCTGCACTTGGCCGTGCTGGGGGGGGGGGGGGGGGTTAGCATTTCTTTAAAAAGCACTTTAGAAGAGACTGCTCCTGAGAAGGGACTGACAGATTACAGGAAGAGAGAAAGTGGGCTTTATGATAAGCCTTGAAGTAAACTATGTTTTACCGTGATTAAAGACCCATTAAAGCATATGTACAGGACTAGTGGTAAAAAGCTTGTCTGGAAAGCACAAGTCTTAATTTTGATACTCAGAACCCACATATCCAACTGGCCAGTCTCAGTAGCAGAGAGGTAGAGGCAGAATCCATTTCCAGGAAAAGACAGATGAATCCTGAGGAATAACAATTGTGTACACAAATGTGGAAGGCCAAATAAAACACACATCTGAGTGAAAATGTAAGGAAAGAAATTCTATCGACAATGTCTCCCATGACTCTAGCCTATTAGGAATGAAAGTGATGATACACACACCACCATGCTCTAGACTCCAGGGTTCCCACTATGCTGTATCTGAGTTGAAATGAGCCATGAGCCAGAGTATCAGACCTTCCAGTTTGTTGGGGACACAGAACAGTTATTTGGGAGAAAAGATCTTAAATGACACGCTTCTTAGCTCTATCCTCAGCATCAAGAAAACAAGTCCATACATGCACTGAAGCCATGTAGATTAATATTTATGTTTTATGCACTCGAAATGCCTAAGATGCCAGGTAGGGGCAACAGGGCAGCATTTTTTAAGTCGGCTAACCTAAGTCCTGGTTATATATGAATTCATCTCAATGTCTGAGTACTCTAAGCTTTGTCTCGTTTTGTTTCCAAATATACAGAGAGCTTCTCACTCCCTGCTTGGCTTGACTCATTCTATAGAATGTCAGTCATAAACAGTGTTTCTTCTATTAAGAAAGAAGCACTTTCAGTTGGAAAAGACCTTTATTCCCCAGAGAAAACCATAGGTTTCACACAGCATGTCCTGCTGTTGGGTCTTAGGGACAAAGGCTGGCAGACTTTTTGGCATAAGTTAATTATAACACGAATTCCCAAGGTCTGAACACAAGTGCTTGAGTGCAGTATGGAATGGCTTTTGATGAGCCCATCGACACAAGTAAAATACCAACCTGCTGTGGGATGTCTTTCTGTTTGTTGTCAATGTGTTGCTCTGATTGGTTGATAAATAAAGCCATTGGCCTATGACAAGGCAGCTTAGAGGCAGATGGAAATCCAAGCAGATAGATGGAAAAAGAAAGGAGGAGATGCCAGCCTGCCGCCCATGGAACAACATGTCAGCAGATCAGTAAAGCCACGGAACACGTGACCAAAAAAAAAAAAAAAAAAAAAAAAAAAAAAAATGAATAGAAAGCAGGAAGCTCAAACCATAGGCCATCCAGTTCATAATTAACATAAGCCTCTGTGTTTACTTAGGTTTGAGTGGCTGCAGGACCAGGTGGGACACAGGAAAACTTCTATCTACACCGACCACCTTCCATTTAAACTTAATATAGTGGCTTTCCAGAGGAACTCATTCCCCAAAACTGTATCTACTTGTCAAGTGAAATACCCTGCATGTATGCATCATTATAATCCGTCAGTACTTCTGATGAACAGAATGTAAACAAGTTAACCCTTGGCTGCTAATTTTCTTATTGAAAATACCATCTTCTGCTCACTACACAAAATATGACCAATCATCATAAATACTTTATTTGTGGCTACCAGTTATTTTTACAGAGAATATTTAATAAACAGAATTCATTAATTTGTAACACTGTACATTAAATTAAAATATAATCCACCCCTACATCAAAAATTATCTAAGTTGACCTCAAGATAAAAAAACTCTCTAAAAGTTTATATACATTATAAGTAGCAAAAATAATAATAAAGGAAGAAACTAGAAAACAGTCATCAAATGCAGACATCTAGAAGAATTCTCCAACATCTGCTCTCTTATCTCGGCATTTGCTTCGAGCTTTTGTTCGAGCTTTGAAAGCTGCAGAGTTATATAAATGCTGAAATGAAAAAAGAAAAATATACATGGATCAATTAAGATATTCTTAGAAACAAAGAAACAAACCAGGGGTAAGAGATAAAAATCCTAAATACATTAATTCTGTTACAGAAATCTCACCTCAATAAAACCCAAACTACACTTAACAACTTCTGAAATGGTAAAAAGGAAATGATGCCAATCATTTCATGCTACACACTCTTCTACAAAATGAGCCTTGGATTTTATTAAGTTATTGCTCAGTACAACAGAAACACACAAATGTTCCTGTCAACCAGACAGAGTAAGGGCTTTGATTCCATTCCTCTTCAAAAGCAAAAGAACTCTATGACCCGAAGAGAAACCAGAGTAGCTGCACATTTAGTTCTATTAAAAAACAAAAAACCCACCCTTTCAAAACGAGAAATCTTCATGGTCTTAAGTGTTGCAGCATCAAGCATCACAGGGGGTCCAAGTTCAAATACATTGCGAAGGAATTCATTTGTCTAGAATAAACAGAGAAAGAGGTAAAGTCCAAGTATCTATTTTACTGTATAACAGTGAATTGACTACAGAGGTTATGATAAGAAGTGGAGTGGTCTGTTTTCTCAGTATGAAAGTAAAGTGTTTTCTAATACCCTAAACCCTAGGAAACAACATGAAGCCGTGTGCTTTCAGAAAGCACCAGTTATGTTCCAGCAGACTTTTCTGCTTTCTAATACATGCATGCATCCCGGATATTCAACTAACTTCAAAAGTTAGGCCAGTCCTGTGACTCCACCCAGATCCTCAATTAAAAGCAAGGATTTCACTCACCTGCAAGTGGTACTGCATCCCTGATCCAAGAACCTCCTTAAAGGTGTCATAGGTATGTTTTTTGACCCAGCTATCAATATACATGCGTTCAGGACCAAACTTAACAGTTTCTGTTGGAAAATCCCGTTCCTATACAACAGAAGAGCCAAAATTACCACACACCCTAAAATGGCCCAAACACAATTTCTTCTTTTGGGGGGGGAAGATTTATTTATTTATTATGTATACAGTGTTCTGCCTATACGCATGCTTGCAGGCCAGAAGAGGGCACCAGATTTCACTATGGATGGTTGTGAGCCACCATGTGGCTGCTGGGAATTGAACTCAGGACCTCTGGAAGAACAGCCAGTGCTCTTAACCGCTAAGCCATCTCTCCGGCCCCACAATTTCTATGTTAAAAAAATACTGAGGTAAAGGGAACAGTATTTGGAACTGGTACTTAAGATGTGGTCAGGCTAGTAACTACTGTCCCAAGTGCAAGTGAATGGGAACCCTTGGAATTGTATAAACTTGATGACGACTAATATATTAGTAACAGAGTAACACAGTTTGAGTATCTTAAAACTTCAAAAGCACTTACAAAATGTTAAAAGGTCAAATGTTTTGTACTGGTCTAGGATGGGAGGAGAGGTTGCCAAACAGAAAGAAATGGCACAAGGTAAGGAGTGAACTGATGGGCAGCTAGAACAGGTTAACAGATCCCAGAGGAGAGAAGACACAATCAGGAGTTCCAAGAAACCTCAGCTCAGCTGGGTTTGTTAAGAAAATGAAGCCAGGTGCAGCAATGCACACCTAGAGTCCCAGGAAGGCTGAGGCAAGAAGACCTGGAGCTCAGTTGCATCCTGGATAAGATGTAAGGAAGGAGAGGAGAAAAGGGAAGAGGGAGGGAAGGAGAGAGAATGTGTGTGTCAAAGGAAACTGGAGGAAGAACATGAATTCTATCTGGACTTACATGACTTGTCATTTTAGCAATTAGCCGCTTAGAATCTATTTTGTGACCTACAAAATGAAGCCACCTGTAAGTCAGTCTTTATAGGTGTAAGAGAAAGCATGTCTATGAAGTGACACCCTGGAAATCAAAAATAGCGACACTAGGGCTGGAGTGACGGCTCAGAGGTTAAGAGCACGGACTACACTTTCAGAGGCCCTGAGCTCAATTCCCAGCACCCACATGGTGGCTCACAACTATCTGTAATGAGATCTGGTGCCTTTTTCTGTGTACATATAAATAAATAAATATTTTTTAAAAAATAGGGACACTATTCTTTATAATCTGTTAAGATATCAGCGTTTACTTATCCCTGACCTTAGGCTCTTCTCCTTCCTAACAATAGCTGAGCTCCTCTGCTTCATACAATTCCAATCCTTCCTTCCCTTTCTCCTTTCCCTCATCTCCTCTGTTTGTGTGTACACACATGCACCAGTGTGTATACAGAGGCCAAAGGGCACCAATGTAAGTCCTCACCTCACCTCCCACCTTGCTTGAGATTAGGATTACTCATTTGTTGTATGCCACTGCATAAAGCAGACTGGCTGGCCCACGAGCTTCCAGGGATTCTCCTGTCTCACTGTAGGAGCACTGGGACCACACACAGGCATTTGCTACATGGGTTTTGAGGATTCAAATGCAGGACCTCAGGTCCTCACAATTACATCACAGCAGATGCTTGTACCCACTAAGCCATTGCACCAACCCTCATTTTTATTTTTACTAGCTATTCTCATGGTTCCCACTCCCACATTTTCACTAGTAGCTACAACACAAAACAAAGTTACAAGCTGTTCACACCACTCCAGCTGCCAACTCTGCCTGCCTTTCCACTGTAGCCATGCCTGTTCAAGATATTGGGGACACATCTCTTATTCACCCCTCACCTTCCAAGCCACTCTGACCTGGCTTTCCTCCCAGTGCTTCTTGGTCTAGCTTATATTTCTCATATACATATCAAGTTGGTTGACTCTTGAATATGTATCTGTTCTCAAAACACCAGCCCTACAGATAATAACCTGAGACTTTTAACAAGAAAAACCTCTTACTCATCAACCAAAATGGCCTTCTCCAAGAGACTACCCTCATCCATCCTAGCTCATTTCAGTCTAGCACACTAACCCTAGAGGTTTCTAGATCAGCTGACCGCTGTGTGATTTAGTGACCCCAGGAAGAACCTAGGTTTTATTACATTGGATTTCTAGCACCCGGTCTTTCCAGAGATCGCAGAACCTCAAAAAGCACAGAACGTTCACAGAACTCACTGTCTGGTGTGAGGTGGAAAGTAAAATGCCACCTTCACCACCACAGTTGTCTTCTTTTCTCCAGTGTGGTGGTATGCTACTCAGACCTTCACATATGTTAAGGACGGACTCTAGCAAACACTGTCCTCAGCCCTCTTCAAACCTACATAAAGTGCTTTTGCTTTCTAAGAATCCTTCCCTTACACTGTTAAACCCTGCTCTGGGGTTTCAATGAGGAAATTCTTCTGAGCAAAAGTGAAAACAAAGCAACCAAATGATGCAGATGTCAAGTTCAGCTCAAAACAGCCTCATCTGAGTGAGCGGCTGACTGTCCTGGCACCGCAGAAGCCTACCTCCACGGCCCGCAGGACGTCTCTGAAGACGGACCGCTGCTTCCTCTTGTCCACTTTGGCACGGTGCTTATTGCCATCTGTAGCCAGAGCCCGGAGCATCTGGGTCAAAGACTCCATGTCTTCATAAAAAAAGTCCTGATCAAGGAAAGAGATTTCATTAATTTCTCTTTTACAACATCTTCTAGAATTAACAAATAGCCTACCTCTGAAACATAAGTTATAAAGCAACGATTTTGCTATTCATGGAGATTTGTATATGTGCAGACTAATTTTAATATCTGCACATATAAACAGGCAGATATTACATAAAAATTCAACTCCAAGACATACTACTGCAAAACAGCATTTTCCTCCCACGTATAAACCAGCTGCCTTAGAGAAGCACATGCTGGGCTGTGCACAGGACCTGGGCTTTCAAAGTTCAGCAATATAGATTTGAGTGCCAACAGCATCTGTTCTGACTAGATGGTCACAGACAACCGCCTCTCCAAAATACAACCACCTTTAGTTCAGAGGTACAGTTAGGCAGCAGCCATTTTTCAGAAGATGTCATTTCTATTCACGGCCATTGTCTCAAATAAGCAGTAAGACACAGCAAGAAACATGGTTCAATAATTAAATTTAAAGCAAGAAGCTACTTTAATCCCTTGGGGGTTGGTTGGACTGAGGGGAAGTTAAGAGCTTCTTTGCTAACCTGAGGATACATTTATGATGTCTCTTTATTTGGGGTGTTTTCATTCCTGCACTCCATTTTACAATCACATTAGAAACATTTACAAGATGATTCAACTCATTGAGTACCAAGACTTGAGCAGGCAGTTATTATAAAAATAAGGTCAGGTGAGCAACCACAAGTTCTAGTTGTTCTGTTATTTATGTTTCCAACAGATGCAATCATTTAAATATTTAACCTATTAAAATAAGCAGTTCTGATTCTGGATACACACACACACACACACACACGCACACGCACACGCACACGCACACACACACACCACACACACATATACACATACAAAATCATTGAATCTCAGAGTTTAAGTGTGATTTCTTTTACTGTCTAAAATGTAAAATGATATGCTACTGGTAGAAACAAACTGGAAATCAATGTGATAGTCTCACTTTTAATCTTTTAATCTGTCAATCTGATTTTAGTGCTGGTATTTCAAATTATCTTTATTTAACTCTGCCGACAAATTTCCAATACTCCAATGAACTTATGCCTCTTACATACCACACCCACCTGTAAAATATACATAACTAAGTCAGACCAAAGTTATACTACCTTTATATTTAAATCCCAAGAAATGTGATTGTATCCTAAGGCGATACCAATTTACTTCTAAGAAGGGTATAGTTCAAGGACTTCTAATTTTCCACCCAATATTTTACCATCTTGTTCTCTTACTTTTTAAAGAATGTATGGAGATTTTTCAAATCTATACAGACAAACCAAAAATTTAAGGAATCCAATACATTATCTTAATTGAATCCAAGAACTGCAAGTCATTGCCGGTGATTTTCAACTGTGAAGACTACACCTCCAAGGGACACTGGTTTTGTCTGCAGATAGTTGGGTTTTAACATTAGATATCACTGAATACCCCACAGCACACTAGAAGCCTTTAGTGCACACATCACAAACCTTATCAGCTCTTATCACCAGCAGTGCTGAAGCTAAAACACCCTAGTACAATCTGTGCAATGGGAAAAACTCAATCTAAGGACAGCTGGTCAGTCACTAAGCTCAAGACACAACTAAACTTTGGAAATACAAACGCCTAACACGAAAATCTCCAGTGTGAGCATTAAAAAAAGAAAATGCAATACATGCCCCAAAGGCATCCAATCAACAGCATCAAAAGCTACTTCTTCTAGCTCAGGATATAATAAACTGTACACCCTGAATAGACACAAAATGAACTCTGGAGATACAAACAAGTCAGTCATCATCTATACAACAGTCCTCATCAGAACTGCAAGTGTTTTATCTGTACCCTAACTTCTAATAAATAAATAAATACATCTATACATGGTTCTAACAAACACTGCCCAATAAATTCTGAAGCACGAATTATTACATATCAATATTCTAGCTTTAGAGGGATTTATATAGAATTCACATTTGGTTAAAAAGAAAAAATGGAAGCAGTTAAAACCACTCACATTTGAGAGACGTATAAAAATTAAAGTACTATGTGCAAATATACCTATTAATCTGTAATGGCCCTTTCTATTATTAAATAGCCTGCTTAGTCTTAACATAATCTGAATACAAAAAGTGGCCAATTAACAGCTATCATAAAATACTGTATTTCAAAAGGCAAATGGAATTAGGGCAAAATGAAATAATAAGAACTTCTTGAAGAGAGTAGGCATAGGGCAAAAGTTTACTACCAGTAACTAGTGTTTTGGTATAGAAATCACATCAACACTGACTGTAAAAATGAAGCCAGCCTAGGCCCGAGACAGCTGCCTGAATAAAAAAATTGCCTGGTATAGTTTAATGGCAAACACCTGTCTAGCATGCACAGGGCCCTGGGCTTGACCCCTTATACCACAGGGAAGATCATGCAGGAAGCCTACATTAAAACAGAATTTGATCCCTCCTCAACTCTCCCAAGAGCTAAGCATGATATCTAGAATGGTTTTGCCCGGCTCGACTGGAGCACAAAGACTGTACTACTTTAACCCCCACCGAGGCAGAACACTTTTGTCAAGGAATAACGGTCAGACTCCTACCTACAAAGGCAAGGAAGAGTGAGCTGCTCTTTCCCAAGGAGAGTGCCTAAGGTATCAGACTTGACCCCAAGGAGCTTTTAGTCACTGGTTTAACCTTCAGTCTCATTCCGAATGGTACCATCTCCACTGTCAGGTCAGATGGAAATGAGCAGGGAGAACTGGAGAGTCCTACAAGCTGACCTACTTCCCTGCTGTATGTTTTGACCAGAACATCACACGCCTCTGCTGGTTTGTTACCCTAGTTCTTAAGGCTACTAGTAAGTAGATGCTGCTGGAAAGAAACCAATCACAATCCAATCAACATTTTACACTAAAGGCTACTTACCATTTACCCTGAACCACTTACACAACTGTATGACATACTCAACTTTTTCCATTTAAAGATGAGGACACTGAGGAACAGAAGCTATCCAACATCAACTAGCAAGGGTGGTAGAAAGGTGTGCCCTAGCAGCATGGCTCCAGAGTCCACGCTACCCACACAGACATAGAGCAAGCACACAGTAAGATGGGAGAGTACTCAAAGGACGAATAATTCCTAATTTCAACTTTTAAACCATCACCAATATCTAACCAACTCATTCTTCAATATCTGGTGAAGCCAGTTCCTTAGAACCTGTTTCCACGGTTCAAGCATCATCATCACTGCATCATTTCCACATGAATAATACCATAGAACAATTATGTTAGCAAAAGGTTCTGAATAATTAAATTCTACCCATTTGCTCTGCTCTAAGAATTATTTTAACTCTGCCTATGCAACTTATCAACCTGTTTTTAACTAACTTTTTTTTTGCAGTACTGGGACCTTGCTCACACTAAGTAATTGCTATACCACAAAGCTGTGCCCATAGCCTTGATTTAATTAACTTTAAAAACACTGTAACTACCCATATGTAAAAAAGCTTATTAAATTTCCTTGTCCACTGACAAGTACTTATATCATACCAAACACATCCAGTCAGAGGACAAGTCAGACCTCGGTGGTACATGACATTTATAAAATGTAAACAAGTAACATATAATCGAAACTTTAGCTGCATTATCCCTTCACTTTTTTTTTTTAAGATTTATTTATTATGTATACAGTATTCTGCCTGCATGTGTCCCAGCAGGCCAGAAGAGGGCATTAGATCTCATTACAGGTGGTTGTGAGCCACCATGTGGTTGGTTGCTGGGAATTGAACTCAGGACCTCTGGAAGAGCAGTCAGTGCTCTTAACCACTGAGCCACCTCTCCAGCCTCTAACCCTTCACTTTTAAGGTGCATTTCAGAGGGAGTTAAGGACACTCCCATTTCTAGCCAGTAGAGGGATGCGCCTGGTTAATTATAATTATAATTCAGTAAACTGAAACTGCTCAATCTGAGTTCAGTTTCTCACATAAGCAAAATCCTGGGCTGCTTCTAGGTTTAGTTTACTTTCATTCCTACCTGCTACCTTCCTAACGAAAGGGATGGGCTACCACCATGTGCGTTCAGTAACAATCAGTGAAAAAAGGAGGCTTTGAGACAGGATTTCTCTGTGTAGCCCTGGATGGCAATGAAGAGACCCACCTGCCTCTGCCTCCCTAGTGCTGGTATCAAAGGTTGTGTGCCGTTATGCCTGGCTCAAGGTCATGAATTTGAAGGAGAAAAAAGGAATACATGAGAGGACTAGGAGGGAGGAAAGGGAAGGAAGAAATGTTGTAACTGTAATTACAAAAATAAATATTTTTAAAGGCATCTATTAAGTAACTCAAGGTTAGAAATAACATCTGTTTAGCTACTAATTTCCCACAAATTTGAGTTTCCTTACTGAATTTCTTTTCATTTATTGTTATGACAATAAATACCTACAGATTGTGATAGGCTAAAAGCTGTTCCTCAATTTTATTTTATTTCAACTTTTTTCCTTTACTTTTATGTGTATGAGTGTTTGTTATATGTTGTGCATCACGTGTGCCTGGTGGCCACAGGTGTCAGAAGAGCACATGGATTCCCTAAGACTGGAGTAACAGAAGGTAGTATACAGGTGCTGGGAATCAAACTCAGATCCTCTGAAAGAAGTACTCTTGACCTCTGAAGCCATCCCTCCAGCCTGTCCCTCAACTTGGAATGCCAGCACATTACGTGAATTAATATCTAGGGACAAACTCACCTTTGCAGTGGCAATACAGATTATGAACTAGGGTTATCAAATTATCTCAGAAAGCCAAGAAAAAGGGCTTCTGCAACATGGGACTTTCTGGGGCAAAGTCTAACACAGTACCAGTCTCAAGGCCAACTGGGACAGCTAGTCATCTATTTCACATATAAATATCCTAGAGGATCCAGCCACAGAAATTAACATCTGCATGCGGACTGTAGGCAGGACACAGGTAACAATAACAAACTCTATCTCAGCCCAGATCTAGGTTGACTGGTATTTCACCCATTTGTCTTTTATTATAAAGCATCACATGCCAGGAGTACTGTTAAAATATCAAGTATTTGTGAAGAGCACACCATTCCCTAATTTCAGTTTTACAGACAGCAAGTAAGTTTCTACCAACCCTCAGGTTATACTCTCAAAGCCAATCAGTCACAAGTTCTCAGGTGACCAGCCTATAAATTTATTATCCAATTCCCAGTTGTGACAGTGCCAATGGAGGAATGGTCCTTGTGCATTCCTCCTGCCCATTAGATACTCACACTATCCATTCCTCTGGCCAACTCAAACAGAAGTGCCAAAGATTCGCCAGCAGCAATTCTCATGTTTACATCATCACAAGAAAGGAGGCTTGGAAGTTTATGGAAATGCCTAGAAAATAGTCATTACTTTATGAGTACAACCAGTTATGTCACTTAAATGGCTTGTTTGTTTTTAACAGAAAAAAAAAAAAAGAAACTAAAAGGTGGTTGGAAAACTGGTTCAGTCACTGAAGAGCACTTGCTGCTATTTTTGCAGAGGACTCAAATTTGGGTCCCAGCACACACTTCAGGCAACTCACAACTGATTTTAACTCCAGTTCCAGGGCATCTGACAAGCCTCTGCTGGCCTCTGTGGACACCGGTACTCAGATGATTAACATACACACACGAGCCCACATACATGAATCTTTTTTAAACATGCCACTAGGGTTGTAGAGTGTTCACAGCACTGGCTGCTCTTCCAGGGGACCCAGGTTCATCCCATGCACCCACATGACGACACTCAACCATCTCCAGTTCTAGGGACCCGAAGCCCTCTTCTGGCCTCCAGGGAGACTGCACTCACGTGGTATACAGACATACATGCAGACACCCATACACGTAAAATAATTTTAAAAGAAAAAGAAAATAAAAATACATACAGTTCCAGCTTTTTCTTCACTTCACTGATTGGGCATATGGTCAGTAATAAGGTCCATGCAAGAAGGGAGCTGATGTGGAGCCCTATATTAGGGCTGCTGCAGATAACATTAGCATCTTTCTCTTTAAGATAGGACTTGGTGAAAATAGCTTCCAAGCATTCCAAAGTTGAATACAGCTCCTAACAGAGAAGAATGTGAAGTAAGACTAGAACTCTCTTCAATCAAAGATAACAGCATTAACTGGAATTGAAGATTACTCTGCTTACAGTGATGTCATCTGTGGCAATAAAACAGCAAACCCCAAAGCAAGTTGCACACTGGGAAATAAAAAAGGAAAATAGACATTAATGACTGTTACATGAATACACCCGTTTTTAAAACTCAATGTGAACTTTTCTCTACTACTTCCCTGCACTAGGTCCCACACACAGCAGGAGACTGGCAAAGAAAGAAGAGTGGACTAGAGTCGGGACAAGAGGGATTTAGTCCAAGCTCTGCTATCAACTTTGCAAGACTTTAGGAAAGTGACTGTTCCTCTTGGGTCTTCCTCCTTTACCAATTCATAAAACTAGAGGGAACAATGCACACAGATCAGCTTCCACGAAGCACAAAGCAGAAATCTAGTCAAGTTCAAGTAATTCTCACAACTAGAGAATTGAAGGGCATGCTCAACCCCAAGACAGACTAAGTACTTCACAGGCCAGACTCCACAGAGGTCTGTATTTACCCAAATGTAGCTTTTCCTAAGGACATAACCTAGCACACATTAGTGTCTAAACTACTGTTTAAGCTCTAGTCAGTCACTCCATTACTGTCCCAGTAATCCAATATCTAATATGTGTGTACAGTAAGGTAAAGCAATTGCTCAAATGGAACACTCAAGCATGAAAGAAAATGTCATAAACTGCTCAGTTTAAGACAAATGAGAGTAAGATATTAATTAAATCCTATTACTTATAGCTGGTTGTCATGTCTGGATAGATCTGTAAATTTTACATACTTACAGTTTGCCTAGCCTGGATACTAGCTGTCCCATCACAAATGATTTTTTTTAGGACTGGTCCAAGAGTCTTTAAAATCTCTTCACTCTCAAATCCAGGGCCCAACTGAACACAAAGAACAGATGCCAGGGATGCAGCTGCACGCTGCTCGTCACTCTTTCCTGGAGAGGAGCAGGGATACAAGCAAGACAGTTTATTTCAGTAGCTTCATCAAGACAGTAGTCTTACAAAAATTTCAATTATAAGGTAGCATCTATATTCATGAAACCCATACTGTGCTTCAGGCTTATGCTAGAAAGAGACAGGCCTCACTCAAATCCTAGATCAACACTTACTAGTCCTTTACTTAACTACCCCAGTTCTCCAGACAGATTTCTATAGATAGACCGGCATCCATCTTAAGGGAGTGTTGTATTGACTGGCAAAGGCCTGTGCTTCATCACTCGCACAGCATAAGCAGCCCTTAGCTTGACCTAAGCATTGCTTATTTATGGGCATGTGCAAGGTCCCACACTTCTGATTATTTTAACAAAATAAGGGACCAAGTAAAAGGTTCTTTCTACATACAGATAAATGCTGATCATCTTTTAAAGAAGCATATGTACTACGTTTGGGTAAATACTTTTATTTTTGAGACAGGGTTTCACTATGTAGTTCTGGCTGGTCTATAACTTGCTATGTAGACCAGGCCTGCCTCAAACTCAGAGAACCTCCTGTTGTCTCTGCTAGGATTAAAGATCTACACCACCTTGGCTGGCCTGAAATAAAGTTATTATCTAAGAAACTTATAAAATATGTATATTGAAATGGGGTTTTTAAAGCCACTTTATCTAGCTACCACTATGGGAGAGGGTATCAACATAATTTATACACTTTAAAAAGAAACTGCTATCCCAAACACAATTGGTTCCGCTTTCAACTATAGCAGTCATACAGAACTAGAGCTACCTGACTTCCTAGCCATGTCCTTGTTCAATGGGAGAGAGCTGATAAAGAGCTGCATTGATAAGCAAGCTTGTTTTCACCAAGGCAAAATGAGACTAAAATCTGTTCCTGAGGAGCCAACCAATGTGGTCTGATTTATTGTTACTATGGGAGGAAGGGGGCTGGCACCAAGACACACATGTGAAGGTCAGGGAACAATTTGGAGGGGTGATTGTTTCAACCATATTTTGAGACAGAGGCTTTCAGTTTTGTTATTGAGCTGCTCACATATACTCCCATTCTGTCTTCCATCACAGCAATGCTCAAAGTAGATTTGAGTGTTGCACCCAGTTTTACGAGGGTGCCAGGAACAAATTTGGGTCACTAGGATTTCTACAGCAATCACTTTACTACAGAGCTACCTCCCCAGGCCTCCACCTTGTTTTTGTGAGACAAGGTCTCTCCTGGCCTGGAGCTTACTTTTAAAAGGATTCTTAGGATGAACTCAGGTCCTCATTCATACATTTTACCTAGTATTTCTGCAGCCCTTTCTCTTTATTCTTAGAAATGTCATCTTTTACAACAGGAATTCCTGAATTCCTAATATACAGTTATATAACTAAATATGCCAGGGATATCCTAAAAATGGTGTCATTTTAGTGTACAACTGTTATTTTAAGTGCAAGGGGAAAACTGAGCTGGATTCTTATACTTGCCCATGTTTAGAAAAATGAAGATGTCTTTTGAAATCACACTTCCCAGTTACAATCTGAGGCTTTCATTCCCTCCTATGCAACCTGAGAATGGCAGTTACCTCTTCTGGGATAACAAAGAATAACAATCTAGCCGTTTCTACTTTCAATTTGTTTATTAGCAAATGTGACTGCAAGAAGAGAGCCAACTCCTAATTCACTCTGCACAGGTCTGGAATTACCTTTTTTCAGACAGCGCTCAATGCTATCAGTTAAAGTCATTCTTCTCTCCAGAACAAACTCATACAGCACTTTGGAAGACAGTGCATTTTTAACACCTTCAAGAGCTGCCTGTCTTGTCTTTGCACTGTTTAAAACACAATTGAAAAGAAGGAAGATCTGGTTAGGAGGGTGCTAACAAACCAATGGCTTTTGAAGACATTAGCTCTATCCTCCAGTCACCAGGCTCCAACTATCTTTCAATAACATGCCTGTCACCCACTGTCATCTCAAATGACAAGCTTTTAGGCGCTGTGCTCTCTCCCACAGCACTTCCCTTTGTTGGCAACCACAGCTATACATGACTTTGCACTAGCCTGTAGTTTCAATGAGTGAGACATGCTATTTACATATTTTAGTAAACTCACGCTATTATAGTCCACTCTACCCCTTTAAGCCAAGCTCTTGTTATCTGTCCAGCCAGTCTCCAACTCCTGAGCCCAAATGAATGACTCACATGTCAGCCTCCACTCAAGTATCTGGGATCAGAGACACAAACCACCATTCACAAATAAATTCATAATTTTTTAAACACTGTATTAGTCTAGTACTCAGACCTACATCTTCTAGGCTTCCTATTGCCATCTAAAGACACCATCAAGAAAATTTACCATGACAGTTTTCACGCCCGTAACAAGTTTAGTAGACAAGCAACTTAAAGCAATTTGTCATTTTGTTTTTGTTTTTTGAGACAGGGTCTCTCTGTGTAGCTTTGCGCCTTTCCTGGAACCCACTTTGGAGACCAGGCTGGCCTCGAACTCACAAAGATCCGCCTGCCTCTGCCTCCCGAGTGTTGGGATTAAAGGTGTGCGCCACCACCACCTGGCTGCAATTTGTCTTTTTTAAAGATCAACTTTTAAATACAACAAATCAATTTCAATTTTATATATATAATATATACATTATATATATATATATATATTATACACACACACACACTATTAGAACAATCATACCACCACACTAAAAGGCCAAAGCCATGTCACATCATCCAAAGGAAACAAATCAAGCTTCAGAAAAACATACTGCTGTGTCAGAGAGATACACAAACTAAAGTAACTGATTAGAATCACCCAGAATGGAAAGCTTTAACATCTCTTACCTCTTATCAAGAGTTAGGTCAATTAATCCCTTCAATTTGTACTCTAAGTCTTCTTGAGTTCCTTCCTCATCGAGGACTTCTGGTCCTACAGAATAGAAACCAACACTGTGACCTAAGAAGGAAAAGAGCAGATTGGCAAGAGGGACACCACAGCTCACACATCCCCCACCTACACCATCTCTGTGCGGCAAGTCCCAAGTTACATTGGAACTCCTTCCTACCATCCTCGGCGAAACTGGAAGGGTCGCTGCAGCCACTGCAGTGACTCATGGTCTCGATGGACGCGTCTTCATCACTGAAAGGCTGGACTGTCCGATGCGGGCCACCTATTAGGGAAGAGGAAAGAGACAGACCATTTTTTTCCATCTTTTTTTTTTCTTTGCTATATATGCAAATATTTGACTTGGGAATTCTGAAGCTTACTTAAGAGCTATCCAGTAATAAAGTAAAACTTTTAGTAAAAGAATATACGTAATGTTCCTAAAACACACCAATTCACCTAATCTATACTTCAGAAGGCCAGCTTATTTTAAAGTTGCTTCATATTGTGAAGCAACTTTAGAAATGTTATCATCTAACAAAATCTGGTAAGATGAAAATTACTTCCCAAACTAACTTCAAATCATGAACAAAGTGAAAACAGAGTATCATACAGCAGTTATATTTCCCAATAAGAATAACTAGTTTTAGTAAACATTAACTGTAAAGTAAATGTCTTCTTGTTCAGAGATATCTTAAAGACAAGTACAGTTGAAAAGAGGCAGTTTTAAAGGTAACGAGAGAGAAGCAGCAGAAGTTTCTGATTTGATATGTTACCCAAAAAAAAAAAAAAACCCACCACGTTCCCTCCCCCCTTTAAGTCAGGGTCCCACTCTGTGTAGCCTGGGCTGCCTTGGAGCTCACTATACAGGCAAAGCTGGCCTTAAATTCACAGCAATCCTTCCACTTCAGCCTCCTGAGTGCTGGGATTACTGGCATAAGAATGATGCATAATTAAGGTAAAATTACATGGTGGGGAAGAAGGCATGTGTTGTGTGTTATGTAAACTGTAGATCAGTCTTGGCTGTCCATCCTTGGATTACACCTTGTTTGAGACAGGGTCTCAATTTTGACGATTTGACAGCATGTACAGCAGGTTTGCTGGACTACAAGCTTCTGGTGAATTCTCCAACCTCCATCTCTCCATAGGAGCACTAAGATTACAGATATGTACTACCATCCTGGCTTTACAAGGGCTCAAGGATTTGAACTCAAATCTCATGTCTCCAAAGTTGTTTACCCACCAACCTATTTGCCTATTAAATAAGTTAACTAAAAGAAAGAAACAAAAGCTGTGGCTGCATACACTTTTAATTCTATTACTTGGAAGACAAAGGAAGAAGCAAAGGTCTCTGAGTCTGAGGCTAGCCTGGTCTACATACGGATAGTTCCAGGCTAGCCAGGGTTATATAGTAAGATCCTGTCTCAAAGCACAAATAAAAGATTTCAACCATATCCAAAAGTTTAAAAATACCAATGCTACTACCAAGGAAAAGAAAAAAGAAATTTAACAAACATTATTTTAAACTTCATCAAAGAAAAAAAATCATAATTTAGGGTTCTCCCATTAACTTAAAAATTATGAAATCCTGAATTTTTTAATTACTCTGAGTCCTGAGTTAAAATGTGTCTCAAACCCTGACCATCAAGTTTGCAGAGTAGCCTGATTTACCTGAATCCAATTTCCTTGTTGTATTAGTAAAATCAAAGACAACATCAAATATGAAGTTCCTGTAATACTGGTGTTTTTAAATAAATAAGAGTGCATGCACTCCACAAGAGAACTGCTAGGATTACACCTAGGCAGAGCACAGAAAAATGAACAGAAACTAGAAACAGAGGGTCTTTTCACTCACTCTCCAACTCACCTAACCTCTTTTGATACCTATTATGCACATATTTTTCCTACTTACTTTTATGTAAACAAATTAATGTACATCTATTTGCAACCTTACAGAAATATATTTCAATACTAAGCGTAACACAACACAATCATATCACTCAGGAATGTAGCAAGTAACATGTCATGAAGTATCGTGATTATGCAATCATCTTACTATGTATGATACACTGATGTAAGTCTATTCTCTAGATGTATATAATCTTTTTTTGCCAATCAATTCCCAACAAAGACTGGAGGAAAAGGGAAAGTATCAAAAGTCCATAATAAGTATATTTGGTTATTAATTATATCATTATGACAAGCTGTAAGCAAATATAGATCAGTGGGCATTACATTTGATTGCTTATCTGTAGAACTGCAATTTTTCTGAAACATTTTAACATATAATTATTAGTACTCTTTTTTTTTTTTTTTTTGGAGACAGGGATTCTTCTGTGTAACCATACTGGCTATCCTGGAACTCACTCTGTAGACCAGGCTGGCAATGAACTCTGAGATCTGCCTATCTCTGCATGCACCACCACCACCTGGCCTATTAACACTTCTATATACACATAATCATTATTAATACTTAACCTTAGATGTGAATAAATAAATTCCTCATAAAGAAAAATCAAGTTCCTTTTTCTTTAAAATATCTACTATTTGTTACTTTACTTTTATTTACTGGTTTCAGTTTTTGGTCAGCCAGTCTGATTTTGCAAGCCAATCACCATATAACCCAGGTTAGCCTTCAACTCCTGCCAATATTCCTACCATCCCAGCCTCTCAAATTCTAGGATTAATGGGTGTTAAGTTTATTTTTTAAATCCTCTAAAATTTTAAGCCTGTTAAAGAGTTGGGCTAATTTGCTTTTAAATAAGGGTTGCCTTTTTTGAAACCAATGCAGAGAAGTTAGCAAAATTGTAAATGAACAAGTGACCTTGAAATCTGCTTGCCTGATGCCAAAGCAACTTGAATCAAATAAGAAAGCAGAGAATAGGTGAAGCAAAGATGCCAAAAGTTCTTAACCACAGTGCTTAGGAGAAAAATAAACACCAGCCTATTTCTGGATCTTCCTCATGACAAATTATGCTAACAGCTGAGTATATTCTGAATAATCTTACCATATTTACATACAAGCCAATGTCATTTTAAAACTTCGTATTTGTCCTGTTTTTATGAGTATTCTTACACAGCTTTAAGGTCCTGTCTCTTAACTAACTAGTTTAAGTTTCATGATTGAAGAAGATTAAAAAAGCAAGCTGGCAAGATGGCTCAGGAGAAAAGGTGACAGCTACCAAGCCTATTCACTTGAGTTTATCAATCCCTGAGACCCACAGAGAAAAATGCCTCCACATCAGTATCTTGGTGTGTTAACACACACAAATAAATACATGCATTTTCTAAAGCATGGAAATTCATCTTGTAAAAATGCCTGACATCTAGGTCAAACTTACCTTGTAATCTTGTAATCCAGGTGTCAATACTGAGCTGGCATGCTAGACATTTGAAGTCCTCATTTCTCAAAGGCTTACTATCCAAACTTTTTTACTTAAAAACCCTGTCTTTCATGTTAAATCTGGTGGCTTTACATCTGCAATCCCTGCAATCAGAAGGCTAAGGCAGGAGGATGCCTTAGTTTGAAACCAGCTCAGGCTACACTGAATCCCAGGCCAGGCTAGTGCTTACTGTGTAAATACAGACCTATGAGAGCAATTTTCTCAGCTTCCTAGAACTCCCTCCCCATTTACTGAAAAAGGGGACTATACATAAAAACCAATTAAACTAACTGAAGAGTTGGCTCCCTCGTTGGTTGTACAGGAGATGCACCTGCTCTGTCATCTACACATCAATAGAAGTGGTTTCTAAGAAAAACTTTTGATAATTCCCTTTCTCTGAGCCAACTATTTATTAAGTAAGATATACACATGTGACTAAATAATAAAAAATTACAGGAAAGCATTCTCATGAAGTTCCACTTTTATAACTTTCAGAGGTAACTTTTATGTTAACAATGTCAAAGCTTACAGTTTTTTTTTTACAAACAAGTCAATTACTTTCCATTTGTTTATAGATGCTTAAAAAAATCAATTTTTAGTGCTTGTACTAGATATGCTAGCATCCAGTGTTTAAATCTATCTTTTCCATTAAGGAGTTTAAAAGACAGCAGCGATGAAGTCTGAGACAGGTCAAATAAGCCTCAGGGAAAAACGTGTCCTAGGAAAGGAAGAAGGCTTGGCAGGAAAGCACAGAAAGCAAGGGCTTCTATGCGGCAGAGGCCACTTTTAACACTACTCCCATTTCCAAAATGTCAGTGTTTCTCCATTATTTCATTTTTCAAAAAAGTAAACTTTAACAAAAGTAGTAAGACTCTCCCAGAAAGAACTCAAGATTTTATTCAGGAGGGAAAGCTTAACCAGAGGTAAGCAGTATCCTCGATTCAACCACAACTAGACGAAATGAACAGTGTTTGCTAACTTCAGAATGAATTTCACCGTGCATTCAGGGGGAAAAAATTATCTAAAGAAAAGTTTGAATTTGTAATAATCTATCCTCAGTCAGGGTTTAACGCATGATCTGGCTTCTCCAAGCCCTGTTCCACGATGCCAGTTTCCAATATTTAACAAGAAAACTGGTCATTTACTTTTCAAATGAACAAATGTATAACATTCGAGTGATCAGAAAGTAGCAACTGTCACCAAACACCGTCTGGGGATATTCCAATATTCAACTCTATAATCTTAACCAATTACTTAATGAGATAACTACCCGGTTTAATATTACTCTACTGGCGTTGTGTGCAGACTTGTAGAAGGGACCTTCGGCTGCAGTCACCTGTTTTTCTCTCTTAACCATATGTTAAGTAAGTAGAGAATTATGCATTCAGTTCAACAATTATCCCTCCAGGAAGAGCTTCCATTTGGCATGGAAGAAAACAAACAAAAAAACGAAACAACACTATCCCTAACTTTCCGCCAACTGCAAACCTCGGCTTCTCACCATCTCTGCCACTGCATGGAACCTAAAGAATGCAGCACAAAGGAGAACGCGGTCGCCTAGGCTGGTGGCACAAGGGCTGTGGGGGCTCCTGGTTCCGGCAGGGACAGGGTTAGGCGTGGGAGCCCCGCTTGGGGTGGGGCGCCGGCCCCGGCTTCCGACGCCTCCACCCCGCCTAGGGAAGACGCGGGACGCGCAGGGAGGCAGCGGGATGGAAGCCACTCGCGCCTGTGCGTCACCCCGGCCGCAGCGCGCAAAGCCCAGGCCGCGTGACACAAAAGCCGGTCCAAACCCGCCGGACGTTTGGCACTCCCGAGAACTCCATGTTTGGAGAGTCACAGGCAGCGGGCAACAGCGGAAAGCCCCGGGCGCTCCGCCCCATCTCCAGTCCGGACAGGAAGCAAGAGCTTCAAGGATGAGCTAGCTCCAAGTCCTGGTCACCCTTCTCGAAACTCTGCCTCCGGCCTTAGGTCCCACTCCTCCCCGCCCCCAAGGCCGGTGCCCTAGCGCCGCTCCCGCGTGCCAGCCCAAACCGCGCAAGCGCGCCGCCCGGGGCATGACGGGAAGTGCAGTTCAGCCGCACCACGCGCTATGCAGCGGCGGGCGTCCCAAGCGGAAGACCGGACTACAAGTCCCGCCGCGCCCCAGGCCGGAGCCTCCCAGCCGGCCAGCCCGCCGGCTCTCGGCGCGGGGACGCCCCTCACCTGCCGTGGCCGCCGCCGTTGCTGCCCCGGAGCCGCCGCCACCCCCGCCACCGCGGTGGGGAGCGTTCCGCTTCTTGTTCTTCGGCATCGTGGGCCGCCCGGTGCCGCCTACACTTGGAGCTCAGCGAGGATCAGCCGATGGAGCTGCACTGTCTACTCGTGCGTCTGTGCGGCGGGCGGCTGAGAGGCGAGTCTCGGGCTAACAAGAGAGGCGAGGAGCGGCGCGGGTGAGAGGCGGCGGCGGCGGCAGCAGAAATCCCCGTGAAGAGCTGCGAGCGGAAACGATACATGTTTCTCTCTAGCGCGGGAGCGAAGGCGGGGTGGGCCAGACCACGACGCCTTAAGTAGCCAGACGGCTGCTTGTCGTCACCATGCGTGGGCGGGCCTGCATCGCCCGCTGGCCAATCGCTGCAGATCTCCCCACCGGCGTCCACTGGGGCGGCGCCTGCATTCGGACTCCCATTCCCAGAACTCCAATCTGCGCCCCGCACCGGGGCTGCTAGGCCTTGGGGCCGCGCGGAGCTTTGGGAGATGTAGTAGGCAAGAGGGCGCGGCCTTCTCCTCTCTCCTCCCAGTCCGATTGCGTCGTGACCCCCGTCCCTGCCAGGCGCCCGCCCGGGGACTCACCCGAGTAGTCACCACGATGAGCCATGCGGCAACTATGCAGCGTGACTAGCGAGCGTCAGCCTGGAAGATTGCGTGTCATAACCTTTCTCCTGCTAACATGGGGCTTCTTTCTGCCCAAGCCCAACCATACCCGTCCTCTGGGTTTAGGGACGTGTGCTTCCCCACCCTCCAAAAAAGGTGTGCTTTCAGCTGCTTTCAGCTACTTTGGTTGTATTGTTCGCGGGTCTTATAGTCTGGACTAGAATGTCAAAGAACTAGACTGGTGATTCAGTCTCAGATTTCCTTACAGAAATGTGACCTTGATTCCACCTGCCAGTTAGGTCAATATGGATTAAGAGTTTCTGAGAAGTTAGCAGCTGATGTATATATAATCAGTAATCACAACGGGGTTTGTTTTCTCAAGGTGCTCCATAGATTTGTTTTCCCCCGTCACAACATGGGTCTTGTAGGTTCCTATACTGTCCTTATGACAAACCAAACTCACTGATTTGACTCGTGCCAGTGACTCAATCAGAAATCCACCTCTAACGTCACCACCTAAAAGTCCCTCTTGGACCTTAATCCAACTTTAAAAGTCTTTTTCCTCTTCCTCTTTTTTTCTGTCGTATTTTGAATATTCAATGTATTACTATCTTCCCGTGTTCAGCTTACACAATTCTAATTTATTCACAGTTCCTTTTAGTGTCCCCCCAGACACTAATGAAATGAAACCCAAGTTCACAGCTTTATCTCTAGGTACACGTGGCCTCAGTTCATGCCAGGTACCCACGTCATGTTTTATGCCCAGTAAGGCTAATTATTTACTCATGTGTCCTTTGTTTGACTTATACACCTGTGTAAACAGCTGTTCCAAAACTTTACAGATATGCTAAATGCCAACCCTCTTAACTTGGCCCTGTCTCTCTCTCACTGCTTTCCATATATGTTGTTCTTCTCCAGAACCAAACTGGTTTTCATTTCTGGTACACAGCTCTTTTTTTAACTTCGAATTCAGCATTCATTGTTTCCTGTTCTTACAATGAGTGCCCTAACCCCCCATCTTCATCTTAAGAGTTATAGCTGTCTATCCAGACCAGCCCAGATGCCATCACCTTCATGAGGCTTCCTCCTCACAGGTCTTTAACTTTGTAATGCTCTGCCAGCGCCCCCTGTCCCTACTGATCACAAAGATTCGATTTGAAGAGAAACATTGAAGGGTTGCTTTACTTTGTGTACTTCTGAAGAACAAGTAAACTAACTTCACAGAGCGTGGATACCAAACAAGGATGCAGGAGTGGACGCAGGCCCCATTGAGTCTCTTGTGTCTATACAGGCACACCTGAAATCCAAAGGCCTTGGCTCCCGTGAAGGCAAAAGAGCATGCTCTGAGCCAGATGTTATGGGCCTGCCTTAAACCCAGGGCTTTGTGCAAGTTAATCATGTGCTGGACCCATGAGCTGCTAATCTGTAGTACATTTCCAAGCTTTACCTTTTCTTTTTTCCTTTAAAAAAAAAAATCTTGCCAGGCAGTAGCGATGCACACCTTTGATTCCAACACTCAAGAGGCGGAGGCAGGTGGATTTCTGAGTTCAAGGCCAGCCGGGTCTACAGAATGGGTTCCAGGACATCTAGGGCTACACAGAGAAACCCTATCTCTAAAAACAAAAGCAAACAAACAAACAAAATTTCACCATTTTTGTTTACAACTAAAGCTCTCAAAATTAAAAGTTAACACCCTGTGCATGAGCTTTTTAGGGACAGCAGAAGAACCGACCTTGTGCTCCACCTTATCCAGCTGAACTTTGACCCAGTGAACCTTATTGAGCTGGCTACCATCAATGTCTCCGGTCACAAAGGACCCCCGTGCGAAGGACTGCTCACTCAGCCAGCAGGGGGCAGCTTCTGCTGATTTCCCCTGTAGCTTTTTTTTTTTTTTTTTTTTTTTTTTTAAGTTAGTTTGGCAGAATTTCTCCTCTGAAACTGCATGCTTCCCACTGAGCATTTTCTCCAATTCACACACTAGACATATTTATGTTTTCTGGAAAGATTTCAGTAGAGTTGCTGGAACAAAAATTAAGATTTTTCCAACCACTTCCAACTTTAATTGGCTTAGGTACCATGATGTTGAGATCCCACAGCTCTGCCTTGGGGTCAGAGTTCATCTCTAACTAGAGTAGTGCCTGTGAGATGCCCAACTCAAACTAGTCTAGAATTGGACATGATAGTCTTGGCATCTCAAGCTGGACATGGGTTTGTACTTAAAGCATGCTGGCTTAAAAAGAAGCCCAGCTCTCACAAGAGCTCCAGGCTTGCTTTACTTTTTTATCTAGGAAAGAACATCCATCCCAGCCACTTCTACCTACATTTCATATTGTGAAATATTATAACCTCTAGTTGCAGGAAGTTAGAAGATAAATGTTTGTGCTCTGCTCTTTGGTAATCAAAGTAAGGGTGTAAATAAAACCCATGAGGAAGTCAACTTAGCAACATCTATCTTATATACCATGAGGCAAAGTTCTGCCATGTTCTACTATGTGACATCCTTTGCCATCTAGACATTATGCACCGCCTCTTAACTCTTAGTCATGGTAACGTAGACTCTCACAAAACATTCCATCTGATAGATAATGCCATAGCGGTAAGTCTACTCAAATGCTGCAAAAATAGGGGTTATGTTAGAATTATTCATACTTAAAAAAGAATTCTCAGCTGTCATGGAGTCTCTATGTTGGGCACTTTGCCTTAAGAATGTAACACGTATATTCCTTGAGGGCATAAACATGAGGTTTTCTTTGAATGACTTTAGTCATAGCTCCTTGAGATTCTCTGCATAGTATTAAGTAGAATTAAACATCTCCTTGGTCCTCCATATAGTGTTTGGTAGGCTCTAGTTCTTTAAAAAAAAAAAAAAAGATTTTATTTTTTTATCCCTATGTATGTGTGTGAGTGTATGTCACATGTATGTGAGTGCCTGAGGAGGCCAGAGGAGGGCAGATTCCCTGAAGTTACAGGCCGTTATAAGCCTCCTGACGTGGGTGCTAGGAACTGAACTTTGGTCCTCTGCAAGAACACTAAGCATTCTCAAACACCAAGCCAACTCTCCAGCCCCAGAATCCAGCTCTGGCTTATATTTCCCACATTGCTTATCACCACCTAATCCAGACTCTTTCCTTCTGCTAAGAGATCTCCAAGCGCACAGGGTTCATGATTTGGGCCTCATGTTTGGCATATAATTCCTTACCTCTTTGACCTACTCTAATCCAGCCATATCAGTCATCTTTACCAACTCAAAACCACAGAGTTGAATCCTTGCTTAAGCCTTCTGCAATAGCTCCTGTCTGCCTGCTGTGATATCTTGAGCTTCCCACAGTTGCCATTCAGATCTCAGCTTAAACGACACCTCCCTGAAGAAGCCATCCCACTCTACCTTCTAAAGTAGCAGCATTACTCCACACCCCCACTCCCCGCCTAACAATCTCCCAAAGTGCCTCTCAGTACCTACCTCTCACTTCAGTTTTCTCCCTCCACTTACTAGATTGTTAAAATTATAGAAACGATAGTTTTATTGTTGTTATTTAACACAGAGTCTTGCTTTGCAGCCCAGGAAGGCTTAAAATTTGCCAAGTAACTCAGATTCACCATACTTATAACTCTGCTCCCAAATACTGGACTTAGGGCATTCACCTTAAGAGAGCTTATTTTATTCAGTACTGAGACTTAGTTCATATTCAATAAATCTGACTGAATAGAGAAATAATTGAATGTCACTCTGCTGCCTAGAACATCACCCACAGTCTCTCCATCATCTGTTGTCATAGACATTGTCCCCATCCCAACTTGTCTGATTAAATGTCTCTCTTCAGTGTCCTCACACTGTCTGCTGTAGAACATTGTTAATTATATATAGTATAATATTTTTATTTTCTATTTCCCCATCAGAGATAAGGTCCATATGTATAAGGCCAAGGTGATAATTTCTGTAGCATGCACCAGGTCTTTACAGATACAGATAGCACCTTTGTGTGAGTTAGAAGAAGAAGATGGCAGACTTGAAGATTGGGAGTTGGCTGGGTTTTCTCTCCTGCTGAACTCTTCATCAAGGAAAGGGGGATGATCATAGTGTATGTGCTTACGATGAATACCTAAGTGAATGTACCATGTATTAGAGTGATTTCCTCAAATGTTATAGAATATTATTTTAAGGTGTGTTACTTTTATGTTGCATTTGTTTAACTCTGTGAAGCTGTGTTACTGTGCCTGTCTAAAACATCTGATGGTCTAATAAAGAGCTAAATGGCCAATAGTGAGGCAGGAGAAAGGGTAGGAGGTGCTGGCCAGCGGAGAGGATAAATAGAAGAAGAAATCTGGGAAGAGATCAAGGAAGGAGCCAGAGAAGGAGGAGGACTTCGGGGCCAGCCACCCAGCTACACAGCCAGCCATGGAGTAAGAGTGAAAGTGTGGTTCCAGAAGAAAGAAAAGGAAGAAGCCCTGAGGCAACAGGTAGATGGGATCATTTAAGAAAAGCTGGCTAGAAACACGTCAAGCTAAGAGCAGGCATAATTCAGAATAAGCCTCCATGTATGGATGTATTTGGGATCTGGGTGGTGGGGCTCCCAAAGGAGTAAAAAGACAAAAGAATAAAAACAAACAACAGCACTCAAAAGCAAAGAAACAGGTGGGCATGAAACTTAATAGGCATCATAGGTCCACACTGTTGGGCTGAGGAGATGGTTCAAACAAAGAAGAGTGCTGCCGTACTAATACATGGCCCTGAATTTGTTTCTCAGAACTCACATTTTAATGAAAAAAAAAAAAAAAAAAAGTCAGATGTGATGCCCTGCTAATCTCAGGGCTGGAAAGGCAGAGATAGGTGGATCCATGGGGCTCACTGGCCAACCAATCCTAACTTGACAGGTTTGAGTCCAGTAAAACACCTTGTTTCAAAAACAAAACAGATGTGTGGGTCCTGAGGAATGGCATCCAAAGTTGTTTTCTGGCTTTTATGTGTGTGTACACAAAGTTTTTAACACATGTGATTTTTTTTTTTTCTAAGACAGGGTTTCCCTGTAGCTTTGGAGCCTGTCCTGGACGAGCTCTGTAGACCAGGCTGGCCTTGAACTCACAGAGATCCACCTGCCTCTGCCTCCCGAGTGCTGGGATTACCAACATGTGCCGCCACCACCACCCATCAACACATGTGATTCTTACAACAACCATATATAAGAATGATTAGTTTTACTATTTATCGATGAAGAAATGGGCTCAAAGGGGTTTCCCAACTTCACTGAGGTCATGGGTGTCACTGGAAATAGTGAGGCTGTGACCAACACCCAGGCCCATGTGTTTCCTAGGCTGTGTGTGCCTGGCCCAAGCTTTGCCACATAGGAACCTGACTGCCAGTTTAAGAGTCATTGCCCAAATCTTCCCTTGTACGTCCTTTTGCTTAGGTCTTTGACCTCCAATGCTATTCTGCAGCCTCTGTTCATGGCTGTCTGATGATTTCATGGCAGATTATTCAAATTATCTCAGAAGACTGTAGCAGAACTTTATTATAAAATAATAGTATTCAAGCCAGGCTGTGGTGGCACACAACTTTAGTCCTAGCACTCAGGAGGCAGAAGCAGGCAGATCTCTGCATTTGAGGCCAACCTGGTCTACAAAGCAAGTTCCAGGAAAGCCAGGGAGAAACCCTGTCTTGAAAACTAAAATATTATTCAATCAAACAATTTTTAAGTGGACTGCCACCTGTAATCATTTAGGTTGCTTGGTTTTCTTAATGTGTTTGCAATTTTTGTCTTATTGCCAAGAATGGTGATAATGCAGTATGCTAAATATGAGATCCCTGTTACCTTAAAAATGGACACAATGACAGATTTAGCCTTGGAATGTATTGTTTCTCTTTATTCTTAATATAGTGTAGGAAACTTTGGGCATGGCTTTAGTTTTGAAGTTGCATACTTTCTCTAATAAAATTTCCAACAAAAGACTTAAATAAGAGCAATGTTCAAGTCCCCTTTAAGACAGGAATGTTTATCTCACACAGTTGCAGTATTGTCAATAATACAAGGAGGCTGTGTATGAAGAGTACTGTGAGCCATTAGTACTGTACAGCAAATCAATACTCATGACATCGTGTTGGAAGAGCTTTTCTATGGTAACAACACACACGTGAATTATCCTTTCTTTAACAAAGAATGTCATTGGGCTTTATCATTTAGCTAACCTCTGACGCTTCATACCAAACATAATGAAAACCAACTTGGTCTTTACTGACTTCTCCATCTTTCCTTCAACCATTTCTCTTCACCAGCATGATGAAGCCAGCATGGCCAAGCCAGGAGAAAATGGAAGTTGAAAAAGATTGGAGAGTTAATCTACTTCAGATTCCTCCTCCAGGAAACACTCTGACAACATAGTTCTGATCTAGCTGGTACCATAGTCATTAGCCAGGTGGTGGCACACAACTTTAGCCCCATCACTCAGGAGGCAGAGGATCTCTGAGTTCAAAGCCAGCCTGGTCTAGAATGTATCCCAGGAGGAGAGTGAGGGCTGCATAGAGAAACCCTGTCTCCAAAACAGAACAAAAGTTCTAGTACTATGCTAGACTTAAGATCAAATAGATGAAGGGACCTGGGTGTTAGACCTCATGTAGCCCCAACAATGGGCACAGTGTGAGGCACCGTACAGGCCTTCCCTCTGAGCCCACTTGGAGGTCATACTCCTTTTTGTTTCCTAACCAGCCCACACCACTTTGTTCTTCTCAGGACAGGACCAAAGAGGACCTTCATCTACATCGGAGATATTTTTGTTCTGATCAGGTCACCTTACCCCCAAGTGCCTCCATTGCCTTATGTGAAAAGTGAGAGCCAGTAATCCCTGCCCTGTTATCACTAGATTATCATAGAAAAAAAAAATGAGATCATTAATGTCTTTGTAACCTGTCAAGTACTCTATGCTGATGGGCTAATCTGTTTTAAACTAAAGAAAGAAATGATTCTCCTAATGGGAGAATTTTAGATTTTGGTAAGCAAAGGAAGATCTTTTGGTTGAGAGTTGATAAGAGAATTTACCAAGCCCTCTGATCAGATTTACTTACAAGGACAAGACTAAACTGAGGCAGCAAGGCAGCCAGCATCACTCCTGCAAAGCTCATTGGGAGCTACAGATTGGGGATCTAGATGAATCTAGATTCAAAAGTCTTTATCTCAGTTACCAGTTCAGGATCTCTGTTCTCTCCTTTGTAAATCAGATTCTCTCTGAAGCATTCTGGAAGAATACAACAGCAGGGTTGCTGCAAGAGAGAGATCCCGAGGGAGGGCCCAGATACCTACAGTCCTCTCCCAGGTGGCAGAGCTGCCAGATTCCACATGACCTTGCCGTGAGGGTCAAAGGACACGTTTAAGCTTCTAAAGCTCTTCCTTCATGCATAAGTCAGGTCATGTCAGTCTTTCTTGTAAGCTAGAATAGAAGCCAGTGTCTTTTAAGCATTCTCATTTTCTTGATCTAATCTCCCACAAAACTACCCAGTCACTCTCAGGTAGGACTTAACAAAGCCTGTCTTTTACTCTCAGCTGAAAGGCAGAAGGAAGTAGAAACAGATTGGCAGTGATTTGGAGGCAATTTGGCAATGAAAATGAGTGAGCTGCCAAATTTGAACTTTAGCAATATTTATTGTGAAGGAATCCAGTCAAGAGGATTCTAAAGATACCACAGACTTACGTCAAACAACTATCGTATTTGTCCCACTGAAACATTCAGTGCTAGTTTCACTTCTGTGGCTGTGATAAAGTATTGACCAAAACTACCTCAGGGGAGGAAAGTTTATGTCAGCTTACGGGTTACAGCCCATCTTGGGAAGAAGCCAAGGCAGGAGCTCAAACAGGAACTTGAAGAAGAAACCATGGAAGAATGCTGGCTCCCTCAGAGGCTCATGCTTAGATAGCCTTTGGTTTTCTTATACAACCCGGAACCTCCTGCCTAGGGAATAGTGCAGCCTGCTGTGGGCTGGGCAAACATTGGTGATTGCCCACCCCAGACCCATATTATCGCCCATATTCATTCTCAGAATTCTAATGTTCTGATTGCCAACTTCCCTTGAAGAGCCAAGTACTTCCCTGGAGTTGGGGTATGAGTGATTCCATGACTAATCCCTCCTACAAATGGTTGGTTAATATTGGATTCACAACACAATTGTAGCCAGTGGGGTGTTAGAGTGGAGAGGTGTAGGGAAAGCAATTGTCCTCAAGAAAAATACAAATGAAAAGATAGTCATGCCTTTGGATGTTGTCACTTGCAACCATAGGACAAGCAAACCCAACAGATAATGGCAAAAGAAAACAGCAAAAGAACCTGGATGAGGTTCTGTAGTCACTTAGCTGACACTACACACTACCTCTAGACACTTACACATGAGTGGTAAATACTCCAAATATTTAACCAAATATTTCAGTGTTATTTCATTTCTATGACTTGGGACTGAAAACATCCCAACCAATTATGTTATATCTAGCCATCTCTTTTAAATGATGATAACATTTGGCAATGTCTGGCGTTCTCACTGTCTACAGAAATGAGTGGAGTAAAAATAATCACTCAACTCTTCCTTTACCTCCCTTAAAAGTCCCATATGTTTCAAGAAAGAAAATGTCTTTGAATTCCTCACTCCTGTCATCTGCTGTTTGGTATGTAGAATGTACCAACATAGGGCTACTGCCCACTTGATGCCGCCTCCACAGATTTCTGTCCAAGGACACCCTGTTAAAACTCTCTATTTGGAGAATTTCCTTCCATCCACGCCCACTGTATCATGGATGACTGGTTTTGAGGGATTTTTTTTCTATCCTCTTCTCTTTTTTCCTCCATCCTTAGTATTACTAATTAACAGTTTCCCTTTCCCTTCATGGTCCTAATAAGACTCTTCCTTACTGTTTGTTGTTACTAATTGGCAACATACTTTTATTTTTCTTAACTGAAACATCTTCCAATGAGAGAAATCTATTTTTCTGTCCTTGGTATCCCAGATGGCTAACTTTGATTATGATTCATGAATGGTTATGTTTCTTTCTAAATCAGATTTGTCACAATGAGTAAGCAATGGTACCTTCTCTATATTCCAAACACTGAGAAAATGAAATGTATTCCACTCTCACGACCATACTTAATAAGGTCATAACATTTCTTTGAAAGCTGTTTCTCTATTCCCTTTATTTTTATAGCTATTCTTCCTTGTAGGGATGTAGGAAGTATCTTCTAGCCCTATGCATGTATCCAAACAAATTTGCCTTTGTCTCTTCATTCTGCTTCTTACAATACATTTAAGAAGCCTTAGGCATATGAAGTAACTCTAAATAGTAAGTCAGCAACTTTCATACTGTTTCCTTACATGCTCATGGCAATATCTTCTTACCCTTGTTCTCCCAAGTTCTACATCTTTACCTTAATCCATCCTTTCCCACCCCCAGAAGTATAAATAGTACTTCGATACCATTTTCACACCATATAAATTAAGACACCTGCCTACATGTTTGCTTTTATAAATAAAATAGTATATATACTTTGCCAGCTTCCCTGTTTTCTTCTCTTGTGGTGTTATTTATTTCTTACATTTGGCCTCATTTTAAGATGGAATCATTAGTTGCATTTTGACACATTAGTGAGATACAAACAATTAACTAATGTATTAGTTTGAAATTCTTCAGATATGATATAATACAATTTTTAGTTTTGATAGTAGCCCCAAGTTCCAAAACCTATGATCCAATATTTACTTACATCTCACCAATTCCCTAAATTCCACCACTGGAAAATTCAGTCACCCCTACTCCTGCTCTATTAATAGTGTTAGTGAGTTCACTATTCACCTCAACACCAAACTATTTCTCATGTGAACTATGTCTAGATTCTACCCTCTTCTTCCATGTCCACTGAAATTATAAAGCACAGCATAGCCCAGGCTTAGCTTACATTCCTATTTTCTACTTCCTGCCCCAAGCCAAGCCACAAAAATGACTTTCCCGACACAGATGCCATTACCATCTCCATGACTTTCCAGTTCCTGTTTCTTCAAGATATATTGCCCTCTGGTGTGGTCCTCGTGCCTTAGAGAGATTTCTGTCCCGAGGAAATATGTAGCCTTTAGGAAAGATACACTTCTGGAGTAAGACAGGAACTAAACTTGTTCTACCACTTACCAGTGGGTAAGTTACCAAGTCACCATGCCTCCAGTTTCTCTCCTATAAACTGGTACTAACCTAGGGTCTGTCTCAGAGGTGACAGTATAATTAAATCAGCTAGTAGATGTTAACACCTTTGATGATTAATCTTGGTTGCCAACTTGACCAGGTCTAAAATCTAGATCCGCCTCTTGGCATTGCTATCTAGATTAGGTTCATTGAGGTAATCCCCCTTTTAACTGTGGGTTGGGAGCCACCCCATTCCATGGTTTGGAGTCCTGGACCAAATAAAAAGGAATAAGTAAGCTGAACAGGAGTATTTCTGACTCTGCTTCCTGACTATGAACATAGTGTGACTAGCTCCCTCAAGATCCAGCCTCTGTGACCTCCCTGCTCTGGATGACTGTGAAACCGAAATCAACTTTTCCTTCCTTAAGTGGCTGTGGTCAGACACTTTGTGACAGTCGTGAGAAAAGTACAGAGAACTCACACTGGTAAGTGGGGCTTCACTGTGATAAACCTTACCACGTGGTTCTCAGACCTTTGGAAGAATATGGAAGAGTTGGAACTTCAGTATCGAAAAGCCCTTGATTACCAGAAGCATAATTACATGGGCTATTCTGATGGGGTGAAAAGATGAGAATGTGGAGCGAAAGCCAGTAGTGAAGGTTCCGTTTCAAAGCGGAAGAAGGACTCTACTAGGAACTGACTGGAGGCCAATCCAGTTCCACTTAACAAAGAATCTGGCTGTTATCTGCCCTGAGAACTTAGTGAGATTAAAGTTTAAATTAACTAATATGTTTGGTGGAGAAATTTTAAAGCAGGATAGCATGCAGGCTGTGGAATTGTTAATGCTCACTATTCTTAGCCAGGTCTACAGTGAAAAAAAGCCAACAGGTGGGGCCTAAAGATATTTAAAAATATGTTTAGGTTCTTAGCAAAGAAACCAGCTCTAGAAAGGCCAAAGTTTCAGCCAAAGCACTCATTGAAAAGAAGTTGTTAAAGAGAAACCTGGTCGGCAGTGGGGCCATGGAAAACATGGCCAATCATTCAAAGGCTCCAACTTTTGAAAATGTAAATTCATGAAGGAAGAGAGCCTAAGTGGAGAATGCCACTGAGAGATTCCCTCATTCTAGAAAGTAACTGCCTAGGAAAGTGTTCCCCAGGGTCAGCACACAAAGACTAATGCAACTATGGTCTCAAACCAGCATCCAAACTTGGCAATATGTCCACGTGATAGGGGATTTGCAAGCATGAAGCATGCAAGGTTGAGGAGGCCATGAAGTCTTGCACCACAGTTCCAGAGTGCTGATGAGGCCTGGTGATATATTTCAAGACCAGAGTCCTGCAGACTGGCTATGCAGATCCTGGGATGTCAGGGATACAAGAACCATGCAGCATCTCCTGTGGAAAGCAGAATGCAGGAGTGGTTATGGCTCAAGAGAGAGCCTGTACACAGATGACAGAGCGAGTGTAGGGGCTACCCAAGCCCTTTTGGACCCAAATGATTTTTATCTGGAGGTGACGCCAGAGAGCTGCAAGGTTCAGTTCTTTAGCCCGATCTTTTTCTTCTAGTGTTTATTCTGTGATATTAGACACTGAACATTGTTTTTTTATTTGTTTTTCTATTTCATAGGGGCTCACAGTTGCCTTAGTCTCAGAGAGATTTTGGACCTTTAAATCTTGTTGAAATTGTCAAAGACTATGAATACTTGTGCAGTCAGACAGAATGTATTTTGCATTGTAAGATGGTCCTGAACCTACAAAGATAAGGGGTGGGAAGATACAGCTTCAAAGTGATGTGTTTAGATGTCCAACTGACAAAGACTGGAGTTGTTATCACCATATTGTCAACTTGATAGGATCTTGAATCACAGAGCTAAGGCTCTGGACCTGTGAAGTGATACTTAACTATATTAATTGGATGAGAAAGACTCACCCTAATTCTGTGCTATGGACTTCATCATTCCACGAGCTGGGGTCCTGGACTGAATAAAAAGGAGAAAGATGAGCATGAAGATTTTCTGATTGTTACTTCCTGACTGTAGACACAATCTTGACCAACAGCCTCAGGCTCTTGTTGCCATGACATCCTCCACCATACTGGGCTGTATCCTGGAATGGTGAGCCAAAACAGGCCCTCCCTTCCTTAAGTGGCTTCAGTTGGGTGTTTTGTCACAGCCATAAGAAAAATAACTAATCCAACATTTAACAAATGCATGAACAGCATAAGATGAATACTTAAAAAGTACTTTTCTCTTCATCTCTCTATGTATGGTGTGTGTGTGTGCATAAATGTTCTCATGCATGGGTGCACATATGTGCACATGTATGTGAGCCTAAGATTGACATTGGGAGTCTCCCTCAATCACTTTCTACCTTATTTACTGAGGCAGGGTCTCACAATTAATTGAACATGTAACTTGCTAATGTAGCTAGCCTGGGTAACCCACTCATTCCATTCCCTTCTCCCTGCTTTTCCCAGAATTGGAATTACACACAGACTGCCACACTCTCCTATGTGGGTTGTGTGTATCTGAACTTAAGTTTTCATGCTTACAGGAGCTTTAACTACTGATCCATCTCCCCAACCACAAGTGTGTAACATCTTTTCCTATTATTATTGAAAATTTTGTAACTTTTACTAACTTATTTTTATTATTAGGTTTTGGGTTCTTTGGACTGAATCTTATTTTGTAAGATTTCAGCACTAAGCTAAAAAGTAGCAGACACACCATACACATGTTTTCATCGAATGTTCAGGTTATTACTTGGCTGGTAACCCTTCCCTGGTTTCTTAACTTCTATTGTGGTAGTTCAAATAGAAATCTCCCATAGGTTCATCATCCTTTCTCTCTCTCTCTCTCTCTCTCTCTCTCTCTCTCTCTCTCTCTCTCTCTCCCTTCCCCCCGCCTTTTCTGCTGATCTAGATGTAGAACTCCCAGCTACCTCTCCAACACCATGCTGCATGCTGCTGTGCTTCCCACCATAACAATAATGAGCTAAACCCCTGAAAGTATAAGCCAGCCAGCCCCAATTAAATGTTTTCCTTTGTAACAGTCGCCATGGTCATGGTGTCTCTTCACGGCAACAGAATTGACTAAGACACCTGTAGAATAAAATTCATACCCTTCAGCATCACTTACAAAGCCACTGAATTCTGGCTTTTATGCAATTACTCATCTTTCTCCTTTCTTATACTCCACCTGAGCAAGGTCACTTGAAGTTCCCAAGCAGACATCGCCTTGAGCAAGGAAGGCCTACCCAAGCCTCTTTCCCAAACCTAGTTAAGCATCTTTTGTAGTTTGCTTCCCTGTTGATGTGAGAAACACTGACTGAAAGTAACTTGGGGAGGAAGGGGTTTCTTTGGCTTGCAGGTTGCAGCCCATTATCAAGGGAAACCAAGCCAGGAACTCAAGCAGGACAGGAACCTGGAGGCAGAAACTGAAGCAGAGACTATGGAGGAACACTGCTTACTGACTTGTTCTCCATGGCTTGCTCAGTTTGCTTTCTTAGACAGCTCAGCATCATTTGCCCACAGGAGGCACTGCCTACATTGGGCTGGGTCCTTCAACTTCAGCCATTAATCAAAAACAAATACCTTGCAGACACATCCACAGGCAAATCTGAAGGAGGCAGTTCCTCAATTGAGGGTCCCTCTGCCCAAGTGACTCTAATTTATGTCAAGTTGACAAAAAACTAACCAGCCACGTATCACTTGATAAAACAGACCCCAATCAAGTTTCTTCTCATTTAAAGTCTTTATTGACCCTTTTATAGGCAGTCACTGTGGTGGCTGAATAAGAACGGCCCCCATAGGCTAATATATTTGAATGCTTAGCCATCAGGGAGTGACACTACTTAAGGTGGATTAGGAGATGTGGTCTTGTTGGGATGGGTGTGGCCTTACTGGAGGAAGTGTGTCATTGGGAGTGGCCCTTGAGGTTTGCAAGGTTCTAAGCCAAGCTCGGGGTCTCTCTCCTCCCTGCTGTCTCAGGATCTGGATGTAGAACTCCCAGCTACCTCCCTCCATACCACCGTGTCTGCCTATGTACTACCATGCTTCCCAACATGATGCGAATGAGCTAAACGTCCGAAGTTGTAAGCAAACCCAGTCAAATACTTTCCTTTGTAAGAGTTGTCAGGACCATGGTGTCTCTTCACTGCAATAGAACACTGACTAAGACAGTCACCCAGTCTAGAAATGCATAATACATAAGGAATACTTTGCTGGCAATATGCTACAACACAGGAGACAATAGTATCCTTTAGTCTGCTTTTCCAGACCTTGTGGCTACTTTGTAGCTAGAACCGCCTTCCTACCTGTTGCCTCTTCTATGAAGCACTGGTTATCTGGAACAGAACCACTGTTCTGCCTTATGGAGCTTTATCTCAACCACCAGACCCAGTGACTAGCAAAGTCAAGTAATTCAACAAGCATTTGGTCAATGAATACATTGTCAATAAATATTTTTCAGTTATCACTGCATAAGGTAAAAGACACTGCCATCCATTTAGGGTCAATTGTGAATATTCCCAACACACAAATCTTCCCTGTACAACCACGCTCAACCCTGGTCTCTGGATGGTGAAGAGAAATAGTCATGTGGCTTGGTGATCACATAATGTGTTTGCTGTGTTAAGCTTTTATTCATCATAAGAACATCTTTGATCAGACACTCCCATTTTAAACACATACACACACACACACACATACACACACACACACACACACACGTTTCTTCTGTCTCAGTTTTGTATTGTTAAATTCCAACTCAGTTTGCTCTCGGTGAATTGTCCAGTAAAATATTGTTCCTTAAAGATGATATTCAGCCAGAAGAAAATAGATGTGTAACATGACAGTTTCATGACATATTCTGTGAACCTGCAGACAGCCTCCAGCTAATGATGATAACCACGTTGTCAGACCCATATTTTACAGAGGAACACTGGCTGGTTTAATGAGGGAACAACATCCAGACTCTCTCTGCTTTAGTAATGACACACTGTTCTGGGAAAGTCCACTTTCTATGAGCATAAGCACTGGAGTAGCTCGTAACTTGACGGTCAGTGTGAGAACAATGAAAACACAGAGGTGCTCTGGATTGGCGGGAGGTGACATGCTGGATCTGATTTTGAGGACGCTCTGTGGAAAGATAGTGCTGCTGCTACCACTTACTAAAATCCATAGTGAATTATTGCCAATAAGGTATTTGTGTGCCCATCATTAACCCAGCCTACCCAAAGCATCTTGTAATGTGAGCACAACAGCATCTCAGAGGAGCCAGGTCAAGTTGGCACGGGTAACTCCTCAGAAGCTGTTAAATAAAACAGGATGAATCAAAAAGAAAGACTGCCATGGTGTGTTGCAGGTTATCTGTCCATCATCCCAAACACTTGGGACTAGTAGTATTTCAGATAGCAGCGTTTTCAGATTTGGAAATGTTTGCACAGATTTTATTGCTTGAACGATCTGAAATGTATATTGTTCCAGAGTCTAAGGATTTGGGATTTGAGGCTTGGGGATTTTCAGCCTGTACTCATTATGCTTTAAGTCTCATGTCTGGGCCAGTTTGAGTAACCGCTTCACTATCTAGCTATATGGACAATGGTAGGTTTTTGTTTTTGATAAGTATTTTGATTATTTCAACCGTTCTGTAACATAGTGGGGGACTTAATCTAGATCCCAAACCCCCCTGAGGTGGTTTGAATGAGAATAGCCCCCCCAAGCTTGATCTTCAAGGAGTGGCACTGCTTTAGAGGGACTACGAGGCGTGGCCTTGTTAGAGAAGGCGTGGCCCTACTGGAGGAAGTGTGACATGGTGGTAAGTCTTCAAGACCCCAAGCCAGTCACAGTGTCCCTGTCTTCCTGCTGCCTGTGGGTCCAGACGTAGAACTCTCAGCTACTTCTCCAGCACCATGTCTGCCTGCATGCTGCCATGCTCCCCCGCCATGATAATGATGGACTAAACCTCTGAAACTATAAGCAAGCCCCAATTAAATGTTTTCTTTTATGAGTTTCCGCAGTCATGGTGTCTCTTCACAGCAATAGAACACTGACCAAGACAATCCACAGATGAAATTTAGATGGTATATGAAGTCACTGAATGTATAAGTAAAAATATTGTGTAGTTAAGTGTTTGCTATTTTATTTTATTCCAGATCACACTAGATCATTTTTACTTAAATAACAGTGATATTATAGTTTCTTGAATAAAGTGAACATGAGACTATGGTCTGACTCTCTAGTATTTTCACTAATCAAAAACAGGAAAACGCTGTCACCGATCCATATACTAAAACAGTCTAACATTTCCGAAATTAAAATACATCACAGTGTGCTATCCATTATCCCACTCAGTAAATATTATATAAACGAATATATTTATTGAACAAAACAACAGCAACAACAATAAGATTAAGGAGTAAGATAATCTTAACCTCCATCTATTGTGTTTCCACTGGATAATAAGTCATTTTCTACTTGAAAGCGATACCCTGTGGATCTACTCAATAAAGCCCTTTCCTTTGGCCTCAGTTTTCAAGGACTTCTCATACTAAATCCCTCCTTGACCCCCAGACAGATTGTTTATTCTCTCTGGGCAGCCTCAGGCTGTTCTGCTTAATACTTTATTCAGTTGTACTTGCCTGCTGGCCATGAGGTCCTGCAGTACAAGGCCCCATGGACAATTCCTCCTATCCACCATCCCAGGCAGCAGGAATCAAAGAGCAGCCACGTGGGACCTGCAGCTAAGTGGACAGGCATACAGATCTTAGCCTTGCCAGCGACTAGCTCTGTGATCTTGGCGGAGCTATTTAACCTTTCTGTTGGTCTGATTTCTGTATTTATAAATTGGAGATAATAATGCTGAGTGCATGGGATTTGTGTTAAGCATTTAAATGAGCCATGGTGGAAAGGATTGGCAAGATGCAGTTTCCTTATAAACAACTGTCACTGTTTTTCAGAAGGAACATTCATTTTGGAATCCTAACTTTCTCCAAGGCTCAGCTTCTAAGAGCCATGAAGATGTGTCTTATTCGCTGTTGTGAATCTAACATATCTAACACAGCCCACCATGTGACTGATAATTGTTGAATGAATCAAAACACAAACACAATTCCTTATAGCACTATTGCAAGAGTTAAAAGAAAAAAAGACAAAGAATGACTTACAGTTACAATGCCTACTACACAACAATAGTGGTGTGTGTGTGTGTGAGAGAGATTTTTGATGGACAAAATAAATGGATGCAACAAAGTAAAATGTAAAAAGGCTCATGGCATCCATTCTTCTGTGATTACAGAAGGCAACAGAGGGCATGGCTGGTGGGTGCCCTCATGACTAACATCTTCTGGTATTAAACTGCTCCTGCTCCCAACACTACTATTATAGGCAACAAGAGTCACTTGTAGGTTTAGTAAATATTTATGGAGTGCTTAGGATGGAGGCGGTTCCAGAATAGATAAAATACTTG
This sequence comes from Onychomys torridus, assembly GCF_903995425.1. Taxonomy (NCBI): domain Eukaryota; kingdom Metazoa; phylum Chordata; class Mammalia; order Rodentia; family Cricetidae; genus Onychomys; species Onychomys torridus. Next base: position 9,622,707 of record NC_050456.1, read on the forward strand.
TGAACACAAGCATCTCGTGAGGTACAGACCATGGGATGCTCTTTTACAAGGCTCACAGCCTCAGATGACTGGAGTTTTCACACAAGGGACGGTGGTAGCAGGCGGCACATGCGGCCGCCTTTCCTCTTCTGTGTCTTTCAGAGCTGTGACTTTTCTGACGCTCCCATTGAGGCAGAGTGGTCAGTCCCCTCTGCTACCAACACAGATGGCACAGAAGTATACTCTGTGGGGAGAGTGGGTTGTTGGCCCCGCTGTGAACATTTCACGGAGTGTGCATATATGGAAACGTCACAGGCCACCTCACAAATGTGCATGATTTTTGTTTTTCTGTATTAGCTCTAAAAATAAATTAGAATTAATAAAGCAAACAGGTTATGGAGGTCAGGACAAGGGAGTTGCCTATTGCCCTGGATACTTTCCTCCCATTATTACAACCCACGGAAAGAGGGATGACACAGAGGCCACACAGGTAAGGAGGGGCAGGCCGCGGTCTGCAGCCCAGCAAGAAATGATTGCACCTCTTTCCTAACCTAGATAGATCTCACGTCCAACACGCTCAGTGGCTGTGTGTCCTTCCTGCTCTCCACCCTTGGGGTAATAGTCCCATGAGTAGCACTGGAACCCCATTAGTCATCTAAGAGGAAGGGCTCAGACCTGCTTTGCTGAGTTAGCGACTTGAATCTATCTCATCGCCATACATTTATATGCTGAGATCAATCAATCTAGATTCAAAGTAGATAACAGGACAATAGTTATGACACTGCTCCGCAGCTTCCTCTCATGATCTCTAGCCAGGGAAGTTTAGTGGTCACCACAAAGCCAAGCCTTATGCTTGTTCAGCTCCCTTCCTGTCCCCCGAGCCACTAATGATGGAAACAGATTGCTGGCCACAACACGGAACAGAAGACACTGGGAGAAAAATAGCAACACAGCTTGAAAAATAATGAGCAGAAAAGGTATTGGACTCAAGGACACAGAAAAGAAACGGGCAAGCAGGACAAAGAAGGGTGAGAAGGGACAGTGTCAGGACAGAAAGAAGAATCTAACAATCTTACCCACCTCAAGGACTCAGGATGCCAAATGCTGAACTGAACCAGCTGAGGAGTGGGCCTCCCCCCCCACCACCACCACCCCCCCCCCCACCCCCCACCCCCCGGCCTTTGAGGAGCAGCCGTAGCAATTGGCAGAAGAGCTGAGTAAGGACCTCAATAAAAGCCAGATGCTGGGAAAATCTCTTTTAACTTTAATGTTTTGAGAATTTCATGCATGAATAGAGTGTATTTTTGTAATTTCCACCCCCTCTCCCTTTCAGCTCCTCCCCTTTCCCACCACCACCCTGACTCAAATTCATGACTTCTTCTATGAGCACTTTTGTTACACTCAGGCACACACACATAAACTGATGCTATAACCACTCCATGGTATGGTCAGGGGTAAGGTTTTTATTGTAGATAGGAGAGAACAGCCAGAGGCATCTGGAAGCACCCAGAGTAGAGAAAGAAGAAACACTCTGACCATGGTCAGCAGACAGCCAGGACTGTAGACGAGAGGGGTGAGAACACATACTGAGAGAAGCAAAAGCAGAACAGAGACAGACAGACAGAAGCAAGTATGGGAATGAGTAGCTGTGGCGAGTGAGTATGAGCTAGAAAGAGTTTAGGGTGGGGAGGAGGTAAGAAGGGCCAAGATGTTAGCATGACTTCAAACTGTGATACTGAAGGAGTCTGGAGGCCAGCAAGAGCTGGGATATGCTAATAGGCACCACAGGTAGCTGTGTGTGCCTTCTGCCAGGGCTGAGGGAAATGCCTCCTTTGGCTAGGCGAAAATCCGGTTTCTCAAGTCCCTGAGGAATGCTGACTTTTATCTAAACACCATAAATCCTCCCATAGTCCAGGCTGAGCTCATTGGACTGTCTTTTGAAGTCAGGAGAATTGGAGTTTCCTTTGAGCCTAAACACACACACTGGCTTTAGCAGTATGTACATACGTTTAGGGCTGACTACTTAGGATTGGGAAACCTATCAGTGGGCACACCACTGGAGAAAACTGATTCACTGTCAGCAGTCATTGCCTGCAGCTCTTGACTAGATCAGAAGCTGGGAGCGTCTTATTCAGGCACTGTACTGTGTGCGCAGCTGGGGCTGGTGTGGGGAGAAGAGGGAAGCAGTAAAATCTGCTGAAAATAGTTTGCAGGTCTTTGATAGCTTTCTAGTTCCCTTTATGTAAAATACCTTCTCCTTGGTCCCTTCCCACTTAGTTAACCACCGACAGAACAGAGACAAAAAAGAAAAAAAGGAAAAGAAAAGAAAGGAGGAAGGGAGGGAGGGAGGGAGGGAGGGAGGATGAACGTGGCTAGGTGTGAATGTGTATATAATACACAGGCTTTGGCCTTGTTTGTGTATCGGGCTCATTAGTGCTGGCTCTGGATTGACCAGATAGTATATAATTTTGCTATTCTCTGTAGTTTTCTTAGGGGAGTAAAGGTCAGAGTTCATGTGCCTGAAAGGAAGCTTGGTGTTCCACTAAGTTCTTCTTCCTGCCTGCTTCTGAAAATCAAGGACTGCGCAAGCACTGTACACTTCAACCCTAGCATGGAGGCATGTAGTCCACACCTGCTCAGGCCTTACAGGCACCCAACTCTCTCCGACCCACCTTCCCCAGGCTCTGCCAGGCTTCTATTCATACCTTACTCCAGCCTCTAAGGCATGGCATCCCTGTAACCTCCATAGCAACAAAGACACCAAAAGACGTGGCACAGAGTAGGGATGAAATCAAAGAAAACAGTACTTTCTCAAAAAAGAAATGGGGACATCCATGCGAGCACACACACACACACACACACACACACACACACACACACACACACACGTGCACCCCCCTCCCCCACTCTCTGCTGCACCTGTTCAGTGTTGCTGAGGACCAAAATCTTCCTGCTTTCCCTGTGAAAATGCCTTTTTTATGTTCGGACTTTTTGTTTTTCTGTCGTTTGCTTATGAAATTGGGTCTCATGTAGCCTAAGCTGGCCTTGAACTGTCACATGACGATATCTTTGAACTCTTGATCCCCTGCCTCCAACTCCCAGTTACTGGGGATATGTGGCTGACATGTGACATGGGGCCTATTTGGAAATGACTTTTTCTTTTATGAGGAATGATGATGGTCATTCCCCTGAGCTCTTTAATCAGGCTAAGTCCCTGGGGTTTGGCTGGTACCACCAGCGTCACTGAACCTCTGATTTCTACTAAATGACATGTTACAGGCATGAAAGTGTGAAGAAGAGCCCTAGGAAAAATCTGGTATGAGCCATCACCACCACATGATGTGACTCAGAAGCATCTTGCAGGGGAACACACCTTAACTTCACTTACTTCTGTAGAAATTTCCCCGTGACAGTACCCACTCAATAGAAAACTGAAGGATAGCAACCAAGAGATTAAGAGGGCTTCCACTTTTCTAACATGAGGCTGAACAGCATGTTCTTCTTCAGAATGATGCCTGCCTCAGCCCTAAAATAGGAACATAGAGAGAGTGTCTTGTTTATTGCCAATACTGAGATAATAAATTGATACAATGAGTCCCATTTTAAAGTGTCTGAATGAGAGACTATTGAAACAGATGGGGTGTTATGAGGAGGAAAAGCTTAGAAAGTGAAATTAGATTTTTCATCCCCGGCACAGCAGCTGCTCCGATAACAGGAGAACTCTCAGAAGTCATTTATCAGGTGACACTGATGATGAGGCTGGGTCAGACCAGCCTGGGATGACAGGTGACAACCAGCTCCGTTCCAGATACAGGGACTATGAAATAATGAATGGTCAACGGTTAATAGTCTCAAATGCAAATTGTCTTTGACTATCATCAAACAGGGAATTCCGAAGTGTGACGGCGTGCTCAATGTACCCCTGGCCACAATTAAGGGTGATGTTTGCCAGCATCCGATGGCTTCTGCAGGGAGAAGATGGCTGAAACCACAGCCATTGCTGAGTGACTGCTGGGGATTCCATGGGAAATGCCCAGCCAACAAGAGAGTTCAAAGGTCACATGAAAGCACTCTGCTGCCATCGGTCTCTGAGGACTGACAGACAGTCAAAGTTATCTTACCGAAACTGTAAGCATTGCTGGGAAATTAATTTTGGACAAAGGAGGTGTGGCAGTTTCAATGTCATTGTCCGCCATAAGCTCATAGGGAGTGGCACTATTAGGAGGTGTGGCTTTGTTGGAGTGGGTGTGGCCTTGTTGGAGGAAGCGTGTCACTGTAGGGGGGAGGTAGGCTTTGAGATATCCTGAGTTTAGGATACCACCTAGTGTCTCAGTTGATTCCTGTTGCCCTCAGTTGATTCCTGTTGCACCACATCTGCCTGCATGCTGCCATGTTCCTCCCTACAATGATAATGGACTAAGCTTTCTGAAACTGTAAGTTAGCCCCCTCAATTAAATGTTTTCTTTATAAGAGTTGCCATGGTCATGGTGTCTCTTCACAGCAATAGAGGCCCTGACTAGGACAGGAGGCAAGGGACAACTCCTAGGTTGGACTGTCAAGTTGGTAAAAGCCACTGGAATGATGACAAAGGTGTTGAGTCCGGGGCTGGCACAATGGCAGCTGTCTGGGGGAGATGATCAGGTGCTAGTAATGGATGAATGGGGAGGGGATTCGTCGGGAGTGGATTCAGGTTTTATAGATATTTTGTATTTATTTAATGTATGTCTGTATGAGGGTGTCAGATTCCGTGGAAGTAGAATTACAGACAGTTGTGTACTGCCATGTGGGTGCTGGGAATTGAACTTGGGTCCTCTGGAAGAGCAGTCAGTGCTCTTAACCTCTGAGCCATCTCTGCAGCCCAGCATTAAGATTCTTAGCCTTCCTCATGAACCACCTCATGGACACATTATTATTAGGTTCCAAACCTGGGACAAATTGCTGGGGTGTCTATTTAACCTAGCAGCCAGGTTCCACCCATCCCTCAGTCCTTGTCAGTTTCAAGGCCCTTCTGGCTGGCATATCCCACCTACTATCCTGAACTCCCCAGCATGTATAATCTTAGCTATATAATCCAACCGTTTGGATTACCCACTCTCTTTGTACCTTTGGCCTTCCTGGTTGCTGCACCTGGTTTCCTTTCTCTCCCTCTTCTCTTGCCCCTCTCCCTCATGGCCCATCTCATTCTAGTCATGTGAGAAACCCAGGCCTCAGCAAAAGTGCAGCCATAGCAAAAAGGCCTGAGCAGGATGCCCCCAATCCTGACTGCCCCTAACCTTTACCTTAGTTACAGAGAGAGCCATGAATACCTCCCCACACAAAAGGGACAATCAGAAGCAGACAAATAATGCCAGGTGTCCTTCTGCTGAGACTAAAATGTTGCAATTTCCTAGACCCAAGAGAGCCAACTAGCTCAGTCCAGATACCCCTAACCAGGGCTTGAGCCAATCCCAGGTCTGTAAGTAGGCAGTCTTGGAATCTCCCAAACCCCCCTTGTCTATCAAGAGGGTGTTTATCACTCTCTTCCTGTGCTGCTTGAGATCTTTCCCATTCTGCTGCTGCATAGGTTGGAGAGAGAGTGGCCCGAGTTAACTCACATTAAAGACTGTGTTTTTTGTGTTGACTTTGGTCTCTTAGTGGTCTTTTGGGGGTCTGGATTTTGGGCATGGTACTTGTCCACTCTAGACTCTCCCAGATGTTCCCTGCCTCTACCTATGCTGACCCACATATCTACAATAAACCTTTTCCTCCACCACAACTAGGATTAATCAAGTTCCTTTCTTTTTATTGCTTCTTTTCATTCATTCAGTATGACAACATGCTTGAGAAGGACAACTTCAGGAAGGAGGATTTTCAGGTGGTTTAGAAGGCATCCGTGACAGGGGGAATGTGAGAAAACTAGATACATCATGTCCACGGTCAGGAATCAGAGAGTAGGCGGGGTACTCAGTTTACTTTGTACTTTTTTCTTGTTTATTAATTGTCTGGGCACCCAGCCCATGGGTTGGTGCCACCTATATTCAGGATGAACCTTCCTCATCAGTTAAATCAATTAATCTAGGTGAGATTTAACTCACCTAGCGCTATGTCTCCAAGATGATTCAGAATCCAGTCAATTTGACAATGAAGATTAAACATTCCAGTAATCTCAGCAAAACCACCAAGACTGCTACCCTCACGAGCTGGCACCAGCCCAGAATCCCAGGAGTGGTCCTTGATCTTTCCTCTTATTTTCTGTTAGCCACCAAGTCATTTTATTTCCTAAGCATTCCTCAAACTCACGTCTTTCTCCTTTCTTTCTGCTGGTACCGGAGACCTGACCATCTCTGCCTCTTACTGACTGTTCCAAAAACCCTCCAAACTGGTGTGTTTTCCCCTCTTGGCTTCTTAGAATTGTGTTATTCATTATAATGCTCAGAATACTTATTCTGCAGGTAGACCTGACTCTCGGTTACTCCCCATAAGGAAACCTCCTCAGGGCCCCAAGGGCCCTGTGACCTCACCTCTTTGTACCTCACACCTGTAGTTCTTAGGACCCAGCACACTGCTTTTGCACACTGCTGAGTCCTTTGTTCATTCTTTAAAAGTTCTCACATCTAAGTTTCTCGTTCCTGGCTTGAAATTATTCTCCTTTCACTGAAGCTACCCTCTTCTCCAGCTCCCTATGTATGCTCACCTTTTCTGATGTGGTGGCTAACTTTATGTTAATGGATAACTTTATGTTTAAAAGTTTAAAATCTCTGTGCTTAAGAGTAGTTAAAAAAAAAAAAAAAAAGCAAAATTAGACCTCCAAATGTTAAGGGCTGTTAAGGGTTACATTTTTTTTTTTTTCACAGCTGTTTCTGCCTCTGTAAACAAGCTTGCTTTGCATAAGATGACCTTCTGTTTGCACAAGAACAAATTGTAACTTTGGCATTCTTTGCCTCTATAAACCCCTGACTGAGGTGGCTGGGCTCTGAATTCCAGAATCCCAAGTCCCAGGTGTAGACCTGGGGCCAGGATATGAATAAAAGCATTTTCTTTGTTAAAATTTATTAATGGTCAGACTGGTGGATCTCTGAACAACTTCAGACCCATAAAACTGGAACCCTTCTCTACCCTCAAGCTAGTGCTTCCTCTGTAACCACACAGGCAATGCTCCACTGAGGCACTCAATGTACCATGTGTGGGGGTTTGAAAGAAAATGGCCTCCAACTAATAGTGGCACTATTAGAAGGTGTGGCTTTGTGCAATGGATAGGGATTGTGTCACTGTAGGGGTGAGCTTTAAGGTCTCATATATGCTCAAGCCACAGCCAGTGTCCTAGACCACTTCCCATTGCTTGCCAATCAAGATGTAGTACTCTCAGCTCCAGCACCATGTCTGCCTGCACACCACTATGTCCCATTACGATGATAATGGACTAAACCTCTGAAACTTTAAGCCAGCTCCAATGAAATGTTTTCCTTTATATGAGGTATCATGGTCATGGTGTCTCTTCACAGCAATAGAAATCCTAACTAAGACAAAAGTTGGTGCCAGGAATAGGGTATTCATGTGATAGGCCTGACCATGCTTTTATTTGGAGGAATTTGGACTTTGGGAGTGAGGGTTAGGGAAGCAGTTGTACATTTCAAGTGCTGCTTAGTGGGCCACACTAGCAGGAGCATGGAAGACAGTGGTGCTGAGAGCGATCTGAACTGTGGGGGGCTGGCTCGAGAGGTTCCCAAGGAGAAGAATTTAATGTTCCAGAGATCTTTCTTGTGATACTTTGGTGAAGAATGTGGCTGCTTTTTGCCCTTGTCCGGAGTCTGCCCGAGGCTAAAGTAAAAAGATTTGGATTAATTCTGTTGGCAGAGGAAATCTCAAAACAGTCTAGGATAGACTGACATGAGGTTACCAGTGTTCACACATAAAAAAAAAAAAAAATCTATGATGAAAAGGAGCAAGCTCAGCAAGGAAAACAGAAATTGTACAATTTGAGGAGAAAAGGAGCACCAGGAAGTGGAATGGAGCTAAGTCCTGTGTTCAAGGAGATAAACAGATTAAGAAATGAAATAAGCCCTGTGGTGGTGGTGGTGGCGGCGGCAGCGGCGGCGCATGCCTATAATCCCAGCACTTGGGAGGCAGAGGCAGGTGGATCTCTGTGAGTTCGAGGCCAGCCTGGTCTACAAAATGAGTTCCAGGACAGCCTCCAAAGCTACAGAGAGAAACCCTGTCTCGAAAAACCAAAAACAAACAAACAAACAAAAAAATGAAATAAAAAGAGTGGTGACTTCAGGGCAAGATCCCACCCAGCTAAGCTTCCAACTTGTGAAAAGGAATTAGAGAAAAGCCTGGCGCCATCCTAGCCAGATGGTGAGATGGCTGGGTATGCAGTGACCTGGAACTCATGAGCCAGAAAACCACCTGCATCCCAGGGACTCCAGCACACACCATGGCAGACTCTGAGCATCTCTGAGCCCCTAGCTGCTGGTTAGCCCACAACACCTTCTCACACACTAAAAAGGGACTTTCCCCTCTGCTGAGACTGTGCTGTGCCTGGTGACATTAATTGGCTTCAGCACTTTGAAGTCAGTATACTCTTCCCTGTCGGTGACTGAGATGATCTTTGCTGCTGTTCTGTGTGTCTTCTACACACGTGACCTGCACTCCAGACATCATTCATCAGCTGGCCGTGAACTGACTTCTGAGCCATCCGCTATCTGATCACCTCCATTGCTGTCCTCCTAGAAGGAAAAGATGGCTCCAAAATAGCTGCGGGGGTACTGGGCATGTTTGCTACATTGCCCTTTGGCTGTGATGCCTACCCCACTCTCTCTCTAAGGCATCAAAGACACACAGCCCCTACTGACCCCTCATCTGCCTCTGCTCCCTGCAAATAGCTCCTCCCTCAGAAACTTCCTCTTGGTGGGTGTGGTGGCACATGCCTTTAAACCCAGCATTCAGGAGGCAGAGGCACATGGATCTCTGTGAGTTCAAGGCCAGCCTGGGCTACACAGTGAGACCTTGTTTTATTTTTTTAATTATTTGAATTATTATTTTATTTTTTTAAATTAATTTGTTTATTTTTCTATTATCAGCTTGATACAATATAAATTCTTATCTTTTTTTTTTTTTTCTTCCCCGAGACAGGGTTTCTCTGTAGCTTTTAGAGCCTGTCCTGGACTAGCTCTGTAGACGAGGCTGGCCTCGAACTCACAGAGATCCACCTGCCTCTGCCTCCCAAGTGCTGGGATTACAGGTGTGGGCCGCCGCCGCCGCCGCCACCACCACCACCACCTGGCTTATAAATTCTTATCTTAATAGTGAATTGTTTCATTGAGGCTTGCTCAGTAATTGAGTAAAACCAAAACTTATTATAAGCAACAGCCATCCTAGGGTCCCCCCATGCTGTATATATAGTCTGCATGGTTCTGTGGGTTGCAGTCTGATTGTTCTTTGCTTTATATCTAGAATCCACTTATGAGTGAGTACATACCATGTTTGTCCTTCTGGGTTTGAGTTACCTCACTCAGGATGATTTTTTCTAGTTCCACCCATTTAACTGCAAATTTCATGCTGTCATTGTTTTTCTCTGCTGAGTAGTACTCCATGGTGTATATGTACCACATTTTCCTAATCCATTCTTCAGTTGAAGGGCATCTAGGTTGTTTCCAGGTTCTGGCTATTACAAATAATGCTGCTATGAACATAGTTGAGCATGTATCTTTGTGGTACGGTTGAGCATTCCTTGGGTATATGCCCAAGAGTGCTATGGCTGTGTCCTGAGGTAGTTCAATTCCCAATTTTCTGAGAAACCGCCATACTGACTTCCACAGTGGTTGTACAAGTTTGCATTCCCACCAACAGTGGAGTAGTGTTCCCTTTGCTCCGCATCCTCTCCAACATTGACTGTCATTAGTGGTTTTGATCACAGCCATTCTGACAGGTGTAAGGTGGTATCTCAGAGTCGTTTTGATTTGCATTTCTCTGATGATTAAGGATGTTGAGTATTTCTTTAAATGTCTTTCAGCCATTTCTTCCTTTCCTCATCCTTCAAACCTCTTCCACTAACTCTGCTACATGTGGTGTGTTTGCTTGGTGGCATACCTTGACAGGGCCTGCCAAAGGTATGCACTCACTTGCCTCCACCCACTGCAGATCTGCTCCCTCCTGCCTGTAACACGTCTGCTTTCTCATTCACCAGTATTCCATTCAATACCACCACTTGGATCTCTGGCGGGGATCCCGCCTCTGACCATCCCCTGGATGTGAGACTGGCCTCAGTTGGAGAACCAAGAAAAAAACTCTCTACTTTCTTCCTAGTCCTTTCCTTCTTATTTACTCAACTTCTGTTTAATATATCTCTGTATGTATATACATATGACTTAGATTTACCTATTTAGAAAAAAATAATGTTTTGAGCAGCAACCACATGACTCTCCTCCATCTTGGCTGGTGACCTCATCATGATGTAGATGGCCAAATGGTTGGTAGCCGCAGTACCCTCTCCAGGCAGCGGCCGCCCGACCTGATGATAGGAGCATGCTTTGGCCAGGAAATGTTTTTTATTTAAGTTGGTTATCTGACATGGTTTCCCAGGAAAAGTTCCTACAACTTTCTGTTAAAAGTTTTGTTCATTAAAAATCCTGTATACTTTCTATGTGTGGATGGAGACATATGAATATATGGCCACTGCATGCTTGTTTTAACTTGTCTTGGATGTTTGGATTTATGTTCTGTGTGTCTTTGTTATAGCTCAGCTGATTACTACAGCTAGCTGCCCAGGCTTGGGATTTGCCTCTGGGCTTTGCTGAATCTGATGTAATGAAATCTATAAACTTGTAACTCCAGATTAGAACTGCTCTGGGAAACACCACATGGTCTGCCATGCTGAGGATGACCACGTGAGCAGGCGCCATGCTGGTTTACTGAGATATTAAAGTTGGACTTCTGTATCCATGTACAGGGATGAATCTTCTTGGGAGCTAGACTTTATGACCCATAAAATAGGCCCATTGATATTAAAACTAAATTGTTTGCAATGTTAAAATTTGATTTTACCTTATATATCTTAGAATCACAGCTGAAAACTACAGACTGAAACTTCTTGCTTTTGCTACCATTGGTAAACTGTAACTAATTAGGAAAACTCTATATCCAGATTTAACTTATATATGCTCTCAAAGTTAAGCCTAGACATGTGTCTAATATAGATACACCCAATAGATTTTGTTCCCCTGGTCCTCAAACACCTTTAGAGATCTGAGAATATGTTACTTAATATAAAGCTATATTTGATTCAACACTGGTTTATAGTATACTCTATATGACAATAGAAATTTAAATTTATGAAGATCTATTCAGATTAACAAAAGCTAACTTAGAGATTTACACTTAATATCTTTGCCAAATAATTCAACACCAAGTGTCTAGAGAATGTAAATGAATGATGACATAGATTTAATAAGTAAGGTATTTGATAAACAAGATACATATTCTGTGATGGAGTTTCTGCTCCCCCAAGAGGGTCCTTTTCTCAGAGTTGGGCCATGTCCAAACTCACAAGTCCCCTTTCTCCTGCTCCCATTCGGCCCTGGGACCTTCCCCTGTCACTCTCCTTTGCCTTCTCTGGAGACAGAAGTCCTAGTCCTATGAAACTGCTAACATGTTGGGGTCTTAGGGAATACTAGTTGGACAGTATTCATTCATACCTAATGGACAGACAGACAGTCTTTAAATACTCAGAGATCTGCAGAATGTGGCATTTAAAATGTTTAATTAAAAAGTTTTTCATGGCAGAGAGACATGCTGGCTCCTGGAAGCACCACTTTATTTCCTCCCAAGAAGATGGCTGGTCCCGAACTTGTGGCACAGTGGCAGCACCAGCCACTGAGCAAACACTGCCATTCACCCCAACTACTGCCTTTCACCTCGGCTGCTGCCAGGGCCTTCGTCAGATCAGACCACTGACAACAGGACTCTGGGAACCCACGGCCTCACTTCTGCCTAGACAAGGTAGTCCGCTCCGTCCCACAGGTTCCTATCCCATAACTGGTGGATCTTCTGAGGCCTGGCAGGCCTAGGCCTGCATGTTGTTGCCCTGAGACCTCTGCCCTCCACAACCATGGAGGACCCTGGGGTGGCTGTCTAGGTAGCCAGCAGGTAAGTCTCTGTCACTTTCAGTCACTAACTCAGGTAAAATTTGTCCTTCTCTGATGTCATTTGATGACCAGGCTTTGACAGTTCAACAGCAGCAGCCCAGGCTCCAGCTGCCTTCCCAGTTCTCTGTGTCATCCTCAGGCCTCACTCTCCTAGAGCCAATACTGCTCTCAGTCTTGCCTGGTGAGTTAGATAAAGAAGCAGCTTTACAGCTTGTGTATGTGAAGATAGCAAAGCTGTCTTGTTTCTGTTCACTCATTTATCCTTCTCAGCTCTGATGATGTTCAGGGAAGCCTCCCTCCTCCTTCTTCACCCACTCAACCACCTCTATTCAGTATGTTTCACCTTTTAACCCAAAGCCATGGGCTTTGCTATGACACCAAGATATGGGGCTGTTCCAGTTGTTTTACAGACACTTGCAGGTTCCTGCACAGTTCTCCCCTCCTGCCAGATTCATGCCAAGGCCAGACCCTCAAAGGCCCTCCAAATACGCCACCAGCTGCTGCACCAACCGAAGACATTAGCCTGGTGAATATTGGCAGGTTGGCTTCACCCACATGCCCACTCATAAAAACTCCCTTATCTCCTGATTCGTTGACACTTTTTTTTTCAAGATTTATTTATTTATTATATATACAGAAGAGGGCGCCAGATCTCATTACAGATGGTTGTAAGCCACCATGTGGTTGCTGGGAATTGAACTCAGGACCTCTGGAAGAACAGTCGGTGCTCTTAACCTCTGAGCCATCTCTCCAGCCCTTGTTGACACTTTTACAGGATGGATGAGGGCATTTCCCACTTTCAGAGAACAGCAGATGTGATGGCTCCTGAACTCCTGATTTGGTGTGCCATCTCCCAAGCTCCTGGAACATCACTGCTAGTACCACCACTCCAGACTCAAGGGCATATCTGTTCTTTCGTCTGGCTCATCCACCCTTGCTCTTCTGTACAACCAGGGCACTTCTCCACTCCATTCTTTGGCAGTGATCACTCTTCCCACGGCTAACCCCCTCCCGCCCTGCCCCTCCATGAGGCCAATGATAACAATCTATTTTTTCCTAGCAATGTTTCTTTACTCACACCTTCTGCCGTGTGTGACTCCCAATTTCCCCCTCCCCACTTCATCCCCAAATCACCAGGAAGCAGTCTCGAGAATCAGAGCCCTCATTCTCCCCCACACTTGCTATCCATAACTCACCTTTTTATAATAATAAAGAAATGGAGGAATGTTGGCATTCTGCCCCACCCCTTAGGGACCCACTCAGTGTCCTGATATAAATCCCCCTTTAAGAGGGAAAAACCCTCCCCCTCCTCCCTCTTCCTTCCTCCCTCCCTCCATGAGGCTGAGCACACCTCTGCCTCTCTCTCTCTCTCTCTCTCTCTCTCTCTCTCTCTCTCTCCCCTCTTCCCCTTTCACAATACAACTTTCCACATGGATGCCACATCTGCATGGTGTAACTTTCCACTGAGCCTGGCCACCACTGCCACATCTGCATGGTGTGGCTGTCTTTTCACCTTGGCACAAACCGCCAAGGCTGCTGCCGTTTTTTACAACACCTAGCTCCATCTGCATACTAGCAAGTACTCTCTGCTGAGCTACATCCTCTGAAAAAGTACCTTTGTTGGAAGAAGAAGAAGAAAAAGGCTGGGCAGTGGTAGCACATGCCTTTAATCCCAGCACCTGGGAGGCAGAGGCAGGTGAATCTCTGTGAGTTCGAGGACAGCCTGGTCTACAGAGTGAATTCCAGGACAGGAACCAAAACTACACAGAGAAATCCTGTCTCAAAAAACCATAAAGAAAAAAAAGTACCTTTGTTGGGAGAGGGACTTTTTCTTCCAGCCTGCCATTCAGCCCTTGTGAGTGTGGTCACTTTGACAGGCATGCCTAGGTCCCACTTTGCTCTGCAGTACCAGTGGCTGACATCTATTCTTCTCAAACCATTCCCCCACATAAGCTACAAAATGAGTGACCCACTACAAATTACCTTTTCTGTGCATGGAGTGAGCTGTGAAGGGCTAAATAAATAATAAACAGATTGTTAAAATCTAAAAACAGAAGGAAGAAAGAGAGAAAGAAAATCTTAGAGCTGTGTGTAGTGGTGTACACCTTTAATCCCATCACTGAGAAGGCAGAGGCTGGCAGAGCTCTGAGTTTGAGGCCATTCTGGTCTACAGAGCAAGTTCAAGGACAGCCAAGCTTTGGCAGTGAAGAAAATCATGGCAAAAAGAAAACTGGTGAAGATGTAATTGAATGGGGGGTGGGGGGAGGGCATGTTCCAGCCCCAGCAAACAGCTGACCTAGGCAGCTTTGGCCACAGAGTTAATGGCAGAAGAAAGGGGCTAAGGAATTTGCCTTCATGACTAAGGGAAGTCTCTGAGGCCAGTCATATGTTAGAGGTGTTCCTGAAGGGAGGCCTAGAGAGACCATTGTGTGAAGCTGTGAAGTTGAAGCCTGGATTGCCTTGGAGACCCAAAGATGTTAGAGATGCCAGAGCCATGGGAGAAGAGAGCTGCTCACAGGGAGTGGAACGAGACCAAGAGAAGAGTGAGTTGCAGTCGGCAAAGCTGAAAGGCGTTGGAAATGCAGAGTTTGGAGTTTGCCTGGCTGATTTTCAGTCTTGCTTTATTCCCATATTTCTTCACTATGCTCCCGTCCCTACATTTTGGAACAGTAATGTATATCCTGTGTCATTATATGTTGGAAGTATGTGATCTGTTTTGTTTTTTGTTTTTAATTTTTCTTTTACAGGGGATTACAGTTAAGAGATTGCATGAATCTCAGAAGAGACTTTGAACTTTGGACTTTTTTTTTCGAGACAGGGTTTCTCTGTGTAGCTTTGCACCTTTGGATCTCGCTCTGTAGACCAGGCTGGCCTTGAATTCACAAAGATCTGCCTGCCTCTGCCTCCCAAGTTCTGGGATTAAAGGCGTGTGCCACCACCACCCAGCTAATGATTTTTTTTTTTTTTTGTGAACTTTGGACTTTTAAACATTGTTGAGACTATGATAGTGTGAAGGCCTAGACTTGACTTTACAGGCTCCATTTTAGGGAAAGAACCACCATCTCTGACCACCTGCTGTACTCAGTTCTAGGAAGGACCTCAGAAATATGCCATGATAACCTGCACAAACACAGGATCCAGATACTCCTGTAGACATCCTCTCTGCTGTTTATACAGGAAAGGAAAGCTTAACAAGATCCTGTCTGTGGTTTATGGCCCTTGGAGATATCTAGATAATCCTGCTGAGCATTCCAAACAATCCTGTTCATTGGGTTGTGGTTCCCCACCAAAAGTCTAACCCAATGTTTTCAAATGTGGTTTTGCGCCCAAAGTCTAGACCAAAAGTTTCAAAAAATCACCTTGCCCCATATGCCTTCTACCCAGTCCCAAGTTGTAAATTCCGGGCTTATAGTTTTTCCCTATAAAAACCCTCTACACCTGGGTGTGTGGCCACTGCCACATTTCCTCCCATCTGCTGGGTGGTAGCCCAGTTTGACCCTTTTAAGCTTGTATCAGAAACCGGCTCCTTAGTGGTGTCTGGGGGTTTCTCGAAACAAGTACAACATAAGACTATGGGGACTTTTGAAATTGGACAGAATGTATTTTTTTGCATTATGATGTGGTTACAAGCCTTTGGGAGCCACAAAGTGAAATGTGGTGGTTTGAAAGAAAATGGCCCCCAAAGGGAGTGGCACTATTAGGAGGTGTGGCCTTGTTGCAATTTGTTGCATAGGTATGGCCTTGTTGGAGGAAGTGTGTCATTGTGGGGGTAGGCTTTGAGGTCTCATATATGCTTAGGCCACAGCCAATGTCCTAGACCACTTCCTGTTACCTGCTGATCAAGATGTAGCGCTCTCAGCTCAGCACCATGTCTGCCTGCATGCCACCATTTCCCACCATGATGATAATGGAGCAAACCTCTGAAACTATAAGCCGCCACTTCAATTAGAAGTTTTCCTTTAGAAGAGTTGCCGTGGTCATGGTGTCTCTTCACAGCAGTAGGAACCCTAACTAAGAGGCCACGTTAAAAGTCCTTTTGAATATCTGCTTTCCCTCTCCTATCTCACCTGTGGACCCTTGCGCCTGGGAACCACATCTGATTCATTTTCATTTTTTATTCCCAGAACTTAGCAGAATATAGGTCCTCACCAGGTTGTTTTGCATGAATAAACAAATGAATGACCAAACCAGTCACACATAAGTCATCCTCTGTGACAAAACACAGAGGGATGAAAAGCAGAAAATTAGTCCTGGGGTATACCCAAGCATGTAGGCAGGTAGAATGCAGATTGTTGAGAATTATTACCAGAAAAGTAGGAAGATACATAATAATTGTATTGTCATCTTTGATTTCATCTGCAAGTTACATTTCTGGAATGGCTGAAAACTGCTTTTAGAATGCAGGCACTTAGTAGGATCCTTGCTATGCTGCTGTAATGGAGGGGTCCCACTGCTGTATAGGGCTTGAAGACTGGCCCTGCCAGCCTCAACACGCCAGCTCTGCTGCCTTGCCAGCAGTGCCCAGCACTGACTTCTAACAGCAGTGAAAACAAGAGGAAGGAGAGGAAAAGAGTTCTAGGGAAGCCAGAGTTGCCCCAACTTCCAGACAGATGCACACACCTAGGCTCAAGGGTATGATGATGTCTCTACACGTGCATCCAGACAGCCAAGTGAAGCTTAGAGGAGTTACACTTACAAAAGGAAGAAAGTACAACCATGTGGCTAATGTAAAAGGTGGGGAGACAGTAATGCAGCAGAATCAGAATCAGAAGCCAAGTTTCATGAAAGTTATTGGAGAACACATGAAGATTAAGACAGGCAAATCCTCCATCTAGTTAAGCCTAAACTAGGGCTGGGATGTAGCTCAGTGGTAGAGAACTTGCTTAGCAAGTCTGGTTCCATCCTTAGCACTATCCCCAAAATAAAAAATAAATAAATAAATGGAAGAAATGAGATAAGAATAGTTGAGTACGAACAAGTTTAGAATCGCAAAATGTTTTGCTTTTGATGTTTTTTCCTGAAGGAAGAATATCTAGTTTGTTTAATATCAACAGAGAAAGATTTTTTTAAAGTTCAACACTTAAACCTGGGGATTTTAATCTTAAATCCAGAATACTTCTCCTTACTTAGTTGGAAGAAAGGAGAAGGCAATTTAGAGACATTGAAGGAGAAAGAAAGCAGGGTGGGAAGTGTGGTACCCACCAGCTTTCCAGGACCCTGTACTAGGGGCCCAAGCACCGAAGTTTTCCACTGGGACCTGACTACACCCCCAGCCTGTGTTATCATCTACGAACCATTCCTTCCTACTCTCCAGACAACAACGTACAAAAAATCAGTTATATAAGAAAGAATATCAGTCTTCAAGGGAGACTGTGTCACTCACCCTCACCTCTTTATTTACACACTCCTAACCCAGTACATAAAGGTCACTTCCTACAAGCCTACAGCTAAGGATAAGGAAACAAGTAACAGCAAGCCTTTGCTGTAATGACTTTGAGTCTGAGGACAACGTAGAGCCAATAACTCTTGGAAAGCAATGCCCTACCTCTGCCGATGTACCCAGTGCTAGAATTCTGCCCAGCTACATGACTACACATGTACAGTTCGGGGTCTTGCATCTTACGTCATCAGTGGGCACTGGGGTCCACATATGCATGGCGTGGTCACACAATCAGCACCTTAAAAGCTGGATGCAGACCCCATGCTCCCTCTGCTCTCTCTGCTCTGCTCCCCTCTCCCCCCACCCCACCATCTTTCTCTCTCTCCAGGCCTGGCTCTCCTCTCTCCCCTCCCCCTGTTTCCCTCCTAATAAAGCTCTGAAAACACTGGGTTCTTTTGTGACCATGACCTTTCCACATGGTAACCAGTGCCACCACCAGTGCTGCACACCAGCACTCGGACAGGAAATTCCGCTCACTCTGTGTCCGGGGCTGAGAGGACTTGCAACTTAACTCCTCCCACTCATCCTCAAGCTGTCCTGAGCAGCACAGACGGTCTGAAAGCAGGCTAGGATACACGCAAATAAGTTTATGATCAGGACCTACATGGGGATCACAGTAATCAGGACGGCTCTTTAGCCAGAGATCAGTTCACACCCTTCCTCCTGGAGGGTCTTCCTAAAGCTGTCCTCAAGCCAGCAGATTAAAAAAAAAATTGAAAAAAAAATTGAAAAAAAAATTCAAGACGCAGAATAAAACCTGTCTCTTGCCTCCCATAAGGACTAAAACTTAAGCATCTGGAGAGCAAGGCTTCTGACCCCACAGGCAGACGTTTCATCTGTGGCATTTAAGGTGTACCAGGGGAGAGAGAGAAAAAGCTGGAGGGTCCGGCTGGCTCCCAAAAGCCTCTGGGTCCCTGTTTTAAGTGCAGAGGAAAAAAAAAAAAAAAAAAAAAAAGGTCACGCAGGCTAGTGAGTGCCTTGCCCGGCCATCAAGTGAGCCTTGTTCAAAGTGCTGACTAGAAAGACCACTGGTTGGCTGACTCCACCCAGGCACCAAGGGGCAAGGGAGCATCAAGCTAAGACCTCCAGCAGACCTAGGCTTGCCCACAGGCTCGTTCGCAGGGAACCCAAAACGCAGCATGGAAGCGATCCATTTCCTTCCTTCTGGACACCAGAGTCACTAACCCAGTCCCGGGAGTTCTGGAGTCTCACTTCTTGTTAACATATTATCAGGTAGGGAGGACAGCCTTACCCACCTCACCAGACTTAATTTACTTTCAGGGGTACCTAATGGGAAGAGACTTTCCAGCTAAGGTAGGAGCTTTCATTTCATTTGCTCCCCGCATGTGCCTCACTCCAGCCTGTCAGCAGTGATTCTCCTGCTCATGCACAGGGACACAGACAGGGCCCTGATCTCTGCTGCCTTGTCCCTAATTCCAAAAGATGAGTTCTTACTGCACAGCCTTTCTCTTCCTGGTTCCCTCTTCTAATTATCTGTTCAGCTAATGGTTACAGGGCCACCACAGAACTGGAGTCCAGAGATCATCAAGTAGGAGACTGTAACAGATAAAAGGTATTTACACTCCCCAGACCCAAAAGTGTCTGGGCGCTACAAAAACAGTCTTTAATATAACCCTCTATTACTGTTAAATGCTCTCAACAATTGATCACCTGTGTCTCCTGGATGCTAACAGGTGCCTTAAAATAATCTGTCTCTGATAAAGCTTATCTCAGGTTATAAAAGTTAAAAACATGTTCCAATCTCTCTGTCTCTCTCATTAACACTAACCAATATAAGCAGAGTACTAAATGCTACCATGGTCACTAATTTTCTCATAGCTGCTGCTTAACATGTTCAAAATTTTTCCCAAGCTCCAGAAACAGCCTAAATCCATCTGGAAAGGTCAAATCTACTTCAGAAGCTCCCTTCCCTATCCCCCCCAAGAGTCAACCAATGCCCACCAAGTCAGCTAGAAGCAGTTTTTCTGGGAGAAATGACACCCCTATTCTTATTCACTTGCTTTTTTATAATAAACAAAAAGTATGGGATGTTAGAATTCTGCCCAGCTATATGACTGCACATGCGCAGTTCAGGGTTTTGTGTCTTATGTCGTCAGTGGGTGCTGGTGACTACGTATGCATGGTGTGGTCACACAGTCTGCACCTTAAAAGCCGGATATACACCCCACACTCCCTCTGCTCTCTCAGCTCTGCTCCCCTCTCCCCCCACCCCACCATCTTTCTCTCTCTCAGCTCTGCTCCCCTCTCTCCCCTTCCTCCCAATAAAGCTCTCTGTAACTCTGGTAGTTATGGCTGTGGCTTGTGACTTTTCCACCAGTAATCAGCACCGCCACCAGCACCGCCACCAGCACCATTTATCAGCCTTTCACCCAGGTACTGTAAAAGTGTAATTTCAGAGAGTAAGAGGCAGGGCACACAGTATGCTAGACACCTCTCTAGTCACATTGAATACCTTCCTGTCTTAGTGGCTGGAAGAATGTGGACCCAGATAATAGACCTACAGAATCCATACATGAATAATGGAGGTAACAAAACACATCCATCATAAAGAGAGATAAAGAAAGTAAACATTCCTTTTCCTCTAGGTGTTCAAGCTCCTGGACCTAGATAGAGAACTCACCACACTCACAAAGGTAGGCATGTGCACACACACAAATATATGTAATACTCTTAAGAATCAAAAGGCCTGAGTTAGACTCTTAGTCCTTGGACAATTTATCTATAGTAGGCTCCTGAACCATTGTTATGCCATCTCATGAAAGAATTCCTAAGAGTACTTTAAGTGCCAAAACTGCCTTGGGTAAAACTGGTGTCTAGACCAGCCCTAAATTCCTACATAACACTATCCTGAGCTGAAGGTTGACTGGCCCTTTAACTGCTCTCCATCCACTTCTGTAACCATGCTGGCTTGCTGCAGATAGCTAAAGCTGCCTTTCTGTATA
The DNA here is from genome assembly GCF_903995425.1 of Onychomys torridus. Taxonomy (NCBI): domain Eukaryota; kingdom Metazoa; phylum Chordata; class Mammalia; order Rodentia; family Cricetidae; genus Onychomys; species Onychomys torridus. Next base: position 9,643,211 of record NC_050456.1, read on the forward strand.
TGTCACAGCCGCAGAGGTCAGGGGTGCTTCCCACTCTTCTTCTTGGGACAATCCCGTGAGTGGTTACTAAAGACCCCACTCGACTTATTCAGGCCTCTGGGGAGTTTTTCTTTTCAAGTACCCCATAACACAATATCACCACTAAGCCTCCAGCTTCTCATTTGCAAATAGGCATGGTCATTCTTACCTTATTGTCAGCTTCTGAGATGTACACAAAATGTCCTTGTAAAGTTGTTCACGTAATATTTACACCTAGGGATCACCAATAAATGGTAGTTATTATGGGACAATACTGAGAGAAGACGCCAACATCAGCCCAAAGCCTAGCCAACCCCAGCTGTTGGCTCAAGGAAAAGAAAAGTACCATCAAATGCCCGGATGAGTTGCACACATCCCTTCTGGAACAACCCTTTACTGTAAAGACAGAAAATGTCCCAGGAACCAGAAGGAGAACAGTGTAATTTTACAGCAGTCAGCCTTGACAGGGCCTCCTGGGTTTGGCCTTCATAATAATAGGAAGTGCTGAGTCACCCTGCCCCTGGAGAGGGAGGGGCGGTGGCAGGCCTCCCAGCGATCTGTCCAGGCCCACTCCATCCACTCGGGTCTCCTGACCCACTTAAGGCTGACCTTCTCTTTGTCTCAGCCCTGGTTCTGCTCAGTCTCTCACCCACTGATCCAACTGGTTATTTTCCTGCTCTAAGCACAGAGCTCAACAGGCAGGTGCCCCAACAGACAACTGGGAATTTTCACCTTCACATTAGAGGAGGCCCTGGGCAGGAAGAAGTGCCAACCTTTTTGCTAAGAACCCTGCTTGGGTTCTTAGAACTGGTAAACGAGAGGGGTGAGGAGTGAGCAAGTCCTGCAGGAAATGGAAATGGATGCCAGTGAAGGGAAGGGCAGGAGGTGTGTGCTCTAGAGGATGGAACTCACTGCTTTGTTAATGCCACCACCATCTCTGCCCTCGGGGAGGTGCCAGGGCTCTAAGGACGTCTTTCTGTCTCTCCTCTGCTATAGGTTATCTCTATAGTAAGGACTAATTTTAGTTGTTAATTGGCCCTTGCTCCATACACTTGCAACTATGACATGGCTTGTCTGCACAGCTCTCCAGTAGACTCAGATGTCATGAGTTGACAGAGATGGTTGATGCTATCAGAAATGACAGTGAAATGATTTTTGGCATCTACAGTAGCCGGAGAACCTGCATTTGTAAAGAATCCTGCCTGTGTTAAATTGACCACTCCCAGCCCTGTTTCCTTTTAACTCCACTTCCTGCTTCCTCATTTGTGAAATAGAGTGGTTAGATGTCTCAGGTGTGAGGACCATACTGTCAGAAGGCCTCCTCCTCTGTCCCCACTTTTCTTGCAACCTTGGCCACAGCCTGTGAAGTGGTTGAGAAAACAGCAACCACCTCCTCAGCCACTTCCTTTTCGCCTTGGGTACCGATCTCTGAGATTATACTCTTAAACCTGGGGGAGCTCCCAGTCCCCCCAGTGACGGTGCAGATGAGATAGGGACACCCTGTCCTGCCTCCCCACAGGCTTTCTCCATGCTGATCACGGAGGGTGACACAGTGAGTGTTTCCCTGCTTCAAGCCTGTCTGTCCAGTTCCTTTGAAGAACACTTTCCCAGCACAGAGTGGGGGGGCACTCTGTTACCCCATTCCCTGACAGTGAGATTCCTTTTCTTGCTCCATACTTTCAAAGGCTTGCCAGCTGCCCACAAGGTCTTAAAAGTTCTACCTTTGACCTTTGTGCTAAGATCCACTCCTCAGTTTGAGTTCTTTTGTCTGTAGGCTGCCATGCCCAGGTAGTCATGGGTTCCTCTGCCTGCCAATGAAATGAATGGATACTATTTCCTTGATTTAGTTTTATTTCTGTTGTTTTTATTATTGGGAAGCCAGACAGACTCATGAAAGAAGAATTGAGAAATGTTTAACTATAAAAGTGTATAAAACATGCTTTTTTTTTTTTTTTTTGAGCTGAGGATTGAAAACATTCTTTAACTAACAATTCTGATTATAAAATGACTTTATAGTCTATAGACTATAAAGTCATTTTACTAGATACAAAAATCCAGGAACGTTTAATCATCAACAATAAAAAGCACAAAAATCTCCCCATCCGATGGTAGTAATTGTCCACATGTTCCCACTGATCTTACTTCTCTACAAGTGGTAATAGGAATAGCCATTTAAAAAAATAAATGAAAGCTCCATTTAGTAAAAGATGGGCATTGTCATAGAGCTATAGTATATAGATTCATAGTATTTCCAGTGTAGAAGGATAGGTGTTCTGGACCAGGAAGATGGCTCAGCAGGTAAAGGTGATTCTCATGCCTGAGTTTGGCCCCCAGGACCTGTAGCTGTCTGTTTGTTTGTTTGTTTTTACTCTTTGGTTCTTTGGGGGGCCACCACGCAGCTCCCAAATAAATCACACATGGAGGTTTATTCTTACTTGTAAATGCCCGACCTTAGCATGGCTTGTTTCTAGCTAGCTTTTCTTAAATTAGTCCATCTATCCTTTGCCTCTGAGCTTTTATCTTTCTCTTTTTCTGTATACCTTTTTGACTTCTTTCTTTGCGGCTGGCTGTGTAGCTCAGTGGCTTGTCCCTGGAGTCTTCCTCTCCTCCTCTTTCTCACTCCTGAATCTTCTCCCAGATTTCTCCTATTTATTCTCTCTGCCTGCCAGCCCTGCCTATCCTTTCTTTTGCCTTGCTATTGGCTGTTTGGCTCTTTATTAGACCAAGCAGGTGTTTTAGACAGGCAAAGTAACACAGCTTCACAGAGTTAAACAGATGCAACGTAAAAGAATGCAACACATCTCTGCATCATTAAACAAATGTTCCACAGCATAAACAATTGTAACACATCTTAAAAAAATATTCCACAACAGAACCCCACATGATGAAAAGAGGGAACAGACTTACAAAAGTTGTTCTTTGAACTCTATACATACACACATTGTACACACACACACACACACACACACACACACACACACACACAGAGTAAGTGTAATTTTTTTTTTTTTTTTTTTTTTTTTTTACAATTTAAAAAATAAGTGTTACTAAGATTAAGTAAACTGAGTCCCTGGAAGGTGAGTTGGTGAGTTCATTACTCTTCCAAGAGGAATCCCAACCCCATCCCTGTCTCATTCCCAGAGTACAAAGTTCTAAGAATTTTCGTGCTGAGAGAGGAAATGGCGAAAGCATGGTTGGAAGGTAGACACTGCTCTTAGTGACTCAGATCTCCCTAGGCTGCCATGAAAGCTACAGAAAGAAAGTTCTTTGTGTTCAGACTTTTTTTTTTTTTTTTTGAAAAGAGATTTATTTCTCCAGGCATTCAAAATACAGAAGCTGACTAGAGGGTAAGGGAGAGATTCCTCTGAAACTCCACAGAGCAGCCTGGCTGGAAACCCACCAAGGAGAGAGGAGAGTAAATAAATCCTTGGCCCTTTTGGCCACTTTACACACAGCCTGGGCCTGGGTAATGTCTGGCCTGCTGGGGACAGCCAGCTGCAGATAAAGTCACACAACAGGGCCAGGGCTGTTGTCCAGGTGTGAATAACTGTCAAGAAGGACAGAGATCCAGCTGTATTCCACTAAACATCTGGGCTCAGATAAAAACATATCAGGCTGTCTCTGTATTCATCTCAGGCCAGCTTAATCATTCCAGTGAATACCTAAAGGACAGCTCGTTGCTCACAGGAGTTTTCTTCCCTCGGCACAGATTTTCTGAGTACCTATGTCATTGTGTTGGCTGCATGGACAGCTCCATGAACAAAACAAAGAACCATGCCTTGTGGAGCTGTTTACTGGGAGAAGACACACAAGAGACAATATATGTAATTGAATGAGTTGTGCCTATTCCATACCCTCATGTGGCTAGGGTGTGGAGAGGGGCCTTACAGTGGAAACACACGGTGAAGGGTCAGTAACAGGAGGTGTGCAATACTGTGCTTTGACACTCATATCTATACACACCTCTATATCTGCGCACACCTCTAATCTATGCACACCTCTAATCTATACACACCTCTAATCTATACACACCTCTAATCTATGCACACCTCTAATCTATACACACCTCTAATCTATGCACACCTCTAATCTATGCACACCTCTAATCTGTACACACCTCTAATCTATGCACACCTCTAATCTATACACACCTCTAATCTATGCACACCTCTAATCTGTACACACCTCTAATCTATGCACACCTCTAATCTATACACACCTCTAATCTATGCACACCTCTAATCTATGCACACCTCTAATCTATGCACACCTCTAATCTATACACACCTCTAATCTATGCACACCTCTAATCTGTACACACTTCTAATCTATGCACACCTCTAATCTATACACACTTCTAATCTATGCACACTTCTAATCTATGCACACCTCTAATCTATGCACACCTCTAATCTATGCACACCTCTAATCTGTACACACCTCTAATCTATGCACACCTCTAATCTATGCACACCTCTAATCTATGCACACCTCTAATCTATGCACACCTCTAATCAATACACACCTCTAATCTATATGTTGTACGTCTATCTAACGATCCATCTAATATCTTGCTCTGAATCTTAGTTTTTTTAAGAACTATTATTTTTCTCTTTTTCACAGCTGCTCCACACTCTCATTTGTGAATTCCACACAGCTTATTTAACTAATCCTCTTTGGATAGATATCTGGGAAGCTTATAATCATTTGCTATCTTCCAGGCATGGTGTTGGTGGTTTGAATGAAAAACAGCCTCCCACATCTGAGCATCTGGTCCCCAGGTGAATGAGAAACAGCCTCCAGTGTCTGAACATCTGGTCCACAGCTGGTGGTGCTCGTTTAGCAGGTGTGGCCTTTTTGGAGGAAGTATGTCACTGGAGGTGGGCTTTGAGAGTTTAAAGATTCATGCCTCCTGCAGCTCCTCTCTCTGCTTCATGCTTACAGGTCCCGTGTGAACTCCCTCAGCTTTCTGCTCCAGCCACTGTGCCTGGTGTATTTCAGGCCACCGCTTCGATTTCATAGGATTCTTTCCTTCTGGATCCATGAGTCAAAATAAACTTTTTCTTAAGAAAGAAAGGAAGGAAGGAAGGAAGGAAGGAAGGAAGGAAGGAAGGAAGAAGAAAAAAGAAAAAACCAACAACCCTAAAAACCAAACAACCCCCCCAGCCCTCTCTTTTATAGCCCGCACTGGTTGTGGCGTTTTAGCAGAGCAACAGAAAAGCCAGGGAACCCAGCAGAGCAGGCCTTTAGTCCCAGCACACAGGAGGCACAATGAACACCTTCCTGCTCAGATTATTTCACATTTGTAAAGATGGGCAGCAGTGGAAATGTTAAGTCAGTAGGTACATGCAAACATGATTCTGTTATTGAGTTCTGACTGAACTCACCGAGATTGTGCCTTTGGTTCACTGACCAGCAGTGATGACAGCATGCTTGTCGTCCTGTCCCCTCCCCTCCCCCCAACCCCCAATGCAGAGCATTAGCAAACATTTGAGTTCTGCCTACTAGAAACGTTTAAGACTGCTCTTAATTTACTTTTCTTCAAACATAATCAGGATTAACTAGCTTTTCAGATATTTAAGGGTCATTGTTTCTGGAGATAGAGTTTCTCTTTGGAGCCCTGGCTGTCCCAGAACTTCCTCTGTAGACCAAGTTAGCCTTGAACTCAAAGATCTGTCCACCAGGGCTGGGAGTAAAGGAGTGCACCACCACACCTGGCTAGAGCCACCTTTTAAATTGTGTTTTTCTTCTCTGAACAACTAGTTCATGTCTTTGGTCCTTTACACTGCTTTTTCAGGGAGTTCCCGAACATTCTCGTGTATAATTAGATCTGTATGTACAGCAACCCTGTGTTTAGTCACACAGCCTATCCCGTGTGTTCCCGCGGGAAGCAGACTCCTCTTTCTATCTGTTTGTACTCTTTCCTGTTCTCTTTTAGCTGAACCGCAGCTGGATGCAGCTGGATGCAGCCAGAGGAAAGCGCACCATCAGGATGACTAGTCTGACTTTAATCTTATTCCACAAACCTCACGTCATGCCTTAGGGTCACTATGCATTGTGCTGTCTCCAGCTCCTCAGGCAGAACAAAGAAACTAGAAATTCAGCACAACACCTGCTGTTTCCCCTACAATAATAATTACAACCACCTAAACTGAAACCTCTCCAAAATGCCCACCCTCTGGAAAAATTACAAAAAAGACCACCAAAGACAGAAACCAAAAAAAAGTAAATAAGACATGTATCGTTAGCATAAGTAGGAGATAGAATAATACATCATGGCCCGGCAGTGGTGCCACACGCCTTTAATCCCAGCACTCAGGAGGCAGAGGCAGGTGGTGAGTTCAAGGTCAGCCTGGTCTACAGAGAGAGAGATCCAAGACAGGCACCAAAACTACACAGAGAAACCCTGTTTCAAAAACAAACAAACAAACAAACAACAACAACAACAACAACAAAACATCATTAATACAAATCCACTGTGGATTGATTCCAGGGCCCCAGAGAACATTAAACGTTTTGAGTGCTCAATTCCCTCATGTAAAATGGTAAAAATTTGTAGACAACCTGCATGACTTCTCAGCTGTTTTGAATCATCTTTGTATTATCTGTAATTCCTAATATAATGTAAATAGTGTATTGCAACAAGAAAAACATCTGCATATGTCAGCATACATGTAGTTGTTTTTAGAATACTTTTTTTTCCACAATTGGCTCAATCTGAGGATCTTGAACCTTTGGACACAAAGGGTCAACTGTACAGAATTCATTTGAGCTGTAAGTGGAGAAATCAAATTCCAAGAGAAGCAGTTTTGGCAGAGCTTCCTCTGGCTGTGGTCTCCTTTGTAGTCAGATACGGTGCTGAATGCAAGACCGTAGAGCTGACAGCACAGTGCAGTTAACAACCCAGGCAGAAGGACACTCCTGGTGTACTTGCTGACAACTTTGTTAATGAACTAGAGCCGCTGACCTATAGACGTCTTGAGAGGGGGTCTACAGATAGGTTTTCATTTCCAGTATATACATTGACAAAGAGGCATTTGCTAAATGGACCCCCAAACAGGATGGAGGGGATAGATCTGAGATCCACATGGATGTCTTTGTTCTCAGAGAGGTTCCACTTTAGCCAGTAGAGGGCAAGAGAATATCTACCAGTCCAAGAACTGTGGCCTTGGACATGTTTGTAATAGGGTTGTGTAGGTGTCTTTGCAAAAACAAGTTACATAACCAATACGAATGTGTGCCTCTGAAAAAAATGTATTTAGAAACTATACATCTAAATCAGAAATGAATCCCCATTGGCATTGCAACAGATAATTTTTATTTAAAAAAATCTTCTCTAAATGGTGCACATATTTCTTTATAGATCCTTAAATCCTTGACAAAAGGATAGGGCTATTTCAGAATAATGAAACCCGATATTTTGAGAAACACATTTATTTGAAGATTCTATAGAAATAATAAACCTCTGTAGCGGTGACTTATCATATAAATCTCAAAACTAAGATTCCTTAAAGAATGAGAAGCATGCAGTGACATCCACTGAAGAGGCTAATGTTCAAAACAAACACATGTCAAGGCAGGTGGGAAGGAGAGAGGAAGTGTCCTTCGGTAGATGGAGGACAGGGTAGGAGTAGACCTCAGGGAACCCCTGAAGCCAGTGGCCAGGTGTCTGCTCCCTCCACTGTGTCGGGTCTTCCTATTGAGACACAAGTTTCCCTGTCCTCCACCACCATGGCTGGATGAGTACTTGATGATCTGATGGGGCTTCAAGCCCACAGACCACAGGCCTGGCTGGAGGAGCTGCGGCCCTGCTCCTCCACGTGCTGAAAATGTGCTGTTTGGGCGGATGTAGCTTAGTGTAGGGCCCTTGCCTAACATAGCATACATGAGCCTGTGTGTGATCCCGGGAACCACTGGAAGAGGATTAATACTGTAATTAATTTGAAGTAGCAACAGAGTGGGAAATCAGCTGGACAAAAGGCCTGGGATTCTAGCTCTAACATAGCCATGATATGGATAACATCTTCAGCCTCTGTTTGGTTTTTGTTTGTTTGTTGGGCTAGGCCTGTACCTAGAGCCTTGTGTGGCTAGACCTGTACCTAGAGCCTTGTGTGTGCTAGGCATGTACTAGAGCCTTGTGTGTTCTAGAACTGTACCTAGAGCCTGTATGTGCTAGACCTGTACCTAGAGCCTTGTGTGTGCTAGGCCTGTACCTAGAGCCTTGTGTGGCTAGACCTGTACCTAGAGCCTTGTGTGTGCTAGGCCTGTACTAGAGCCTTGTGTGGCTAGGCCTGTACCTAGAACCTTGTGTGTGCTAGGCCTGTACCTAGAGCCTTGTGTGTGCTAGGCAAGTACTGAACCCCTCAGCTACACCTCCAGCCCACATTTTCAAGTGTAAAATGAAGGTTTGCTACTAGATGATCCCTGGTTCCCACCTACTCCCAGATCCCTTTGTCCCCATCTTAACGGTCCCTATGTCAGTTAACACATGAGCTCATAGAAGAAAAGAAGCTAGTCTTTCACCCAAAAACAGGTCCTTTAGGAAAGGACTCTAATGGGTCTCTTCAGTGGGAATTTCTGACTTGAAAACATGAGGAAGTTAATTTTCTTCTATTTATTTCAGGCAGACGGTTTGTGTACCCTTCAACCTGCTTTGGGCTGGAATGCTTGGGGCTTCTCAGAAAAAAGACAGGATGGCCAAATTCCAACACTTCTTCCTCCACTCAAAGGAGCAAAACGTTTAGAATGAGGCCTTTCCAGAAGTGGTCACCGCGAAGCAGTCACCATTGGCAGACTAGGAGCACATGACTGTAGAGTGACCGCCAGATGTTGGCAGCCCCTCAGGAAAGCAGGAAGCCCTGGGTAAGCAGAAAGGGATGGACGGGCAGTCCGGGTAAACAGAAAGTGATGAGTGGGTACTCAGAACTTTCTTCTTAAGCATAAGAGAGAGAGAGAGAAGTCTTGGCCCGATTTAGCTCAGTCATGCTTCCAATCTAGCGGTGCAGAGGTGTCCTCACACTGCTATACGGAAATGAAGGAAAGTATTTTCAGTGGCCAGTCTTGTCTTCCAAATGTTCTCACATAAATGAGTAAGAACAGTGTTTCTCTGCTAAACCAAAACATTGACCAGGCCTAACCCCAGCTGTGGCACACAGAGGGAAAATTAAAAATAAATCAATAATGAAACACAGCTGTTGGTAGAGTAGATGATCAGTACTCTTTTTCCGTATCATTGACTTGAAGTCAACTAAGATGAAGTCATCTGAATTCTTTGCATAGGAGGTCATGGATTTCTCTAGTGCATTTTCTGATCCTTTATGAGACAGGGCTTTGTGACTAGTCATTGGTTCGCTACTACTTACTGCTGTTTGTACAGGAGAGGTGAACTGAGTTTCTAGCAATAAGAACAACAGTAACAATCAACGTGGAACAGCTGGGCTCTGGGCTGCTCTATGACCCAAGTCATGAGGTTTCCATACTAAAATCAGGAAGTCAAGCACTTCCCCAAGACTATTTCTCCAACACCATTCTATAATGTAGGAGTCTTTGAAGCTGGGAGAAAAAGATCATTTAAGGATAATGTATAACCAGTCAAATAAAGAACAATGGTAGCAGACTGGAGAGATGGCTCACAGGTTAAGAGCACTGGCTGCTCTTCCAGAGGTTCTGAGTTCAATTCCCAGCACCCACATCATGGCTCACAGCCATCTGTAATGAGATCTGGTGCCCTCTTCTGACACACAGGCATACATGTAGACACAACACTGTATACATAATAAATTGATCTTAAAAAAAAAAAAAAAAAAAAAAAAAAAAAAAAAAAACCAGTGGCCTGGAAACCAGGGTCAACCACATGAGCCTCTTGAGGCCAATTTCATCACTGTGTTCCAAAGCCAGGTGTTCTCCACACTCCTGTCTATCTAGTGGCAACACAAACAGCAGAGACGCAATAGCACATGTACCAGATAATCTACCAAATATCCACAGCAGGGATGTTTAAAGATATCTCAGTATAATCAAATAAATGAATCGATCCTTTTTTGAAGCATGTTTTTTCTTCCTTTCCTATTTTGTATAGTTCTCTAATTAAATGAAAATCTTTAAGATTAAAACTTATTTTTTATTTGTCTCCATGCATATGTGAGTGCACCTATTTTCTCTGTGCGCCCCATGGGTGCAGTACCCATGGAAACCAGAAGAGGGCATCAGACAGTTTGGACTCAGAGTTCCAAGTGGTTGTGAACTTCCTGGCGAGCGTGCTGGGAACTGAACCCGGTCCTCGGCAAGAGCAACACGTGCTTTTAATTACCGAGCCATCTCTTTAGCCCCACGCCTGGAAGATGAAAGTGCACAGGTCGGCCTGGTCCCAAAGGAAAGCTCCAATGCAGGCGACTCGTCTAACGGCAAGCCGAGGCGCATGTCGTGCCGGGGAGAAAGCGCCGACTTTCCGCTTACCTCATCTCCATCGAGCCAACGGAACAACACAGCCTTCCGTTCTTATGTCCCCGCAGCTGCAGAGTCGCAGATAGGACATTTGTCTGTTGTTTGTATGGTTGAGTTTTTGTTTGTTTGTTTGGTTTTTGAGTGGGGGGCGTTGTTTGTTTGTTTTGGTTTGGTTTTTCCAGACAGGGTTTCTCTGTGTAGCTTTGCGCCTTTCCTGGAACTCATTCTGTAGCCCAGGCTGGCCTCGAACTCACAGAGATCCGCCTGGCTCTGCCTCCCGAGTGCTGGGATTAAAGGCGTGCGTTACCACTGCCTGGCTTGTTTATTTATTTATTTTTAAATACTTCCCCCCCCACCCCAAAGATTTATTTATTATTATACAGCTTTCTGCCTGCATGCCAGAAGAGGGCGCCAGATCTCATTACAGAGGGTTGGGAACCACCATGTGGTCGCTGGGAATTGAACTCGGGACCTCTGTAAGAATAGCCAATGCTTTTAACCGCTGAGCCATCTCTCCAGCCCTTGTTTTTGTTTTTAATGTATGATTCTCCCACTTTTTTGTTTCTTCTTCATCAGATTTATCAGTTGGGGTTACTACACTAAAATGCCACAGTGTTGGTACCTAAACAGTAGACATTTATTTCTCATAGCTCTGGAGGTACTGTCCAAAGGGCTCTGGAAGGGTTTTCTTTTCGCCTCTTCTTATTGGGACACTAATCCTGTGCCTGATTAAGGCTCCCGTTTCACAACCTAATTCGATCCCTCAGCTCCACTTTGAAACGTCATCACTTCCGGGACACAAGTCTTGGGCACACATAGTTATTCGGTCTATGGCATCACAAAATGTGTCTCAGCAAATTTAATCTCCACCTTTCCCCTAGTGCTTCGCCTGTTGTGTTTCGCTTGCTCTTCTGTGAAAAGAAGTCCCCGCTTTAACAGACCCAGATCATTCCCAGGGACGCCCTTGGAGACTTCTCCCGGGCCAGCTTTGCACGCGTGCGTTTCTGCACTAGCCCAACAGAGGGCAGCACCGCACCGCTCGCCTCTGCTGCGTGGGCGGCCGCAGTTGTCACGGGAATTCCTTTCTGAAAAGCTTAACATGGTTCTTTCTGAGCTTCTACCTGCTCAAGACTTTAGAGTAGAACTTTAGACAAAGGATCTTTAATTGCATGCCGATAAAATGTCAAAACTATTGCGCACGAAGTAACTGGGCTTAAAAAAAAAAAAAACTTTTAAGACAATGCGTTCAGGATTATGAGACAGGTTTGCCGCGGTGAGCGAAATTCATTTTGTAACTCATTACAAAATCTTCAACCTGTGAGGAAATTCTTATTATCTTCTCTCTAAGTCATTAGGCTGTGCCTTCCTACCTTTTGGATTATATAATAATACCATATGCCAAAATGGATGATCTGCAGATTTGGTTAACCCATTTTTAACTATAAAGGGAATGCTTTTTATTTTAAACCTCCCTGTGAAACTCTTAATGAGTAAGAGCCGTTGTTCGGGAAGTTGCTTATTTCACAGAGCACAGCTGTTACGCCTCATGTTAGATGGGGAGAGAGGCATCAGAAGGTGACCTTCTCTCACAGCCTTCTCAGCCATTGAAATGAACACCCCCAAACACAATAGAGGATAGCGCTTGGCTTTCCCAGCTAGCAATGAGACAACGAAGGTTTCTCCAGGTTAGGCGGGGGATTTTCAACCAAGGCATAGGTAACCTGTTGGTGCCCAGAATTATGGGAGCCGGAGCTGCAGGGTTTCAAAACCAGTTCCTAAAGCACAAGTAAGAAACTTAGAAGTTCCTTTGAAGTATGTTTGGCTTCTATTGAGCTAAGACACATTCTAAGAGGGAGCATTTGGTGAACAGAAAGATCCCAAAAGTCTAAGGCACATGTCACCACCCTAAACACAGTATTTAAGGATGCAGACAAGGTAAAAACTAGGGTGGCTCCATATCATCTGGTGTTCTCTTCTCGACTTCCATAAAAGTCCATCTCTGTCTCTAACTCTCAACAAATCTAAAACTACAAAACAGAAATAAATGTCGTGCACAGTCAAAGCTCCAGGCTCATATCCACTGGAGTCCTTTCCACTCAGCTTGAGAAGGGCCTGTTCCAGTTGGCTCCCCAGCACATACAGAATCAGCCTCTCCTTTGTACTCTGTGTTTTGTCCTGGGTAGATAGAGAGGGTCCCTAATGTGCATGTGTTCCTCAACTTGTCAGCTATGGTAAAGCAACTTAAAGCTGAGAGGAGGTGGTCCTATTCATGGAACATTTATTTGAAGGGGTTTAAATAAGCATCTGTATTTGAGGTTAGCATACATACAGAAAAAAAAAAATGTTAGCAGCTGAGGGTGTGTTTCAGCCGGGATAGGTCTGCATTTGGATCCCCAACCACCCATGTAAAAAGCTGGAGAGGGTGCTGAGGTATAATCCCAGCACAGGAGGAGAAGAGACAGGAAGAACCCTGGCATTTCCTGGCCAGCCGATCTAACCAAATTAGTGAGTTCCGGATTGAATGAGAGATACCGCATCAATAAGTATGGTTGAGAGCAATCAAGGACACCTGAGTCTTCTGGTCTAGACACACACAAGGGGGCACATGTACACACACACACACACACACACACACACACACACACACACACACAATGAGAGAATACAGTGCGTATAGCTCAATGAAGAAACACTACCAAACAGATTGATCAAAGAGGACTCCACTAGAAAACAGTGGAATGTTCTAGGTGGAAAGTGGCATGGAGGGAGTGCTAAGAGCTTGACACATGTCCGTATAGTACCTGTGACTGTGGACACTCGCTTGTTCTGTAAAATGCAATGATTCAAACAGCTGGACAGAGGCATTTATGTGGAGAAAGAAAGCAGAACACACAGCAGGCTGATTATTTCTAAGTTACTTTTTTGGTAGAAGCTAGAACACAGAGAGAGAGGGGCTGCACTTGCTCTTTGAGGTTCAGCCTCCCCTTCCCCATTTCTAGGAACGTGAGATTAAACAACTCAGGTCCTTCTTCCACTAGACCTCCTCTGTTTCTCTCAGAATTTTACCTTCTAGGCTCCCATGGTTGTGGTCCATTAGCTCAGCTTACATATGCAAGGGTTTGTCCAGCCCCCAGTTCCAAACTCTTCCACATTCCTCCCACACAGAAGTTCCAAAGCTCTCACAACCACACGGTCAGGTTGATCAGGGCAATGACCCCACTTCTTGGTAATCAGTTTCTTAGATGTTCTGACAAGAAACTTAGTGAAGGAAGGGCCTGTGTTGGCTCACAGTTGAGATACAGCAGCAGGAAGCCCATCATCTAACTGCATCCAAGTTTGGCAAGCAGAAAGAGGAGAGCACTGGGGCTCAGCTAGCTTCCTCCTCCTTACACAGGCTGGGGCCTAGCCTATAGTGTGATGCCATCCATATTTAGAGCAGGTTTTCCTACTTGAATTAGCCTGGTCTAGAAAAGTCTGCACAGCCGTGCCCAGATATTTGTTTCCAGGGTGATTCTAGAGCCCATCGAGTTGACAGTCCATCTAGATCATCAAAATCCCCTCCCTACTGCTGATCTGGTGACATGAGGTCAGGCTTGAGTTGGGTGCAAAGCAGAGGTGGAATTAGCTGTAACGACAGAAAGGGACCAGAAAGAGATGTTATGTGCTAAGCATGGTCACAGGGCAAGAGAAGGGAGCCCCATATGATGTGTCCGAAGCTGCTCATTTCATAAGCAGCTACATCACTTTGAATATGCTCAGCCTATGTAAATATGCCTGTTGGCGATCACAATGTTGATTTCTGGCCTGGGAACAGTTTGACTCTTGAGTAGGAGTTTGGGTGAGAGAGATGAGCTTTTAAATTAAAATCATAGGGTTAGAGCAGGGTGCTATCAAGTTCTCCCTGAAACTTCAAAGCAAGAAAGATTAAAATGACAGCTTGGACATCCTAATCATCCAGAGATGGGCAGGTATTGTATATAATCTAGGTTCAGTTCCCTCCAGAAGCATCTTGGGTAGGATTGTCTGCCTCATTAATCACCACTTCTTTCCCAGCTGTGTCACATGATGCTTGCATTTCATTCTAGGGGCATCACCCTTAGAAGCACATGCCCCAAAAGAAATACAAAATTTGCAAAAGGGCAAAGATTCAGAATCCTGAGGAAAGAACATGGGTGGGGATGCTGCTGAGTCTGAAAGAGGCTTGGGGATCTGTTTTGAGAGCCGTGACTTGTTGGTAGCAGTACTATTATGAGCATTAGAGGATGTTGCATTAGGTTCCTTTGTTTCCAAGGGATTTCCAGCTATATTTTAATGTGGATGGTTACTAGGTGGCTCAATGGGGAAAATCCCTCTCATCTGGGGTGGGGATGTTCTCTCTAGAAATGTCCAGTGCCAGGGAATGGATGGTTTCTCAGTTATGAAACTAGAGCTCACAGACGGTGGAGGAGAAAGCAGACTGTCATTGTATGTCTTACAGCTTTGCTTTCCTAGGTGTACAGCTGAAGGAACAGAAATGCAGAAATGAACAGTAGGAACGTGACATTCAGCACCTGGTAAAACTTGCCAGAGAGAAAGCATAAAGTTTAGCAAATCTAAACAGACAATGCAGAATTCTGTCTCATCATTTTAGCCCTTACTCAAGGCTCCTGGGTTCCCACATTTCATTTGTTATAGTTTGGATCTCAAATGTTTCCTGAAGGCCCAAATGTTGAAGGTTTAATCCCAGGTTCTGCTATCACCTGGAAATGCTGGAGACTTTTTTTTAAGTGGGACTGCATGAAAAGGAATTAGGTTGCTGTGGGGGGCATGCCCCTGAAGGAAATATTGGGGCTCTGGCTTCTTGCTGTCCTTTTGCTGTCTGGCTACCACAAGGCACACGCCCTGCTACACACCCTTACTTTGGTATACAGACACAAAACATCTAAAATCCCAAGCCAAAACAACCTCCCCACCGCCCCAAATACGGGGGGGGGGGGCCTGCGGGGTTGAAATCAGGGCATCCAGCAAGTGCTCTATCACTGACTGTCCCCAGCCCAGACTTTAATCCCTTTAAATTGATTTTTCTGTTATTTATTATAGTATCCCAAACTTAACCCTGTTGATAAAACCAAACTTGCACTCCAAAGGGATATGTGGGTTTCGGGTCTCGTGTCTTCTTGACCTCTGTAGGCAAATAATCATGAAAATCAAAACAGGATGCTTAAGGTATCAGACAAGAATAATTTCCTTTTTCACCAACCATGGAATGATCTTCAGAACATTAATGCTGAGACCTGGGGCAACAGGTTTTATAATGCAAGAATACCAGCACAAAACTCTGGTGATTTCGCTGCGAAATAAGATCATAAATCTCACATTCATCTAAGAACATTGCCTCCCACCTTCTTGTTCTTATTTCCTCAGAGCATCTGCAGCATATTTCAAGAGTAGGCATGAAGAATAAACTCCATTCATGCCCTTTAGAAGAATCGTTTCGAAAGCTGCATGGGAGAGGTATATATAGCCCCAACACAAAACACACGAGCCATCCCAACTCTCTTAAGCCGCAAGAGTGATTTCCCACTGTCAGTACATGATCTTTGAACTAGTTGATTTTTCATTGGCATCAATGATAAGTTTAAATGGATCTATTGAACACATTCATAATGAACACATTTTGCAAGGCATCCAGCTAAGCTTGGAAGTATAATAAACTTCAGAGGAGATCACGTTCATGTGGATAAAGAAATGATCATTGGCTGGGTGGTGGTGGTGCAGACCTTTAATCCCAACACTCAGGAGGCAGAGGCAGGAGGATCACTGAGTCTGAGGCCAGTGTAGTCTACAGAGTGAGTTCCAGGACAGCCAGGGCTACACAGAGAAACCCTGTCTCAAAAAAAAAAAAGGAAAAAGATTATTGTAAAAAATATCTGTTGGATTCTTAGGGCACGCCATACCCCAGTTATACACAAACATGATTGCATATTAACGCCAGGGAAGTTTACTGAGATAAGAACTTGCATCCTCCACTCCTTAACAACAGTAGGAATTCTTAACACAGAGAGATTAGCTGTCTATTCCAAAGCCAGACAGATCATGAGTACTCTTTTTTTCTTCTTTTCAATGCTGGCGATTGTTTTAAAATATTCTATTAAAATTAAAAGGGAAATCCGGGCGGCAGTGGCACATGCCCTTAATCCCAGCACTTGGGAGGCAGAGCCAGGCGGATCTCTGTGAGTTTGAGGCCAGCCTGGTCTACAGAGTGAGATCCAGGACAGGAACCAAAACTATACAGAGAAACCCTGTCTCAAAAAAATATAAACAAACAAACAAACAAATAAATAAATAAGTAAATAAATAAGTAAACAAATAAGTAAATAAATAAATAAAAATCTATGATTATAAAAATATATTACAGTAAAAACATCAGACTTACTATCTCAGACCTTTTAAAGAATATGCTAAAGTGGGGTAACTGTGTGTGCCTTCTCTGTAATAAGCTCCCTGGAACTCCTCCAGGTTACAAAGCTGAAGCTCTGAGTCCGTTCCCCTACTCCTCTGCAGCCTCCAGCGACCACCTCTACCCCCCTTTCTAAGAGTTCAGCCACCTTACAAACCACACAAATGGAACATAGCCAGGGAGATGGCTCAGCAGGTCAAAGTGCTGTTCGTCAAAGACCCAAGTTCACTCTCTGGATCCATGCTCGAAGGAGAGCACCCACTCCCAAAAGTTGTCCTCCGAGCTCCCCACAGGCACTGTGGTGTGAGTGCTTGCACACACACACACACACACACACACACACACACACACTTATAAAAATTAACCTAATACTATAGTAATTGCTGTTGTTGTGACTTATTTCACTTAGAATGATGTTCTCAAGGTCCGTCCATATTATAGAATGAGTATCGAAATTTTAAATCAAGTTGGTTTAAATTTATATTTTACATACTATAAACAAATTATAAACAAAGTTTGTTTTTTACTTTCTATTTGAAACTATTACTAAATCTTTTCTTTCTTTCTTTTTTTCTTTCTTTCTTTCTTTTTTTTTTTTTTTCTGGAGCTGAGGATCGAACCCAGGGCCTTGTGCTTGCTAGGCAAGCACTCTACCACTGAGCTAAATCCCCAAACCTCACTAAATCTTATTAAATGTTTTATAACACAAAAAGCTACGATTTTTACTAGACATGAAGGTGAGACCCTCAGAATTCCTTCTAGAGGAAAAAATGGCCAAGAAGTATGCTGTTTTCCTGTGGCCTCCTGCTATGGCTCACAGACATTCAGAATTTATCAGCATGAATTAATTTAACCATTGTCACCAGTGAGGGGTACACTCCAGAGGGCAGAGTTTACCAAGAACCAAATGAACGCTTTCATAATCCAACTCTTGTGACCATTTTCTAGTCTTAGAGAACTACCGGTTCTGTTGAGTTTCCAGAGCGGTCTCTTTAATTGCCTTTGTTAGGTTCAAGTTAAGCAATTCTCTACCCACACAAATGGGTACAATCACACGGTGACTCACCAGTTCTCCCACTCAGCAGCGCTGTGCACAACTCTCAGGCCATCTGGCTAAGACAGCAACTCTGTGGCTAATAACCTAGGGCTCTCTGGGACCTAATAATTATAACAGAAGAATACATATAACTCCTGCTAGCCAGATAATTACATCTGTTCCAGGGCTGGGACAGAGAAGATAATGATTTAAATAACATTGGTAGAACAATTTAAAATGTAGTACATTATCTGTCATTCATAGTCATATTTGTTTCTTACCAAACATCTCATGTGCTAGATGCTGTTTTTATTATAACCCGTTCACCATGCTCCCTTCTTCATATCCAGAAAAGGGTTTTGATGGCTCCAGAATCCAAGAGCTATTCTCCAGAAAGAGTAGCAGTTGGTCCTCTAAATGGCAGCATTCCTTCAGCGAGGAAAATCCTATTGCTCTCCTCACCCAACCTACCCTTGCTGGACTTTGAAATTGTTTCTATTTCAGATTCTGGAGACTTTTTATTTCGGATGTTTTGGTCTTGCTCAATGAGCCAAATTCTCTGAGAGAAAGGTTACCTTTCCTACTGGCCCCAGAAACATATTTGCTGGAGGAAGAAGCACTCTGACGACATTGTAATGAAGACCTACTGTAGAATTTTCGTCTCCCACGGAAGTGTTTGGCCCCATTCACCACAGCAGAAACAAGCTTCCAGAAAGAAACAGTCCACGGTTTATTTCTATCTGGAAGGTGATGTGTAGCCAGGGGTCACGTGTGCATGTTCACACCTGAAGCAAGACATGAAGTGTGCCCATGAATCAAACACGCTTTGGCAGTTTGAAATCACCGCAGTTGGGACCTGGAGCAGGAGGCATGTTTCTGCAGCGAGGCTGCCCTTCGCTCGGATAAATGCCTCCATCTGTTGCTCCTTCATTTCCCGGGTCAGAAGTTCTTTGCCGGTGCTTCTGGCTATGGGATTCATGGCCCACCTGGGTTGGTTTGGGGGATCTCCCAAGATGTGTCAACCTGGGGTTGGGTTATTGGTATCCTTCAATATTTTTCACTGGTGCTCTGGACTAAGGGCCCTAAAAAATACTGTAGGGTACCTATGACCAGCAAGGAGTCATCAAAACTCCTCTCCTTTAAAAAGGAAATACTTGAAGGAGCTGGAGAGGTGGCTCAGTAGTTAAGAGAACTTGCTGTAAAATCATGAGGATCAGAGTTCAGATCTCAGCACCCACATAACAAGCCAGCTGTGTGTACAGCAAACACTACAAACAAGCTAGGCATCCCACAAACGCCTGTAACTCTAGCTCCAGGGGATCTAGTGGTCTCTTCTGTCCTCTACCTGTGTGTTCTCTACACACTGACACACACACACACACACACACACACACACACACACACTTTTTTTTTTTTTAAAGGAAATACTCAAACAGAAAACAAAGCGTGTTACAAAGTGACATGTTTTGGGAGAAGTGACAAGATTTCTATTATCCTTTATTTCCTTCATATTTCAACTTTTGATTTTTAGCATGGACAAACAGTCATCAGAAACAAAGGTATTTTTCCGGCCACTCATCTAAGTCCTGGACAAAGAGCTGTGCTGTATGTAATGTCTGGGAAGGGCCCTGCTGAGCTGAAGACAGAGAAGATGGTTGGAGCACAAGGAACCGCCCCAAATCAGTACCCGTGCCCAGGCCAGCTACTTGTGCTCGCCAGTCACCTGCTGTCCAGTTGGTTCCACACCACAGAGTGGTTCCTAATTATCTCCTTTTCATTCCCATGACAAAATAAATAAATCAACTGCTCTTTCATATCACCACTATTTTGAATTTTATCATAAATGAAGATTCTGTCTTTATCCCACTTTAATAAAATTACTTAGCCATGTAAGCTGTTTGTATGCAGTGAGCCAGCCACCCAGCCTCCGCTCTTTCACTGTGATTTCTGTGTAGGAAGCTGCCTCTCTCATTGACACGCTAACGTCCTTAGATGAGCAGTCCAAATATCCATTCTCTTCCTGGTCGAATCGAGGGGTTCCGGAGGTCTCTTTCATTGAGTCCCTGTTGACCCCTACTGCTCCAGCGAAAGGCAGTGAGTTTCCTAACGGTTTTCAACCCCCTCTTCTTGTGGAATCTTCATGACGAAACTCACTGATCCCTTTAGCATTTGCTCCATCCGTAAGCAGATGGCCCATGAAGCTCAGGTCCCAGCTCAGCTTCTGCTCAAAGCTCAGGAGTTTTTCAGGATCCTGGCAGAAACTGGTGATGCACTGGGATTCCAGTGGGAGGGTGGACAGAACGTTGGGAAGTCACATGGTGTTTGGTCGAATTCTAGAACAAGCAAGAGCCTAGTCAGAATTTGAGAAGGGGGAAGAGAGGGAGAAGGAGGTGGTACACAGGAAGAAAACAAGTCCTCTGAGCCCTGGCTGAAGCATTCAGCAGCCCTTAGCCGCGCTGCAAGGAGGCAGCCAGGGAAATGGATACCCAGCACCCCTCCACTGATCTCACGGGCCCGGGGCAGGGGCATGGAAGAGTCTGCTGGCTGAAGCAGAGACTGTGCATGGGACCTGGGCACCCAGAGGCCTAGTAAACACATTTCGAAGCATCATGCCCTTTCAAACTCAGCACGCCCCATATCAAACCTTTCATGTCACCATCCCCACACTTGCCCACACCACTCTCTTCTGTTGTTCCCAAATGTAGGAAGTGGCCCATTTGCTAACTGGCTTCTACAAAGAGAAGAGGCATGGAAGGATTCCTGAACTGTCTGCCTCTCTCCACCTACATCAGCTGCAGCACAGTCAGAGAGTGCTGTGCTGTCTGAGCTCAAGAGCACAAAGATTCAAACCACTATCTTCCAGTGTTTGAGTTCTTGAGCATAGGGCCATCAAGGGCAGTAGCTGTCATCTTCCCTGTGGTGTCCCCTGACTGTTGCGGGTCCCTATTCTTCAGCCCTCCTTCAGTCCATGAGCAGGGGCTCCTGGGGTCTGGCGGTAAAGCCTCCTTTGCCTCAGTTAGTGAAAGTTAGTCTTTGCTGCTTGTAAACGAGTAAAATAAGATGTCAACTAGAAAGGTGACTGAAAATGTACTTTCACTCCTTAAGCATGCGCCTTCACAACCTATGGAAACATCTGTATTTTAAAGATATCTTCTCCAAAAATGAGGCAATGAGAGATAATGTTATTAATTTAAACATGCAAGGCACTGCTACACACGACCTAACCGCAGCCAGGCCCGCATGACAGTGTGTTTCTGGGGCATGCTGAAGGGTCACATACTTTCTTCTTTCAGGCTTTCGTCCCACGTTTTCAAATTGTGTGAGTGACATCACATCACTCTTGTAACTAGATTTTTCACAGTAAGTAGATACTACTTTAAAAAATAAGTTTAATAATCATGTATCAATGCTAAAATAACAATAAGGAAGGTCTCACATCATATACCAAAATATTAAAAGATATTGGCTCTTTCAATCTTTCTCTCTCTCTCTCTCTCTCTCTCTCTCTCTCTCTCTCACACACACACACACACACACACATACACACACACACACAAAGCCATGTAGTAGGCAATGTCATTATTCACTAAACAAGTACCAAGTACTTACTATGCATGTCCTGGGTATTCAGATGAGTGAAAGGCAGCTTTCATCCTTGAAACACCTTTCTGTGTGGCCACCTACATTCAACTTCCATCCCCACCTCACCCCAGAAACCAGGAAAAGCAACAGAAGAAGATTAAAAACTTGACCTTGAACAGCATAACGTATTAACTGTGCACAGAGACAGACATTCCAATCTATACAGAACAAAAGCATCTAAGACATGATCCCAGGATTCTTGCCTTGACAGTTTTAAACCATGTACCAAAATATCAATATTGATAGATTTACACTTTTGCCACCTTAAGAGTAGATGTGCAAGTTAATAGCTGGAAGAAGAATTGAAGAATTTATTACCATCTTGTTTATCCTTCACACAGACTGTTTGGATAACATATTATACCTTCATTATGTGCCATCTATGACCAATAATAAACACAGCTGCATTTCACAGCTGTTGTGAATTGAGAATGTCTTATGTGCAAAACTAGAGTGAAGTTTAGCTGATTCTGGATTAATACTACCTTTGAGACATGAAACAGGAAGAAAAGTTGTTGTTCAATCTTAGATGGTCTTTTAATAAAAAACAAAACAAAACAAACAAAAAAACCCCAGGGCCAGATACCAGGGTGAAAGCTGAAAGATCAGAGAAGCAGAACAGTCAGCCACTAGTTCTTACCTCTACAAAATCCTCAGCCTAAAGAGAGTGAGTTCCTGTTTCCTCAAGCCTTATATACCTTCCTCTGCCCTGCCATATTACTTCCTGGGATTAAAGGTGTGTGTGCTTGTTAAGCAAAGGCCTGAGATCCCAAGTGCTGGGATGAAAGGTGTGGCCTGACCTCTATGTCTAATCTAGTGTCCTCTGGTCCTCAGGCAAGTTTATTAGGTTTTACAATATATCATCACAAAAAATTATATTTAAGTTTTTTAAAAATTGCAACATAAATATTAACAAGATAATTAAAAACCCACAAGTCCGGTTGGGCAGTGGTGTAATCCCAACACTCGGGAGGCAGAGGCAGGTGGATCTCTGTGAGTTCGAGACCAGCCTGGTCTACAGAGCTAGTCCAAGACAGGCTCCAAAGCTACAGAGAAACCCTGTCTCGAAACAAAACAAAACAAAACCCCACAAGTCCTCATGCTGCCTTAATCACAGTTAACTCACCCATTGATTTCTTTACTCTTTCAGTCAGTTACTGAGGTATCTCATGCCAAGGCTCGAAGGCAAACTGTGGAGGGTCCAACTTAGTGAAATCCCTTCCCTTAAAAAAGGAGTTGGGGCTGAGAGATGGTTCAGAGGTTAAGCGTACTGCCTGCTCTCAGGACTTGGTTCCCAGCACCTGTACCATATACTAGGCCTTGTGGTAAGTGCTAAGGACACAAAGGTGTGCAAGACAGAGTAGTCTATGTCTTCAAGGAGCTCAAAAATCAGAGAAGCAGACAATATTGGCAAGATGTATGTGGTAGCAGCAGGAAGTTGGTCAGCCTGAGTAGGAGGATGTGCAGGCTGCCTGACATGAATACTGAGACTGGGGAAGTCAAGGAGTTCTCCTAGAGAATGAAGTGATGTCTAAGCTGTAACTTGAAGTGGCTGGAAAGAGGTGCACAAAGTGGTCACCAGCCACTGAAGGAAATGTGAGAACCGCTGGGCCTCCAGCTGACTCACAGGAACTTGAGATTAAGAGGCCAGAGGCTCGCTTGGGGGACTGCTGTGCTGGACTCATGACACACCTTGTAAGACCCTATTAAGCCAGAGAACCGAGCAGAGCAGTTACATGTAACCACGTTGAGGTCAGAGAGAGAAAATGAACTCCCAGGTCAAAAGAAGAGTGCCTGCTGGGGCTGGCTTACAGTGGAGGGAGGGTGGGGAAATGAGAGTGGAGGCAGGAGAGTCTCCTCAATGACTTTGTTAGAAATGCCACATAGTCTCTGTCTTCCTTACTGTTCTATCGCTGAGAAGAGACACGAGGATGGAGTCAGCTTATAGGAGAAAGCATCTAACTGGGGGTCTGCTTACATGTTTGGAGGATTACTCCATTATCATCGTGGCAGTGTGTGGGGGCCCAAAAGAGCTTGACCACACAGCTGCTATGACAGGTTTAGAAGCCCAGACACCGGCAGGCAACACCTGGACCCAGGAAAAGGGAATACCTTCCAAACATTCCCTATACCCTATACCCCTAGGCAAATGTCAGCCACTCAGGGTCCTGAAGCTGGAAATGCCCTCACTCCAAACCCCCACCCTGCCAGGGCTCTTCGCTCTCACTGCTGCATTGGAAAGTCCAAGGTCTGAACTTGAAAACAAAGGCTCTTTGCTTTTACATATGGGATCCGGTCTCCATGGTGGTCTTTTGGGGATCTCCATGATCTGGGCATAACAGCAGCAGGCAGGCAAGCAAGCATGGTGATGAAAGCTTTATATCGTGATCTGCAGGGGGAGAGAGAGAGAGAGAGAGAGAGAGAGAGAGAGAGAGATCGAGGACTGAGCCTGAGCCTGGCATGGGCTTTTGAAGCCTCAAAGCCCACTCCCAGTGACACACCTCCTCCAAGAAGGTCACATCTTCTGATCCTTCCCAAACAATTCACCAGGGGACTACTAAGCAAGCAACTGTATGAGCCCGCAGGAGCCAATCATCCAAACCACCACGGTATCTAATATCTTGTATGCTAATTAAAATAGTACAAATAAAATTTTAAAAAGGATCTGTTGGAATCAAGACATTTGTATGGTGTATACACACGATGAGGTTATTATGAACCTGGTCATATTTTAGACACACCCACATTCCCGCTAGGCTGCACTTGACCTGGCTCCAGAGAGTAGCACCTAACCCTAATCCATCTTTTGCTTAGCAGACACCTTTGGTTTCTCTTGTTTGTAGCCCTCTGTGAATCTTGTCTCAGGAACACGCCCCCCACCCCGCAAACCATGGTACCTGATGAATCGAGGAATTTGCACTTGGCATTGTATTTGGGGAGCTTCCTTCATGTTGTTTTGAACATATGGAAATCAACTGGCTAAAGTGTAAATATTGAGAAAAATAAAAATAAAAATGCCCTGGGTGAATGGAAAGTGCTTCAGTCCTTAGAGGCTGGAATCCCCACTGCAGTCCAGAAAGACTAGACCCATTCTTAGGCTGCCTCCGGGTCTCCATTCAACTGTGCAGTCCCTTGTGAACCCACATATCTGTGCCATGACATTTGTGCATTTAATCCAGACTGAGTCCTATATCATCCACACTTTACAAAAGAGGAAACTGAGGCACAAAGAGCCTTGCTGGTTTGTACAGCTTGTAAGTGGAGGGGTAAGCATGCCACCTCATGCAGTGTGGTATACCATCTTACTCTCCATTTCATATGACTGCCCATGGTTAGATGAATTTAAGAAATACAAAGAGGTAGTGTGTGTGTGTGTGTGTGTGTGTGTGTGTGTGTGTGTGTGTGTTGGGCAGTGGGAGGTGTTCTTTTTCTTTTTCTTTTTTTAGCTGAGGATCGAACCCAGAGCCTTGCACTTGCTAAGGGAGATGTTCTTTCCTGGTAATTCAGAACATATTATTGATATTAGGCTATTAGGATAGTCTGATGAAGTCTCTGTTGTACAATCATGTCTAATTAGGAGAAACTTCCTTATGAAATTGAAGATGTGGTTGTTTCTTTGACTCAGAAAATATCTTATTTCCTCTGGTTGTGTTGTTCTTTGACACTCCCAGGCTCCCAAGAGCTTTTAGAACCATATACCAGGCATTAGGAAGTAGGGATCTGACTGGATCAGAAACCCACCAGTACTGAGAAACCTGAACGAGGACTGTTTTCTTCAAACCAGTTTATTCACAAGAACACTGAGGTTCTGTGTAGGAGTTTTCCTGTCCTGACTGCTAATCACTCAGGCATAGTGATTATTATATAATTTATATATAAATTATAAATGGTTGGCCAATAGCTCGGGCTTATTACTAACTAGTTCTTACATTTTTAAGTTAACTAATATTCCTTATTTATGCTCTACCAAGTGGCAGTACCTTTAGCAGCATAGCAGTTTCATCTTGTGCTCCCTCTGTGTCTGGCTGGCAACTCCAGACTCTGCCTTCCTTATCCCCTCATTCTCAGTTTGGTTTTCTCGCCCAACTTTATCCTGCTCAGCTATTGGCCAGTCAGCTTGTTTATTAAACCAGTCATAGTGACGTATATTCACACACTGTACAGAAGGAGTATTACACTGCAGATGTGCACATCACTGGGGTCATTTGGTAACTCTTGGACCTGATGGCAGTCCAGCAAGGACTCTGAGGTGTCAAAGTACCATATGTAGCCAAAAGGGCTGATGAACTTTTTATCTTGAGTAGTTTTGTTGAGGTCTAGTTAATATACCATAAAGCTCACTCATCTGAACGTACACTCAATAATATCTGATGAATATCTGGGTTGTACACCATCACCAAAGTGCAGCTGGGAGATGCTTTCCTCACCCACAATGCCCCCCACTCCCATCCTCTGCTCCAGGCAAATGCAGATGTATTTCCAGGCCTATAAATTTGTCATTTCTGGACATCTTGTGAGAATGGACTCATGAAGCATGTGGCTTCTTTCCCTCAGCCTCATTCTTTTGAGTTTATTCATGTTGTAATGGATATCTGTGCTTACTTATTTTATTGCTGAACAGAATTTCACAGTGTGTACGAGCTGTTCATCCCCTCATTCCTTGATGGACATTTATTTGGGTTGTAACTGGCCAGAGGCTATTATGAACAGCACTTCTATAAACAGCCACGTGCATGTCTGTGCATGGCCGTGTTTTCATTTTTGTCAAATAGAGATGTTTAAGTATATAATTACTTCAGTAGCTCTTTGAATGGTTATAGAATCCTCTGACTATCGCCACCATCTAAATCCAGAGCATTTCTGTCATTCCAAAAAGAAATCCCATCCCCATTAGCAAGCACTCCCTGTTTGCCTTCTTCCTTCCCCTGGCAACCACTAAGCCACTTTCTGTTTCCATTCAGTTCCCTATTAGGGACATTTCCGGTCCTGGTAAATTTTCTTGATATCCTTCTTGTCCTTGTCCTTATGGGGGAATGAAAGAAACCAAGCACTGCGGCCTTTTGTGACCGACTCACTTCGTTCAGCATTATTTAGTTCAAGATTTATTATGTACTGTGTGACTATACTCTTCTAGTGCTAAAGACCTTCTTTCAGTTTTGGTTTGGCTTTGGGGGTGTTTTTTTTGTTTTGTTTGACAGTGTCTTGCCCTAAACAAAGCCAGAATTGTTATGTAGAACAGTCAGGCCTCAGACGGTCTCTGTCTCCTGAGTACTAGCGTGCAGACATGCACCATCCTATTCGGCAGTAACTGATATGAACCATGCTGTTGTGAGTGTATGAGCTTCCCCTTAGATCTGTGTTTTAAATTCTCAGTTCCCTTGGGTGTCACTCTCGGAACAGACTGCCAGGCTATGTGCAAACTGAGAGTTTAACTTTTTGAGGTGCTAGTCAGCTGCTTCTCAGAGTGGCAGCGCCATCTTACTTACACCCCATTATTAATGCATGAAGGTTCCCATCTTTCCATTCTCATCCACACTTCTGATTATCTGTAGTTCTTTTCCTTTCTTTCTTTCTTCCTTTCTTCCTTCCTTCCTTCCTTCCTTCCTTCCTTTCTTCCTTCCTTCCTTCCTTCCTTCCTTCTTTCCTTCCTTCCTTCCTTTCTTTTTAAGTAGGCATCCTAGGACAGGTTGAAGAAAATTAAATCAAACTAAGAACAAATAAAAACAACTCAAAACAACTCAAAACAACAGGAATCCTAAGGATTTCCAAAGAAGGACATTCTGTGTAGTGTGTTATTCAACTACAGAATCCCCCTAAATAGCTGCTCCGTAAGACTCTGAGAAAACAGTGGCATGGTTCACCGGCTGTGATACAATGATGTGGATGGGTACCACTCGTGTCCCTGCATTTGTCGGGTGGCTCAGCAGCTTTGGGTCTCCTCTACAGCACTTGTAAAGGCAGCACAGCTTAGGTACTAAGTTTCAGAAGCCTTGAGCCCAATTATTTCAGCTCAGAATTTATCTAAAGAAAACAAAGAAGTACTCAGAATCAATTCACAAGGATGTTCACCACAGTATTAATGTTAAAGGTACTTATAAAATTATGAATGACTAAATCTTTAAGGCTTCTTTGCTCTTTATGCACTTTCCAAATAATCTTTGGTATTTCATTTATATAATTAAAACAATTCAAAATAAATATTCTTTCTTTAAATTTTTTTTTTTTTAATTTTAAATTCTGTGGCTGTGCTGATGTGAAGACAGTGCCTGTAGAGGATAGAGAGGTAGTGAGGAGGTAACTGGATCCCCAGAGCTGAAGTTCCAGGTGGTTGTGAGCCTCCTGATGTGGGTGCTGGGAACTGAACTTGTGTCCTCTGCAAGAACACTATGAGCTCCTAACCATTGAGCTAGCTCTCCAAACCCATATTCTTTTCTTTTCTTTCTTTCTTTTTTTTTTTTAAGGTTTTACATATTTTATCACTGGACAAACCAGTCATCTCATATATAACAGATAAGGGCAAATCAGATCCTCAATTTGAGCATGACCAACTCTTCAGAGGTGAAAAACGTTCATCTCCATCTGGAAGGGCTGATGGATGATGGTTGACAGAGTGTGTGGGTTGTCAGAACAGGATTCCAGTGAGAGTATCGCTGACCTTGCTCAACCGTTATTGGTCAACCTCAATGCAGGGAGGACTGTTTGCAGAGACAGCCTGTTTCCCAGGATAGACAGCTGCTGGAGTAAAGCCTCTCCAGGAGGCGGAGCGATTGTGATCTGCACAGCCCTCCCTGGAGTACATTCCTTCTCACCAGCAAACCTCCCACCCTCCATTATAAAAGACCATTCCTAGCTTTTCCCCTCTACAGACCCCATCAGTCCCACATGAGGAAGTTTACCCCTTGCTTGTGTGTTAATAAGTGCAGTCTCATCTGTTACGGTCGGACTCTGGCTGCTTTCCTGATTTTTGTCTCTGATTCTGCACTCCAAATCTAACAACCTTGGTTCAGCATACCCCTCAGTCACACCCTTGTGTGGCTCCTCAAAGACCCAGCTTCAGTCTCCTACAGCGTCTTCTGAATTTGTTACTGGTTTTCATCTGAACCCATTGGTGACAGGATAATTTTGCTTTTGTTTCTTGGCCAGGAATTACTTGATTCTGAGAGTCTTGTGAGCAGACATGGTGAGAAGCTGAGTCAGGTGAATGGCGCATGACGGCAAAGAAAGAAGAAGAGCTATTCTTTTTATGTATACATGGTGTGTGTGTGTGTGTGTGTGTGTGTGTGTGTGTGTGTGTGTGTGTGTGTGGTGTGTTGTAGTGTATGCATATGTGTGCATGTATATGTGCAGCTGCACATGATTTTTTGTGAAGAGGAGGCCAGAGGTTGACATTGGCTGTCTTCCTCCATTTTACTTTTTGAGACAGGCTCCCACTGAACTTGGAGCTGACCTGTAAGCCTCCAGGATCCCCCTGACTCCTTCACATACTCCCCACCCTCCCCAGTGCTGGAGTTACACAGCTACTGTGTCCAGGTCTTATATTAGTGATCGGTATCCAAACTCAGGTCATCATGTTAGCTGACCAACAGGCGCTTCTCCCTCTGAACCATCTCCCTGCTTGGAAATGTTATGTCTTAAAACAAACAAAAAACCCAAACCTCTGCTCCGTCTCCAAGCTGCAGTTTTCATTTTTACCTTCACTTAATTATCCAGTGGCTTCTTCCCACTTACCCCCTGCTTTGCACTTCAGGTGTGTCTGTGGCTGGCTGGGTCAGAGGCAAAAGAGACCCTGAAAGGGGTTGCATGTAATGACAGAGCTATAATGCCAAAAGCAGTTTTTAAACTAGGGTTCTAGCCATTCAAGAAATTCAGTATACTTCCACGCAGTCAATTGTTTTTGAGATCATTAAGTAGGGAAAAAAAAAATCACATTTTCTTTTCCATGATTAGGTTGGGAAATTCATTCTGGACTAGTGGAAATGGTTGTTAACCACACCTGGGGTGTTTCCTGAGTGCCCAGGATGGCTCACTCCCTAGGTGGACTCCCCAGAACCTCTGCTACTCCCCTTCAGGAAGGAGGGAAATGGTTAAGCACAGACAGACAGCGATGGTGAACTCTTGGTCGTCTTTTCCACAGAAAGCTAATAAAATAATCACAGCCTTGGGTAACAGTTACATCACAGCACTCCAGCAAGATCCCAGAACCTGCTTATTAAACCTCAGGGCATTACATGTTCTTCATGATTCCCCTACTCAAATGAGCAGTTTCGCTTACAAGATTTAATTGATAAGGTAGAACATTTGCTTTACACAGGGAGGAAGTCTGTCAAAAGGACTTAAATGTGTGTGCATATATACATGTGCTTACATTGTACTGCCCAGTTTGCCATCTCTTTATCATCCACTCCAAAATGCCCAGGCAGAAAGCCCAAATCCTCAGAATATGCTTTCTTTTCAACTAATTCATAACGAGTGAGCTAAAGAGTTAATTCTGTTGAATTATAATCAGTACTATCTATGCATGAGATTGCTGTGCTATATATTTCATGAAATGTTCAGTCTGCTGCTCAGATGCTCTGGAACTGGAGCTACAGACAACTGTGAACTACCGGGTGGGTGCTGGGAATTGAACCTACGTCCCCTGGAAGAGCAGCCAGTGCTCTTAATTGCTGAGCCATCTCTCTAGCCCCAATCCGCTGCTCTAATTATAATATGGGTTATATTTTCTACAACAATGGGCTAGTGAATTATGTCAATGGATACAGTAATGTTAAGAAATGACCAAGCCCCATTGAGAAAATGAACGTACATCATAGTCTAAGAATGCTTTAGAAAGTATTATAGCAATATGTGCTTGAATTAATTTGTAATAATAGATAATAGTTAAATACTACAAAGTAAAGCAGTCTCATTGATAAAGTTAGCAAATGTACTGTCAATTGGCAAGAATTCACACACACACACACACACACACACACACACACACACACACACACCCCTCTATGAAAGAGAAATACTCAGAGACAAAATTCTAGGTGTCTAGCTCAGGACCGCAAGGATTTTAAAATGTCCCAGCGAAGCCTCACAGCTCACATTGATATTAATGCCAGGAACTACTGTTGCTACCTTTCTGTTCATTTCATTAGTGCTTGGAATAAGAGGTCCTTGCCCTTTTATTACACACATAAATTGAACAGGGTTGGCAAAATGTTCGCAAGCCTTCCCTTGGAATGCCACCTCAGGGAATTGTCTTTTACATGACACCTGACAAAATGCCTGACATGTGTTCCCAAAGTGTTCTTCCCCCAGTGGTAGGAACCTCGTGTGCCGTGTACCAGGGCATGGTGGGAACCTCGTGTGCCGTGTACCAGGGCATGGTGGGAACCTCGTGTGCTGTGTACCAGGGCCCTTGGGCAAGGGAGTACGTTGTACTAAGTGTCCCTGTGTATGCTTACCACACACCAAGAACAGTAGTTTTCAGAGGTCAATTTAAAAAAAAAATTGAATAGAGAAAGATGCAAACCTGGCTGAGTCCCTTACAGTTACCTAGACACAAAGATTCCTTCAATGTCAGAGCATCATCTTTTCCTGAAGCCAAGAAATAGAACCTGAAAATGGCGATGGAAGGCATACCCTGTGGTGGTGACACATGGTCATGGTTGGTTTTGATTGTTGGCTTAGCACGATGTAGAATCACCTGGGAAGGGGGTGGCTCAAGGAGAAATTGTCTTGTTAGGTCACCCCGTGGGATTGCCAGTGAGGAATTTTTCTTACATTTAGTGTGTGTGTGTGTGTGTGTGTGTGTGTGTGTGTGTGTGTGTGTGTGTATGTGTGTGTTGATGCCCTTTGCTCATAGAATCCCTCTTCTCTGTCTTCGACTGGACTCCTGGAACTCAGCCTGGTATTTGGCTGTGGGTCTCTGCATCTGCTTCTATCTGTTACTGGATGAAGGCTCTTAGTCGAATCTTTGCTGGCGTGCTCTGGCCTGGGATTTTTTAATTAGAGTGATTAAGGTGGGAAGAGCCCCCTGATTGTAAATGGTAGCATTTCATGGGCTGGCACCTGGGCTTAATGAAAAGGCGTTAAGTTGAGCAAGAGCATTCATGCATCAGTTTGTTGCTCTCTTCAGAGGCTAGAGGCACTGGATTACCTGAAGTTGTTGTGAGACAGTTGATGTGGTGCTGGCAGCTTGGGATCTCTGCAAGAGCTGTACATACTCTTGACCACTAAGTCATATCTCTAGCCCCCAATCCAGCTGTGTTTGTGATAGTAACAGAATAAAAATAATCCAAATAGCCTTCTTAACATGGGATTAGTTAAAATAATTATTTATAGTATACCCACTCATATCCTAATGTGAAAAAAAATTACCAAAATATGTTAATGGTAAAAGCAATACTAAGAATGCTAACATTTTAATTAAAAAAGGAAAATAATTTTTAAAATGATTTAATAAATATGATTACCTAGAAAGTAGTTTTCAGATAAGATTGAGAATGGAGTGGATGGAGTTATTGTAGCAATTAACTTTTCATCTTTTGACTTTTTCTATGTGTTTAAAAATGTTTAGAGTCATGTTAACATGATACTCTGAAAAAAGACAAAGAAAAGAAATGCCTGAGGCATTGAAGTAGGTCTCCCTCACACATTTGTGGAAACTGAGGCCAATCCACAGGTCTAAGCATTTAAAAGTTGTAAATCAGGATAGTAAACTAATTTCTTCTCTTAGTTTGAGAAATTTTCTTAATTACAAAATAGAAAACTATAAAATGTGATAATTGGTAAAACTTCAAAGCTGATAGAATTGTGTGTGACTGGGTGGTTTGTTGATGTGTGACAACAAATAATACCATGAAGACATGTCACTTGGAAAGTGGTGCATTTGCTCTGTGTATTTCTGTTTCTTGCCTTCACTTTACATGACTGTTGTTATATTCAAAGTTTTCACATCATTGAGTCCTACCAATAGTAATTTTATATTAGACGATATTTCTTGAGTAATTAAAATTTTAGGATTCTTTTCTTAATTAGTTTCAGTCAGAAGGAATTGCTCTGCTGAGGCAAAACCAACTACAATTGCCATTGATTTCTCAAAGCAACATTTAGACTGGGAATAAACCATAAAATTTACATACCATGCTCACACATTACAATTTGGGAATTGTGGAGATAGTTAGCTACTATTCTTGTTGCTGTGATGAAATACTTGATCAGGGAAGGAGAAGTTAGTTTTGGGTTGCAGTATAAGTGACACTGTCCATATGTTGGCGACATTATCATTCAGGAGTATGAGGCTGCTTTGCTGTTCAGGACAAAGAGAGCAGTGAATACCAATGGTCAGCTCCATGTCTCCTTTTCACTCAGTCTGGAGGTTACAGTGGATTTGCCCACCCAAACCAAGCCAATCCAGAAAACCCCTCTCTGACATCCCAAGGATGTGTCTCCTTGGTGATTACAGACCCTGCCAAACCAATGATCAGTACGATGTATCACAAATCTGCCCCCGTTAGCCTGACATGCAAACATGTCACTTTGAAGCTGTAATGTTCTGCCTCCTGTCTCCAAAGGCTCACAACCACCTTATAACTCACAATACACTTAGTGGTCTCTAAAATTCCCTGTAGACTTTAACAGCCCCAACACTGTTCTAAAGCCCCAAACCCAAAGTCTCTTTTGAGACTCAAAGCCATTGCTTAACTGGGAGCTCATGAACATACTCCTTCCCAAAGAGGAGATCAGGGATCAGACTGAAGCAAGGCTGAAAGCTAGCACAGAAAACACCCACCCTGCAGCTCCTCTTTAGGCATCTGAGGTTCACCAAGGAATTGTCTGGACTCTAAACCTTAGTTAGCCTCAGCTTTCCAGCTATGGTACCTGCAGCACCATAATCTCTCTTTTAGGTTTATTCTACTTCATGCCTGTAGCTTTTCTTGGTGAGTAACATCACCAACACCTTGGGGTCTCCATCACAACTTAGGGTTCATCTTCACAGCTTCATAAAACAGCCTCCTAGGCCTTCCTTGCAGGAACTCGGATACTGCCACAGATCAGGGGCTCTCTGGAAAGCATAAAGCAAGATCCCACGACACCCCTATCTCTCATCTTTCCACCTATGGAACAAGATCCGGAGTGTAAACTCTTGTCAGCCTTGGACCACCGTCACTGCAGCCTCCTCTATGTGCTGGCCTTGGGGAAACACTTTCCTAGAGCAGAGAAGTCTAGATTCTCTCCTTCAAAATAATTTGCATTTCCACAAGTTAGAGCCTTTGTTGGCTTGGTCTCATCATGGGGCACCTGTCCTATTGTCCTGTAGGGCAGGAAGATCCGCTTTAACAGTACAATCTCTTTTCTAACATCTTGGTTGTAAATTTAAATCTGTTTGATCTTGTCACTTTCCTAAAATGCACCTACCGCCCACCTTCTCTAGATGTTAGTTAGAGCACTGGGCAGTAGCCACGCCATAACCTGAATGCTATGTTGCCTTCAAATTTTCTCTGATAAATTAACCCAATACTTTTCAATTCAGCCTCACAGGTCCTCAGATGTGAGTAGAATTCGGCCAGATTCACTGCCATAATGTAGCAATAATGTCCTTTAGCCTCATTTCCAATAGAGTCGTGGTTCTCTGAAACCATGTGAGATGGACCTCTGCTGTCTCTGGCAGTCTTCCAAATGCTCATCAGAATGACTCATTAAGATCTAGTTACAGCATCCTTCAAATTTTCTAGCCTGAAGTTCCAAACTCTTTCATCTGGTGAACAGTTTCAGTGCCTTATTGCAGCCACAGCCCTGCTTTTGTCTGGTACCAATTTTCTGTACTTTTCTTGTTGCTGTGGCAGAATATACAACTAAAGCAGCTTGAGAAAGGAGGAGTTTGTTTTGGGGTTGCCATTTGAGAGGAAATCCCCATGGTGGGGAAGTCGTGGCAGCAGAAACGTAATCAGGTGTCAACAGCATTCAGGAAGCAGAGAGCAAGGAATGTCACTGCCCAGAGAAGTTTCTCCTTTTCATTTAGTCTAGAAATTAAGGTGGATCTTCCTGTTTTGCTCTAGCTCACTTTCTGTTGCCATGATAAACACCATGACCAGAAAAACCAAGGGATGGAAAGGGGTTATTTTACCTTATAGGTTACAGTCCATCATAGAGGGAAGCCAAGTCAGGAACTCAAGGGAGGAACTTGAAGCAGAAAGCTACATGGGAATTCTGCTGACTGGCTTACTCCTCTGGGTTGCTCAGATACCTTTCTTAACAATCCAGGCCCCCTTGCCTAGGGATGGCACTGCTCACAGTAAGCTGAGTTCTCCTATATCAATTAGCAATTAAGAAAATGCCTCACAGACATGCCATATATCCATTTGGTCTTAGAAATTCATCATGTGGGGCTCTCTTCCCAAGTGACACTGGCTTATACCAAGTTGACAACTGAAGCTAACTACCATATATCTCAATCAACCCAATTCAGAAAATTCCTCATGGTCACACCTGTAGGCTTGTGTCCTTTCCTATTCTAGATATTGTAAATTGACAATCAATATTAACTACCACAATTGGGAAAGTGCTTGCTTCTCAAGCATGAGGACCTGAGTCACTGGAGTCAAAAGAACTTCCGTATCCCTAAGGACTTGCTGCAAACACTCAGCCCAAGTTCAGAAGCATCTCAGGTCAGATCTCATCCAGGACTCTGTCTTAACTCAAGAGACCTGAGCCTTCTGGGGTCAGGAAATGACTCATCATATCTAAGTTCCTTGGAAACTGCCCAGAGATGGTAAATAAGTTTCATCTCAGAGCAATTCCAGTTGATTGTGGTGGCTGGCTGATGTACTGTATCAAAAGGGGTTTAAAGTTATGTCATTTTACCTAGTGTGTGGGAGGATCCCTAGGATCAGAGCAAAAATGGACTCTTTCCTCTGGACCAAGTGATGTTACATTTGGAAGATGTTTCATTTGTTGTCATCTGG
Organism: Onychomys torridus; assembly: GCF_903995425.1. Taxonomy (NCBI): domain Eukaryota; kingdom Metazoa; phylum Chordata; class Mammalia; order Rodentia; family Cricetidae; genus Onychomys; species Onychomys torridus. The sequence continues at coordinate 9,678,744 of NC_050456.1, forward strand.
TGATGACCGTGGACATCATGTTTCTGTCACTCTGACAAATCTATCTAAAGTAGGTGTCCGTTCCAGAGCATTCAGTCCATGGCTGACTGGCTCTGTCGTTTTGGGACCACAGACCAGTAGAACATCAATGGCAAGGCGTAAGTGAAGTAGTAAAAGAAGCAATGAAGTAAAACTACTCACCCTTTGGTGGCCAGGATTCAAAGAAAGAATAAAAATGGGTTAGGGTCCCACTATCCCCTCCAGGGCTCTTCACTGGGCCGGATCTTGTTTCCTCTAACAGCAGTAACAGTGCCGGTGGTGGTCAAGCCTGTCACCCATGGCCTGTAAAGCCTGTAAAGGACAGTTAAGATTCACACCACGTGGTATGGGGATGACTGAGAACCAATGTAAAGACACATGCATGAAGACAGCATGATGAAACCTTCACTTTGTACCCGAACCGAAAAAGTAATAATAGGAAAAGATCTGACCCATCAGACCTTTACAGAACAATATTTTTTAAAAATGAAATAAATGTAAATACAGAGGAGATAAACTAAGTACAAGTATAAAAGTTTACAAAACACTGCAAACTCAGTATCACACGTGAGTATCTGTAATGCCTTCATCAAAGTTGGGCTGTGCGCAGTGAATTTGGGAGTGGTGATGACGGCAATGATATTTTGAGAGGCCTGAAACAGCTGACTGTGATACTAATGTGTCTGCGGCTCCTGTTATCAAGGGCACTGCTAATCCTATCATCAAATCGCTATATTCATAGAGGAAGGAAATGCTAAATTTTAGTCCGTGAAAATAAAGATGCAATTTTCTCCCTGTTTGTAGCCACGGACTCTTGGGTCCAATGTTGTTGGTGTCTGTTGTCAATTTGACAGGATCTGGAGTCCACGGGGAGGCAAGGCTTATGGATTATGTAGATTAGGCTAGCCTCTGGCCATGCCTGTGAGGGCTCATCTTGATTAATTTAATTAGGTTAGGGAGACTTCCACTAAATGTGGTAGCCCCATTCTCTGGGTTCAGTCCTGGACTGCTTAAAAAGGAGGAAGCTAGCTGAACGCCAGCATTCATCTCTCTGTTTCCTGATTGTGGGTACATGACCTGTTGCCTCAAGTTCCTGTAGCGATGATGATAAGATAAACCTTTTTTCTCCCTTATGTTGCTTTTCAGCATATTTTCTCATTGTAGTTAATGTAGGCCCCTGGAGAGGGAGTCCAGACACCCAAGTGTCCTAATTGATACTGGAACATAGACCCCGGCTCTTGTTTGTCAAGCTTTTCTAAGGGTTTTGGGACTGATGTTCCCTGAAGTTAAATTGCTTGTATCAACAACTGATGCCTATTTACTGACCTAAGTGTAAAGCATCCCAAAACTCCCTGGACGGAGTGAGGGAGCCATACAAGTATCTAGGTGTCCACAGTGGCACAAGTCATACCAAATTCCAGGAGAAACTGAGTTCTCAAAATGACAGCTCCTCCTTGCAGTATGCAGCTCTGGGGAAGGAGTCACCAAACCCTCTTGGGAGTGGTGGAAACAGAAGAGAAGAGGGACTCTAACAGCCATTATCACTTACTATATTTACATGGTAGCTGTAAGGGAGGTTGGCCCCCTCAGAGTCTGTGCAGACATACCCACACACCAAGTTCTTAGCACAAAGGACTTGTATTGCCAGAGAGGGGCAAGCAATGTGTGTGTGTGTGTGTGTGTGTGTGTGTGTGTGTGTGTGTGTGTGTGTGGATGGGGGCAAAGGCAGACATGAAGCAGCAGCAGCAGATGTTTCTGCAAGAATGTGTTTTTAAGGAGGAAGTCTGTGCTAGGGTGAGTTGGTAAGTCCTGATTAGACAAGTAGCCAGTGTAGCCAAATCATGAATTTTGATTGTAGGACCTTGGCGTTTTGTCTGTTCCAGTCCATTGGTGTGTGCCGTCTTGGTGCCAGCACTACCTGGCTGTAGAGGTTGTTGCTATGTGATGTGCTTTGAAGTCAGCTAATTGTGAGATTCCTAATGTTTTCGTTTTCAAGACTGTTGTTTTGCTATTTGAGTTATTGGTCAGATGAAAATGCCACTGGATGTCAAACAGCCTTGCTGTGTGATATTTTGTTTGTGTTCTGACAAATACAGCTTGCCTGGAGATCAGAGGGAGAGGCTAGCCACCAGTTAACCACAGAGGCCAGGGGGTGCTGCACACCTATAGTCCCAGCACTTGGGAGGCTCACACCTTTAATCCAGCACAATCTGCAAGTGGAGACAGGAATATAAGGCAGGTGGAGGAAGGATCTCAGCCCCCTTTTGGTCCAAGGATTGAGACAGCTAAGAACTCTGGTGGCTGCTACTCTGCTTCTCTGATCTTTCAGTTTTTCTTCGATATCAGACTCCTGGTTTTCATTGATAAGACTGATTAGGATCATGCTTCAGAGCCTTGCCCAGGAAGGGTGCATGTGGAGCAGTGCCTGTGAATACAGACTTTTTAGAACTTTTTCATCATGCAACTTTTTAAACATATTCTTAAGTAGAGTAGTATGATGAGTATCCATTGTAGGGTAAAAAAAAAAAAAAAGTCCAAGTTCACTTTTAGGTTTTGAAAACCCACCAATCCCTGAGCTCAAAATCCCACCAATCCCTGAGCTCAAAATCCCACCAATCCCTGAGCTCAAAATCCCACCAATCCCTGAGCTTAAAATCCCACCAATCCCTGAGCTCAAAATCCCACCAATCCCTGAGCTCAAAATCCCACCAATCCCTGAGCTTTTCCCAAGATCAAGACTTGAAATCCCACCAATCCCCTCCCTGTAAAACTCTGCCCCCCCATGGAAGCCATGCAAAGCCTGTCTGTTCGCTGCTTCTCACCCAAGCAGAGGCAGTCACCATCTTGTGTCTTTCCCAACAAATCTCACGTGTGAGGTTTGCTGTGCAGTGTGACTTTGTGGTATCCCTCGGCTTCTGACGAGCACGATGCCTTTCCCTTCAGAGCTGCGACACTTGCATACAGGAACACATTTACATAGATGAAACCAAGTTACAATGGACAAGGGCACCTTTGAAGAGAAAAGAATTCTAAAAGGAATAAAGAAGGGTGCGAGAAACAGGAGGGATGGGGTTCAGATAAAGGTGTTTTAGATGATAGGTGTCAAGAATGACAGCTTACTTTGCTCTGGGAGTACCCCTGAGATCACTTGCAAGATCTAAGAATAAATTCATCAATTAAAATAGTTATTGTTCATTGGTTACTTACTATGTGCTGAGCAGTGTTTTATAAACTTACAAGATGGCCATTATTGTCATTCCATTCTGTAGATGAGAAAGCTGAGGATTTAAAAAGTCCAATGTTCTCAAAGTTCCATGGCTGGTAACAGCTATGTGGCAGAACTCAGTGTTGAATACAAGACTATTTGACTCAAAAGTCTGTTATCAATAATGAATCTGAAGCTGGGCATAGTGGCACACACTTTTAATCCTAGCACTAGGCAGAGGCAGGAGGATCTCTGTGAATTCAAGGCCAGCCTGGTCTACAGAGTGAGTTCCAGGACAGCCAGAACTACATAGTGAGACCCTGTCTCAAAAACAACAAAACATAAAACAAATAAAAGAGTATGTAGTTGTCCAGTTTAGTTCATGGACTTTTTAGGTCAAAAGGAGTTAGCACTGTAGGTAGAAGGACAGATTTTTTGCTCTCATTCTTGATTGTGTGTATCAGAACACCAAGGAGTGAGGTCTAGGGATATTCAAAACAATGTTTTAAAGTCCTGTGGCCTTTGAGAAGCCTTTTGCCATGCTATTTGCTCCAGGCATGTAGTTTCTACTGGATATTCTCTGGACTTTTTCTTTTTCTAACTCTTTATCTGTGAAATATTTGTAAATGCAGTCTCTCATTTTCTCTCCAAATTACAGTGGTACTTGAGCCTGTGTGGGTTCTGCAGGGTCAGGTTTAATCAACAAAGGATGGAAAAACATTTTTTAAATGCATCTTACTGTCATTCATTATCCTCCAAGCAACGCAGTATTGATGCCTACTTACCGTGTATTAGTGACCACAGACAATGGAGAGATGACACAAAGTGTGCAGTCATGACGACTGTATGCTGCCCTACTTCCCAGAGGGACCAGGGAGCCACAGATTCGGACAACCTTGTGATGTCTGCTCCAGTCTAATTTTGTTGCTATGGTAGACACTGGACCAAAAACAACCTCAGGGAGGAAAGGGTTTGTTTGGCTTTTACTTCCAGGTCACAGTCCATTATCAAGGGAAGTCAGGGCAGAAATTCAAGCAGGAACTTTAAATAGAAACCAAGATGACCTCTCCTTGCTAGCTGGCTGATGCCCTGCTTTCTTGTTACAGCTTAACTAGATTTCCTATAAATCCAGGACCACCTGTGCAGGCAATGGTGCCACCTGCAATGGGCAGGCCCTTCCTACATCATTTAATAATCAAGACAGTTTCCCAAAGACATGCTCACAGGCCAGCCTGATCTGGAAAATCCCTCAGTTAAGACTCTCTTCTCATGTGACTTAGGCTATGTTGAGTGTCTGGCTAGTCATTTCAACTTGACACACAAACTAGATTTATCTGAAAGGATGGAACCTCAATAGAGAAAATGCCTCTAGATGATCCTGCTATGAGTCATTTACAGTGATTGATGTAATTAGGGATTGATGTCAGAGGGCTTAGCCCATTGTCGGTGGGGCCATCCATGGACTGGTGTTTCTGGTTTCTATAAGAAAGTGTGTTGAGCAAGGAAGGCATTGAAAGCAAGCCAGTGAGCAGCACTCCTCCATGACCTCTGCCTCAGTTCCTGTTTTCAGGTTCCTGCCTGGTTTGAGTTCCTGTACTGACTTCCTTCAGAGTAAGCCAAATAAACCCTTTCCTTCCCAAGTTTCTTTGATCAAGGTATTTCTTCCCAGCAATAGAAACTCTAATTAAGAAACTGAGTTACATTTAAAGCTAACCAGATCAGGGTCCTAGGAAAAAATATAGAGGGAATTCTGTGCATGTATTCTTTATATTTTTGTATCTGTTCTTAATTCTTTTTATTCTTGCTGTATTTTAATATATACATGCTACTATTCTAATATACTATGTATATTATAATGCAAACAAATAAAAGTTTCAAGATGCCTCTGGAGCATAAAATTCATTTTACCTTTGAGAATAGTGGTTTACTGTAAAAACTACTTGACTTTTATTTACTCAGTGGTGTTGGAGGTTGAATCCAGGCCCTTGTGCATATTAAGTAAGTAGTCTCCCATTGAAAGACATGTTTGACTTCCTATTTGAAATTTCAAATTCTGTGTTATTGTGTCACAAATATCAGGATTCAAACTGGAATAAGTTCTCAGAGAGTAATGAAAAGTCAGAAGATCTCACATAAAAATGCAGGTTTCTGTCTTCTCTTGAAACAAAATTGCCTAAAGCCTGAGTTTCTGGTATATTGGAAGGGACTGCTTTGGGGAAATGGATTAGAAGTGAGCAGTGAGTCCCTTGGGGAGGGGTATACAGGCTCCCAGCCTCAGCTACCTCTCTCTGATATTACCCAGCTGGTGTCATTTCAGGCCTTTATGTTGGATCCACTGCCTCAAGTTTAAGATTTCTAATTCTAAACTTGCATGAAGATCACCTTCATTATGGCTATTGTGTGCTACTACATAATTTTGTCTTTTAAAATTAATCATCTTAGTTTGACACATACAAATTTGCCATTTTTAAGGCTCCAAATTTTCCAAATAAAGGAATTTTACCGAAGTCATCTTTATTATAAACCATGAGTTTGCATCCATCAGCATGGCAGTTTATTTTAATAAGTTAACCCAAGTTATTTTAGTGCCTGGTGATAAAGATATACTTAGAAAAGGAAGGAATTTCACTGACCAAGGCCTTTTTCAACCATGACTGACGTTGCTAGTAGTTTCAAGGGAGATTTAAAATAAGTATGTTGTCACTTTATAAGGAAAAGAAGTGTGTGAGAACATGAAAGCTTTATAACAAATTAACAAGCTGGGTTGTCAGAGCATTCTTTGCCTGTAGGGTAGTAATGTGGAGAGACAAAATGCAATTTCATCAGTGCCTCTGAACTTCACAAGTAAGAGGAACCCTAGGACTCACCTTGAGTGTGTGTTTACCTCTCAGAAGAGAGAGTGGGAAAGGGCCATAGGCAACATTTACTTGTGGCATCTAAGAATATTTCCAGCAGATATCCTGACCTTCCTCTTTTTGTTTTTCACTGAGCTGTGAATTTGAAACTGCCCTGGCTGGAAACAAATTCACATAGTGATACACAGTGGACTGGGCCAGTTGATGCATGGGAGACAAGCTGATGTTAATGTATACATGTGAAAACATTAAAGTAGGGGAAGTGAGGTTACATCTCTTAAACAGAAATATTGGTTGCTTGGTAAGTGTGGGCACTCAGATAAATAGGACAAGATAGACATTGTGGTGCCTCAGAGGCTTGTGAATCTTTCCATGTTCACTGGGAGACTTTTACATTAGCCTTGAAGTATCTACTTCATGGTCTAGAGATCCTATTTAAAGGCACTAAGCAATAAAGGGGCTTTATTGTCCTGAGCAACCAAAAGTCCATAGTAGGTCTGTCTTTAGATGATTCATTCATACTTCTGCATCAGAAATCCTCTCTGGGAGTCCTTTGGGACAGTTTTTCTCTATGTTGGAAGATGGTCAACCAGGTCCAAAAACACCTAATGGAGCCTTGCACCTAGTCCAGGACCTTTGATCCATTAACTACTGTCCCTTTACACCCTTAAGTCTCTAACCCTTAGGCTAACCTCTTTCCATTATCCCTGACAACACCACTCACTTTTCAGTCTTAAATCTTAAAAGATGCTTTCTTCTCAATACTCCTGGATGTCCACTCCCAAAACCTTTTTGCATTCACATAGAAGGATCTTGATACTCAACTATTCCAGCAACTGAGCTGGACTGTCCTTCCCCAGGGATTTAGAGACCATCCTCACCATTTTGGCCAGACATTCACTATAGACTTGGCCTGTTTCTCCCTTTTCTTTTCCACCTGCTTCAGTATGTAGACAACCTCCCCCTTTGCAGTTCTTCCCTCTCTGATAGTTAATCCAAGATCACTTCACTTCTCAATTTTCTCAGCTCCAGAAGTGACCTGCTCTCACCTTCCATAGCTCAACTGTCTTCTAAGTCACCTATCTTAAATTCTTTCTCATGCCAACCCATAGACACCTCATTTTAAATCATCTTGCCCATCTCTCTGCTGCTTATCTCTGCCTTCATGGTCAATTTCCTCCACTCATGGCTTCCTGATACATTTCCTATACCGAGCTGCTTCTGGACCTCCTGCTTCCTCCCATTAACAAACAATTCCTTAGGCTTAACATAGTCTCCTTTCTGCTCCAGCCCTCTGCCTCCCATATCTGTACAAAGTCCTTTCTATCCTTTTACTTCCAAAACACATAAACACTTCCTAAGACTGACCTTTGCCCCCATTGCCTACCTCTCTAAAATTCTATGCAACACCATTCCCAGCTGACCTCCCTGTCTATTAGCTCTAGCTGTAACCTCTCTGATCACCTCTAAATCCAGCAAACCTTGGGATCTCCTCTCACAATCTATTTCCACCAATATCTCCTTCAACTCCTGAATCTCTTCCACTGTCTTGTAATCTGTCCCTCCAAACTTCTCTTATCAAAAATTCATCACACACAATTCTTATCTGTCCTCCCTTCAAGCCATCCATACTTATCCCTTTGTCTCAACATCCTCTTCATTCCTGTCCAGAAAATTCTCAAACCTCTTCCTCCATCCCTCTCATACACAAGAGGGTCCTATACTTTTGCCTATACTTTTTATATGGATGGTAGCTCCTTCCTGATGGCCACATCAGACTGATCCCTACATTATCAACATTTATCCACATCCTCCAGTTCCAGTTCCCTCATGATCACCTATTCCCTACAAATACCATCTGTCTTCTCATACTCCTACTTTTCTTCTGCCCAAATTATTGCCAAACATCCATGCTAATTAACTCCCCTAAATCCATTAGCTGTCCAGATGTCCTCAGACATCAAACACTGTATGGATGCCTATGATTTTTAGTGAAGAAGCCAGAATCATACAATGGGAAAAAATAAAGCATCATCAACAAATTTGCTTATTTAACTAGATTGTCATGCAAAAGAATGCAAATAGATCCATATTTATCACCATGTACAAAACACAAGTCCAAGTGGACCAAAGACCTCAACATAAGCCAGATATACTGAACCTGATAGAAGAGAAAGTGGAAATAACTTTGAAGGCATTGGCACAAAAGACAACTTCCTGAACAGAACACCAATATCACAGTCACTCAGACTAACAATTAATAAATGGAACCTCATGTAAGGCAAAGGACACCATCAATAGGACAAAATGACAGCTTACAGAATGGGAAAAGATCTTCACCAACCCCACATCCTACAGAGGGCTGATTTCTGAAATATATAAAAAACTCAAGAAACTAAACATCAAAAACCTAAGTAATTCAATTAAAAAATGGGGTACAGATCTAAACAGAATTTTCAACAGAAGAATTTCAAATGGCAGAGAAACACTTTAGAAGATTTTCAACATCCTCAGCTATTAGGAAAATGCAAATCAAAATGACTCTGAGATTCCATCTTACACCTGTCAGAATGGCTAAGATCAAAACCACTGATGATATCTCATGTTGGAGAGGATGTGGAGCAAGGGGAACTCTCCTCCATTGCTGGTGGGAATGCAAACTAGTACAGCCACTTTGGAAGTCAGTGTGGCAGTTTCTCAGAAAACAGGGATACTTTACCTTTCATGGAACACACAGCTGTCTGCTGTTTTAATTTTTTTCAAATGAAGACAATTTTATCTACTTTTCACTCTTCATCCAAATTAATTGAGACTATTTTCAAAATTCTCTTTGTACCATCTAATTCTAATTCCTCAAAGGACACAGTTTCACCTGAGTTTTAGACCATTCTGAAATTATAAATTTTATGAAATGTTTTTAGATTGAATTAATAGGCTTGCCATTCCATTCAATCTTGAAAATTTACCCAAATCAGGGACTGAACATTTAGTTTTAGTTTTTCAAAATATCAATTATGCATAAAAGTTCAATGGCAGCCCATGGTTAATTTTCTAGTTATCTATCATCTAAAGCTCATTGAAAGAGCTGAATTAAGCTCCTAGGATATTGGACACCTATTTTTGCAGTTTAAGCAACAATAGCTAAAATTTGATGCCTTTGATGAAAGTGGACTGGTTTATTACTTCTGTATAAAAATTCAGCAAAGCACTTACATTAAAAAGAATCTTGTTTTTGCTTTAAGTTACACATTCTCCTTAAAAAATAGGTTTCTCCCACTCATTTAAAATTCTCAGGTCTTAGTTTTTGTCTCATTCTAAATTCCCATGCATTACTTTTTTTAATTTTGTTTTTGTTTTTGTACTTTTTTCTTCTGAGCAAGTCTTCATTTATCTAATTCTATCATTGATGAGGTTAAGAATCCCTCCTTTCTGGAGGGTGGTGGTGCACGCCTTTTATCCCAGCACTTGGGAGGCAGAGCCAGGCGGATCTCTGTGAGTTCAAGGTCAGCCTGGGCTACCAAGTGAGTTCCAGGAAAAAGGCACAAAGCGAAGAAAGAATCCCTCCTTAGAGCCCTGGAGAGAGGGCTTAATGGGTAAGAGTGCTTGCCATGCAAGTATGATGACCTTAATTTGAATCACAACAACCATGTGAAAACCCTCCTGCACCTGTGATCCCAGCACTGTGTAGAAGGGGAAGCAATAGGGTCACTGGGTTTTTCTGGATGCCAGCTAGCTCTAGGTTCACTGAGAGACCCTGCCTCAAGGCAGCATGGTGGAGGGTGATAGAGAAAGATACTTGATGTTCTACTCTGGTTTCTGTAGGCACATCCACTCACATTTATGTGCACATGTACATGCACACATGGACAAGCACACACATATGTGTGTAGGTGAACATACAGAGTCTCTTCTTATATGTCTCACAATATTGTGTTTCAAGCTGACAAATGAGGTAACATGAAAATGATGGGAAGGCTTAGTCCTTCTTCATAGTAATGCAACATCCGTGGTTAGGTCTGGTTCTATCTACATCTTTTTTTTTCTTCATTATAGCTTTCTGTCTGTAAAGGGACTTCCTATAGTATCTACAAGGTATTAAACCATATGCAAGGCCCATTAGAGGTACTGGAGATGCAGTAATCCTAGACTGAAGATTAGTGAATTGGTGGTAGTACTTTTTGCTGTTTGGTGATGGCAGTGGGTGGTAGGGCAAATATAAACAGTAGTCATTCTCCCTCAGCTCCTCAAAAAGGAGGAACACCAGTTCCCACAGCAGTAATCTCTTTCATTTCCCAGTTCTTTACCTCCTAAATGGGCATTTCCTTTGGTTGTCTCTTATATAAAGAGCTGGTACATAGATTTTTATTTTAAGGTCAGCTTCTGATAAAATTAACCTAAGACCAGTGCTGTTATTCTTTCCAAGTATTTATGTTCATTTAGCTCACCAATGATGTCCCAGCCACCAATGATATGGCTTCATTGCCCAGCCTTAGTGTAGTGTGGAACTAAACTTATGATGCTTTAGACCGGCTGACTAGGTTTAATAGTAATTGTCCAAGAAGTGATTTCTTAATAATGCTGGCCATATCCATCATCCCATATAACCTGTGTTCCTTTTGGAAGGGTCTGCTGATATGGTCAAGAAGAGGGAGATGAAATACTACATTTATTGCAAATTAAGACAATACTGAAGAAAATGGCTTATAGCAAATGAAGTTCCTCATGTTGGACCTACCATTTTCTCTGATCTTGTACAAAATTACAATGTTAGGAAAAGCCTACACTCTATAATTTGCTGAATGCAGGTGCAGAATGGGGTGTGTTCTCTTTGTAGAAAGGCAGGCCACAGGAGTAGATGGAAAGGGGCTAAGGCACAGGTACCTGGTTTCTGGTCTCCAAGTTCACAGTTAGAAAATGCATCTGTCTCCCTTGTAGGAGTAAGAAAAGGGCAGATAAAGCAACCATGTTAAGTAATGGGGTTCTCTTTCTCATTCAAAGGAATTTCTAGCCTTCTTTACAACAATCTTCATCTTTGCTATCTGTGCATTAGGCTTAACCATTAATTTCAATGCTGCACGTGGGTGAGGCCATCTTTCCAAGCAAGAGGTCATTGTACCAGGACAGCACTGCTTTGCTAACAGTTCACCCTTCCCATACTCCGACACGAATTGGGTCTCCTCTCTGTGTGTTCCAGTCTAGGATCAGCTTTCACCACTGTCCTGCCTGGCTTCTTTTTGTTATTTATTTCCTTTCTTGTTGTCTTCCTTTTGAGTCTTAGTTCCAGAACTTTCTCAGGTATGTTTCCAATGGGCACAGCAGCACCCATGTCTATTTTTAATTGGAGTGACACCTGCCAACTGTGCTGGGGACATAATTTGGGTCCTTCCCAAGAGCAGCAAGTGCTCTTAACTGCGGAACCATCTCTTCAGTGTCTTTGGCTTTTGAATTTTACTTACCTCTCTTCTCCAGGCTCTCCTTGAATTTGTGATCCTCCTACCTCAGCCTCCCAAGTGTTGGGATTGTAGGTGTGCCTCCACACCCAGCCATCTGTCCTTTTCTACAAAGTTCTCCAATGGTACTTGGCAAGGCGTCTTTGCATCTCTGGGAGGCCTTGGCCAGTATTCACCTGCATTCTTGGTCCCTCAGAGTCACTGTGATTTTCTGGGACTTTGTTTCTATGATTAGATTTGATTGGGTCTAAATTACTCCTTTGATCCTTAAATAGACCCATTTACCCCCAAGTAATGTCTCTTAGTTCAACCCCAAGCACCTCTTCCCCATTTAGCTGCCGCCTTTCCTGAAGTTTCCCTTTCCCTCTCACACCTGATTGGATTTCCAAGGCATCATTTTCTTTCCTCCCAAAGCTTTCTCCTTCTTAAGCTTGCTATTCTTGGTTCAGTTTTTTAACTTACATCCACTTGCTTCTGTTCTAAGCCAAAGAACAGTCTAGAGAACACTCCAGGCACTTAGATTTCCCCAACAAATCTGTTTGCTGGAGACAGTGTTCTAGGATCAGGAGAACACTTGTCTTTTTAACCTTTGTTTTAGAACAGTTTAACTTGTCTTTTGTTTTTTTTTCTCTCGAGACAGGGTTTCTTTGTGCCTTTCCTGGAACTCACTTGGTAGCCCAGGCTGGCCTTGAACTTGTGGAGATCGACCTGGCTCTGCCTCCCAGTGCTGGGATTAAAGGCGTGCACCACCACACCCAGCTCTTAACTTGTCTTTTACTTAGGCATTTCATAGTAAGGGCACCCTTATTATGTACCTGCTATGTATGTGTAAGGATCTGAGTTTATCCCCACGATCCACACAGAGAGCCAGCCATGTTTGTAATCCCATCCATGAGGCGGTGGACACAGGAGGATCCCTGACGCTTGCTAGCCATCAGCTGAGAAGAACTGGTGAGTTCCTGGTCCCACTGAGGGATGATACCCTCAGGCTTTAGCTGTAGCCTACAAATTATTCTTTGTTTGCTCAGTTCTCAATGAAAGCCTACATGGGTATCTATCTGCAGAGCTTGATGTGTGGACATCTAAAGATATAGTCAGAGCAGATGTGATTACAAATCCAGACAACATATTACCACACAGGCTGGCATTAACCAGGGAAGCCTCGAACCTCAGAGCCCAGTGTTGTATAGCATACATGGTATGTATAGGTCTCAATAATAAAGAAAGAACAGAATTAGAAGACTTCTGCATTACCTTTAAAGAACATATTTAGCAAAAATTACTAAGGATACTACAAAGGATAGATGAAAATTAGAAGGGGAACTGTATGATGTATCAGATTTTTTTTTTCTTTTTGATGAGGGAGGAGTGGAATGTGGTTTCACTATGTGCCCAGGCTGGTCTCAGCCTCCTGAGTTGGTACATTCATCACATTATCACTGAACAACTTTGACTTCTCTACTAATGGCACACTGGACATTATGTGCCCGCTGTAAAACAGGAGGCACTCAAGACTTCCTATTAAGTAGTCTTGCAAAACCTTTTTGGATCCAGATTTAATGACAGATCTAACGACTAGTAGGACAAATAAGTGATAGAATATGTTAAATCCCACAGTTTAAAGTGACTCCATTCAGAAAATGAGGCAAAGGGTCCAGTTTAATAAACAGTGGCATTTAAACAGAGGCAATGTAGGGATAGGGAGATAGCTCGGTTGGTGACGTACTTGCTATGCATGTGTAAAGATCTGACTTTACCCTCATGATACACACAGCCAGTCAGGCATGGTGGCACATGTTTGTAATCCCATCCATGAGGAGGTGGACACAAGAGGACTCCTAAAGCTTGCTAGCCATCAGCTGAGAAGAACTGGTGAGCCCCAGGTCCCACTGGAGTTTGATACCCTCAGGCTTTAGCTGTAGACTACACATGTACTTCCACACATTCCCCTCCCCCTCCCCCGAGGAAATGTGAATTGCTGTGGAATATAAGGCCCTTAAGGGATCTGCGGAATCACAGCAAACAAATGCAATTTATTAGTTTCACCTGGGGCCTGATTAAGCAAACCTAATGTAAAATGCTATTTTAAAACCTTTTAATTTCAGACTTAGAGGAGTTGACACAGTACCAAGAATTTCCATAAATTCTTCACATTGTAATATCCTACACACATGTATTTTATCATTTTCTTTCTATACAAAAGTAAATTTTCTGAGCATAAGATGCAAACAAATTGCTTCTTCATCCTTAAATATTTTGGGAGGATCTCCTAATCAAAGATGACAGTACTATCATAAAATCTGTAAATTAATAGCAATGTTGTGATGGGTAATACTGTCAACTTGATAGATCTAGAGTCCTTAGGAGATAAACCTCTGTGCTGTGGATATCGATCTGTGTAAATAAAGTTCTGATTGGCCAGTGGCCAGGCAGGAAGTATAGGCGGGACAAGAGAGAAGAGGATTCTGGGAAGGAGAAGGCTGGAGAGACACCACCAGCCGCTGCCATGAGAAGCAACATGTAAAGACACTGGTAAGCCACAAGCCATGTGGCAAAGTATAGACTAACAGAAATGGGTTAATTTAAGAGAGAAAAAGTAGATAACAAGAAGCCTGCCACGGCCATACAGTTTGTAAATGTAAGTTTCTGTGTGTTTACTTGGTTGGTTCTGAGCGTCTATGGGCCTGGTGGGTGAGAGAGATTTGTCCTGACTCTGGGCCAGGTAGGAAAACTCTAACTACACCTCTGGGTACCTGTGAGGGAGTTTCTAGACTTGACTGAGGTAGGAGAACCCACTCTAAGTGGGTGTGTGACACCCTACATGGGCTGGAGTCCCGGATTAAAGAAAAAGGAGAAAGCATGCCTTGCCAGCTGCAACACAGCCAGTCACTTCCTACCTTTGCTGCCCTGCCTGCTATGCCTCCTGGGCTCAGACGGGGCACCCAAATAAGTCTTCTTTTCCTTAGGTAGCTCCTTGTCAGGCTTTCCATCCCAGCAAGAAAAGTAACTAAAGCAAATACTGTACTGTTCGCAGCCTGTCAAGTATTTCCAATGGTTTCCTTTCATGGAAAGTCAGACACTTATTTTCTGTTCCTGCATCCAATCCATCCATCACTCTATCTTTAACCCTCCTTAATGTGGAATAGTATTTTAGTTTTTGTTCTTTATGATCTTGGCATTTTTTTTTAAAGATTTATTTATTTATTGTGTATATAGTATTCTGTCTGCACGTATCCCTGCAGGCCAGAAGAGGGAGCCAGATCTTATTACAGATGGTTGTGAGCCACCACATGGGTGCTAGGAATTGAACTCAGGACCTCTGGAAGAACAGCCTGTGTTCTTATCCTCTGAGCCATCTCTCCAGCCTGACCTTGGCATTTTTGTAAGAGCAAAGACCAATTATTTTGCAGACTATCACTTAACTTAGGTTTGACTGGTGTTTCTTTATTTTATCTAGGTTATCTGGGCTATTCGTTTCTGGTAGAAATCTACAAAAGTGATTTTTGTTTTCTTGAGTGCATCTTAGTAGAGGTCATATTACTTGCCTCACAGCTGGTTGGTACTATTTTGAGGAGACATTTTTGAAACCACTTGGGAAAATTAAAAATGAAAAGTTCCTTTTAACTTTACTAAGTGCTGTAATGCTACTGCAATTACATTCTTAGACAATGGAATTATCTTTGTTCCTATTGCTATCATAATATATAGTAGGGATATACATACTTAAGTACATATATATTTTGGGGAAAGAGTGAGCTTAATTACACTGTGTCCATTTCTATGGGGTTGTAACCCAGGAAAACAGTAACACTGTAATACCATCAGTTTGGATTATTTCTTAAATAGTCAAATTTGTGCATTATCTAGATCTTTGATCATCTTTCTTTGCTTCTTTGGGACTTCTTTGAATCATTATATCCATAGGTTACCAATTTACTACAGAAATCACACTGAAATGTGTGACTTGTTAGGCCTGTGGTTCAAATCAGGTTTATACATTTGAAGGTTTATTTGTGAGTTCCATGTTTTCCTTACTGTAGATAACCATGAGTTTATGAAATAAAATCATTTAAGATAACATAATAAAATTTCCCAGTCTAAATATAAAAATGCCACATTTTATTTTCCTTCATTTCTTGAAAAAGGCTTCCTTAAGAGCAAGCACGATTTCATCAATGAAAAGCCAGATCTGAGCTCTTCTTTCCTAGTTTTCTAGGCATTCCTGGAGCAGCAACTGGTTCAAAACACTGCTTTGTTTCAAAGCACACAGTCTGGATGTGTCTTCACTGATGACAGGGACATTTTCATGGTGCTCTTGAGCTGTTAGGTCACTTTCACTGTCAGACAGTGTGCACAGGAGGGTGTCATTCTCATAGGTCGGAAAGTAATACCTGAAAGCAACCACAGAGACAACGAATAACAAATGAGTAAAGTTCCCAGGAAGAGTGCATGCAGCTGAGCACGCGCGCGCGCGCGCACACACACACACACACACACACACACACACACACACACACACACAGCCAGCTTAGCCACGCCCCCTTACTGACACTTTCACAGCTGCAAAGGCTGCGCTGGGAGACAGCCCTGATGCTCTCCCCCAACCCTTCCTGTCTGACACGAGCCAGCTACGGACCTCTCAGCTCAGAATCTCTGATGATAAGAAACACCATCAGGACAGGCAACCTGCTCCAGTACTGGGCAGCTCTGTGACAGCTAAAAACAGCATTCATTTACTCAAAGTCCTGGCCCTTCCCAAACACTAACCAAGCTAAAAATGGCTATTTTTTTTTCAAAAGTAAAATTTTCAAATACCCAACAAGGGCATAATGATTACTAGCTCCTTCACCTCTAATCTGTATAAGAACCAAGGACAGTGCACCAGTTCAATAGACGGCTCACTTTGGCCCTCATAAATTGGAGGTTTTCCAAACAAACAAAGCTGGAGTGATTTGGTTAGAGTTCTGTGGAGGCCTAGTTTAATATTCTCTGAGGATAGTGAACTGTTTAGGTAGCTAGTATCCCACTCCCTCCATTGACATTAACAAGAATGTGAGAACCATCACAGGAGGATTAGACTGGCAAATGATCCTTGGGAAATTTGACAGCACTCATTTCAATAGGTTCATATCAGAAAACAAGGGCTTAATGTTTTTACAGTGCCAATATGGAAAATGTACACCAAGAGTTCCATGATGGGCATGTCATTGACATGGTAATCTTTATCGAAGTGATATAATTAGATAAGTATACAAATACAGGCATACAGCTATTTATTTTATCACTACTTATAATAGCAAAAGGTAAGAAATAACCTAACAAGTTAGGGCATACTATTCAAAGGAACATCTGGCAGCCATTAAAAAGATGGACAGATGGGCATCAGATAGAGAAGGATGCTTGGAATATTTTGTTAATAAAATATAATTAAAAAGTCTGTATCTACTTTTATATTGAACTATAGTTATACATGACTACCCAACTCAGATTTCAAAATATTGGTTTCATGTGTTCATAAGTTACATAAACTTTATAAACTCCTAACTTCCAGTTGGCTTCAGATGTGTTTCTAAGTTTAAAGAAGTTGAATAAAGGGACACAGTAAGGAGGATGGGGCACAGAGGTCCACGTCCACTTCAGCAACTTACTCCAGTTGATCCCACGTCTTTCTGTCAGGAAGTAGTGAGGTGTGCTTAGCTTCTTCCATGTGAGTCCTTAAATCTGTTTTGGATTTGAACTTCATGTGGCAACCATAGCATCTGCCCTGGTGAACTTGCCTTCGAATGAAATTGACCAGCTTCACTTGTTGATAGAAGTTTAATCCTGAAAATCATTAGACAACCGTCAGCATTATTTCCTCATTGTCATCAATTCAGTTCCTCTAAAAAAAACTAAATTTATTTTAAACAGATACATAAAGCTTAAATATTCATGGGATATCATGTGATGCCTTAAGTTCTACTACACATTCGACAATATTTACCATTTTTATGTAGAAAACATTAAAACTTTTTGTCATAATTTCTTACAGGAGACACTTATCCTCATTACCTAGCCTGAAAAGATGGAGCAATTATAATACAATAATGGATCCCAATATAGGGCTTATATGCTGTGCTCTAAGCTAACCACTATCCATACATTCAAACATCCAAGCTATCATCACATGGTGCACTCATTACATCAACGTTACTCATTAGGAAGCTGTTCAGATTTTGCAGCTGGGACATGGTGGAGCCACAGTCAGACACCAGCTGGGTGGTTGTCTTGACTAATGGTGTGTGTAACATATATGTTACACATATGTCTACAATAGCAACAAAGCAAAGGCACATGCCCAGGAGCTCAGCAAAGTAGCCAGTGTGCTGGAAGGGATGTGAGCTTTTCAATATATTAGACCCAACAGGAAACCAGTAATTCATGTCTCACCATCTAATCCTTCCATGGCAGTCACCCTGAGAGCAATATAATCGTTCACATCTGTAATGACTAAGAGTAGCTATTCTGACAAGCACTGCTGTGTGGATTTTGTACATACAGTTCACTATTTTCTGCCCTAGGGTTATATACACTGTAAGTGCAGGAGTCAGAACACTACTGTAGTCTGACTTTAAGAATCTGAGCTCGTGGGGTAGTGGTGGCCTTTAACCCCAGCACTCGGGAGGCAGAGCCAGGCAGATCTCTGTGAGTTCGAGGCCAGCCTGGGCTACCAAGTGAGTTCCAGGGAAAAGGCACAAAGCTACACAGAGAAACCCTCTCTTGAAAAACAAAACAAAACAAAAAAATTAAAACAACAACAACAAAAAGAAACCAAGCCCCTATAAACTTGTGCTCTTTCTGCTAGCTTCTTCTTGCATTTCATTAAAGCACTCATATATGTAAGAGAGCGGAAGAAAGGACGTGAAATTAAAAATAAATCTCTGAAGATAAGACTTTGAGATGGCTGAGAATCACTGCTTCAGTGAGTTCTTGTGAGAGTGTCTGCACAGAGACAGATGTTGTGACTGTAGCTCCCCAGTCACTGCAACAGACACGGGTGTCATTTATAGGACAGTTCGTAAAGGTGCAGTGTCACAGAAAACAACTTCCCAACCAAACTTACCCAGCTCTGACTTTATTCTGAGGAGATCAAACTCATGTGTGTCCTAAAAAAGGGATGGGAGATATTTGTAAGCATATGAATTATTTAATCTTTCAGGCTGAAGTTATAAACAGACAGCTGATTCACAGGGCCTTGAGTATGTTAGAAGCAGTCTGAGTTCATCGTCTTCTGCTTTTGAAATCTAATTCTATCTACTTCCCCCATAGTCCGCAGTTCTTTAAAGCGTGATCCAAAGAAGGCACATCAATCAGTTAAAATATTTTTAATTAGTCACAGCTTGTTGGTGCAGTTTTTAGTTTACCATGTCTGAAATGTCTAGTCTGATAAATGTGTGTGGTAAGTTGTGCTTGTAGTACGCAGGGCATCTGAACCATAATTCTAGAACCAGGTATTAAAGAACCACGGGCAAGTGAGGTTTCATGCTTTATTTTTTTTGTGTCAAGGTTTCTCTTCACGCCCATCTTCTTACCAAACATGCTTTCGTAGGGCTGCTGCGGCACAGAGACTCACTGTATTATGCCTGTCCCCTCTCTCCAGCTATCTGTGTCAATGTTAAAACTTACAAGCTCATAGAAAAAAAAAATCGAGCTCACTGTGGCAGCACTTTGTACAGTACCACTGGATGCAGAATGCTCAGGAATTCATGACATGCTACCACCAAGAGTGACTGAATAGGATCAATGACGCCTGTGGGGATACCAAAAAGGTCACTCCCACACAGTAATATATCTTTAGATCTACATATCTCCACCCTAGTGGTATTATAACTATTATAACTCATAACCTATTACAGACACATAGATTCGTAAGGATATATGCCCATAATCTTTCTAGTTTTGTCCAGGTCCTTATTTTGCTCAACTAAGAACAGTATTTCTGAATGAGGAGGAGGAGCCAAGGTGAGTGAAAAAGAGGCATCAACCACAGACAGACGCAGCTGAGAAGACAGGGAGAGAATGTCAGAACTCTTCAGACATATCCTATTGTTATTATTCCCAAGTTGTTGTGATTCTGCCATACACCATGATATACTCTCTTCGTTACTCCAGCATTCAGCCAAGGGTCACAGTAACAAACTTTACTTTTGGGTATACTGAGGTAACAGAGGTTCAGAATTACTAGTGTCAAGCTTCACCTTAATATAAACATGATACCCAGAGGGGAAGCAGACCAGAAATGCACCTAGATTCCTTCTTTCTAATTCCCGGTCCCTGATGTGGCTTTACACCCAAATTATGTCCATTTCCACCTTGTTTTTTGTGAGTAGCAAGTCCTCTGTTCTTTCTATCCTACTCAACAGGACATAAAGCCAGAAAAAAGACCCCAGAAGCCACTATATTTGGGTATTGCAATTGTGGCTGCAGATCTCAACTTCTGAGCTAGAAGGTGAGCACTCGAAGGTGGCAGCCTATACTCATGGCCACCCAGATCCCACTGCTCATCCTATATACTGCCCCATGCTTGTCCTGGACGGACCTGGCCTGTCTCTTCCGTTGTCCAGTGCACTTCAGGAATGGAATAATGATTGGAGGATGTGTGCTGAGACTGACATCCCTTGACAAAAACAAAACCACAAACACCTTCCTGGAGGAAGGACAAAGCAGAGAGGATGAGTACTGCAGCTCAGGTGTCTTCCTCCTGAGGCTGAGCCCCAGTCCCAGGAGATGAACCTGATCAAGGAAAGTCCTCAAACATGGCCAAAGGCTCCTTCTAGGAGATTCTAGGTCCAGTCAACTTGACAATCAATATAAACCACCACACTGAGTAAATAAAGGTCCAATGATCATCACCTTCACCCTGTCCGAATGAAACAAGATCAAGGAGACAAAAGCATCTCACCTTCATGTGCACATACAATTCATCTATTGTTTCTTCTTGTTTTTCACAAAATAGACAGACAGCACACACAGGGTATTCTTGCCAATCAGACCAGTCACTGGGTTAAAAACAGAAGACAGAAAACATGGTGATTTGTTCACTGGAGGTGCTCCACACAATGAATTGTATTAGTGTGTCTTGTTCCTAGCATATGCCACCAGTCTTGAGTCTGACATTTTGGTAATGACTGTCACATACCTTCCTCACTCTCAGATATAGCATCTGACACTCTACACAGGATCATGAGCTGGCTAGGAAGAGCCAGCAGGTGCTGCCCGTTTTCTCCATTTACCACTCTTCTGAGCAGTGATTTGAGAATGGAAGAGTGTGGTATTTTCCAGAGTCAACACACTTTAATTAAAAAGGACACCTATCTAGAGATGGGATGCTCTCTCATTAGCCAAAAGTGCTAAATGCACAAGATGTTAGCCGAGATGCTGGTGTTGGGCTTCAATATGATGGATGGTGTATTCTCACAGAGGCTACACGTGTCTCAGAAGGGAATCACTGACTATTTTAAATGGGCCAATGTTCCACATCATAGTAGAATGGTGACTTAAAGGGTACATGGGGATGGAGAGGTGGCTCAGAGGTTGAATGCTTGATTCACAATCATGTGGACTAGAGTTGAGATCCCAGGACCCATGTAACAAACGGATCTCACATACACCCAGAACTCCACCTTTGAGGGAGGGATCGATAGGAGGATCACTTGAGCTTGCTGGCTTTCAGTCTAGCCTAGAAAACATGAGCCCCAGTTCAGGGAGAGATCTCCATGAGTAATAGACCCAGTGCCCTATTCTGGCCTCTGAGCACATGCGTAGGTGCACATACCCACAAACACAAGTGCATGCACACACATAAATAAGTCAACCTCTAAAAACACTGACAGGGTCCTTTTACTATTTTCTCTAATCCTATGCATTTATTTCTTGAAACATTCCCAACTTCTTGTCGTTCTCCAACCAGAAAAACGGCCAGCAGGGAAGAATTGTGACGATCAGGATACACATTTAAATTGGAATAAGGGGGACTTTTATGGAACATTAAGAATCTAGCACGGCTATAACTTAGAAGATCAACTCAATTTTTGACTGAAAACTAGTAAATATTGTGCCGAGATGGCTCTGTGGTTAGAGCAAGCACTATCTTTACAGAGACTTGAGACCGGTCCCCAGCACCCACGGTGGGCAGCTCATAACCTCAGTGGTGGGGCTGTTTTGGGAGTTGTAGGACCATTTAGACATGGGGCCTAGCTGGCCGATTTAGGGCCATAGAAGCAGGGAGTGGAGGCAGGTTCTGGCCCCAGGTCTCTGTGTGCTCATCTGAAGATGTTGTAAGCCCCCATCAGCAGTGATGGAGCCCCAGCTTCCACGACTGCCCTGCCACGAAACCAACCCTTCTCTTCCTGCCTCCTGTCAGGTACTCACGGTTGTAATGACGAGGCAAGTGACTTAAGGAGGAGGCTATGCATATTACAGCGCTGCAACATTGTTCCGGCCCGTGCAATGTACTTTCACATACTCATGTCTGCAGTCAAAGTGCATTTATGTGGCCACATCTAGCTGCAGTAAGGGCTGTGGAAGCCATTACTTCCATGACTACAGCATTCCCTTTGATGATATTTTAATGCACAGTAGAAAAGAATATGAAGAAATCAGAAGGCCTTAATCAGATTTCTGGCTTCACTGTTATCATGTCTTCAGCAGGTTTCTGTCTAAGATGCTGACAATATATATCTGTGTTCCTAACATAATCACTGTGTTTATATGTTCTGCTCTCTGTATAAAAAAGTAGAAAGTAAAAAACAAACCCAAACCCAAACCAAACTCTCTCAAAAGTATTTTTAGTGATTTTTATGTGAAAATTATTTTAATTTAAAAATCTTGCTATTTCATGAAAGGATGCATGGCTCTCTCTTTAGAATGGCAATTATCGATCAAATTAAAGAACTGTCTTCCAATTCTTCAACACTGTGATTAAGCAGCAGGGACAGGCCTTACTCTTCCGGAAGGTCCAGCAACTCTCGGTCATCTTCCAACTGCACCTCTTCCCATGACTTCCCGAGTTCCTTTGCAGGAGCAGCAGAGTTGAGAGAGAGTGAGGAGAAGAGGTGGAAACCATGAGAAACGAGGCATGGAACTTAAGCACCAGCACCATGAGAGCAAACTCACTCCAACGGTTTTGAAGTAGCACAAGTATAGTTAAAAGTTCACTGCCGGGATGGAGATGGGTAAATCCTAAAACACTAAAAACTTAAACAGCAAAAATATTTCTTTGTTTTTGGAGGAAAAGCAATAGCCTTTTAATCATGCCCCCCCCACCCACTTCATTTTAAATCACGAGTTTTCAAGCCTGGATATATATATTAGAATCACTTTATTTTATTTTATTTTTTAAAGAAAACCACCAAGTACACTGAAATGCCTCCTAGTTGTGTGTCCAAGCCTCTGACACTGCAAAATGATGTTATCTACTGAGCTCACTCCTGAGAACTACACAATCAAGGTGCAATCCCCACAAAGACATTAACCCCGCTTGGTTGGTCAGCACTTGACTGATGCTGAGGAAATGGCTCAGTGGACAACGTGCTTGCTGCACAAGAGTGACCCCAGAACCCACATCACGCCGGTACGGTATTATGGTCACCTGTAATCCCCATGCTTAGGAAGCCCAGACAGGGGATCCCTGGGGCCAGCTGACTAGCAAGACTAGCTGTAATTGGTGAATGCTGGGTTTAGGGAGAAAGAGTTTAAATAAAGTGGAGTGATAGAGGAAGATATTCAGCATCAAATTCAGGCCCCTGCATGTATGTGCACAAGAGCCCTCATGCACATTATACACATATAAAAAAATCCCCCAAATCAAACTGCCCCCTCCCTCCGCCCCCCCCCTCCCCCCAATCTCATGTTTTGTATAGGGCTGCTTTCATAGCTACCCTTGGCTAAGGCTTGATATGCTTGTATGGATGGCTTCTATTCTTGTTCTCTTGTAGTCTCGTCCTC
The DNA here is from genome assembly GCF_903995425.1 of Onychomys torridus. Classification (NCBI taxonomy): domain Eukaryota; kingdom Metazoa; phylum Chordata; class Mammalia; order Rodentia; family Cricetidae; genus Onychomys; species Onychomys torridus. Next base: position 9,702,257 of record NC_050456.1, read on the forward strand.
AGACAGCAGCCACAGTGATCACCCTAAAGGACAGTTCTTTGTATATAGAAACCCTCTCCTGGCTCCCATCAGTTAGAACACAGTTCAGAGCTCCTACCATGGTCTGTGTACCCCATGGCCTCCCCTGGCTCCGTCTGAACTCTAACTTCCTGCTGCCCTGTTTCTTCCTTAGGATGGTCCAGCCAGGCTGGTATTCCTGCTGGACCTAACACAGCACACTTGCTTCTACCAGCTGCTTTCTCTCCTGAATGTTCTGCCTGAAATGCTGATCTTCTATATCTTAGCTTGAATATAACCACTCAAGTCTTCCTCTGACTTGTCTAAAATAAAACTCTTCCAATAAGAAAGATGTCTCTAGGCACGGCATGGCCATTGATTGCATCTGTGAACCCACTGTACCTGTGGTTATATGTACAAGACTTAGCATGCTACTGAGACCCTCAACATTTCATCATGGATGCTGGAGGGGCCCATTAGCCCCACCCCTACTTAGTGTCTACTGGCAATTAACTATTGTTGGAGGAAGCGCTGTGAATTTCTTTATTGGTGTAGCCACTGGTAAGTTGCCCTTGCTCCAGCAAATAACCTCCCACCCATGCTCAGGCAAGACACTCTAAACTCATTGGTCATGCAGAAAAAGAAGACATGAAAGTATGGGGTAGGGAGATTTGACAAGAAGGACAGGTACAGTGGGGAGAGAGCAGAGGTGAGAGAAGAATGGATTATGTGTGAAAATGACTGAAATTCATTATATAAATGTATGAAACTCAAACAATGAAAAGCAAAAAATAACAACACTCCCGTTCCAAGCTCCAAGCTCCTTTCTATTCCTCCATGTCTTGGAGGTATCCAAGCACTGTTGTATGTATAGGAGTGTCTTTTTATTTGCTATTCATTCCCTCCTTTGAATGTTTAAGGAGACATGACCTCTGTTCCTGGTTACATTTTGTGATTCTGTCCATAGGGGATACTACAATTTTTTTTATTGTAACTGAAAATAAATGACAATTTGAGGTCGTCAATTTAGATATTACTTTAAAAGGATTTTGTGAGGTAATTAAACAGTGTCTACAATGCACATGTGGGGTATGAATAGGTACTCAATATCTGTTAAATCCTTTTATTCTTTACAGTTAGTACATAAGTTCCACTTTCTGGGGCCTCTGTGTGGCAGTGTCAGCAAAACCCCACAGAAGGATGATTAGGATAGCCCACTCATTTCTATTTTCTCCTTTGAACTGTTCTTCCCTCTTTATGACCTGTCTTTCCTCAACCAAATCTGTATACGAAAGCTGATGAAGGCCTGTTACTAGACATCTTTTCCAGGGCTGACACAGATTTATTTGGTCAAGCCCAGCTGGGCAGCTCTGAGCACAGACACCCTTCTCATTCAATGGCTTTCTTTTGGAATCCTGTACCCAGGATTTTCTCAGTTGTGGACATGCTTTCCCCCTAAAATAAAGGTATTCATTTAGCTAAAACAAAGAACTATGTGCACCATTATACTTTAGAGGGAGCAAGAAAATCTATCATTCACCAACTTAATGAGAGGCTTTGAAGCTGTCATTATTTATCAGCCAAACGATGCATAAACTCAGACATGCTGAGATCTACCATACCATCATTAGAGACAGAGTTAATTTGAACGCTATAATATATTTTGTAGAGTCATCATAAACTGTTAGAACCTCATTATAGGGCATCAAGAATGGTTTCAACACTGTTAACAGGATCTCTGCAAGAATTTTTGGTAATACATTAACATTTTCATGCTGTACTTGGTCTCTCTGGACTAGGATTTATGGTCATAATTTTATTGCTACAAGGCATTCAAGGAGAGGCCATCTGTGATGTTACCAAGTGAAATGAGGAAATGATGCTTATCAAGGAATGTTTTGAGTCAAAGGAAAAACCAATTTTTTTTCCCATTGTCAGACTTGGTAACTCAGGCATAATTTTGAACTTTCTTAGTGTTTACTATAACCTGTAGCAATTTATCTTCATAATACAACTTTTAAAATTTACCAAACTTGAAAAAAGAGGAAAATCTATTTTTGTTAGTCTAGTGGGAAACAAGCAATTTGCACTTGACAGAGGTCTACCCTTCCTAAAGTACTCTGCTTAGGGACAGGAGCTAAAGGGGAAAACATGGAAAAAAACAAGGCACATGATTTTCCACTTAAGACACTGTGCTAACGAATCATGTCAGGAAAGCTAAGAACACAAGAAAAACAAAGTTTGGAAGGCATGTCTGGAAAGATGTTCAAAACACCCCCTCAAACCTCTGCATCAGATGGCCTGTGAGCAATGAGAGGGTGGAGGAAAAAGATCTCCTTCAAACAGGACCCCTCCATCTACTTTGATCCCCAATCTCTCTGTCCCTCTTTGTCTTTGTCTCTTTCTCTCCCCTCCCCGACAGAGACAGAGGAAGAGACATATCTTTTAAATGTGAAGGATTTAGAATACTATAACAAAACTCTTCAGGCTAGGAACCTACATCTGTTTTAGGCAGCTTCATATACTTTAAGATTAAATAAAATAAAATAAAACAGTCTACATGATAAAACCACAACAGAAACAGTTTCCTTTAGAAAACTCTGGGCTTGATGCCTGAGTGCCGCAGGAACGTGAGGCTGGAGCCCACTGATGTCAAGCGGCTTGTTGTCCAAGCTGGAGTATCTGACTTGTGAAGCTAAGGGAGGTCTTGTCTCTTAACAATTACTACTATTCATTAAACTCTATTTGATGAAGAAGCAAAGCACGATTTGAGGTAAATGATCCAGACCATGCAAAGGAGAGTCAATGTGTTTGCAAGTCTGTTACATTAAAAAACTAATGTAAATGACCTCACCCAAGAAGAAACACACTTGTCAAATTTGCTCAGTTCAGAGGGGGCAGAGAACAGCTTCTTTGTCCTTGTTCCTCTACCTTGAGGGTACTGGGGAGCATCTTGCCAGATATCTGGGATGTTCTGGAGATGCTAAAAGTGTTTGAAACGAATAAGTAGCTCCATGGTCAATGGTCAGATTACTACTCATACACCCCACAGAAGAGGTCAAATGCTGACTTCGGACAAGATGCCCATTGGATGTGCTCACACCAGCCTCCGATTCCAGCCTCTGAACTCTGAGAGTGGCGATCTAATCAGCCGCCCTGCCTACAAAATGCTTCCTTCTGTCCCAGTCTGGTGTTTGGAAGCACTTGAAAGTCCACGAGTGTATGAAATGGACAGAAGGGACACACTGCAGACTACAAATACAGCTGTCATTTGCCCATGTCCCCTGTGGAACATGCCATGAAAGTCTCTCATTATTCTGCTTTATTTTTTTAAAAATAAGGTTTTATCATTACTCATCACTTAGGCAAAATTTTAGAGAATTTATTCTTCATGCTAACAACTTGTTCTTCACATTAAATAGTGTTCATTAACATGTCTAAAATAAGACTATAATGATTCTGAGAAACTGCTGGCTCTAATTTTTCTCTAATGACATACTAATACTATTTAGAACATTCTCTTATATGCATATCCTAAATATTATTATGCTTTTTTACTTATAACAAGACTCTTTAAACATCCCTAGGATGTTGTTAAGGCTGAGGTTTCTGTGAGCACTCCTCTACTTCAGAGCAGTCACACATCTCAGGGACTTTATTGCTTTCTTTTGTCCTTTTCAAAGGTGTTTGTACCGTTTTTAAAATTCGAATGCAGCAGAATACATTTTAATTCTCCCTAATCATTTTCATATTTATTAACCATTTACTTCAATACTTGGGCTGAAACAGCTATGGTTGTAGGTGAGAATCACAAGGCAGAGGTTAAAGCCAGCTTTACTTTCCATGAGTTTGTTTCAAGAGAACAGGCAAGGGTGAACAAGCCATCACGATCACAACACTTCTGAAGAATACAATGAAGGTACCAACATTATCTCAACCACCAGAAGAAAGAAAACGGATGCAGCAGATAACTGCTTTACACTGGTGGTGTGAACCTGTGGAAATGACTGAGCCTCACTCTGCCCCAGTCTCCTTATCTAGAGGGTGGCCTTCATATAATGCCTGTGTCCTGGGGATGTGCTTAAATGACTAGTGTATAAACACCTGTGATAGTGTGTGGCCCACTGAAAGATCTCTGTCAGCTGCTGTTATTTTAAAAATGGGATTTATGTCAGTATCACCCTCAAGTTGTGATTTCATTTTCATTTCATACTTACTAAGACCATTGTATTCTCTTGAGCCATGAGTTGCTACAACAATTCTGTGGTTAGTACAATCCATCATGTTCCCCCAGGGACAGCTGGCACACTCATAAACAATTTCAGCTGGACAATCAGTCAGCCACACTACTTGATGCTCAGGGATTGAAGTATCATACTTTTCTAAAATGCCAACAGAATGTGAGTGTGGATCCTCTGAAGTCTCCCTCCAAGGTAAAGACTCCAGCTACACAGTGTCCTGCTAAATTGCAGTTCTTGCATCTTTGCTTCAAAGGGCCCCAGAGGGAAGAACTATTAAGTTGCTTTCTTGGCTTGCTGCAGTGGCCGCATACTCATGGCTGCATACTCCAGCAGTGCTGCATACTCACTCCAGCAGTGCTGCATACTCACTCCAGCAGTGCTGCAGCACACTCCCCACTGGAGTGGGCTGGGCCCCGAAGCAGCTTTGCTCTATGAAGTCATGACTGAATGCTTTTAAGAGAGGACTGAAGGACTCGGGGTGCCTTTGCCTTTGGCTGGTTGTAAAACATTTGGTAGTAAATCTTGGCAGGTTCCCAGAGTCAATCTTTAAGTACATGCTAAGCTCACTTCTTGAGGAGAATTTCAGTTGAACACCATCTGACTAAGTTAAAACACACAAAAAGTGCACATTAGAGCACAGATCTCAAACACAAATCCTGTATACCGCTTTCTATTCAACACATGGAGTGGCGGGTAATATTCAACCAGCCTTCCCAAATCAACAGGTTTGGTTTTTAGTGTACTTAACTAAGAAGGAAAACAGACAAACAACAACAACCCAAAATAACCCTGCTTCAGAAAATATCACCATCAAAACTCATCTTCCATCTTTCTGTAGAGTTACCTAATCCTTTCCTATGGGTAGTACACTTCATTACATACAATTAAAAAGATGGAGGATTGAGGGCAAGCCTGGTAGCATTCTCCAGTCATTATGTTAGTCCCAAATCTCCTCACAGAATTTTAAAACCCCAGTGACTTCGTCTCTAACTGAAGATCTCTTCTTGTCCAAAGAACTAATCTACAGTGGGCAGCACACAGGATGGAGACTTGGGATTTTAAGGCATTTAACACCCTTGGCATGGGCCACCAAACAAATAAAAACATTGTTTGCATAGTAAAATGGAACAGTTTTCCTGGGACTTCCCTTAAAAGAAGCTGACACAGACAATGATACAGACACACATTTTATTTTGAGGATGAGTGGAGAGCTGGGAGAACAGTAAAGAAACTGCTTTTAAAGAATTGTCTTGTGCAGCACCCTGCACATCAAATACTCAATAAATGCTTTTAAAAACAGAATACACAAATCTCTGGCCGCAAGCTACCAGCTAGTACAAATGGGAAATGGTTCTAGCTGCTATCACACTGCATTCGAGAGAGAAGTCATCTCTGCTGTAGACCCATCTGTCAAACCAAAGTCAAGCCACCAAATTTGCTTTGTAAACCACTGCTAATGCCTTCTTGATAATGCCTCTCATTACCTTTTGACCTCTGTATTGATTCATTCATTATTCACACATTAGTTGGCCTGTAGGTAGATTTTGTTTACAATACTGTAACCAAATTTTAAACTATAAAAAGCATGACTTACCAAGTAATTGATGACATAAAATCGGTCGTAGTCTCTGTTCTTCGGGTTGATCCTACGATGTTGTTTCTTCCTCATGTGATCTTTAAGTGTGCTTTTGTCTCTGAAGGTCTTCTCACAGTACAAACACTGTAAACTAAAAGAAACACACAGGCATTGCTAAACACATCTCAGACAGTTGCTGCAAGAACCCTCTTTTTAATTTAACATTTATTGGTTTGAGTTCCACAAAACAAACGAGGATAATATGGTCCTTCCATGCATCCCTCTCTCCCTCCCTCCTTCCCTCCCTCCCTCCCTCCTTCCTTCCCTCCATCCCTCCATCCATCCAGTTGACTTTGTAGAATGCATGGTATGATTTCCTTTGTAGTAGTCTAAACTTGGCAGTTGGGTTGTGACTGTGGCAGGGATTGTTCTGTTTCCAGACTGTGACCACTGCAAACGATGTGGCAGTGGCCTCCTGTCACTGGAGCCACACCTTCCCTGCCATGATGGCTGTCAACCCTGGGAACTACATGCCAAATCACTTGTGACTTACCAGGTATCTGGTCACAGCAATGAGAAAAGTAAGTAATATACTGGTGAGTATATTTTTCATGATATAACTCACATGGTGCTTGGCATAAATCATGTATTTTAATGCAAAAAGTTAAAAACTCATTAGAAGGCAATATAATCTAGACATAATACCCAAAAATGTAAATTTCCACAATGTAAGAAACAAGTAACTTTCATTTCTTTAATTCTAAATTAAATTAATTTATTAAAATAATTTTAAAAAAATTTAGAAATGTCTGAGATTAAGTTAGGTATAGGCTATATTTCTTGAAAGAGCACCTACTTATCCAGTTTCTTCTGTAGTGTGCATAGGAATTCAGTGCAGTTTACAATGTTGTCTGGCAAACCAATATTGAAAGCATGCTCTCTGGCCATGTGGTTCAACAGAACAGATCTGTGAAGGAATATGAACAATCTCTATTATTTATAAATAATGTCAGAGCAAATCAGGCTAGAAATAGCATTTGTATAATAACAATTGATCAAAGGATAAGCAAGTACTAAATATTGACATAAACACTAAGCCTTGTTAAAATGGGTATGCTACACAATATGTGAATGCACATGTCTGTTTTCCAACATTGCAAGGATTAGACTTGGTAGGAGAATCAGGTCCTATTATTTGATCTAGTAAATAAATGATGTTGCCTCTGCTTCTCCAACTCATTATGAGAATGATGGTCAATTTTAGACATTAACTTTACTGGGATAAGGAACACTAGAGAACCAGGAAAGCATTTGTGTGTGTGGTGGTGAGGGTGTTTTCACAGAAGACTGGTGTGCATCTGAATGTAGAAGCAGGAAGCCTACCCTCAGTGGGCAGATGCTATTCTCTTGGTCTCTGTCTCCTGGGATTAAGACACTATTAATTTCTCTCTCTCAGACACTGGAACTCCAGGCTCTTTGGCCTTGGGACTCCAGCTTACATCAGTAGTCCCAGAACTCTCAGGCCTTAGGCCTTGAAATGAGTTACACTCTGAATTCTGGCTTTGGGCCCTGTGGATCTGCATGGAGTACTTCTGTCTCTAACTGTTAGATGGTACACTGTGCTTTATTTATTTATTCAATTGTTTACACAGTGTGAAGATGTGTCACTGTGATTGTTTTAAAAGAGTTGAATGGCCAATAGCTAGGCAGGAGAGAATAGGCAGGATTTCCAGGGACAGAGAGAACTCTGGGAAGAAAAGAGGCAGGGATTATGCCAGCGAGATGCAAGGGAGACACTGAAGAGGTCGGACATATGGTACAGAGTAGAGGTAACTTAGCCACGTGGCAGAATGTAGATTAAAAAGGTTAATTTAAGCTACAAGAGCTAGTGGGACAAGACTAAGCTAAGGTCCACGCTTTCATAATTAATCAGAGGTCTCCATGTTGATATTTGGGGGCTGCAGATCGAAAGATAGTCTGACAAGAAAGTTGGCTACAATTGTGGGAGTGCTCAGCCTCTACAACTGCATGAGGCTGTTCCATTAGTAATCTTCTCATGCATTCCCTTATCACACACACACTGGCTCTGTTCTGTGGAAAACCTCCATTAATACAACAGAGAAGAAAAGAGGCAACTGGTTCATAGCTAGATGGCCTTTTCTGTGACATGAGATCATGGACGATTACCCAGTACAGCATCAGACAGAGATTATGAACCCACTGTTAACAGATGTTACCTGCAAGGGTCATGATAACCCGGAAGCACAATTATCAGCTTCTAGATTAGCTTCTGCACAGAAAGAAACTTGATTTCTAAATTTAAATTTATTTTATTCACTGATTACCATATGGCATTTTGATAAATAGATATTGTATAGTCATATCTCCATCCCTGCTAATGTGATTCAACTTTTTAAGGAGTTAATAGCATTCTATGGCATATATGTATCACATGAAAATCTTAATTCCTACAACTTAAATAACAAGAGGCATATTATATAAAACAGGACTTTATCATAAATGAAGGTGAGAATTTTGGGGAATGTATCAGTATCAGAGTATGCATAGTTTATTTTATATACCTTACTTTATTCTTCCAAAGTGTCTTCTGGATTTTTTTAAAGCAAAGCAAACATCTCTCTATGATTAACTTTTTCTGTTCATGATATGGGGAGACGCATTTATTAATCTGTGTTTAACAAGCTGTGTTGTCTAACTGTCTAATGACATAACCTATAACTTCAACTAAAAATATTTGTTGAGTACTTTACAGTGCTGGTCAGACCCTCAGAGTTCTCCCAGGACATCCTACCCAAGGGTTACAGGGCAGAGCCCATGCTGTAGAAGATTCCAGCTAGAAAGAGACTGGGAACTTCTTATAGGAAATGGGGTGGGTAGATGAGTGGCAGTGGAATGGTGCACTGAGTCAGGAAACTTTCTGTACACCACACCCTCACTAGGGCAGGGCAGAGTCCTTAGGATCCAAGGAGAAGGGCCCAAACACAGCTATACATGCCTAGGACTTCTAGGATGAGATACCAGCTATTCCTAGATGGAGTCAGAAATGGCAGCTGGCTCAAGGGTGGGTAAGTTAGCAGCTTTTCCACTACTCCAATTATGGACCTAAGACCCCTGACTGTTAGGAATTGTACTGAGTGTCTCATGGGAGCACAGTCCTCCCTCATCTTCTCCAGATTAAAGTCCTCGAGTCTAAGGTCTAAAAATCAGGAGATGAGACCGAAACCAATTGCTGGTTCAGGGATTGTGTGAGATAAGAGGTATCCCAAGGGGTTGGGGATTTAGTTCAGTGGTAGAGCACTTGCCTAGCAAGTGTAAGGCCCTGGGTTCGATCCTCAGCTAAAAAAAGAAGAAGGAGGAGGAGGAGGAGGAGGAGGAGGAGGAGGAGGAGGAGGAGGAGGAGGAGGAGGAGGAGAGGAGGAGGAGGAGGAGGAGGAGGAGGAGGAGAGGAGGAGGAGGAGGAGGAGGAGGAGGAGGAGGAGGAGGAGAAGAAGAAGAAGAAGAAGAAGAAGAGGAGGAAGAAGAGGAGGAAGAGGAGGAAGAGGAGGTATCCTAAGTCACTGTGAACAGTGGCATCTGGAGTCTCAGAGTTGACTCAGAGGAGTTGGGATACCACTGTTCTTAGGACCAGTTTATAGGTTCCACTGGACCAAGCCCCATGCCATCTGACTCTAAGGTCTTTTCTAGGAGTAGCAGGCCTGAGTCAGATCTGCCCATGGTGTTTAGACTAACATACAAGCTTTGAAATGGACACATATCTAGTAGTTGGCTTCCCAGGGCTTCAGCCTTTGCTGTTCACCCTGAATGCTCTAGAGGCCTAGTCCTCCCGTACCTTTCTGGGGCCTGCCAGAAAGGCATCTAGATATTGAGAGTGAGGGCATGAAGGTGGGCACACAGTGTGAGTTCTACTATGAAGGCTCAGGAAATTCAAAGAGTTTCCTGCCTTGCCACCCTCCTATCACCCCAAAGTTTCCATGTCCACCTGGGACCTGGGAGAGGTTGAGTAGCTGCAGACATTCTGAAGAGATGTTATTATGGAGCTAACAGTCTCCATGTAATCCCAAGCTCTAGGCTGGTGATCAGGTTGATGCCCTTTTGGTTTTTATTGAGTTACCTAGAAATGGCCCAACTTGACCAGGAGTTCCTGGGGGTTCCACACTTGACATTCAAGCACTGAAAGGGCACTAGGTATAGGCAGAGCTATCAAGAAAGGGCTTGGCTCTCCTTTACCGTGATGGCTAATTTATGTGTCAGCTTGCCTGGTTAAGGAAAGGCCATGCAGCTAGTAAAGCATTATTTGTGGGTGTATTTGTGAGAATGTTTCTGGAAGGGACTGGTCCATACAGAAGAATACCAAATAAAGACAAGAACCCTGACCAGAGTGCTGAATAATGTTTTTGTACACTGGTTTAATAAAATACTGATTGGCCAGTAGCCAGGCAGGAAGTATAGGTGGGGCAAGCAGACTGAAGGAATGCTGGGAAGAGGAAGAGCAGAGACAGGAGTCACCAGCCAGACACAGAGGAAGCAAGATGACAAGGCAGAACTGAGAAAAGGTACCAAGCCACATGGCTAAACCCAGATAAGAATTATGGGTTAATTTAAGTGTAGTTAACTAAAGAGCTAGTCAGTAATAAGCCTGAGCTAATGGCCAAGCATTATAAATAATATTAAGCCTCTGTGTGATTATTTTATAAAAGGCTGCAGGACTGTGGGTGAGAGATTTGTCCCGAACTATGGGCCAGGTGGGACACAGGAAATCTTCCAACTACACCAGAGCAAGCAGGATAACCTATTAAGAACTTTGAGAATGAGATGGACATCTGTTTATCTTCTCCTGTCCTTAAGACCCTGAGATGTCACTATTGCTGGTCCTTGGGGTTCCCGAGCCTTCAGGTTGGGACTAAATTTGCCATTAATTCTCTCAGAACCCAAGATTGCAATAGGTGTATTTGTGGAGCTTTCAGCCTCCTCCTAATTGTATGAACCCAGACCCATAGTCATATTCTCTTATGTATGTTTTTGGTACCTAAGTGGTTTACTAGCTAATTCAAAGTTGGGTGATTCAACCTATGCCTAAGACAGGAATGCCAGGGCAGGCCAGGATGCACTGCACTCATTTTTCTAGCCACACCAGGGAGCTGGCGAGGGCAGGGGAGTCTCTGCTGGCTGGCTGAATATGGCACCATCTGCTTTATCTCCCAGATTTTGAGGTTCTTTAAGACCAGCCAAGATGATTCACTAAAATTGTTACTTTAAATTAGTTTCTCATCAATTAACTTTCATTTCCAGGAAATTACATGCAGAACAATTTTAACTAGTATTTCAACTTCTACCTTCTTTATAATGTTAATTTTATCATTAACCACACAGCTTTACTTCAAGATGCAATGGAGAAACTTCTGGTTTTCATGATTATTATATTTTTTCAATATTCTAAATGGTCCTTAAGGGCATGCAATAATTATGACTATATAATTAAAACATTCTAGATAGAATTGAAGTTTTACTTAAAATATTATTTCAAACATTTTTTTCTTCTCAATTTTTCCTCAGTATACTTTAGAAACAAAGTTTTCTGTCTCTTTCTCCTGTCTTATTTTCCTTCCTAGTTCACATCAGACATTATAAGATCATTTTTTACAGTTCTGTGGTTTGGACAAACGGGATTAGGTCAAGGCTGTGTGAGAGGCCCCCATGGAAAGATGGCATGAGCCCTGTGCAGCGGCTCGTCCCTGACAGCATTAAGGACAAAACAACTTAATTCCATCAAACTAGAATTCATAATAATTCAAAGTGTACTTCTTTAAGAAAGATGACCGGACTACTGCAGGAGCTGTACGCTTCTTCGCTGTACGCTTCTTCGCTGTACGCTTCTTCGCTGTACGCTTCTTCGCTGTACGCTTCTTCGCTGTACGCTTCTTCGCTGTACGCTTCTTCGCTGTGTCTTCACCAGCCTTCTCCATTTCCCTCTGCAGATCCTCTCTAACCTTTACACCAGCAGCCTCACAGCTGCTAGAGGGGCAGCATGGGAGTGGATGTCCCTAAAGAGTGTCACCACCAACCCCGCCTGATAGACGCTGCCCACGCTCTTATCCCAAAGTTCTCAGCTGACTTAGAACAAAATCTCACCACCTGAGCATTTGTCCCAAATAACCAATGACTTGTTTTTCTTTTAAATACTGCAGCTGCTTGAGGAAACTATCAATTGTGGCAAAGGCTATACCAGATAAAACACACCAGGCAATCTGGGGAGTGAGATATCATGAAGCCTTTTGAGAAGTTATGATATATCTGGGAGTTTTAGAAGACCAGACTCAAATCTAAGGCTGTATGAAGACCCAGAAAAGATCCAAGAAGACCACAAAATGGAGGCTAAGATGAGCTATGATTCAATGTAGGGTTGAGTTTTGCTCCAATCCAAGTAGAAAAATCCTTTAATAAATGTCCGAGATGACATATTGGCTCAAAGCATTGAAGAGAGTTGTAGAATGGAAAACCTGTTTCCGTGGAATTCCTCACTGCAAAACATGCACACACCATGGAAGCCCGTGTCATTTCGCTCTCGCTGCTGCTGATCCAGAATTTCTCTCTGTAAATTATAAAAAGATTTATGAGGTTACCTTCAATATCCTGAACGAGAGCCTAAGAGTACAAAGGTCACGTATGAAAGCTGCTCAGACTTCAAATCTCTTGTTCTTGTCTTGACACTGAACTCTAAGTCTCTATCAGTTCTCTCCAGGGAACTACAAACCTCACTCAAGAAGAGCAGGCCCCTGCTCAGCAGGAGGTGGCTAACACAAAATGAACTTGGGGTATTTTGAAAGTTATTATTTTTTTGTCTCACAATGCTTTGTATGGACATTTTTTTAAACCTTATAGATCTTTTGCTTACTTGTTATGGTTTATGATTTTGTTTTATGGGTTTTCTGTGTTTGTGAATGTGTATTTCTCAGCATCTGGATGTATTTTATGTGCTTTTTCTTTGACCCTCCCCCCATGTTTGTTTATTAGTTTTTTAGATGCTTGTTTATATTCTAATAAGAGAGAGAAAGCTTATGGATTGGGTGAGTGGGGAAGTGGGGAGGATCTGAGAGGAGTTGGGGGAGAGAAAACTGTAATCAGAATATATTGTATGAAAAAGAATCTGTTTTCAATAAAGAAAAAAAAAAGAAGAGCTAAGTATGTACACAGCAGTAGACCACTCCAGTAGGACAGGAATGAGTGAAACTCAGAGTTGGCCTTATCATCTTCCTGAACCTTCCTTTGGTCTGGGTCCATCTTTTCCAGAATACGCCAGGGTCTTTGATCTTATCCTCAAAATCTCCATTCAGTTTGTAATCAAGTTCTGATAATTTCCCCCACTATCTCCAATGCCATTTCCCCTAGTCCAGGTTTTATTAAATTATCATGAAATTACTATAAATAAGCATCAGAGTCACCATGACAGCAATCGTTCTCTCATTGACTTCCATCAAAGGGAGAAAGCCGTTTACTAAAAAGTGCTTTTATGTGCGATTACTGTGTTGCACAGCAACTGAAATTATTTTAAAATGTTCTGCTCTAATCAGGGTGGCCCTACACATTGTCTTTCTGGGAGGTGCATTTACACTTTTGATTTTTACTTTTACAAACCATTAGCTGTTATCAGATCCAGTGTGACTCTGATTTCTTACTTCAATACAACAGCACGTGGAAGGCCTGGGATGATCTGGATTGGAAATTTGAATTCCACCTATAGTCAATATTTTACTTTTCTCCATAAGATCTACTTTAAGGCACAAATAAAAATGCCATCTCTTGGTGGTGCATGCCTGTAATCTCAGCACTCAGGAGGCTGAGGCAGGAGGATCACAAGTTGGAGACCCACTGGGCTACCCAAAGAGGTTCAGACCAGCTTTGGCTATACAGTTCAGATTCATTCTCACAAACAAAATAAAACAAAACAACAACAAATCCAAACAGAAAACCAAAATATTAAAAGCACACAGAAAATATTGCCTCACATTACTGTTGACAAGATTAAATCAAAGAATTTAGCTGGGCATGATGGTGCTTGCCTTCAACCCTAGCACTCTTAGGGTAGAGACAGATGAATCTCTCTGAGTTTAAAGCCAGAGTAGTCTACATAGTGAATTCCAGGTCAGTCAGAAATACATAGTGAGAGGCTATCTCAAAATAAATAGATAAACAAACAAACAAATAAAGATCAGATAATTTATGTAAGTGTTTAAACTGTACATTCATCACTAAATGATGAATTTTAATGTTATTTAGATCACATCAGTTCTCATCATAATTCCCATCATCTCTGGTAACTGTTGCCTGTTTTACCTTCTGAAAGAAATGAAATCTTTGAAGTTTGAAAACAGTCATGATGTGTTCTTGCATTGTATTTACAGACTTCTCTCTACATTTTCTTCTAATATGGGACTCCAAACAGAACTTCACAGAAGTCATTTCATTCTACAAAAACTTAAAAGACTAGCATATGATGAGCTGGAATCTTGAATCTTTTTTTTTTTTTTTGAGCTGGGGATCGAACCCAGGGCCTTGCGCTTGCTAGGCGAGCACTCTACCACTGAGCTAAATCCCCAATCCCTGGAATCTTGAATCTTAAGGTATACCATATAATATATGTTTTTTAAGATTTATTTATTTACTATGTACACAGTGTTCTGTCTTCATGTATGCCTGCAGGCCAGAAGAGGGCCCCAGATCTCATTACAGATGGTTGTGAGCCACCATGTGGTTGCTAGAAATTGAACTCAGGACCTCTGGAGGAGCAGTCAGTGCTCTTAACTGCTGAGCCATCTCTCCAGCCCACCATATAGTATTTTTGGAAATAATCATCAAACATCTAGAAATATTCATCCGAGAAAACAAAACAAACCGAGAAGCCATCTTGGCAGCCGAGCTCTGTCACTTGGGTGAGTGAGCCTTTAGGGAGCCTTAGACTTCAGTGGCTGAGCTCCTGCTCCGCTTTAAGAAGCCATCTTAATGAAAATCAAGTCAGTAAGCTCTAGCTTCTGCCACAATGGGATAATGGACACTAAACCTACCCTTTCATGAGAAACTACAATAAAACCAATTTCTGTATATATTTTCTGTATTTTCAGGCATTGGATAACAGTCAAAGCTGTGATCTTTGAGAGAAAAAAATTAACACATTAGCCAGGCAGTGGTGGCGCACACCTTTAATCCCAGCACTTGGGAGGCAGAGCCAGGCAGATCTTTGAGTTCCAGGCCAGCCTGGTCTATGAGATCCAGGAAAAAGTGCAAAGCTACACAGAGAAACCCTGATTAAAAAAACAAACAAACAAACAAACAAAAACAACAACAACAAAAACAAACAAACAAAATTAACACATCAGTTATTTTCTGCTAGGGGATATTTTTTTTTCAGGATATTTTTAACAGGATAGCTGATTAGAAAAAAAAAGATCTCAGGATACTAAGGCAGATAGAACTTGGACAAACATTAAGAACTAATGATGTGGAGAAGGGGCCCAAGAGACACTTATTGGGATTCTTCTAATATCTGGCCCTTGAACTCCTGGGCTCAACTGATCATTCTTTTCCCTATAGATGAATGCTGCCATGCCTGGCTTTGCCCAAATTCTTTGCAATATCCTTCCTAAAAAGCTAGAGAGATGGCTCAGGGATTAAAGAGCTTATATTGTTTTTACAAAGGATCTGAATGAATTTTGTTCCATGAACCCAGGCACAGGGAGGCTCACAAACTTCTACAACTATAGCTCTAGGGGATCCAATGCCCTTGGCCTCCAAGAGCTCCCACATTCATGTGTGTGCACGTACACAAATAAAAAAACAAAACCACCAACCCTTCAAAAGACTCCCCATGCTCATGGATTGTCAGAATTATTATGGTAAGAACACCAAAAGCAATCTACAAATTCAATATAACCCCAATCAAAATTCCTATAATATTGTTAATAAAGCTAGAAAAAAATCTGAAAATTCATATGAAAGCATGAAAACTTCCAAACAGTTAAAGCAACCGTTAGCAGAAATAGCTGGAACCATCATAATACCTAATGTCAAATGACATTACAGTGCCATAGTAACAAAAATGATCTGATACTGGCACAAAAATAATCATGTAGTCCAATGGAATAGAATGGAGGACACAGAAATGAACTCACATATTTATAGCCACCTAATTTTTGACAAATCTGTCAAAAACATATATTGGAAAAACACACTTAACAAATGGTGTTGGGAAAACCAGACTTCTTCATGTAGAAGAATGAACTGTCTTTAACCACAACCATCAACTCAATATGGATCAGACCCAGCAACTCTGGAGCTGCTGGAGCAAATAGCACAGATGAGCACTTCTGAAAAGGACACCAACTATGCACAAAGTAACTGCAAGAACTGACAATCAGGACTGCTTGAAACATAAAAAGCTTCTGTTCAGCAAGGGAAAGGTCACCAGAGTAAAGAGAAAAATCTTGGCCAACTCTACATCAGAGGGGAATATAATATATAAAGAAATGCAGAAATTAAATACCAAACCTCTAAATCACCCAACCAATAATGAACTGAACAGATTTTTCTCAAAAGCAAGTAAAATAAAATAATCAATCAACAAATACTTGAAAAGTGTCCAACATATTTAGCCATTAGGGATATGTAAATTACATCCACTCTTGTTAGGGACCAAGATGTCAGGAACCAAACATGAACCATGGAAAGTACTAGCTAGACCAAAGAACAAGTCATAAGTCCCTTCCCAGAGCAGTAACCAGAGGCCTCCAAAGATAAGAGAACATCCCACAGTCAGGTGCCATGACAACCAAACGTAAAGAGCATTCCAGGGTCAGGTAGCCTAGCAACAGAATAAACTGCCCCTGACCAGTGACCTTAGCCGACATCTCGCAGTTGCACTATCTGCCTCACACGTCTTGCACCCCTTCCATGTTCTACATGCCCCTTTTCCCTTTCCCTCCTTCCTGCCCCTTCCCCTCTTATGCTATACAAGCCATGTGGAGGAAAATAAAGTTTGGCGGCTTGATCAGAATACTGTCTTGCTGTCTGTCTTTTCGTGTCGCCCTTCCCTTTCATTCTCTCCCACAGGTGGGTCACCCTCGTTGAAACCCCGCTGGCCGGGGCGCACTCTGACATTCTGTCTCCTCCCGAACATGGGACCTACCATCAAGAACACAAATGATAACAAACAATGGTGAGGGTACACTTCTGGTGGGATGTACGCTTGCTTGCCTGCATGGGAACAAATATGGAAGATTCCTAAAAGCTTCAAAATGGAGTTACTATATGACTCAGGTGTATCGGCCTGGTTATTCACCCAAAGCCAACTGACACTAAGATCCCTGGACATCTATGTTTGTTGATACATTGTTTACAACAGTCAGGACATGAGGACTGCCTGGCTGTCTATCAAAAGAAGGGATCTAGAAAACATGGTGCATAGACACAAAGGAATTTTATTCAGCTATAAAGAGACATGAAATTATGAAACTAGAGATCATTATGTTAAGTAAAATAGATAAGATTTGGGGAAACAAGTACTGAATTATTGCCCCATATGTGGAAGTCCAATTTAGACTGTGTGTGTGTGTGTGTGTGTGTGTGTGTGTGTGTGTGTGTGTGTTGGTTTGAAAGAAATTGCCCCACATAGGGAGTGGCATTATTAGAAGGTGTGGCTTTGTCGGAGGAAGTGTGTCACTGTGGGAGTGGCCTTTGAGATCTCCTCTGCTCAAGTTACACCCAGCACACAGTTTACTTCCTGTTGTTTGTGGATCAAGATCTAGAACTCTTAGCTCCTTCTCCAGGACCATGTCTGCCTGCACACTGTCATGTCCTACCATGATGATAACAGACTAAACCTCTGAAACTGTAAACCAACCCAATTAAATGTTTCCTTTATAAGACTTGCAATGGTCAGCTGGGTGGTAGTGGTGGCACACATCTTTAATCACAGAACTTGGGAGGCAGAGGCAGGCAGATCTCTGTGAGTTCAAGGCCAGCCTGTCAACAGAGTGAGTTCTAGGACAGTCAAAGATACACAGAGAAATCCTGCCTCAACAAAACAAAACAAATAAACAAAAAAGAGTTCAGACAGAGATCTAGAGAGGCAGAGAAGCACTAATATTTTCCTACAAAGCACCCATACAAGCATCACTGAAAAGAATCAGATGGGAGGATTTCTCAACAGTTGGAGGTTTAGAGGACACTAACACAATAGGAGTAACAAAATACACAAAACAATTATGCCTTACTCTTGATGTAATTAGAAAAGGAAGTACTCTACACAAATTCATTTTCTAGGTCATTGGAATTTAAGTCTGGTATGCAATGGCTTAATTGTGCACAGGATGGTTTTGGAGATGGCTTTCCATGCTTTTCTCTGTGTTCCAAATACAAGAGGCAATTTGACTTGCTTACAATGCAGAATTCTGGCTAGAAACAATTACTATTATACTGTAATGTAACACAAATTTATTTGACTTTTAGGATCTTCTTGCCTCTACAAATGATGAAGCTGTTGGGTTTACGTTATTTGCATTTACTCTCTTCTACAGCCATCTATGTTCACCTAGTCACAGAGCTTCTTTTCACTGTTAGTGGGTTTACTTCTGCATCCAACACCCAGCTACATCTGATTTCCACTTATTCTAATTTGTTAGACACTTGGCTTATTGTCTGAGCCTGGAACTAAACTACTGGAGTTTCAAAAATGAGCTGAAGAAACAGAGGCCATCAAATACTAAGAACATAACTAAGTCAAATATGTTGGCATCCAAGAATGAGCAACACCTACTGTCTGCCTTTGTGGGGATATGATAGTTACTGCTTTGCCGGTAGCCACGGGTGGGGGTGGGTGGTGGGTGGGTGGGGGGGGGGGGTGTAGCAGGTGGCAATTGAGGTTCAAGGTGTCAGTCCATCAGGAGGAAACTCTCTCATGGATCAATCTTATTTAGGCAAGGACATGAGATGACAGACTCTGAAATGTCTTCTGGAGTGCTCTCACATGTTATTGCTACAATCTTTTCTCTGGTATCCTTTATGATGTATAAGGATGTGGGGAGTCACCTACTGCCTATATTATAGTGTGTTTATCTCCTGAAAACATGCAGATCTACTTGCATTTTTATCTGTGGATTGTCAAGAAGATGATTCTTCCTTAAGATGTATAATTTTGATCAATAAAAATGAATACAAGGATATGCTACACGGTCAGGGCCCATGAGTTTCCCCCAGTTGCAGTAGCACCCACGCTAACACCACCCATTCACCACGTCCAAGCATCACAGCGAGACAAAGACAGAGACAAAAAGACAGCGGTTCATTCATGTCAGCAGAATGCCATTTAGTGAAGGAGGGAAGAAACCGTAAATACAGGTTTACAGCACAATGGGAGAACCCCTGGAGGGCAGAATTTCGATACTGATGTTTCTTACATTTAAGCTGTTAAGGCCCAAACACAGGACACACAAACAAGGAACTTCCCTTAAGCATTCAGGAGGGTGGAGACCGGCAGGGAATCAGCATAGGGAGGACATCAAGGTCAAGGTCAGTAAGCAAGGCGGCAGCTACTCAAATTGGGGAGCCAAGGCCCTATACCCCCTAAGGAACTGCTTCTGATCACACCTCAAATTAAAGATTACTGGGAGCCAGAATAGCTCAAATCCTCTCACCTTGATGCTGAGAATTGCAGTCACAGGTTTTTTGTGCACCACGGTCTTAATAATGGTCTTTAAGATAAACATTCCCAGAAGATCAATCTTTACTTCACAAGGACATACTGAACTGTCTGGCTAGGCCATAAATACAAAATAGACCAATTACTCCTAGCTGGCAAATGATTAATTCCTTGCACCAATTCCTGACTTCAATTTGTGAATATAATTCTTATTAGTCAGGGCTATAGAAAATAATTTAACCCTACAGCCCCAAAATAGGGTTACGGGTATTTCTTGATATTCAGGAGTTACACACAGAGCAGAAAGTACATTTTGAGATTTAAAGTGTCATGGAAAGTGCTGGCTGAGCTGATACTAAAAGATATATGGTACCTGAGCCTGAACTAGAGAATCTATGACACCCCTAGCATCTTTTTTCCAAAACCCAGCACTCACCAGGCAACTCTGAAATCTAGAAGAATTGGGATTTTACGACTTCTAATTACAAAGTGTTAGTTCAAAATGTTTACATAGTAATGGGTTAGTTTGATTTGCTTTTCCCTTGCCTGGGACATGGGGTTTTTTTTGTTTTTGTTTTTGTTTTTGTTTTTTTTTTTTTTTATCTATATTCACTTGAGAAATGGTATGTGACCTTTTGCCTGAAAGTTAACTGGGATATATAAGCTGTAAAAAGACATGAAAGGTGAGCAGCATGAGAGACAACATGAGAGAGAATGGCATGATGAGAACAACATGTGAGAATAGAGAGAATCCATCAGGAAAATTCGTGAGCATCCTCATTTTCCCTAACCCCTCAGACAGAAGAGTCCTAGTTTACACCAAGGTAGTGGATTCCTCTCAAACCCTGTGCTGGCCTGGAGGCAGGCTCTCCTAGCCAGCATTACTACCTCCTGCTGAGAAGGCCTTCTCTCTTATGGGTTCTCTGAGATTTCCATCTGCTGAGGTTATTAAGTACCAGAGAGATGATTTTGCCAGAGAAATAAACTCTGTATGCTTATTTAAAATATGATCATCTGATGCAGGGACAATGGGAGGGAGGGAGACAGACAGAGGGATGGAAGGAGGGAGGAAGAGGTTGTAAAAATATATCTAGTGTGCCACATCAGAAGTGAAACCATGAAAACTTGTATGTAATAAACCCCAAGGAGCATATGATAGGCTCCCAGTTTTCTTTTTCTTTCTTTCTGTTTTTATTTTTGAGGTGGGTGGGTGGGGGTTGAGACGGGGTTTCTCTGTGTAGCCCTGGCTGTCCTGGAACTCTCTCTGTAGAGCGGGTTTGTCTCACAATCAGAGATTGGCCTGCCTCTGCCTCCTGGGTGCTGGAATTTAAGTCATTGCCACCACAGCCCAGCTGGCTTCTAGTTTTCTCCTGAATAAAATGCATAATTTTTAGTACTGCTCCATAACACTTGATTCTAATTGAAGATCTTCAAAGTTTCCTATTATGTTGTTTCTTCATGTAACTGTTACAGGTAAAGCAAGAAAACAATTTGTATAGCATTGCAACTAGCAGGTATCAAGGACTCATTTTGATTTCTTTAACCAGCCAAAGGCCTGGGAAACAGCTTCATCTTTTGCCCAGTGGGAGTTTTCTGCCCTCTGCCTGAACCCCTCAAACCTTAGTCCAAATGCTACCTCTCTGAGTGGAACGGAAAGCCAACAGTGACTCAGGAGTTCTGCATTCTTTCAACTCTCCAACTAACAAGTGCACCAGGAGACACTGGACACACTCCTTCCTAAGGCCCAGTTTCTGCTGATGTCTAATTTCCCATGAAAACATCTTGCCAAAAATTAAAGTTGCTATCCGAGACCATCGTGTGGCACTTCCTTTTGCCAGTTAAATTGGCCAGGCACATACACTGCTTCTTCAGGAAGCTGTACTAACCATCAATACTAATGGAAAATGAGCTGCAACTATATACACACTACAAATTTGCATGCTCTGCTGAAGATCAAATTGGCTTCTCAAAGGATTAATGCCCTGTGGATCCCTTACTGAAATAGGGCTCCTATTTACTGTGGATAGTTTGTGTGTAAAAGGATGTTCTCAGAACAATCCCACACCTGCGGGAAGGTGTCTACACTGTGATTGTGCAGAGCTAGAACACTTCAGTGATAATGCTTGCCAAACACACACAAGGTCTTGGGTTCCATTTCTAGCATCATGATGTGAAGATCCCAGGAAAACTCAGAACTTGTGTTTACAGATTCACAAGGTTGATTGATTAGAACTCCTGTGATTGTAGCAGCCTGGGACATTGCAGGCCTTAGTCAAATGGTTTCGTGCTATTTTTAGGCCTCACAAGAGCCATTTATTGCCTACTTCTGTGTCTGATCTAATGCCGCTGTGACTACCAGGTAAGACCTTTTGGGATATATTAACAGACTCCTAGCTGCCATCAACCCCAAAGCTAAGAATGCTGCCAGACAGCACCTGACACTGTCGGAAGACAGAGCTTCCCCGGCTTTGCTGCAGCCCGTCTGCCAGTTTGCTCTAATGTACTTGAAAACTGCCTCGACTGAGGACTTTCTTTCATTCCACAACTACAAAATGCTCACGAGACTATCTGCACACGGAATGTCTGTGTTCCAGGGCCACAGTCACTCAGATTTGACTCTTTAATGATCTATGTTTGTTCCCTTTGAGGAGAGTTGTGTTTGGTGCAGAGAACGTGTAGTGAGGAACTCACAGTAAGCTGGTAATTGTCTCAAGAGAAGAACCTACTGCATAGGAAACCATTCTGAGAAAAGGAATGGGTTGTTGGTTATGATTTTTAAAGTCCGAAAGTTTCTTTTTTGTTCTCTTCAAACATATAATAGATAATTTATGCAGTCTAAAGAGATACACAGATAATTTTACATTGCTTCAGGGATAGGTATTGCTTAAAATTACCAGTTTAATTTTGACTATAACATACATAATTTTAATAAGTATGAATCTTAAATGCATAAGAATACACTCCTAAGATGGCTTTTTGAGCAAAACGGGGGGTATAAGTCAAGATGAGGAAATGAAGTGGAGTGGTAGCTATCAATTCTAATCATTAAGCAAGACAAATGTACTTTCACAGCAAAGTTACTTATTTTTCATTTTTTTTTCAAATTTGTTTTACTTTTTTAAGTTATTAAAGTGAGTTGGGACTGTAGGTTAGTGACAGAGTGCTTTCCTAGTATCTATAAAGCCCTGGGTTCGATCCCAGCACTAGATAAAAAGCCTTGTATCAAGGTTTGTCTGCATCTTCTCTACAAGGCTTTACTCTTGGGAGTGCTAATTCTTTTGGTCAAATAGTAGCTAATATGTAAAATAAAACATATGAATATTTAAATCACAATGCTGTTTTGTCTATAACAGTTTTATCTATTGTCATCAATTTAGTAAATTAAGAAGACATGGAGATATGCCACGCTGTATGAGCTAGTAGGTGGGAATCTATTTACTAGAAGCAGCTTTCCCTTAACTTAGTTACTATTTTACCTCATCTCCCAGTTTTTATAACAAAATTGCTCTTTTCAACAGAGAACTGAGAAGAACAGTACAGTGAAATGCCTATCCCTAATGTCTGTCAGCTGTGACCACTTGCCACCTGTCCTCCCCCAATTCCACACACAAATTACATCCTTATGCATTTCTTATTTTCTTAGCTGAATTATTTAGAAATAACTAGCAGATATCACGGCACTTACCTTGTATATGATTCAAAGTGCTTTCTGTTAAAAGTAAGGTCATCCTCCTAATCACAACCATGACACTATCATTATTACTCCTAAGAAAATACAGAAACTAAGTAGCAGCTATGTAACAGGTAGATGTCTTCAATTGTCCCAATAATTTATTTGAATATTCTTCACTAAATCTAGACCACCCTAGGTTGTAGATAACCTGCCTCAAATCTGAAACCACAAACTAATTCAACAGTGACTCGGTTCTGTTATATGGAAAAGTGAAAATTTCTGAAGTCAATAACATTAGAGTAAATAGATGGCGGCCAGGAAAGCCTCGATACTGTAGATATCTCGAAATGTTTTTTTTTTTTTTTTTTTTATCAGACAAGCTCATGAAGGGCTGAACTGTTCTCATTCAGCCATGCAGACCCAGTGTGCATCTACATAGAGTACGAATGTCTGTTGAGTGGAGTTGGCCTCAGCTTGCTCAGATCCTTTAGTGAGAAAGAGTCAAGGTAGAAGAGACCTGTGGTCTCTGTGCCCTAACATCTGCACTCTTATTGCTGTTTACTCTGAATGCAAAACAATCAAGTCAAACCAACCCCACCCTAAGCCCACAAGGACTGAAACCAAACAACGCAAACCCAAACTAAGCTTTAACCTCTTTGCTTCTTCCATAACTTACATGCAGCCTGGTGCTGACCCGGCACACTGGTCAGCCTGAGCTGCCCAGAAACAGCCTGGGCTACTTGGGCTATCAAGAAAGTACATCCCTCCCCCCATTTCTTTTCTTCTCATTCTTCACATTTCTCTTTGTACATCTTAGCAGCTAGCATATGTTTAGAGTCATTTATGAACAAAAAGATAAAGATGTGCAAATCAAAGCTCATTAGCTTTGTGGTTCTATTTTTCTAAGAAATTTCGTGCTGGGCTATAAATTAGGTTTTATTTGTGGGATTTCAGAGAAGAGAGATGGAGTGAATGTCACAGATGTTAAATGTTTGAGTTTCTCAAAGCAGTTAGTATAATGAGATGGAGTTTTCATTATAAAATTGGCTTGCATGGGAACCATAGTGGTAAGAATACAAGGTCAGCTTATGCATCAGGCAATGAGTCACAGTAACAAGCTGTACGTTTGTCTCACAGGGACAGAGCAGCCAAAGGGTCAGTGCAGAGTCTTTCATCTTATTCATAAGCAGGACGCATAGGAAAGCCCAACAAAGCTGCAGGTGCAGTGTCACAGGGGAGTGACAGAGAGGTAGAAAAGGAAAATGGGAACTTGGCTGAAAAGGTTAGGAATAAAAACAGTAAGTGTAGGAGAGAAGCATTTGGAAAACATTTTAGCAGAAAAACAAAAAACAAAAACCAACAACCCTAATGTTTAAAATGATGAATCTAAAAGAAATAGCTATATTAACAAAACAAACTCAAAACAAGGACAGTCCAGAAGAGTCTGCTAGGATGTCTTGGTCAGGGAACCCTAGGCAATTCTCTAGTAGAGACCATCTTTCCAGCACAATTATGGCAGTGGTCTCAGGGCCTACAGGTCAGCAACAGAACTTCCTGTTCCTCTAGCTTGCCATTCCCAGAGCCATGGATCGTCTCTGAGCTGTTTGGTCCTTTAATGCCTACAGCTATTCTAATAAGTGTTGGGCAGCTGATGTAAGACAAGGAAGCACAGTTGTGAGAAAAACAGATGAAAAAGTAGATAAATGGGCATATCCACTGAAAATAAAAATGAAAAGAACGTACCACCTCCCTCATAGGTGAGCCACATTTGGTTCTCAGCTTTCTTAGAAAAGGAAAACAGACCAGGTAGGGGGTTTGTACAGTGGAGAATTTGATTGGTCATTGTCTCTGTTCTTGGGAGGTAATTTATAAACACTTTGAATTTTCCCAGACTGTGTTACTCTGTTACTAGGTGGACCCCCTTATTATAGTTGATTACTTATGCTATACAGATAACTCAGGATGATGGTCAGCTAAGCAAAACACCAGCCAGGTGATTTTAGTAGGTTAGGCTCTGAGCCACATGATCCCTGGGTGTGGTTATTTAATCAACCATTGAAGATGTCTCAGTAAAAGCTTGGAAACCAATCCTGGAGGAAGATTTCCTGGTCAGAGACAGCCAGTATTGACACACACAGATGTGCTGGGAGGAGGGTACTACCTCTCAAGGGATAGTGAGAGCTCTGAACAGGGACTCTCCTAGCCTTGCCCTTGGAGTCTGCTTGGCCTGTTCTGCTTTTTATTCTACTGCTGTAATGACAAGAATCCTAAAACAGTGTTTGCTGGGGATGTCCTTCTGTTTGCTGTGAAATGTGTTGCTCGGACTGATTGATAAATAAAATGCTGATTGGCCAGTAGCCAGGCAGGAAGTATAGTCTAGGTGGGATAAGCAGAGAGGAGAATTCTGGCAAGTGGAAGGTGGAGTCAGGAGACGCTGCCAATGGCTGCCGCAATGAAAAGAAGATGTAAAGACACCGGTAAGCCACAAGCCACGTGGCAAGGTATAGATTTATAGAAATGGGTTAATTTAGGATATAAGAACTAGATAACAAGAAGCTTGCCACGGCCATACAGTTTATAATTAATATAAGTCTTTGTATTTATTTGAGTCTTAGCAGCCCAGGAGCCAGGTGGACACAGGAAAACTCCAGCTACAAGTGTTTTTCTGAGCTCTGGGAATTGCTAAAGCAAATCATTGACTCTGAAAGACTGGGTACCTCTGAATTGTAGCTGGTATCAGAAGGGGAGGGCTGTCCCTAACTGACGAGTCTGACCTAACCTGGGTAAGCTGGTGTGGGAAGTTATTGCAGATATATAATGATCTATTAAAAGAACACTATGGAACACACTGGCTAAGCTGCTGTACCCCAGACTCTGGCGTGCCAGCCAACCACTGTTTGACAACTCTGACACACTTGTAAGCCAAGTCTAACAAAGCCCCTTCAATGTACAGTCATTCCATTGGTTCTGTTTCTCTAGAGAACTCTGACTAGCTTCTTCTTTGGATCTGCACTTCGTATGAAGGCTTTCCTGTCAAGTGAAGCTTATCTTTCATACACTCTATGCTTTTCTCTTACTAAACTGTACTTTGTTTTGGGGGGTCTTGGCGATGACCCTAGAGATGGTTATGTGACACTGAGGATTAGATTATAGTTTCTGCCAAAGGCTCACTTGTTACAGGGCTGGTGCCCAGGCTGTTACTGTTGAGGTTGGTGTAAACTACATCGTAGCACCCAGAAGGAGGTTTTCAGGTCACTGGAGGTCTAGAAGGAAACGTTGGGGCCCTAATCTCTCCTACTCCCCATGCAACACTGGGGACTGAACCAGAATCTGATCATGCTGGACAGGACTCTTATCCTTTTTGTTCCCTGAAATGTTTTTGCTTTGTTACATACTCCTAACAAGAGCAAGGAGGAAGAAGGATAGCTACTTACCAAAGGAGTATACTAAACACAATAATTTCTAAGTCCCTCTCAATACCAACTACTGGCCTTCAGAATTGTACTTTATATACCACACTCACAATTTCAAACATGGGTCACATTTTCAGTAAGATGCCTAGCTTGGATTGGATGGTATCACAAAAGTACCTTTGCAGAGTGCTGCAAAGACAAACTTCTGGCAAAGTGCAATAGAGGCAATTAAATTAGAAATTTATTGATAAGATGGTTAAAAAGCAAATAAAAGAATCAACCAATAATAATAGTTCTAGAATCTATTTTTGACAAGTTGGTGGGGTTAGTTGTCTCTTTAATACAGGTAGTTTGGCAGGACTAGAGTCATGGTGTGTCTCAGCTCACATTCCTGAAGAGACGATGCTGCACCATTCACATCAGCTTTGAGAAGACACCACTCAAGCTGGGTGTGGGCCTGGAGAAGAAACTGAAAAGAGCCTTGACTCTCCTCCTCTGGAGTCCTTGGACTGGCCAGGGTTATTCTCAACCAGCTGCCATTGTCTCCATTCCACCACCAGACGGGAGACTACCAAAGAATTCTGCCTACCTCCTCATATAAAAGTTCTGCCTACCTCCTCAAATAAACTGAAGGAAGTGGTGCCTTTTCTATTGCCCTTCCAGACTTAGCTCTATGTTCATTTACCTGAATCTACACTTGGACCAAAAAAAACCCCAAATGCATCTCTAATGCCCACAGCAGAGAAAAGGGCTCCTCGAGCTATACTTTATTACCTTATTCATCTAGCAGAACAATACAAGTGTTTGTGTATCTTTCTGTATGTTTCAACTCTCTGAAAGGAAAAAAAGCATCTACCTCACCCAGAGTGGTACTAAAGTCATGGCTACCAATCAGTCATGCAGGACAGTGCCTGATCAACCAATCCAGTCATGGAGGACAGTGCCTGATCAATCAGTCATGGAGGACAGTGCCTGATCAACCAATCCAGTCATGGAGGACAGTGCCTGATCAACCAATCCAGTCATGGAGGACAGTGCCTGATCAATCAGTCATGGAGGACAGTGCCTGATCAATCAGTCAGTCATGGAGGGCAGTGCCTGATCAATCAGTCATGGAGGGCAGTGCCTGATCAATCAATCAGTCATGGAGGATAGTGCCTGATCAATCAATCAGTCATGCAGGACAGTGCCTGATCAACCAGCCATGGAGGACAGTGCCTGATCAATCAGTCAGTCATGGAGGACAGTGCCTGATCAATCAGTCAGTCATGGAGGGCAGTGCCTGATCAATCAGTCATGGAGGGCAGTGCCTGATCAATCAATCAGTCATGGAGGACAGTGCCTGATCAATCAATCAGTCATGGAGGGCAGTGCCTAATCAATCAATCAGTCAGGGTGGGCAGTGCCTGATCAATCAATCAGTCAGGGTGGGCAGTGCTTCAATTCTGTTAGGATAAGGAAAACCTGAAGAGAGGCAGTGGTGGTGCACGCCTTTAATTCCAGCACTTGGGAGGCAGAGGCAGGTGGATCTTTGTGAGTTCAAGGCCAGCATGGTCTACAGAGTGAGTTCCAGGACAGACTCCAAAGCTACACAGAAAAATTCTGTCTTGAAAAACCAAAAAAACAAAAAAAAACCCCCAAAACCAAAACCAAAACAAAACAAAACAACCCCCCCCCCAAAAAAAAGAAAGAAGAAAAAAAGAATTTTTGACATGAGTAGCATTTCTCACAAAAGGTATTTAATATATGTAGAGCACAGCAGAGACGGGAATGACTATCAAAGATTATTAATGGCATCATAAGCTTTTGTAAAAATAATAAAACCTCATCATTTTGTGACAGAAGTGGAAAGTCACCTTTGTTACAAAATCAAAGCATCTCAATAAAAAAAAAAAAACAAAACGACCGTCCATGTCAGTGAGCAAAACAAGTCAACAGAAAAGGCAGAGAGAGTCCCCCCCCCCCCTCACATTTTGCAGGGCTGGGGATTAAGCCCAAGTTTTCACACATGCTAGACAAGCACTGTAACTCTGAGATATGCCCACACTCCTCAGAGGGAAACTTACTGGATGATGTTTCACTCCCCCAAATCCACGAGATTGCATCTGACTAATATTTCACCTTCTTAGCAGACATCAGTACCTCCCACCCTTCTGAAGCTACAGCGAGTGTCAATAACCATCTGCTTGCCACACGGGACGGCGAGTCTCATCAGGCAGAGCTTTGAAGAGGGAGGAAGGCACAGCAGACAGAGTGTCTTTAAAAATGGACAGATCCAGAGTGGTGTGCGCCTATAATCAGTACAGGACAGGTGCGCGAAGGGAACCTGTGAGCATGATGTAGTCTACAGCAAGATATCTCACCCCTGCCAGCCTAGCTAAGAACTGAAATATAAAAAAAGGATTAACCATTCACAGAAAACAGATAATCACCATTAAAAGATAGATGTGTAGGATAATATGAAAAATCGAAGAGTTAAAGATATGAGAAAGTTAAAAAAGCCAGTACCCTGCCTTTAATAAACATACAAAATAATCTAGCTTAGGTAAAAATAGAGAGAATTTAGAAACTGAATAGGCAGCATTGATTCACTGTAAAATGTCCATCTTTCTGACCACAGATGAAAGAGAGTTACCAGCATGGCGTGTCTCAGGATAGTGTGAGCTGCCTGAGAGGGGACTGGCTGAGTCAGCACCGGTTCAGCCACAGCTCCATGTTTTTCTAATGGATAGAGAAACTCTGAAAACATAGTCTTCACATTTTGAAAGAAAATAGAAGAAGCTTAGTTCCAAGGGAATAAAATTCCTACATACTGCTGATCGAAGATAATAAGTCAGATTTTCTTTTAAAAATTTCCAATGACAACACATTTTTTATTTCCTTGCATATGTATTTATGTTCTTTTCTAACAAACCCAATTTAAAAACGAACCATTTGCTTAGGAAGGGAGACCAGATTTGATGAGGATGCTTGGGGTTAGAAACAGTTCAAGTTGCTTCCTTTCCTATAGGTTCACTAAGAGCCACGACTGCACACATCTCCTAACCTCTGACCTTGTCTGTCCATCCAAAGCAACAATAACACTGCCTTCCTAAGTCCACATAAAGAATGTACATGTGAAAATGACTTGGAAAGTTCAAAATGGTAAACTTTGGGATGCAGATAAATATTTTCAGGCTCTGAACTCATAATTAATGCCAAGGTTAAAATCATTCAAAGGCCATTCATGCTACCTCGATCTCTGCTGGTTCTATTCACCAGGAAATGTCATTCTGTGCTTATTTAGGGAAGATTTATTTTAGATGAAGTTCTAGAACTTACAATGTTCTACAAAGCCAGGCATTGTATGAGAAAGCTATAGAAGTGTATTTATATTTTAATTTGAGGAGACTGACATACAATAACATTATCTTCTGTAAAATCTATATGGAAAAGTGGCATGGGGAGGAAAAGTCTGCTTGGTGGGAGACATGTAATTTCATTTTGTTGCTTTATTGTGGAGTGAGGTGAGACATGAAATAGGACGAAAAACAAAGCACACTTTCTCTCCAGAGGATCAAATTTCTATGCAGGTTAAAATTTTCATGAATTATTTATAGTTGTCATGAACGTTGTCACAAGCCCGGCTTCTCTGGGCTAAGGAGATGGCTCAGTCATTAAGACAAGGCTCACAATCAAAGGTATACGAAGACTCTTTCTCTACATTTCGTGGGCACCCCCTCCTCCCAGTGGAGTGAGCTATGTCCTCCTACTGAGTGCTCATGAATCCCACATATTTTCTCCTGGACGCAAAGGGAAAGGAGATTTGTTTTTTACCTTTAAGTGAAAAAAATATATTTCACTGATTATGTCTGCCTTGGCTCTTTGCTATTTTCTTTAAATTCAGGTACATTTGACCATATGGCTTTATACAGAACTAACAAGCTAACACCTTTAGGCTTAGAGAACATGGAGAAGTGACCGACAGTCCTAACCCTTCAGAAGCACCTGACCTATCAAGGAAGGTACATGTGTTAGTGCTTGCACACACATACACACACACACACACACACACACACACACACACACAGGGAGGGGGTACAGAGAGACAGAGACAGAGACAGAGACACTGGTTGCTCAAGACAGGCTGGCCTTGAACTCAGAGATCTGCCTGCCTCTGCCTGCCAAATGTTGGAATTAAAGGCGTGTGACACCACACCCAGCCACAAGAAGGCACAGATTTTTAAGCAACTAACTGTAATTGAAAAGCCGGAAAAAAAAAAAAAATAGTGAGTGTGGCCGGGGCGGGGGGATGGGATGGGGTGGTGGTGGTGGTGGTGGTGGTGGCAGTGGCAGGGGCGGCGGCAGCGAACGCCTTTAATCCCAGCACTCAGGGGGCAGAGAGCCAGGCAGAGCTCTGTGAGTTCGAGGCCAGCCCGGGCTACAGAGTGAGTTCCAGGAAAGGGCGCAAAGCTACACAGAGAAACCCTATCTTGAAAAACCAAAAAAAGTGAGTGTGTTCTATTAGAGGTTAGAAGAGGTAATCAATTTTGACAGGTGGCACCAGGGAAAATATTCGGAAAGTATGCATTCAAATAATGCCATCCAAGATACATCCAAGTGAGGTGGGCTGCTGTTCCTGGTTGATGAAGTAAGAGTCCTGAAAGGAACCAATATACTTAGTAAGAGTGAGACAAACATGTACAATTTCACTTGAGCAAAAGCCCCACGTGGCGGGACTGCTGCTTCTGTTTTCATACTTTGCTATGCTGGTAGATAGAATGTGGCTTGACAGAAGATAACTCTGTGTTGGTTAAATGATCTAGATACAGTAGCTGAAAGAAAGAGGAAAAAGGGCACTGGAAATTCAGTCTGAGCCCCAAAGTTCCAGAATACATAATTGATAAAGAATACCATAGAGATTGAAGAAGAAAGTGGAGTGACATGTTTAATTTTACTAGTATGTCTGGAAGCAATCCTGGCTGGTGTGGAAGTTGGTCTACAGAAAAGGCAAAGAAAAAGTACAAGGATTGTAAGGAAGGATATGGGGTTTACCTGCAACTCACAGGACTTGACAGGTCAGTATGGTGGTGAAGAAACAAATGAGTTAGAACAATTCTAGAAATCTCCAAGCTGAGGACCAGAAGAATGGTGGTTGAAAGAAAAGAGGAGCAAGTAAACAGGAAGCTTTGGTTCAGGGAAAGGAAAATTCTATTTTTAAGCATATCAAATTAAGATGCTGATGATAAATCAACATAGAAACATCTGATACAGGGAAATTCAGAGCTGGGTTCAGAAGAGCAGGATGAATTGGTGGCTATTTACTCTGCCTACTGTCCATCAGCACCACAGTCAGGCCTTCAGCATAGTGGAGGTCATCATGGAGGTGCATACACTGAACGAAGGGTTGAGAACTATTCCAAATGAAAGAGGTAAAACAATTATCAGAAGACATCAACTTGGACAGATGAGAGACAGAATAATGAAAGAAGAAGAAGAAGAAGGGAAAAGCCTTTTACCAGGAAGCTAAGGGAGGTATGTAGGCTAATTCAGATCCTCTGGAACCTTTTCCAACTTGGTAGTTCCTTCAGCATACAGCTAAAAACAATTTCAAAAAAAGTGTCAAATAGGAATCAAACTCTTGCACACAGACATCTGGGAGTTTGCAAATTTCACAAATGGCAAGAAATCGGGGTGGGGAGATTTTCGAATAAAGTATACAAGGATCAATTGTCCCAACCTTAAATCTACTGCTGTTGAGACTTTACCTCACTAAGAGTCTATAAATCCCAAAGTACTCATATTTTCATCAAGCGGAGAGAGGACTGTGGAAGGACATTTCAATACAAGATTAGTTCTTTGCTTGAAAGAGACCAGAAGGTAACATTGAATGGTGGTTACCACTCAGGTGGCTAATAAGGGTTTACATTTGATATCGGGCTACAGTACATAGTAAGACCCCATCTTAAAAGCAAAATAAACAACAATTAAAAAACCCAAACACACAATAAGCAAACATACAAACATGAACAGAGTCATTTTGAACTAAGGGCAAACGACAAGATGGCATGAAAACTCAATGCTTTCCTTGGAGTTTCAGGGGAGAATAAACACTAAGGAACAGTGTGCATGCAGGCAGTCACTAATGCGGCTCAGCGGCACCAACTCAACACTGGTGATTCTGGGCCTTCTTCTCATGGACCTGAGCTGACACTAAGCTGAATTTACTCACATGGACCAAACTCCATGTGCCATACAGCAAAGCACATTGGTGGGCTTACAGTACATTTTCTGGAAACTACAGTGAAGCTCTGACTAATGAAGGGGACTTAGTAACACAGAACTGATAGCAATATAAGGGGAAAGCAAGGAAGCTGTGGCAGAGTGAGGGCTGACCCTGAGGGTATCAGTCTCTCAGGGGTCTCCTCCCACCCCCAAGACAGGGTTCTCTGTGTAGCTTTGGCTGTCCTGGAAATCACTCTGTAGACCGGGATGTCCTTGAACTCACAGAGATCCTCCTGCCTCTGTTTCCCAAGCAGTGGGATTAAAGGTGATGGCCATCATCGGCCCAGGATGTTCTTATGTACCAAGGGCATAAATGCTATTAAGAAGTGCAGTATATGATGAAAACGTGCCTTTATTTTATTGTTTGGGCAATTATTTAGTATTATTTTTAAAATCTATTAATTTTTCAGAAAAAGTAGTGTATTATATTTTGCTGAATATCGTCTCATATGACTTCTTTGGACTTTTTTCCCCCCAGAAATGTGTGCTGATGATTAAAACATCATTTTATATATAAGAGATATCTTGTGACCACTGCCACCTCTCTAAGAAGGACCAGTCACACTAACTTGGAGCTTCCACACAATGAAGTAGAAAATGGGGTGATTGCAAATTCAACCTCTCTTCCTGCTTCTTGGCCAGTCTCTCTTACTTTGTACTGATGCTCTGAACATGATTTCCTTTGGATGGACATTGTAAACCTCTGCATTTTCAATCTCCAATTCAAGACTGAACCTTCTCCTTATGCAGTACTATCACACCAGGAACATCCCAGACAGTGATTCCAAAAGCCCAGAATAAACAGTACACGGTGTGTGGGATGCTGAGCAAAGGACTACGTCGGAAAGGCACGTGGAAAGCAAGAGCTCCATTTTTCATCCATTCTGTGAATCTGAGCAACTTCATCTTTCCTCACCGCCAGGATGACCTCACAGTGCTGGCAGACCTACCGAAAGGCTTGGCACTAGCTGGCGCTCAGGAATTTTAGCATCTTTCTGTATCTCCAAGTTGGTTTGCTCTTTCCTAGAATTGGACAGCTTTAAAACACCTTTACTACCTTCACTATCTTCTAAGTACACATAAATGGATCTTTACCATCATGCAGCCAATGTTCCTGGCACCAAAGTCTCTACAGTTTGGCACCATTTACCTTTATCAGTTTGCCTCATGCTGCTCCCAGTTCAGAAAAACCCAGTCATTCTGCTTCTCAGACACACCTTGAACACATTTCTTCATGTCTTTACAACTTGCCATCTTCCTACATCCTAATGCTTAAGACGCTACATTGTTAGTCTTGTTACGGCTAGTGCTTTCCAAGTGCTTCCACATGCTGACTATTATTCTAAGAGTACTGTCTGAATTGCTTCACTTAATCTTCAAAACTCTGTAAGCCATTCTATATTATCTGTTACTATGAACATACATGTGGCTTCTTATCTCACTCTCACGATATGAGCTATCCCTTTGGATTCTTTGCATGACTATTGTGTAGAGCAGGGATTCTACACATGACAGTAGTTCACGTTTTCCTTTGCATTTGGTCCTTTTAAGCTGCTGTGACGCTTACTTTCCCCAAACCCATCACTCTCTCAGACTGTACAGTAATGTAAGAGTCCATCTATACTGTGTGGGTCTCTTTCGGGGCCTGAGTCTATCTGTAGACACACAGTAAAGGTTCTTCCCACGGAGGGACAGCAATGGCTTAAGTGGCAGGGTTTGAATTTATATAAAGAAATGTAAAGCTTGATCATTCTTGACCAAGGCCACAGTAAGCAAAACGCGAGAAAATTTCCAGATACTAATAATTATGAAATTCATTCAACAAGACAGTAAGTTACCCTGCCTGGCAATGTACAAACACTGTTGTGGGAGATTAAGGAGACTTAGGAAGTCCTATTTCTTCACTGGGTTTACGGTACAGGAGAGGCATTTTTCATATATGCATACCCAAATCCAACAATATCACCTCTCTTTTACTACTAGTAAAAATAATTATTAGGGATGTTTACAAATCAAATATGTTTCAGGTTTTTTTCTCCAATGCTCTAACTAGGTATTACAGGATGTATTTTCATTCTAGGTTTCTCAAGAATGTAGTATAGATAATTAAATTCACAATCTCCTCATAATATATTTAATTAGATCTAAAGATAAAAGAAAGACTTACAAGAAGTTGCTAAAGGAAAAGCCAATTGCAAATAACAGTCAAGATCAAGTCACAAAAAGGAAACAGTGTTTTTAAATAAAATTAACATCTTACAATACATGACTAACTTAACAAAATGAAAGTTTTATGCTTTTTATGTGCTGTTATCTTTTATAAGGAATAAAGATGCTAAGGTTTTCAGATTTGCTTGCTTATAGATAAAACAAAATAAGAGAGACTATTATGTTTATTGAGTCATGTACTTAATTCCTACAGAGAATAAAGGAAATGCTACTACATAGCACATTCCAGTGAAAAGGAGAAGAAAAAGAAAAGGTTAATCAATCTGATTTGGATTAGCTGAGGGCACTTCTCCCTGACTGTTGAACCTCAGTGTGTGTTAAACATTTAGAATTACATGAAGGTTATACAGACTCTTTTTTTTTTTTTTGGTTTTTCGAGACAGGGTTTCTCTGTAGCTTTGGAGCCTGTCCTGGACTAGCTCTGTAGACCAGGCTGGCCTCGAACTCACAGAGATCCACCTGCCTCTGCCTCCCGAGTGCTGGGATTATAGGCGTTTTTGTGTATCTTTGAAAATTTCCTTAAATAAAAGTGAAAAAAGAAAATAACGAGAATGATTTTTGTATGTACTTCTAACACACTATTCATACTTTAAAATTCTTACCAGTCTCTGTTTTTGAAGCTCTTCTCTGAGGATTCTATCTTCTGGTAACACATCACACAGCAAAAAATAGTTGTCTTGTTCTTCTGTTGAGAGATGAGGACGGTAAGTGGGAAACAGAATTTTTTTCGGGAGTAGTGACTTCTTTATAGCAGTAGAAATGGCTCAGTCCGTGAAAAGCTGTGCCAGCATGAGGACCTGGTCTGGGGCCTCACGACTCACATAAAAGCCCAGGGTGCTGGACCCCTGGGGTTGGGCCAGCTACTTATGCCAACTGATGACTGATGGGCTACAGGCTCAGGGAAAGACCGCCTCAAGAAATAAGGCAAAGAGGGGTAGAGGCCAGCGTCACCTTGTAGCTTACACTGTGTGTGTGTGTGTGTGGTGTATGTGTGTGTGTGTGTGTGTGTGTGTGTGTGTGTGTGTGGTGTGTGTGTGTGGTGTGTGTGTGTGTGTATGTGTGTGGGTGGTGGTGGTGTGGTGTGTGTGTGTGTGTGTGTGTGTGTGTGTGTGGGTGGGTGGTGGTGGTGTGGTGTGTGTGTGTGGTGTGTGTGGGGTGTGTGTGTGTGTGTGTGTGGTGTGTACATGTCCATTAGTATCTGGTATAGAGTTCTGATGTAGATTTATTTAAGGAAAGTAAAATAAAAACATCAGTTTAATTTCAGCTATCATATAAGTGAGAGCAAGTGTAATTTAAGAGAGTGAGATTATTTGTGTGAATTTTTGATTTAGGTGGATAGTCAAGACATGCACTTACCAAATGGAGCTGTGGAATTGATTCTTATCACACTGCAAAAATCTGTGACTGGCTGTTCAGTGAACCTTTTCCTCCAATATAAAATGTACCTAAGGAATGATATTCAAAAGGATGATGAGACTCAATATACAGCTCTTTAAATGACAGGATCATACAAGAATGTCTAATTACCCCCACACTAAAAAGCAGATGTTGACTGAAACTGCTCGAGAATATGTGAAGAGAAAGGCACTGAGGTGTTGCAGATGTGAGATATATATTTAATAAATTAAGCCACCCTACAAAGGCAAGGGAATGGTTAAACCTTACAACTTTGAAATTCAGTAAACAGCAATGTAAGACAGTTAAAAAGAGTTTCTTTTGTTTGTTTGTTTGAGACAGGCTCTCATATAGCCCAGGATAGCCTTGAACACACTATGTTATTTAGGCTAGACTTGAATGCCTGATCCTTGGGTCTTTACCTTCTAAATTCTTGGATTACAGGCAAGTGAATAATTTTATTGTCATAATGAAGTTTTCTAAAATAACTTTATAATTTATACGTATTTAAAATGTAAGAATTAGGAGGTTAGAGCAGTTTAGAACACTGTTTTAGGATCCTGGTTTGAGTCCCAGGACAGACATGGTGGCTCACACATACCTGTAACTCCAGTCATGGGATCTGATGCTCTCTCCTGTAGGCACCAGACATGCTTTGGGTACACAGACACACACATAGGTAAAACATCCATACATAAAAATTAAAAATAAATAAATCTTAAAAAATGCGAGAATTGAATAGGCTTGTGACACTGAGATGATGAAGAGAAGACTGAGTGGTCATCTTTAGCAAAGTGAGAAAACAGCACAGTCAACATCTGCACAATTAGACAGAACGCCTCAATGCCCACACTGTGCTAAAACAAGTGGAACGTGGCCTCTGGAAAAACAGCTGAGCTACCACTTTATATTTAATGAGCAGAGCTGGAAGCAGCATATTGGCTAAGCTAAGAGCAAATCAGAACCCAGCCCTGTACATAAACTGAAATACAAAGTAAAATGACATGGTTCAACCACGCTGCTCCTCCTTCAATGCATTTATTATAAGAAGATGAATTATAATGCTACCTCATAGACCAAAGGGCACCAACAGGAGAATGTGGTCTTCTTCATGAGGAGAAAGGAAATGGGAAGGTCAACCCTGTAGTTGACAGCTTACTGGAATTACAGAAAGCAAGTTACACCAAAGAACCAAAGCTTCATAAAAAGAAAGATGGAACTTACTGAAACACTGGATGAACATAGAAAGGGTAGGGATTTGGACATTTAAAATGGCTTGATACAGCATCTAGCAGTGGTCTGCCAGAGTCAATGCTGCAGGAATGTGGGCGAGTCTAGCCATCGACTCCCTGTACCTGGGTTCCTTTTACTCTTCTTTGAGCATATCTGTCTCCATCATGGTGTTCTGGAGACAGGGGATTAATGGATTAGAAAAGAGCCTGTTAAGAGAGATCTGAGAAAAAGAGAGAACCATGATATGAGCTGCCAAATAAATAAAAATGGACAACAATAGGAAGACTAGGACACACAAGGACAAGCAGCCAATGAATAACAGTAAGCTAGAACCACTGATTTAGTTCTTGCTCGTCATATCTAACTACCCTGGTAATCTTGAAGCGAAGGAGGAAAGGCATTCCTTGCAGATTAATTCTGACTTTATCTACAGATCAGAAAATGACAATGTGAAGCTATAGCTCAGCTTGAATCACAAAGACTACACATGTAGCTAACTCACTGGCCTTCACATGCCTCAGATGCAGCAGGGACAGCATAGCTCCCAAAGTAGACAGTAAGAGGAATGTGTCCACAAAAAAATAAAGCATTATTTTCTTGGCCAGTTTCAGCACTTTACATTCCTTGGTATTATTCTACACAGCCACTCCTGTTCTCTCTGTTAGTTAATTATCCTGTCCTGGAAAGGAGAGGGTGGGAGAGAGGGAAAAGAAAAGAAAGAAGCTCAGAGCTGGGTTGGAGCAGTCAGTAAAATATTTGTCACATAGATCTGAGCTTACATAACTACCACTCATGTAAGAGCTGTGCACTTGAATCTGTACACCTCGGTGCTAGAGGTGGTGGTGGGTGCATGGACATAGACAGATACCTGGAGCTTACTGACCAGCCAGCCTAGCTGAATCAATGAGCTCCATGTTCACTGAGAGACCCTGTCTCAAAAAATGAGGTGGAGACCAGTGGTAGAGACAAACTTGAACACAAACAAGTACCTAACACATAGACACAAAGGCAGACACAAACCCTCACAGGGAAGAGGCTGGGGAATGTTCTGCTTAGAATAAGGCAAAAATTGTTTTTTACCTAAACTGAAATATACGGATATTTGT
The DNA here is from genome assembly GCF_903995425.1 of Onychomys torridus. Taxonomy (NCBI): domain Eukaryota; kingdom Metazoa; phylum Chordata; class Mammalia; order Rodentia; family Cricetidae; genus Onychomys; species Onychomys torridus. The sequence continues at coordinate 9,741,092 of NC_050456.1, forward strand.
GCTCATGAATATACAAATCCACCTATGGCAGGACCAGGTGCCTGAGATAACTGACTTTTCAAGAGACAGCCACAAATCACCATACAACTTAAAGGCATGCTTCATATCATACTGTAGCAAATTAAGAAAATACAACTTTAATTGCTACATATATTTTAGTCTAAACTTACATTTGAGTTTAGAAATATCATAAACACATAGTAGTATCTTTGTAATTTTTAACCAGAACTAAGGGGTATCCACTTATATATTTTCTTGTTGTTATTACAGGTACTCAGAAAAATTGTATTCAATTGACAAACAGCTTATGATAGCAGGTCTTCAAGACACACTTCTGTGGCCCTGGTCCCAATTAGAACATAATTTTCAGAGTTATATAAGTATTCTTGTCTTCATTTTCCCTGCCTTTCTAGTTTATCCAAAGTTAAGTTACAGCTACTGAGATGAGAGTCAAATGACAGCATGTCAACACTTGATTAAGCCATGAAAGTAAATGGTGAGTAATCCACAGATACTTTGTTTAAAGGAATTTCAAATCGTATTCCATGGAGCTCCTTCTCACATCTAAGAAAATCTTTGTAGCAGCCTCCTCCTGCTGTGGCCTACACTGTAGTTTGTACACACACTGATAGAGGTATGAAGGGTTGAAATATGGTTGCTATCCAAGTAGCACCGAATGAATGGAATGTAGAAAATGACAGAGTTACCATTTATCTTCTGGTACAATTTTATCTACCAAAGAAAGCCAGAAAATTGCTCACTCAAAATAACTGTTAAGTGGCTTTGAAGGGAGATTTTCAGATTTGCTTTATTTTCTTTGCCCTAGGAAGTTTTTTTTTACTTACTTTGTTTCAATAAAGAATGTCAAATATGTTTAATATGTCTTACTTCTTATAACACAGGCTGGAGTAGTGGTGTGGCTCTGTAGCCCTAGCACTTAAAAGCCCAAGGTAGAGGAATGTGAGCTTGAGGCCAGCCTAGGCTACACAGCAAGACCCTCATTGAAAAAAGTAAGTAAGTAAAGTAAGCTCATCCCATTTCTATTATTTAAAATCTTTATAACATGCTTAGAAGGATCAGATTTTCTCTGAGAAGACTGAACCCATCCATGTTAACCAAAGCTCTTCACTGCTGTCTCCTCCAGAACTCTCTATGGTTTCTTTTCTGAAGGTTGGAGTAAGTCACACTGTGTTGACAAGATTCTAACTTAACTGATCACAGTCAATGACTGTTTTGGAGAAGAACTTTTAGTTCCATTAAATTATATGAGGTTATTCACAGAAGACTGGATATATTAAAAATGATCTTTAAAGAAACAAGAGTTTACTCAGATTTGTTCTTGGTTATTCCAAATTAATCTCATTTTTACTTCCTGAGAGTGAAGATTTTATTTAATTAGGGGTGTTGTTGGTTGTTTTAATTTTCTCTTTGGTTCTTTGTTCTTTACTCTTTGGGGGACCCACCACTCAGCTCCCAAATAACCACAGTGTGTTAGTTTTTCTTATGAATGCCCAGCCTTAGCTTGGCTTGTTTCTAGCCAGCTTTTCTAACTTAAATTATCTTGTCTACCTTTTGCTTCTGGGCTTTTCCTTTTCTATTCCTGTATACCTTTCCTTACTTCTTACTCTGTGGCTTGCTGTGTACCTGAGTGGCTGGTCCCTGGAGTCCTCCTCTTCTTGTTCTCTCGTTCCTAGATCTTCCTCTCCTCAATTTTCTCCTTCTATTTATTCTCTCTGCCTGCCAGGCCCTCCTAACCTTTCTCCTGCCTTGCTATTGGCCATTCAGCTCTTTATTAGACCAATCAGGTATTTTAGACAGGCAAAGTAACACAGCTTCACAGAATTAAACAAATGCAACATAAAGGAATAGAACACATCTTTACATCATTCAAATAAATGTTCCACATCAAAAACAAATGTAATATACCTTAAAATAATATTCCACAACATAGGGGGGCATTTGGAAGAAAGAACTAAAATTCTACATTTAAAATACAACTTTATTATACATTTTAAAAAGTATTTACATTTGTTATGTACCTTTTTCTTTAATTAACAAGCATGCACTTTACTGCTTAGCTACATTTAATAAGTGATTGTTCTCAACATTTACTTATTGATTCCTAAGCCCTGAGACCCAGCTGAGTAACTTGATTGTTCTACCCATATATGGACAATAAGATTAATGCTAATAATAAGAAATTAATAACTAGAAATACTATCATTTTATTATAAATAAACACAAAAGAGAAAAGACACATTTTGATCTAAACATTCCTCGGATTTTAAGGGCAGAAGAGAAAAGAAAGTCGTAACACCTTTCAGTTACCACTGATAGATGGCTACATTGTCCTGCAGTTCACAAGGAGTAATTTTTGTTTATATGTATAACAGTAAAGAAATCATTTTATAACAAAGAAAAGATGAGTAAAATAAGACACACCCATTAAATAGTCCTGTTACAGTTACTTGGAGAAGAAAAGAGTTGGAAGATGTCTAGCTTAAGTGTCTTAAATGAAAAGATTTGAATATATCTCGGAAAAAGTATTATGTTTAGCAGTGCTCCCATAATATTCTAAAAACAACTACCCTGACCATTTCTCTCTAATTCAAAAATAAAGAATAACAAAGAGAAGGAGAGGTACAATGTGTTGGTCCTGAAAATATGTAAGAAATTAGTCTGGCAGTTGGTGACACACATTATTCACATTTCCTTGCTCTGTTCTATGACTAGGAACATCAAAGTCTAGTAAAAAATAACCATACGGGGTGGATATAGGATCCATGTATACACAGAAGGCATGCTGCATCTATTCTGTGTTGGGAAGGATATCAGAAACCAGAACAGCTGGATTACCCCCACAGGGATGGTGGTTATTCCAACTTTAAATAAACTGTCTTTCTAAAAATCTAGATAAAGTGGAAACTTGTATGAAATTTTCTTGAAAACTGGATCTTATAAATAAATGATAATCAGGTTTTCAGACTAGTGTAAAGACCCACTGAAAACTGAAGCTACAGCTGTAAGACTGCAGTTTCACCACTGATCAAAAGACCAAGTTTGGCTCTCATGTATCAGACATGCAGCACGACACAGGTAAATGCTGTCCCACTTGACCAACAGGAGACCAGCACTCAGAGTAACCGGCCTGCTCCACGCCACAAGGCTAAGAGGTTCCCAGGCCCCAATTCCAGTCTAGGCTGGCCTGTTGCCATAGACTTCTCCACTGCTAATAATGCAGCCTGCTGCTTAGAAGACCTGTGACAAGAATGAGATTTATTCCTGGCAGGGACAGTGGTGGCCTGAGAGATAATCTGTACTGGTATTATAATGTTGAGGCGACTTGTTACTTTCCAATGAAATGGAGCCTTTTCATATTCTTCAGGTTTTATGTTCTTGGTAATTACCCAAGTCAGTAACTACGATGAGATCTCCTCAGTAGAAAATATATAGCCTGTTTTAACTTGTCATTATTTATATGCTTATTAATAAAAGATTGAAATAAAAAAAATCTGAGGAAAACCCCCTGAGCATGACCTTCCATATCTGGGTAGAAATTGCTTTCTGTATAGGACAGACCATCCTTCAGTCAAGAACGAATTTAACTTTTATAGACAAAACCAAAATTTACCTTGGGAAATCTGCAACCAGCTTCACATCAGCTATGACAATCTTATGTTCAATAATCATGTGCTTCAACAGTCTGTCTTGCTCAGCCACAGGAAAATGTTCTTCACAGAAAATACAAGGCACACATGGAGGCCCTTCGAAAGCGGTGGAGCCCCCTGGACTCTCTGGCAGGGAAAGGGGTTCCAGGATACAATCTTTCCTGTCTGGGAGAGGCACAAAAGAAGAAGAGAGAAAAGTGAAACCAACCCTGGCTCTCAGAGGGATGATTTTTCACCACCGGCATTGAAAAGAGTCTGAAGGCATTTACAAATTTAAAATCCCAAACCACAGCACTGGTCATTTTAAACACAGCTACCATCCTGCTGTGAAAGACCGCAGCTCTGCTCTCTGCTTCAACAGGGAAACCCATTTGTTTGAAGTTTTCTTCTTGGGTCCTCCTGGCCAGTGACTGCAGCTCAGAGTACTAGCAAGTGGAAACAGCCACAACTGGGTTAGAGTCCTAAGTGACCACGGGACTTAGTAAGCCACCACACAGCTCATGCCAGGCTCTTTCTAACGTATCTGAAAACTTTCTTATTTCTAATCACATGCCATGTACAAAGAACACATTTCTTACACTGGCTTGAAACAGCATGTGCTAAGTGGCCGAGGTAGCAATCTCTATGCTCTGTGTGCTACTTGCTCATTGAGAAGTTATGTATCACAAGTGAGGCTTTTATGAGCCGAGCGTTAGACACTTGGGATATACACAGTCAACATTTTCCTTGCCTGAATGAGTCCTTTTTCTTACATCACTCACAGTGTCTTCAAGTGCTTTAGTGTCTCTATGTCTCCGATTTCAGGGCATCAACCTGAGGCAGCCGTGTCAGGACCTCTCTGTAGTCTGCCATGGTGGAACCCTGCACTTGCCATCTCCTTCCAGTTCTTAAGTAGGCAGTAACGGAATGAAAACTAGGGTTCAGCCTTTGCCTTTCCAGAAGGAAAGGAACTTTCTTCAGAGAGAGATAAATGCTGGGCCTGTTGGGCTAGTTGGGAGGCATAGGCAGGAGGATCTCAAATCTTGTTGGGACTCCAGGGTAAGTTCAAGGCCAGCCTGGGCAACCTAATGAGCTCCTACCTTAAAATAAAAGGGAAAATGAGGGCCAGAGATACAGTTTGGTGATAGAGATCTTGCTTAACATATGTGAGCACTGCTGTCAATCCCCAGGATTTAAAAAAAAGAAAGAGCTATTCTACAGATGAATTTTGGAGTTAGGTTAATACCAATATTTTTCTGGTATATTTTATTTACTTTATTTTTTTCTGAGATAGGGTTTCAATGTGTAGTTTTGTGCCTTTCCTGGAACTCACTTGGTAGCCCAGGCTGGCCTCGAACTCACAAAGATCTGCCTGCCTCTGCCTCCCTATTTAAGCATTCTTAATCGAGTAATATTAGACCAGTCACTGAAACACTGTTGAGCACGGCCCAAGAATCAGCTAAGTCACATAGATAGAAGCATTCATTCACTTTTTTTTAAAATTTAACTTTATATTTTATGTGCATTGTTGTGAAGGTGTCAGCTACCCTGGAAGCTGGAGTTACAGACAGTTGTGAGCCGCCATGTGGGTGCTGGGAATTGAACCCGGGTCCTCTGGAAGAGCAGTCAGTGCTCTTAACTGCTGAGCCAGTTCTCCAGCCTTCATTCACCTCTTAACAAACACCAACTGGGTATCTACGACTGCAAGTCTTCTGTGCAGTATTGCATGCTATGAGTCTTATCTGAGGGCTCAGTTTGTTAGTAGGCACAGAGAAGTTAATAGGATAAAAAGAAAGTGACAGAGGACATTCAGTGAAAGGCAGAAGCAGGAGGGCTCACAGATCAGACAGAGAGGGAAGTGTTCCATAGGAGATTTTTAGTGTACCACTCTCACACACTCTAGTTATATTAAAATCTCCCAAGTCAAATTGTTTGTATGTTCATAAAATCTGTATTAGCACTAAAGGGGATATTGAGCAAACACATCACTAGATGAGTACTTAAGACATGCAAAGACTTTAGCAGTACTATTAATGAAACTGCTGTTAGCAATCCTCTGCCAGCCAAGGACAACAAAGGCAGCATGTCCAGTGGGTACCTGTTAATGCAGATACTGGCCAAGTGCTGAGGGTAAGAACTGTTGATCAGCACATAGCCTTAGAGAAGACATGCATATCACCCCATCTCAATGCTCGGGGGACATCAAGGGAGAGGGCCAAAATGGACTCAAGAGCTAGAGGATGAGGCAGAGTCCTGAGGAACACTGTCTTCTGGACACGAAAGGCCCAGCATGGATGAGGGCTCACAAGGCCCACCCCTAGTTAAGGAGCCGTTGGTGGGAGGGCAATCAGTCTTCTTCAGGGGTGTGGCTGCTGGTGGATGGTCTCATATTTACTAGGGCAGCACTAATGGGACTTAGTTAGTGGGTTAGTTAAAAAAAGAGGAGGAGGAGGACATGAAGTTGAGAGCCATGTGGGGAGTGGATGTGGGGAGTGGAAGAAGAGTTAGGGGTGAATATGATCAAAATATATTGCATACATGCAAGGAACTGTCAAAGGATAACAGATTCTTACAGCTATCTTAAATAAAAGTAATGTTATAAACATCACCTGACAAATACATAACAATGAGCCCTGTTTATATTCTTCTCCCAATATTTGATTGAATTTTTGCAAATTCCTTTGTCTGACCAGGGAAAACAAGTATATGGTAATAGCAGCCATCACCACCAGCAGGAGTGGAATGGGAATTCCCACTGGTAAATCAACAGCCATGCCCTAGGGCACTTCCTCAATCCTACCAAGTCATTTCCTAGTTATCATAATCCCATTCTCCACAGGACAGAATAGAGACAGGAAAAGTTGAAAGTAATATTGCACGATTAAATCTGAACTCAAGTACGACATTACTCTGCTCCCAGTATCCAAAGGCACTTTCCAACTTGAATTCTTCTTTAACACCTACACCCAGTGCTGTTTTGAATTTGTAGGTATTTATAAGCCACTTTGAATTTCTGTGCATTGCCGAGTGTCCTGATACCACCTCTCCTGGCAGTTTTTGTACCATGCTCAGTATCCTACATTTTCTTCCATGATTGTTCTTATTTTTTTCCCCCAAAGATTTCCTGTAAACTCTGGACTTCTGTGGTTTGTTTTCTTCCCTTTATAAAGCTAATGCCCAACTTTTCTTTTCCTCAAGTTATTCCCGAGTAAACAGACACAAAACTCACATGTACTGAAACATGGTAAAGGAATGAAGTAAAATCATAGATGTGAAAATCCTATGTCTGAGGAACCTGTGGTTTAGGGATTATTGAATATGGGAACTGGAGTTACTATATATTTCAGGGAATATAGATTCAACAGATCTTTTAAATGATTTTTCTCTCTCTGACTCTCTAGCCACTTAATGCCTTGCTGATGTGACAGCACCGTCGTCATCTGGAATAATTCATTTACCTACTTGCCCACTCTTTGTCCTTTCACACGGGTTTATCCTGGGTGTCAAGGGAAGTCCTTGACACCAAACAGAGCTGATGTCCACTTGACTAACACTGCCATCGTGTGTGACTTCCTGTCAAATGTTAAGTACTTTACTCATAAACATTAACTTCATCAATCCTTACAATAACTCTAAGGGGCTTCCATTTTGGTCCTATCTTATAAAAACAGAACTGAGAGGTGATTTGAGCTAGTGCTGACAGCTGCTCCTTGGGAGAGAGAGGCTCTAGACCCACACTCTGGCTGGAGCTTGAGCACACCAACCTTTATGTGACACAACAAAGTAAGAGCTTTCCTTGAAGAAGCTGGGCCACATCCACACATCATTACTTATTTATTACTTTAACTTTTAACTTAACATGGTAACAGATGGATTTACCATCGCATTTTCATACCTGCCATTTCACTTTGTTCATGGTCACCCTCCATCCCCCATCCCACTTTGATGTTGTAAAGTGATAAGAGTCAGTTGGGAAGAGGCACGTCTCAAGATGGGGAGACTAACCTGGAAGAGCAGTGCAGATGTCTAAGTGTGAGAGCTTGTGGGGCAGCAACATTAGCAGTGGACAGAACCTAGCAGTTCCTGTTCCTGACTGGCCACCGAGCGTGAAGGAAAAAGAGAATAGGAAGGAATGCACTGGCTAGTTTGATTCAACTAACATAAACTAGAGTCATCAGAGAGCAGGAAGCTCAACTGAGGAAATGCCTCCTCAAGAGCCAGCTGTAAGGCATTTCCTTAACCAGTCATCAATGGGGAAGAACCCAGTGCATTGTGGGTGGGTCCACTCCTAGGCTGCTGGCCTTGGGTTCTATAATAAAGGAGGCTGAGCAAGCCATTGGGGAGAAAGCCTGCAAACAGCACCCTCCATGGCCTCTGGATCACCTCCTGTCTCCAGGTTCCTGCCCTGTTTGAGTTCCTGTCCTGACTTCCTTCACAATGATGGATTACAACGTGGAAGTGTAAGCCAAATAAACCCTTTCCTCCCCAGCTTGCTTTTGGCCATAGTGTTTCATTGCAGCAATAGAAACCCTAAGTAAGATAAGGGGCCTGTATGAACAGGAGTTCTAGTCAATGATTTTGGATTCTAACACAAAGAGAGAAAAAGGTTTGGTTGTTAGAGTAGGGTGGGTAGTATGATCTCAGCAGTTACACGTTCCTCTTCTGGTTGGTAGACACGAAGCAGAAACTGGTACTCCATGAGATGGATTTGAACTGCCCAGTTTGCCAGCCTCTGCTCTCCAAGGTTCTCTTCTGGGCTTGACCTACCCCATCTCTTCATGTATCACCGACATAAGTTAATTATTTACACATGTATCTCTACTATGTTTGTCTGTGAACTCAAGGTCAAGGGCTTATTTTTATATGTCTTGTGTAGACTTCAGTGGCTGGAACAAAGTTGGTATTTGACAAATGTTTGTTAAATGAAGACATGAAAGAATGAACAACAGGCCAGAGGTCCTTTGAACTAGAGTTCTAATGTTAAGTTTCTAGGAAAGTCCCATTTTAGGAAACACCTGTGCCTGTCTTTAGTGGAACTTTTCCTGCCTGGAATTAAGGGTAGACCAGCTGTATTTACAGCTTGATCTTTATTTAGTACTGGGGCCTTCACACAACAGGCACAGTGGCAGTAATAATTAAAAATTGAAATGAATTCTAGCTAGAAATGAACATTAGTCAGTGTAACAGTTATAATTTCTCTGTTTTAACTTGGTCTTTTTGTTGAAACAGAGTCTCCTAATGTGGCTCAGACTGACCTCAACCCTTGCCTAGTGTTACATTTTATTGGAATTTAACTTTTAGACAGTCTTCATGGAAGGAAGGATACTTCACAGCAAAGAACAGTGGTATTTGGAATGCATAGTAAATTAACCACTCCATAAAGCAAGTTTATATGGAATAGACCTGGGTCTTGACTACATGCTTCCGTTTAGAGCAAATGCTTCTAAATGAGTGAGTGTCATTTCCTATAGATGTCTTTTTCTCTTTGGTGCTGAGAGTCAAACCCAGGGCCTTGTGTGTTGGAGATCTTTTTAAAAATACTGATTTCAAGTCCTGAGTTTACACAGAGGAAATGAAGTCTTAGTAAGTAGTAGTCCTTACACTGCTCCCTGGAAACCAACAACTCGGAGCATTAGCAATGTGCATACCTTGAGCTCAGGAGCACCTGTGGGCATCCTCAACACCTGAAAAGGATACAAACTAGGCAGCAAGCTAAAAGATAGTCTATTTTTTCCCTAGAGAGTGCAATAAGATACTAAGTGCTCGGTCAGTAGATGCCACTCCCTTACAATGTCTAACATGTTTATTTCCAGCTGTAATGAGTATTAGACCTACATTTTACAGCTTGGTAAAAGGCAACAGATACAGCAATGTAGTGGCTTTGAATCCTAAAACAGAAGAGCTGCAAATCCAGTTTCTATCAGCCAAAAGCAGCTTCAAGATTCTGCTTTGGCCCCAAATTTACTTCACATGTATGGTGCAAATTAACAAGCTATCTGCTCTAGTTCTCATGCTGAGAATTACTGTTCAGATGAACTTTATGAAAAATACAAAACCAAAACCTCCATCTCATAGAAGTTGAATTCTGAGGAGACATATTGATAGTTTTAATGATTCTAGGCCAAGGTCCCCGAAATGTCAGATGAATACTCTCTGGTAGTGTTTTTTCAGGTGAACATGCATGTGGGCCACCTCGTGATTCCATTAAAACAGTCGGTTTCAGGAGCTATGGCAGCCAAGGAAATGTGCCATTCAATTCTCCTGCTGCCACAAGAGACATTCACGTGCTATACTCTGAAATACCATTTGCAATAAGGCAAAAGTCTACAACTAGGGGTCAATATCTGACACACGTAAGAAGCCCCTCAACCAAAAAACAAAACAGAGCAAAACCAGATTAAAAAGCCAGTCAAGGGACTTGAGCTGACTCTTTTCCAAAGAAGATCAATAAATAGCCAACAGGTCTATGAAGAGGGGCTCAATATTGTTAGGGTGTGGTGATATATTGTGTACCCTAATAAAATTAATTTGCCTGAAGATCAGAGAACAGAACAAGCCACTAGATTAAATATAGATGCCAGGCAGTGGTGGCACACACCTTTAATCCCAGCACTTGAGAGCTCATGCCTTTGCTTGGGAAGCACGCACGCCTTTAATTCCATGGCTGTTATAAGGTGTGAGGAGACAGGAACTAAAGGCTTTTCAGGCTGAGGAGTCCTAGAGGTGAGACGTGGCAGTGGCTTGTTCCTTTGTCTCTCTGGTCTTTCAGCATTGACCCCAAGATCTGGCTTGGGACCTTCATTATGAGACCTTCAGCAATTTCTGCTTATACTTATTTGTCCCAAAAAAGTGAAGACAGGATCCCAAATCTGTCCTCTTCCTATGCTCGCTGCTTGCTGTTGTGTGAAACATAAACAAGGAGGTAGAAATGACTTAGGGAGGGACGGATAAATTCAGTGAACACTATTCAGCCTTAAAAATAGGAGTTACTTCGGGGCCTCTGAGATTGCTTAGAAGGTAAGGGTACTGCTACCAAGCCTCATAACCTGAGTTTGTCCCTTGGGGCCCACATCATGGAAGGAGAAAACCAACTCCCACAAAATGTCTTCTGAACAGTGGCACCCCCCCCCCTACACACACATAATGAAAAGGGAAGAAATCTCATCATGCTACAACATGGAGGATAAACCTGGAACAGCATAAGTGAAATAAACCTGGAATAGAAAGATTAAAAACTACATGATTCTACTTACATATGGTGTAGACACACTCACAGAAGCACACAGACTGACTGGTGGCAAGGGACTGAGGAGCGGGGAAGTGGAGTTCAGTTTCAGTGGGTCTAAGATGTAGATGCAAATGCTGGGGATATGTGCTGCACAACAATGTAGATAAAGTTAGCAGTAATGTGAGTTTAAATTTTGTTGTGTGGGTAGATTTTATGTCATGAATTTTAAAAGCAAGTTAAAGAAAAAAAGTCAAGTAACTGAAGTAAAGACCGGAGCATGTGGGCCATTAATTAACTCTATTAACTCACAATGACCAAGTTACTTCATCTCCAAGCCCATTCCCATTATTCCTTACACTTTTTTTTTTTTTTTTTTTTTTTGGTGGAGCTGAGGATCGAACCCAGGGCCTTGTGCTTGCTAGGCAAGCACTCTACCACTGAGCTAAATCCCCAACCCTCCCATTATTGTTACTACTCCCCTGGAAAAACTGTCATAAGCTTAAATGAGGAAATTAATGGAAAGCAAAAGACATGGATGCCATACATACAAACTCAATAAAAGTCGAATCTCCTGTCTGAAAGACAAGCAAGCAAAGTTTTATCAGGAGGCAGAGTGTTGGATAGCTGTGATAAAGACAATGAGCAAAATCAATCTGCGGATGAGAGAGTTTATTCTGGCTCATATGCCCTAATCATAATCCATCATGAAGTGAAGTTAGGGCAGGAACTCAAGGCAGGAACAGAGCAAAGGGCATGGAAGAATGCTGCTTACTGACTTGTTCCTCATGGCTTGCTCAGCCTGCTTTCTTATACAACCCAGGGATACTTGCCCTGGGTTGGCACAGCCCACATTAGGCTGGGTCCTCCCACATCAATCACTAATATTACACAAACTTGCTGACAGTTTAACAGTCATTTTCCCTGTTGAGGTTCTGTCTTTCCAGATGACTCTGCTGTATCCAGTTGACAAAAAAGATTAGCCATTACATAGAATTATAGATCCTTATAACAGGAAGGGGTCTCAAAAAGGAACCATTCAAAAGTTTAACTATTCTTATTTCTACTGACAGTGAGCATGGCTATGTCTGAGATGGAGTGAGGTAGGCACTGTTTGCACTGACGAATATACTAGAAATCCCTGTGGGCTAAAGAAATTAAAGATGTGAATTCCTCACCACAGATCTAAACAACAGTGATCCAAGGTTCCTAGAACAAAACAAACCCACTTTCCTACTATTTAAGTCATGATGATACAGTTAGTGATTGTATACCTCTGATATTTCCATAGCACATTATAATAAGAAATAAGGGGAAATCCACAATATATTGACTGTTGATAGAAGAAAAGTTGAAAGATTTATAAGCTAGCCTCATAAGGTGAGGCTGACATGAGATAAGCTCCACTCATCTTAAACTCTGGCCTTGAAGGAATGTGGAAAATATTTAATACTATCATTATGGAGAATTTACTAAGACACAAGATAAAATCTAAATGATTATAAAACAGTCCTGAGGGCCTAGCTGGAGTCATCTCAGTTACAGCCACAGAGTTACAAAGGGCTCTTTATCTGCTTATCCAAAATGGAGGCCATCACACATTGACAACTAAGCTCTAACATGCAGACAGAGAAGTGGGGTATTGAGTTCCTAGTGAATTTAATTAATTTAAATCCCCATATATAACCACTGAGTCAAATCAGATTTCACATACTAGTTCAGAATTCAGGTTTAATAGGCACACAAGTGATTTATATTCTCTGGGGTTTATGAGTTCAATGTGAAACTGTATTGAAGATTATGTACATGTGAAATTTTCTCCCAAGAAGGCCGTTTGATTCTTAAATGTTTGTGGGGAACTACAAAAAGTTGAATAATCATTAATCCTGTTTCTTCACTATATTTTCCTTTACTTGTTCTACTATTTTTATTTGTAAATGTATGTGAACAGTGTTATGTTAGCACTTTATTGCCATTTTTATTTATAATGTGCAAATGAACATTGGTGTTGGCTAGCAACACAGAGTTACTTTGGAGGCTAATGGATACTGGCCCTTTAACTTTGTTTCTTAAGGCTGCGATGAAACTACTCAGGTAAGAGCAGCCCTGAGGAAAGGGTTATCTGGATTATAATTCCAGGTTACAGTCCATCATTCAGGGGAGCCGAGGCGGCAGAGACTAGAAGCAGCTAGCTTTGCACATGTCATGAAGGAGCTGCAAGAAAACACGTGGCAACAATCCTATCTTAACATCAAAGCTACCAACACGGCCAACCATTTTAGAAATATCCCGTTTCTTTCATATATGGTCACAAAGCACTGTCCATGTTACCAAATTCAGCTAGGATGGGCTGGGAGGTTGGTTATTTGTAGATTTATTCTTTTTTATCTAGAAAGCTATCATCATGTTTAGATGCTACTAAAAATGGTCTATTTACAAACTAGTAGAGTATGGAGGACCTCATTTCCACTCACATTCTGACTGGACTATAGGGTACCTTAGATGACACTGACCAAAGTCCTTTTGTATTTGCTCCAACCATAGCCTTGGGCTATACGGCCCGAAAGAGGTGGTGCTTCTTGCCTTCATACCTGACTTCTAAAAGGAAAGAGAGAGGGGTCATGTTCTTGGCATGAATGGACACTGGATGGATGGATCAGACACAGGTGCATTTGCTCCCGGACAGAACAGAGGATGACTTCAGCCATTTACTCAGTTCTGTATTCATGAATGTATTTCCCCAATTTATATATGTATGTGTGTGTGTGTGTGTGTGTGTGTGTGTATATATATATATATATATATATATATTTTTAAATTCAACTTTATTTTATGTGCATTGGGTCCCTGGGAAGTGGAGTTACACACAGTTTTGAGCTGCCATGTGGGTGCTGAGAATTGAACAATGATCCTCTAAACTATGTGCTCTAAACTGCTGAGCCATCTCTCCAGCCTAGCTCCCAATTACTTATTAAATACTCATGTGGATTGATCTTTTTTGGTTTTGGTTGTTTTGAGATGGGGTTTCTCCATGTAGTTTTGGAGCCTGTCCTGGATCTCCCTCTGTAGACCAGGTTGGCTTCAAACCCACAGAGATCCATCTGGCTCTGCCTCCTGAGTGCTGGAATTAAAGGCATGCGCCACTGCTGCTCAGCCATGGATTGATCTTAACAGGTCCTCTTCATTATTATATTACCAAAGTAACACAGAATCCCAGCCCTAAATTCTGTCTCTTGATTCTCTTCTGTGCTACATTTTTTAGTTTCAAAACTACCTAAGGGTGAAAATATAGTGACTAAGATTTTTCCCCTCAGGCAACTATGGTTAAAAACAAGTAAGAAACTAAAATTGATGTTGGTTTCATTTCTTGGTTATCCTAATGGCTAATTTTGCTTGTCAATTTTATTGGATGAAGAAATGCCTAAAGGCCACAGACACAGAACAACAAGTACTTGGCAGTTAAGTGAACTTACTCTTCTTCCAGAGGACCAGGGTTTGGTTCCCGGAATCTAAACCAGGCATCTTACAACTGCCTGAATCTAAAGTCTGGGGTATCTGAGACTTTCTTCTGGCTTTTGTAGGCACCTGGATGCATGTGCACATAACGCATACACACACAGACACATAAACATACACATAAAAAAAATGAAGTAGGATTTTAAAAGGAAAAAAAATGCCTGGGGTAATATGGAAACACACTTGTGGGTGTGTCTAAGAGCTGTTTCTAGAGAGGATTAACTGCAGGGGAGGCTCAGTCTGCGTGTGAGTGGCACCATTCCATGGGCTGAAGTCCAGAACGACAAAACCAGGGACGAGGCCGGGCGGTGGTGCACGCCTGTAATCCCAGCACTTGGGAGGCAGAGGCAGGCGGGTCTCTGTGAGTTCGAGGCCAGCCTGAGCTACTGAGCGAGATCCAGGAAAGGTGCAAAGCTACACAGAGAAACCCTGTTTTGGGAAACCAAACCAAACCAAACAAAACACCAAAAACCAGGAATGAATAGGAGAAAGACAACTGGGCACTGCTAGTCTCCTTTCCCTCTGCTTCCTGAGCCATACAGATGTGAGGAAGTGAGCAGACTCACATCCTGGCTGCACAGACCCAGCCAGTCCTGCCACCATGATCGACTGCACCCTCAAACTGTGAGAAAAACAAATCTCCCCCCTCAAGTTGCTTCCTGTCAATTACAAGTAATGACTGTAGCTATGAATTATCTGTGTTTCTGGGTAACACAGAACTTCTTACCGTGATCTACTCCAGAAGGGGAATGTGGCAGTTTGAATGTAATTGGTACCCACAACCTCAGAGGGAGTGGCATTATTAGGAGGTGTGGCTATGTTGGAGTGGGTATAGCCTTGTTAGAGAAAGTGTGTCACTGTGGGAGCTTTGAGGTTTCCTAAGCTCAAGATACTGCCCAGTGCCTCAATCGGCTCCCTGTTGCTCACAAGATGTAGGACTCTGAGCTCCAGCACGATGTCTGCCTGCATGTCTCCATGTTCCTCACCTTGATGATAATGGACTGAACCTTTGAAACTGCAAACCAGCCCCAGTGAAATGTTTTCCTTTACAAGAGGTCATGGTACCTATTCACAGCAACAAAAACCCTAACTAAGACAGAAGTTGGCACCTGCATGATCCGAAAAGCCTCATTCCTGTCTCTATAAGCCCTGCCCACTCAAAGAGTCTCCAAACAAGGGAAAGGTACCAAAAAGCCCAGGTCTACATTCTCGGTGGCTACTGCAGCTCCTCCCCTGAAGCTGCCAACTGACCTAGTACCCGGCTAAAGTGATCAGATTTTGACTAAACTTGGACACAAATCAAGCTTGTGGCAGACATGTCATCACCCCTCACCTAATACCTATGAAGTCTCCTCTCTTTCATGGTCGTAGCTTCTCTGGCCTAGATCTCTGGGCACTGGAGAACCCACCCGGGAGTTGCTTTACTCAAATAAACTTGCTCTTACACATTTTCAGTTTGGCTTGATTTGGTTTACTGCATCAGCCAAGGAACCTATTATGGGGAGAAAGAAACCCTATTACCAGGGACTGGGGATATTGCTGTGATAGGCCTAACCATGTGTTTGTCTGGAGTAAGATGGACTTTGGTACTTTTGGTTAGGAAAGCAGTAGAATGTTTTAAGCATTGCTTAATGGGACATACTAGTAGGAGCATGGAAGACAGTGGTGCTGAATGTGATTTGATGTACTGTGGGGATCAAGAGGTTTCAGAGGAGAATGTTAGTATGTGGCCTAAAGTCTGGTCTTGTGTGGTATTTGGTGAAGGAAGTGGCTGCTTTTTGCCCCTTTTCTGAAGAGTCTAAGGCTTAAATGATGAGTTTTGGATTAATTCTGTTGGCAGAAGAAATCTCTCTCTCTCTCTCTCTCTCTCTCTCTCTCTCTCTCTCTCTCTCTCTCTGCCAGAGCTGAGGACTGAACTCAGGGCCTTGCACTTGCTAGGCAAGCGCTCTACCACTGAGCTAAATCCCCAACCCCAGAAGAAATCTCAAAACAGCCTAGTATAATAGACTCTGTTGTGTGGATATTAGTGGTAACTCTAAGAAAGATTTATAATGAAAAGGAATGAGCTGAGCAGGCTACATTACAGAAAGTAAATATGAGGCAAAAAAGAGCACCAGGAAGTAGGATGGAACTAAGACCTATGTTCAAGGAGACAAATGGATTATGAAATGGGAGTAGTGACCTCAGGGCAGGATCCCACCCAGCTAAATTTCTAGCTTGTGTAAAGGAACTAAAGAAGAGCTTAGAGCAGTGTGTGGTGGGGCACACCTTTAATCCCAGCACTGGGAAGGCAGAGGCTGGTGGATCTCTGAGGTCAGCCTGGTGTATAGAGCAAGTTTCAGGACGCCCAAACTTAGGCAATAAAGGACAGAAAGTTGGTAAAGATGTAATTGAACAAGGGGTCATGTTCCAGCAGCAGAACTTGGCAGCTTCAGCCATATGGTTCTGACTTTAGAGTTAAGAATAGAAGAAACCGGCTATGGAATTTGCCTCAATGCCTAAAGAAAGCAGATGAGGCCAGACATGTATCGTGGTGTCCCTGAATGGAGGCCCAGCAGAGAGGCCATTTCATGAAGCTGTGAAATTGAAGCCTGAATTGCCTTGGAGAGTTCCCAACATGTTAGAGATTCCAAAATTACCTGCTGAGGTTACCTGCTGAGGAGAGCTGTTAACAGGGAGTGGAACCAGCCCAAGAGAAACAAGTGTGTGGCAGTCAACAAAACTGAACAGAGTTAGAGATCTGAGGAGCATTTTGACATCAGACATGGAGATGCAGAGTTTGGAGTTTGCCCAGGTGTTTTTCTGTCTTGATTTGGTCCAGTATTTCCTTGCTCTGCTCCCTTCCCTGTGTTTTGGAATAGTAATGTATATTCTGTGTCTCTGTATGTTGGGAGTATGTGATCTGCTTTTTGATTTTTCTTTTTATAGGTGATTATAGTTAAGAGATTGCATGAATCTCAGAAGAGACTTTGAACTTTAAAATTGTTGAGACTGATAGATTTGGGGACTTTTGAAGTTGGACTACATGCATTTTGCATTATGATATGACTATGTACCTTTGAGGGCCAGGGAATGGAATGTGGTAGTCTGAATGTAATTGGCCCCCATAATCTCTTAGGACATAGCACTATTATTAAGTGTGGCTTTGTTGGAGTGGTATGGCCTTATTGGAGGAAGTGTGTCACTGTGGGGGCGAGCTTTGAGCTCAGGATACTGCCAAGTGTCTCAGTTGACTTCCTGTAGCTTGCAAGATGTAGGACCCTCAGCTCTAGTATCATGTCTACCTGGGTGCTGCCATGATTCCTACCATGATGATAATGGACTGAACCTCTAAAACTGTAAGTGAGCCACCCTCAATTAATGTTTTCCTTTATAAGAGTTGCTGTGTTCATGGTGTCTCTTCACTGAGTAAAAACCTAATCTAAGACAGGGAATGAGTGCTGCCTACAGTATCAATACAAGAATATGAAAGCAGTACAAACTTGGAAACCATACAAACCCATGACATTTCAAAGGAGATAAACCCTAGGAAGAGAAGGCTAAAAACAAAACCTCCCTTCTAATATGGTAAGCATGTAAGTCACATACTATTCCTACTGCTAAAATGTATTTAAAATATATACATGAAAAAGTATATTCATTTTCCTAGAAATACATTTTCCTACTAGAAAGCTTATTGTCAATAAGAGATTTTCAATTTAAAAGTGGATAAAAAATCATACTATGCATTATAAAATTACATTAAATATTCTTTCACATCTAAGATATTTCCTCTGCTGCTCCTACTCTACACTTTTAAAAATACTTCCCAGCATTTAAATTAAGAATACCATTCTTACTTTAATAGGGCCAACAACAGCAATGCTGAGGCACTAAAAGGAATTCAAGGCTAGATGTGTGGTACATTTTAAGACATTATGGGTACTTAGTTCTTAGCTATTACCTTACTTTACTTCTGCTTTTATTAATTAATTAATTAATTAATTAGTTTGTTTGTTTATTTTTAAACAGATTTCATTTAGTCTAGGCTGGCCTTCAACTAATAATCCTCCTGCTTTCACTTCTAAAGTGCTAGGCCTGAGCTACAATGACTGTTTTTTTTTACTTTGTGTTCTCTCTCTCTCTCTCTCTCTCTCTCTCTCAACTCTCCCCTTCATTAGTAGACTGCAGAATGGTTTTTCAATGGTAAAACTGTATATAAACAATAAGAAGTTTGACACTAAAATCTTAAACTTAACTAGTTATATTTCATTAATCATAAAAACTTATGGCCAGCTATTCTAGAGGATTAATGTAACAGAAGACACTGAAAAGCAAAGGCTTTGGGACAAGAATGGAAAAAAACCAAAGCAAAACACGGTGACTGCTCTTATATTTTCAGCTCTAACAAGAAAAGGGATGAAAAGGAAGGGCGAAGCCCGAGTCAGAAAAATTTGATTGGTTTACTTGCCCACCTTATTCATGCTTTCTAAGCAAGCACAGTCCTTAGCAGAAACTTCATATACATTCACAGAGGGCATGGCTAGCATAATTCAACTGATTTAACTTGACAGGAAATTACTTTAGAATTAGTAGTCTAGCCAATATTTTAATGAAATTGGCTGGCAGCTAGAAAATTGGAAATTACCTATCTAATACTCTCTTTTAAGTATAATCAGTGGTTTTGATAGAATCATAAATTTCTGAGTTGTGGGACTAATATATCTCTATTTGCAAAATTAAATGATCAAGTCACATTTTTATTTCAGTGCTGGTGTCTTGATTCATTAATATGAATAACTCTCTGTACAATGAGTTATTTTTATGAAAAAAAAACAGTTAAGGATTAACTTCCAGGCATTAAAAAAACCCCAACATTAATAATTAATAGAATTTCAAAAGTTCTGCATATTACTTATTTAAGTTGTTGGCCAACATCTGGGAAATTCAATCTCTATATATCTTGCTACAGAAACGTTGCATTAGCTCCTCAGGAGAATTATTATTTTTTTCTTTCAACCAAGGAGAAGATACTTCGTTTTGTTGCTGACTGTGCATTTCTCTGGCTTGTCCTAAATACATTCATAATTTAGAATTAGGGCAAGTTCTGCTTTCAAATCAATATCTATGTTGAGTATATTTTTCATTTAGAGAAAAAACATAGGCTATATTCTCTACTCTTTAGGCAAGCATTTTTTATCATCTTATTCAGCAAATGCCATACCAGTTTTAAATTAAGAAAATGTATACCAGTTCTTTTTGGCCTGTTATTGAGAGGTTAAAGTTAGCAAGGACTAATTGAGCCTCACTTCTTTAGAAGACAGCCTGTAACCACCATAGCAGGGCTGAACCATGAACATGTTTGCTGGCCTAGTCCACAATGGCTACATCTGCTGATGGTCTGCTCTAAAGGTTTTAATTGTTTAAACAGGCCTCATGATAACAGCCTTCATATTAAATCACCTTTATAAGCCAAAGACTCTAAAGGCATCCACAACAAAAAATAAATTATCTCTTAGTCTTGGTATTTTGAAGTTTCAAGTTCAAGTTATAGTTGATATGCAATGTAATAAATGTTTCTCTCTCTCTCTCTCTCTCTCTCTCTCTCTCTCTCTCTCTCTCTCTTCTTTTTCTCAGTGCTGAGGACCCAACCCAGGGCCTTGCGCTTGCTTGGCAAGCACTCTACCAACTGAGCTAAATCCCCGACCCCAAATGTTTCTCTCAAAAACAATACTTTCAGGCAAAGGCTATGCTAGACCCTAAGGAGCAAAGGAAGTATTAGAGCTGGACTGTCATCTAAGGCTCCATGTTTCCCAGAAGGCTCATGGCCTTAAAGAGTCAAAAGCACTAAAGTTAGAACAAGTTAGGCATAGCCCAGCAAATGAGCTTCCTGCTGTGCAAGTGTTCTGGTCTTACTTTATGACATTTTAAACAAATCCCTTTTCTTCAAGTTACTTAGACCTGTTAGGATTTGTGCTGATTTTACACAGATAGAGTTAGTTCTGTGCAGTCTTTTAAAACTTTCCTAAATAGTTAAGAGTCAGTCATTTCAGAGCATAAAAACGTTTTTCTTCAATTTATTCATCAATTGACAACTATCATGTGTTTCCAGTGAAGTTCAGTACCATAAATCCTATCTCTGTGACACACGATCTTCTAGAAGTTTGACATCACAAATTCTATATAACCATGACAACATAACTGTATATCTGACTTATCAGAAAGACCCCTTGAGGACCTAGGGATGCAGTTCACATGGTAGAGCTCTTGTGTAGGATGCACCAGGTCCTGTATTTGAACTTCAGCACTCCATTAACTAGGCACCGAGGATGCATGCCAGTAATCTAAGCACTTTGGAAATGGAAGCAGAAAGATAAGGCATTCAAGGTGACCATAGACTGTAGCATGAATCTTAAAGAGTCTTATTATTAATAAAAACAAACCTGTAGCTGGGTTTTGGGGGTAAATGCTGGAAGATCAGAGAAGCAGAACAAGCCACCTCACTTTGCCAATTCCTCAGCTGATCCTGTTTCCTCAGACTGGATGCCTCTCAGCTGAACTGTGCTGCTCAAAAGCCTAAAAGCTTAACCAGCTCTAGTTCCTGGTCCTCACGCTTTATATACCTTTCTCCTTTCTGCTTTCTGCCATCGCTTCTTGGGATTAAAGGCTCTTGTTACCATGTCTGGCTGTTTCCAGTGTGGCCTTGAACTCACAGAGATCCAGGTGGATCTCTGCCTCTGGAATGCTAGGATTAAAGGTGTGTGTGCCACCACTTTCTGGCCTCTATATCTAGTGGCTGTTCTGTTCTCTGACCCCAGATAAGTTTATTGTGGTGCACTATACATCAACCCCAATAGACCACACAGGGATTTCCAGATCAGCCTGGGATAGAAGAGACCCTGTCTAAAAATAAGAAAGACAACAAGAATTGGAGGAGGAAAATAATGCTGGACAGTATAAGCAACACGTAACAGATTTCAGCCTTGCCATTTCAGTGGGCTCCCTTTCCTATATTTTATAGCCAACATTACAAAAATGAACCCAAAATATGATGTGAATCTTATTTCTGAAGAATAGGTGTTTCAGCCAGCCTACACGGCACATTCTGTAAATGACTCATATGACAATAAGCACTGAATTTTGTCAGCAGTTAATCTGACTAGCGCTGACTTTGGTAACAATGTCTAAATGCAACCTTACTAAAAATGACACTCTAATGAATACCTTTAGTCATTTGGATTTTATGATGGTCCACAGGAATCAGCTCTGGAGCTTTCAAAACAAGCTGATTTTTTTCATGCAGAGATTCTAATGCAGTTTCTCTAGGGTAGCAGGGACATGTTTTATGTGAAGCTAAAAACCACTATTCTAATAAAAACTTATTATGATCAATTATGTGACTTTATAAGTTAGCATAAGAAGATAAACCTTTTGGATAACAGTAAAAAATAGTCTTCTTTTGGGAGAAAATGCATTTTATATTAGAAACGATATTTTGAGATGAATAAAATTGTATCTTACAGAAGGTAAACTGACTAAAAGAAGATTTTATAGAATGTAAATAAATTGTCCCTTATTGATCTTGCTCCTTCAATGTAAGTCGGCTTTGTATATACCAGATACACAAGAGATCTTTGAGAAAATGTGGTAAATTCCAGGGAGTCTTTCCTTAAGGCAAGGTGGAGCCTCAGTAACTGTTGTCCTCTTCTATAATTAAGCTACCTATGGAAGCTGAGTGTGTTGCTGTACGTGGGAAGGCCATCACTTTCCTGTGTTTAAAGCATACCTGACTGAGTGACATCTATACTCTTTGGGCCAGATACTTAATTTTGATAAAACTGGTCTTCATGAAAAGCAATGCCCCCAAAGAGCTATGCTCTGAAGATGGGAATATGAAGCCAAAAATCCGAGGATGTAAAAACTCATCTGGATGTACATGCAACATGGTTTTAACTGTCTACTTTTTATTAGGATTGCTCTGTCACAGAGGGCCACTGGTTTTTAGTGCTCTGTCATTTATCCTATTTCCTTCAGAGGGGCTGTTATTTTAGTGTGTAATTTTTCAGAATGCAAAGTTCCCCAAAAATGCATATGCTAGAACACCTGGATCTGACAAAGCATTTTTAGGGTAGGACACACTGGGATGGACAAGGTATCGATTGGGAACTTTTGGCAGCATAACTCAGCTGTTAGACTACAGAAAACCTTTGATTCTGAGAGAGGGTGGGATTAGGAACAGGGCTCTGCCATATATTAGAAGCATGACTTTGGACTGTTAGTGACGGGGAAGGGAAAATCAAAACCCCACCTTAGGAATAAGAAAATTATGTTCCAGAAACTTTTTCTTCCTTGGGGGAGTGTCTGACACCCCTTGCTGTGTGTGCCCATGTCACTATGCCTAAGGACTGGCCCACTTCATGTTGCTTTGCCCCTCCCACACATTTCCAGTTCTTTTCAGTTACACCATGACAAAAATGGTGTTTGGATACTAAAACACACTTTATAACTAACTTCACTGCAATGATTTACCCCTCCCTAATCCAGGTATATAACTACCATACAGAGAACAAAAATACCAACTATATGAAGAGAATGCAATTTCATTCAAGATTCACCAGGTCTTGGAGGTGCTGACTCAGGAAAATACAGATACCAAAGAGAACCAATTCTAAAAGTGAGAAAATCCCCTGAAAATCTAGAGTAGACAGGATGATGCCAGCCAAGCATGGAGCAACAGGTTTGTTTTCTTTGCCAATTAATGAATTAAAGAGCAGGAAAAAAGCATCACCAGAAATCTTGGAGAATCTCAGTAGAGCCATCATATGATATTAGGGAAATCAGGGTCCCCTCTTGGGGTTCTTTGTCTTGTTAACAAAAGAATTTAAGACTGACCACAGATGGAAGCTTGATGATGGACTTAAAGGGAAGCTTTGGGACAACTTATGAGAGTTTAAAAGGAGAACCCCAAGGCAGGCAAACTGTAATTCTCACAG
Organism: Onychomys torridus; assembly: GCF_903995425.1. Lineage (NCBI taxonomy): Eukaryota > Metazoa > Chordata > Mammalia > Rodentia > Cricetidae > Onychomys > Onychomys torridus. The sequence continues at coordinate 9,764,452 of NC_050456.1, forward strand.
CTGCTGGAGGAGGAGGAGAATGAAGGGCATGGAAGTCAGCCACAGGTCAGCAGGCAGCTACGTGGAGGGATGTGGGAGTGGGCTTTAGAAATAGTGATGCCCAAAGCATTAGATAGTGTAAAAGCACACTTAGTCTCTGGCTAGCATCAGAAATAAAAAGACAACAAAGAAAAAGGAATACTTACCCAGAAAGGCAGCTAGACCAGCTGGACCCATGGTGGCCCACTAAAGAGCAGCCATTCTAAGAAGGTGAACATGCCTTCCTCTTTCCTAGGGGTGGTCAGCTGGCCAGATCCCTGACCCGTCCCAATGGATTAACCCTTAAAAGAGGAGACAAGGGCAGAGCTCTACCCAGAGGAGATTCTACTTTTTACAAAGATGCATGTGATTGTTATTTGAATTTACTAAGTGGCAATCAGTGAAATTCAGTCAGATAGTTACATAAACAACACAATACAAGATAGACTCTGAAAGAAAACCAGGAAGAATAAAAATAAATAAGCAAAGGAAAGACTGTTTGCACTGATAAAATACAGTAAACTATGGTTTTGGTACGTTTCACTGTAGAGACCTTTTTTAAGGTACTTATTGTGATTTTCCTTCTAGTATAGACTTTCATTTAGTATATAGAGAAGAAACTGAGAAAGACTAGTCTGAAAGCAGATTTCCTTCACTCTTAAGTTCTAAAGCAAAGTCTAGTCTGCAGTGTTCCCTAACCATCACATTGTTGGACAAACAAATGGAAAGACAAGAGAAACAACATACTGGAGTCAGGCAGGGAGGCCATTCCTATAGTCCTGGTTACTGGGAAGAAGGCCGTGGCTAAGGGCTTCAAGGTCACATGCAGCTGGGCGGTGGTAGCACACGCCTGTAATCCCAGCACTTGGAGGCAGAGGCAGGTGGATCTCCATGAGTTTGAGGCCAGCCTGGTCTATAGAGCTAGTCCAGGACAGGCTCCAAAGCTACAGAGAAATCCTGTCTTGAAAAACCAAACCAAACCAAAACAACAACAACAAAAAAGGTCACATGCAAAATGTAAACCTTAGTGAGTCCTTTTCATGTTGAATTGGAAAAAAAATCTCAAAACACTCAGCAACTAAACAGTACATGCAAAGACATGTGGGATATATGTTTTCCTTCTTGGGAAATGAGCTTTCTTCTTTGAAATTCAGCTTTCATTCTTTTCTACTTTTATGTTTTCACACACAGCTCATTTCTCTGGTCAGTAGGAAAGGCTGTGCCTTTAATGAGTGGTACCTTCCTTGATGACTATGATTTACAGGAAAATTAAATGCAACAACTTAACAAATTATCATGAAGTACATTTGAATCCCCAGAAAGAACATTTGAAAATCTCTGTGCTCATTTACATGGGTCTTAGACTAGGTCAGAGTTCAGTACTTAACTGTCCTCAGCAGAGGAAAAGCTGAGCTCCTGCACTGAGAAGAACTTCAGTCAGCCATGGGAAGGTCTTCCGGGCTGAGTGACTCTGAGGGGACAGGCTCTCAGAGAACCTGTGGGGTGGAGAAGTGCCAATAACAGGGAGTTTGCCTTCTCTCTCTGTTTCTCAGTTTGGTGCCTCCAGCCTCCTGGTCATCTTCCAGGACTCTATTTCCTAGTAACGGGAGATGTTAACATAAGAACTGAAAAGTGGATGGGGAAAAATGAAGAGAAGTTTCAGAAGACAGAAAAAGAAAAAAAAAAAAAAAAAAGGCCAGCAAATGCCCGCCAAAGGTTAGCTGCTAACAGACAGACTGTTCATTTTTTCTTCCTTCTTTATACCCCAGTCTCTTCACTCTCAACAGATTCAACAAAGCTTAATATGTTTAAGAAGTAAGCTTTCCAACAGAATGTGCTTATTTTCCAAAAGATGCTAAAATCAGAGCACATGAGGGAAATATTTGACAAAACTGAAAAAAGAATTCCTGTCAAAGATTAGATTACCATCAGCTCTGAAGGGCTTGGGAATGTAGCTTAGCTGCAGTGTTCTTGCCTCTTACACACAAGGCCCCAGGTTCCGTTCCTAGCACCAGAACTCTGTCTCCAGAAAAGAAGCTGTACTGTGTTAGGCCGACTGGTTGGAATGTCTGAGGCTGTGTAGAGCTGAAACGTGCAGATCTTGACCAAACAATCTTGGGCTGTTTTTCAGCCCCTTAGTATCATTCACCTCTGTGTGACCTCTCTGTTCTGATTACCATGTAGGACCTGTGGGAACTGATTTACAGACACTGGCTTCTCCCACACCAAAGCTAAGAATGCCATCACATAGCACCCAAAGCCTAACACCCTGATAACTGATTACTACTGATCATGTACGATAACCACTAAAGAACAAAACAAAACAAAAACTGAGCTGAGTTGCATAAAATAATCAATTAGTAATTCAATTCAACACATCTAATATACCGAGACTGTACTAAAAGGCCACAGCAGTGGTCAAAGAATGTTTCAGAGCAGAAAGGTCTCTTGCGTTGCACCTCCCTGTCAGCTCTGAACATGGTTGACAACCGAGTGAAGAAGCTGGTACACGGATTTAAGGAGCTCTGCCCCACTCTTCCAGGGCAAGCAATGGGATTAAAGAGCTGTCACTCCGAAGAGAAAAGGTCTGAATGTCAGATGATTCTAACAGCTACTAAAAGAGAACAATAGTTTTGGTGCACTAGAGGATGGATTATTTAAAAACTTAAAAAATGATTTCTTTAAAATGTCAGACTGTGTAAAAATAACTGTAAGAGTAAATCCAGAATTATAAGTAGCCAAGGCTATTTTGTATGTAGCACTGACTGTCCTGGAACTCTCTGGTTGCTTTTCTAGAGGACCTGGGTTTGAGTCCCAGCACCCATATGGTAGCTCACAACCATCTATAATTCCAGTTCCAGGGAGGCCAATGCGCTCTTCTGACCTCTGTGGAAAGATACTCTATGCATATGGTGTGCAGAAATACACAAAGGAAAAATACTCATAAATATAAAATAAAAAATAAATATTTAAAAATATTCTTTATACTATAACATCTTGAGAAATAAACTTTCACTGGATTTGTGAAGTTCAAGAGAGGCAGTTGCCAAAAATGAGACCAACAGGGGCTGATCAGGAGAGCATCTGGTATCAAAATGACCTCATGGTGGTTAAGACCAGTTTTCTAGTCTCAGACCTAATTTAAAAAATGTGGGGCTAGAACTCAAGAGTGAAACATCTGCAAGATAGCCAAACCTCATTATGCAGGCCCACACAGCTGGCACCTTCCTGCCCAATCTATTTGAATCACTGTCTCAAAACAGTATGTATGTATGTATGTATGTATGTATGTATTGTGTGTGTGTGTGTGTGTGTGTGTGTGTGTGTGTGTGTGTGTGTTTGTGTTTTAAGACAGGCCCAGGCGGGCCTTGAACTCTTAAACTTTCTGCTTCTACCTCTCCAGGGCTAGGATCACAGGTATACAGATCATGTCTAGCCCAAGAAACACTTTACAGTTTCTGTCTTAAATAGCTGTTCTTCCTGGTGTTATTCAATGTACTGCAGGGAAGCCTGTGGTTCCAGTGGGGAAGCTTCAGAGGACCTTGTTTTGTGTCCTGAGGAATAGGAGCAGAAACTTCTTGAGAGTCTGAGAACAAAAGAAGGTGTATCAAAAATGTATGCATGAAGCTAGGAGATGGTGTTACCCACCTGTAATCCCATCACGCTGGAGGCAGAGGTAGGTGGATCTCTGAGTTCTTGGACAGCCTGGACTACACAGAGAAACCCTGTCTCAAAACAATTCCCTACCCAAAAATGTAAATATGCACAATACATTCTTCTGGGGCAAAGTGTTCCGTTTCCTTTGGCTTCTCTAGTAGTTTTGTGATGGTTTCTAAAAACTCAGAAAATCCACATACAAAAAGCCCTCTTCTAGGAAGCCAATGACAGCTACATAAAATTGAAGATAAATATCACACATACACTGTTCTGGCACTGTTCAGCTGTGTGTTCAGCAATACACACATGCACACACACACAAATGGCATGTACTATGTATCACAGGTGTGGGGGAGACACACTGGAGAGCTGGCACGGCCCAGCTTGACAACCAGGGACGTCAACAGCTGAGGCTCTCAGACTCAAGGTGGTCCTCTGCTCAGAGACAGACTGAAGAGGACAGCTTGTTTCTGAGGCATCATGCTAGAAGTCTCCATATAATTATTGGTAGTTGTGCTACTCGTAAGTGGCAAAAATCATGAACAGTTTTAATGTCTACTCTATGTCCAAATTTCTGAAAAGCTGGTCACTTGGCAACAGCCTCATTGAGTGACTACTCTGGAAGGTCTGTTAGTTCCCACACAGACCCACTTCAGCAAATTCATCGGCCACTACAATTTCTCACACCCTAAATAAAGCCAGTAGTCTGCTTTTATTAAGAAAGGCTACGCCTTAACCTAGCAACAATAAACACAGCATTAAATTCTAAAGTAGCCTTTTCCAAGTACAGAGAGGGCTGGAACTCAGGAAATCTGATTCCAAGACACAGGATTCCTAGGACACAGATAAAGTACATAAATACTTGGATTCTGATAGAGAACCTTTGTTTCATCTCTCTGTTCTTTCCTTGGCAGTAGGAATGTCATCATTTAATGACAATACTTGAGCAATTGTCATTGCTGTTCTACCTTTCTTAGTTTTTAATTGTCACAGTGAAGACGAAGTCCCTGTGATGCAGGCAATATCATTTATTAACTTTACAATCAAAAGTACCCACATTTAAAAAGGATTTCCTCTATATCTATTTATGTGTGTATGCGTGTACAAGTCAGAGGACAATTTGTAGGAGTGAGTTCTATCTTTCCACCATGCGGGTCCCAGGGATCAAACAGGCCATCAAGGCTTGGTGGAAAGTACCTTTACCTAGCCATCCGCTAGTTCATATTCATATATCTATATATTTGAAAATATATTTTACTTGTGTGTGTGTGTGTGTGTGTGTGTGTGTGTGTGTGTGTGTGTGTACATGAGCACGTGGATATGTGGACATGAGTGCAGGTGCCTGCAGTGTCCAGAAGGGATTTGTTGGAGTTACTAGGCAGTTGCGAGCTACCCAATATGGGTACTAGGAACTGAACTTGGTCCTCTGCAACAGTAGTATGCACTTTTAACTGTGAGGCCATCTTTCAAGCCCCCATAATCCATATTTTTAATTGAAACAATTTATAATATAACTTGAGGATTGTAAATATGAATGTCAGTGTACTTTTATACTATTAAAAGAATATTTTTATTGAGAAACATACAAGCCATTGGAGGTCAGGGGGACGGCTTAGTGAGTAACAGCACTTGCTGCACAAAAATGAGGCACTGAATTCAGATCCCTAGAACTGGCACAAGAAGCTGACTGGCATCATGTACCTGCTACCCAGCACTGGAAGGAGAGTGGAGACAGCAGGCTCGCTGGTGCTCAGTGGCCACTATCACACCAAAAACACCCTGTGAGCTACAGCTCCAATGAGATAGACACCCTGTCTTAAGGGTGTAAGGTAGAAAGCAGCAGAGGATGGCTGGTGTTCTCCTCTGGCTTGTGCACATGCTTGCATGGGCATGTGTACAGACATGTCTACACACAAGAACAAATATCTACAGCGTGTTATTTATACAATATTCTGAGATACAACCTATAGAACAAATTTTTAACATTAAATTTTCTTTAGTGATATTATAAACTTACTAGCTTTTAAATATACAGACACAGAAAATAAATCAGGTATAATTGTGCGTGCGCACACCAGTCAGAGGTCAATACTGAGCATCTTCCTCAGTGGCTCGCCACCTTACCTTTTGAGACAGTATCTCTCACTGCATCCAAAGCCCATATATTAATTAGCAACAGCAGCAATCTCTGGAGACCTTCCCCTTTTCCCTCCCCAGCACCTGGACAACAGGTGCATGCCTCATTCAGCTTCTCCATGGGTGCTAGGGATCTGAGCTCAGAACCTCTTGTTCATAGGGAAAGTGGTTCTTTATTTCTTATTTTTTTCTGACCAGTCCACCTCCCCAGACCTATAGTACTTTTTTTCATTAAAAAAGAAAAAAAGGCAATAGACAATTCTTCCCCTGCATTGAAAGAAAAAACATTATTTTCCATGGGAATTTAAGGTCTGAAGTTCTCTTTGAGATGATGATAGTCCCTACAATGCACCTTCTTTGGCTTTTGTTCTGAGCTTTAATATAAAGCTGAACATTTCTGGTCAGTAGCTTGGTAATTCTGTGTCATAAATCTGGGCAGGCAGTCTAAACACATGGTTCAAGAATCCTTTCTTCTTAAATTACACATGAAAGTGTCTCAGCAATTTGGTAGACAGGACATGAAGAGAGATGAACTTTATTGAGGCTGCAAAACTAGAGGGCAGATTGCAGAAGGGAGAAGGGCTCTTAAAGGCCACAGGCTGAGAATAGTGTGGACTCATTGAAGAGACATAAAGCAATGAGTTAGAGAATGCCAGTTTCTAAGGAAACTGAGCCTGCCCTTGGTAGTCATATGCTAAACACACTGAGTAGAAGAAAAAGTTCAGCAAAGGATAATGCTCTAAACTGGCACAGTGCTTTAAAAGTGAAACGATCCTAAGCTCTTGCTGCTGTCCTATCAGCAAAGGATGCTACTGAAAACATAGTAATGACTTTATATGGAACAAATGGACATTCAGGTCACCTTGCTTTCAAAAAGTTTTCTATTACAAAAGATCAAAACGAGAGCAAACAGCTTGAAGAGCTTTGACTTGAGGTGTTGGTGTTCGAAAGGATTAAACAAATGAGATTGGGCGTCTGTTAATGGAGACAAAATTATGTGTAAATTCACAAAAACCAGCCACAATCCACGAAGGTTAAAGAATAGGAGCTGGGGTGAAATGTTATACAGGGTACTAGCCACACCAGGTGGATGACAATCATCAGGCTAAAGAGTAATACTAAAAAATTGACCCCCCACCACCAGCAGCTGTCATTACCTAGAATAAAGCAGATACATAGCTGTAACCACTATATAGGATAAGCTACACGTGAGAATATAAGGACCTGAATTTCAATGTCCAGAGCCTATAAAAAGCTTAATGCGGCTTTTTATCAATCTCCTCCAAAAGAAAGCAGATATGGCTGGGCATATGAAATGCCATTTGTTAGCTCTTTATGGACTACAGCAAATTTATTTTTTCATTTTCATGTTATTACATGCAAAACCTCCAAACTTTTTGTTAGGTCAAATAAGTTTGCAAAAGGTTAAAGGAAGCATAGATGGTCCCTGGATATGCTATTACTAGTTTTCAAAGAAAGTGCCAACATTGAAACTTTATAGGAGTTTTACTCAAGGATTTGTGGAAGCATATGATGCAAATAAGCCACAGTATCTCAAAGGGAACCAAGAGAGCAGCTCAGAGGCCTGTGATAAATCTCTTCTCTAAGGGGTTAGTGATGGCTGCACTTCCAAGGTGCTGCAGACTGCCCATGCACAAGGCACTACACACTAATTAAGGGGCAACATTAACTGTCACAACAAGTTCCAACCACTCTTTCTCATGCACATCTCTGTTTTGAATTATTTTAACAGTTATACAAATCCAGAAATAAATGTTAAGATTAAAAGAAAAAAAAAGTGTTTCAAACTTGTAAAATCTGAACCTGAGTTGAGAAATGCCGAAGTCTCTGTAAGTAACTCTGTCCTTCAGGCCAGTGTAGGTCTAAGTCTCCATCACCAGTGCTGTGAGCCCAGCTTCCCTGGAGGTTCAACACTGTCTCCATCACCAGAGCTGTGAGCCCAGCTTCCCTAGAGGTTCAACACTGTCTCCATCACCAGAGCTGTGAGCCCAGCTTCCCTGGAAGTCTAACACTGTCTCCATCACCAGAGCTGTGAGCCCAGCTTCCCTGGGGGTTCAACACTGTCTCCATCACCAGTGCTGTGAGCCCAGCTTCCCTGGAGGTTCAACACTGTCTCCATCACCAGAGCTGTGAGCCCAGCCTCCCTGGAGGTTCAACACTGTCTCCATCACCAGAGCTGTGAGCCCAGCTTCCCTGGAGGTTCAACACTGTCTCCATCACCAGAGCTGTGAGCCCAGCTTCCCTGGAGGTTCAACACTGTCTCCATCACCAGAGCTGTGAGCCCAGCTTCCCTGGAAGTCTAACACTGTCTCCATCACCAGAGCTGTGAGCCCAGCCTCCCTGCCTGCTCTCACTCTTTCTCCTTTTAGGAAATTCGGAAGTTCCTTATGTTTTGAGATGTAATTTGTTTAACTAGTAACTAAGATCGACCCTTTCACAGAAATCACTATCTTAAAAAAGTAAGACTGAGGGCTTTATTCATGAATATGTATTGATGCCAGAAAAAAAATCAGAATGATCCAATATCAGAATAGCTGACAGATTAAATGAATTACATAAATCAACTATATCAGATCATACTATGCAATGAAAAAATTATATGGAGTCATTTTTAGAAAATCATCTCTATTGTTAAGTAAATAATTTTGGTAATTTTTTGGGATGTAGTTCTTTTTCTAATGTACTTGAGAAGATTCAGATATTGTTTTATGCATGTTTCCATTACTTTGGTAGTTAGGACACTGCAGTAAGGAGTGGGCACTCTGGAGGCTGCTTGTTCAGGAGAAAGACAGCTCAGTTTGTATACAGGTACTGTTGTGCATGCATCAGAATATTTATAACTTTCCCAAAGTCTCTAACAAAGCCTCAGACATTAAATTAAAATTATCTTCTAAAAGTTTGTCTCCCCCCCTTCAGTAAATAAAAATCTCTTTGGATACTATAAGCAAAACCATGAAAGCAAGCAATTATAAAAACAAAGTCATTAGGTAGTTTCATTGGAATTAACAATTCTTGAAGTAACTTTGTTAGTGGTTAATAAATTTAGAAAGCACATTCCTTATAAAAGTATTGGAAAAAAAAATAAAAACATTGGGATGCATTTGTGGCTTCCTGTCAGACCATTCTCTGCTCAGATCCTCTGTTCCAAAACTCAACTCTTACATCAATTAGGGAATATTCAAAGAGGAAATTTCTAAAATAGGGAATATATTAAAAATAAGGGCCCAGCAATTAGTCTTTTACATGGATTAATAAATCTTAGATTTACTTTGCTAAAATATAAAAATTCATTGTATTTTATTATATCTGGGAACAATGAGACAAAAGCAGAACTGTTGGCACATTGAATATCTTTACAATTAAATCTAGCAACCAGCCAGCCAGCCAGCCAGCTAGCCAACCAACTAACCAGACAACCAACCAACCAACCAACCAACCAACCAATCCATTGGCCAAAATCCTCTTTTTTTAACATTAGTAGAATGATTACTATATTTGGAAGTGAAGAAAAAGAGAAACTCAAATAATATAAAAAAATGCAAAGTGACATGGGCCTCAGAGAGTAGTATTCAAGACAAACTACTTAGATTTAGATTTTCAAAGAAAACGGACCTTTTCCTGAGGAGTTACTGCTGCTGCTGGATGGGGTGTGACATTTTCTTCAATGTTGAGGTCACTGGGGACTAGCTGGGAAGAAGGCATTTGGAGGGAGAGAAAGGGGTGGAAACAGAGGGAGGTGAATATACTTATATTTTATATGTACACATGGAGCAGTCAAACATGTAAGAATTGCTTCTTAGAGGGAGCTAGTGATATTCTCAGTGTTTCTCCTCCAGACAGAATGAATGAGCCAGAGAAGGCATGGCTGTCTGAGCTTTCAGAGCTCCTTAACTGTTTAGGAAAAGTAAATGAGCAATTTTAGACTTACTGTCAACATAACCTGTGGAAATTATCCTATGCCCACACGATGTGCACTCCTTACTCTGGCTTTAACGATACTTTGTAAATCCGCTTAAAACAACAAGGAAACCTAAAGGCACTTATGGTGGAGCCTGAGGACCTGCAATAACTCCTGCATATCCTCTGACCTCCACATGCATGTGCCCTTCCTCGCAGTAAATAAGTAATAAATATAAAGGCAAGTTGGTAATACAGGGATAAAGATGTAAATCAGAATGTTTATTTGGGGGTCACTGAGATGGCTCAATGGACAAAGGCACTTGACACCGAGACTGATGACCTGAGTCTAATCCCCAGGACCTACATGGTGGATGAAGAGGACAAATGCTCACAGCTGTGTGTGTGGGGGGAGACAGACAGACAGACAGACAGACAGACAAATGTAGTTTAAAACTTCATTTGAACCTAGTTTAAAACTTCATTTGAACCGCAGAGACAGGAAAACTTTAGTGCCACAATTATAAAATATAAGAACATTTTAGCATGACTTAAATGAACATAACATTTCACTCAAACACAAAATAATATACCTTCTTTTTAGCACCTCACAGATCTTTCTCCAAAATTAACCACATATTTGGTCACAATGCAAATCTCAACAGACACAGTAAAGTTGAAATCCACCATGGATTAAAGCTGTATTTCAACAACAGAAACAACAGAAAGCCTCCAAACTCATGGAAACTGAACAACTCTCTACTAAATGAAAAATGGGTCAAGATAGAAATAAAGAAATTAAAGACTTCCTATAATACAATGAAAATGATTGCACAGCATACTTAAACCTATGGGACTCAATGAAACTGGTACTAAGAGGAAAGTTCATAGCACTAAATGCCTACATAAAAAATTGGAGAAATCTCATACCAACAACTTAATAGCATACCTAAAAGCTCTAGAGCAAAACAAATAAACAAACAAACAACAACAACAAAAACCAGGCACAACCAAGAGGAGCAGAAGGCAGGAAATAATCATTAAAATAGAAACAAAGGAAACAATACAAAGAATCAATGAAACAAAGTTGGCTTTTTGAGAAAATCAACAAAACAGACAAACCCTTATTCAAATTAACAAAATCAGAAATGAAAAGGAGATATAAGAACAGATACAGAGGAAATGCAAATAATCATAAGGTCATACTTTAAAAACCTGTACTCCACAAAACTGGATAATCTAAAAGAAATGGATTATTTTTTGTGATAGGTAGCCCTTACCAATGTTAAGGTAAGAGATAAACAACTTACTTAGGCCTATAATCCCCAAGGAAATAGAAGCAGTGATCAAAAGTCTCATATATAAAAAAAGCTCAGGGACAGAGGTTCTAGCACAGAATTCTACCAGCTTTTAAAGAAGAGTTAATGTCAATACTCCTCAAATTATTCCACAAACTAGAAACAGAAGGAATACTGCCAAACTCATTTTATGAAGCCACAATCACTCTGATATCCAAACCACACAAAGATTCCCCAAAGAAAGAGAACTACAGACCAATTTCTCTTATGAACATGGATGCAAAAATACTCAATATTTGCAAATGGAATCCAAGAACACATCAAAAACATTATGTACCATGATCAAATAGGCTTCATCCCAGAGATGGAGGGATGGTTCAACATACAAAAATCAGTCAAAGTAATCCAGTATATAAACAAACTGAAAAAACAAAACCACATGATCCTCTCATTTCTGAAAAAGACTCTGACAAAAATCAAATACCTCTTCATGATAAAAGCCTTGGAGAGAGCAGTGATACAAGGGATATATCTAAACATGATAAAGGTAATTTACAGCAAGCAGATGGCTAAAATAAAGTTACATGGAGAGAAATGCAAAGCAGCTCCACTAGATTCAGAAACAAGATAAGGCTGTCCACTCTCCACATCTATTCAATACAGCACTTAAAGTTCTAGCTACAGCAATAAAACAACTGAAGGAGAGCAAGGGGATACAAGTTTGAAAGGAAGAAGTTAAAGTATCACAATTTGCAGATGATATGATAGTATACCTAAGTGACCCTAAAAATTCTACCAGGGAACTGATACAGCTGATAAACACCTTCAGTGAAGTGGCTGGATACAAGATTAACTAAAAAAAAAAAAAAAATCAGTAGCCCTCCTACATACAAATGATAAATGGGCTGAGAAAGAAATCAGTCAAACAACACCTTTACAATAGCCACAAATAACATAAAACATCTTGGTGTAACCATAACCAAGCCATTGAAAGATTTACATGATAAAAATTTCAAGACTTTGAAAAAGATATCAGAAGAAGGAAATACCTCCCATGCTCATGGATCAGTAGAATTAACAGTAAAAATGACCATCCTACCAAAAGCAAGCTACAGATTCAACACAATTACCAGGAAAAATTCCAACACAATTATTTACAGACCTTGAAAGGAGAGTACTCAATTTCATATGGAAAAACAAAAAATCTAAGATAGCTAAGTCAATCCTGAACGATAAAAGATTTGGGAGGTATCACTATCCCTTACTTCAAGCTATAATAGAAAGTTATAGTAACAACAACTGCTTGGTATTGGCATAAAAACAGATAGGTTGATCAACGGAATCAAATTGAAGACCCAGATATAAATTCACACACCTACGGACACCTGTTTTTGATGAAGAAGCCGGAAATACATAATGGGAAAAAGGAGATATCTTTAACCAATGGTGCTGGTCTAACTGGATGTCTGCATGTAGAAAAATGCAAATAGATTCATATCTATCACCTGCACAAAACTCAAGTCCAAATGGGTCAAAGATCTCAACATAAAACCAGATACACTGAACCTGACAGAAGAGAAAGTAGAGAACAGCCTTGAATACATTGGCACAGAAGGCAATTTCCTAAAGAACACTGATATGATAGCACAGGCACTAAGATCAACAATTAATAAAATGGGATGCATAAACTTTAAAGATTCTGTAAGGCAAAAAGATTCATCATAGGACAAAATGGCAGCCTACAGCATGAAAAAAGATCCAGCTATACCACTCTTGGGTATATACCCAAAAGATACACCATCCTACCACAAGGACACTTGCTCAACTATGTTCACAGTGGCTTTATTCATAATAGCCAGAAACTGGAAACAATCTAGATGCCCCTTGACTGAAGAATGAATAAAGAAAATGATTTATATTTACACAATGGAGTATTACTCAATGGTTAGAAAAAAAAAAAGACAACATGAAATTTGCAGGCAAATGGATAGAATTAGAAAAAAAAAAAAGGATCCTGAGTGAGACAACCTAGAACCCAGAAAGACAAACATGACATATACTTACTTCTAGGTGCATATTAGCTGCTAAGGGCAATTGTACTACAATCCAGACAAGTTCGATAAAGAGGTGGAATCTGGGGGTCACATGGATTTTCATTTGAAGGGGAAATAGATTTTGTGGATGGACTGGGGTGGGTGGGGATGGGAACAGGATGGAGGAGGGGAAGGAGGGACAGAGGGAGAGATGACTGAAATAGGTAGGCATTTAGGGGATGATATGGAAACCTAGTGTGGTGGAAACTTCTTAGAACTTATGAGGTTGCCCCTAGAGAGAACTCCTAGTAATGGAAGATATGGAGCCTGAACTGGCCATCTTTTCCAGTGGTGGGACTGGGACATGGACCCAGCCACAGAATCTGTGACCCACAACCTGCCCTGCCTGCAAGATGTACTGGGGCAATGGTGGGAAGATCAATCAGGAAACAAAAGATCCACTCTTCCCTTTAAAGACATGGTCTGGCTTTTGCCCAACCAATGACTGGTTTAACCACAGGCACATACCACAAGAGGAAGCCCATGCCAGATACTGCCTAGTCAGGATCTAGATGGAAGTCCAGAATCTGGATGGCTCAGAGACCTAGGGTACAACCAAACATGACTATATATATATATATATAATGATTCCTAATGATACTCTGCTATACTCATAGGATTGATGCCAAGCCCAATCGTTATAGGAGAGGCTTCCTTCAGCACCTGATAGGAGCAGATACAGAGACCCCACAGCCAAACATTAGGTGGACCTTGGGGAACCCTGCACAAGAGTGGAGAGGAAGGACTGTAGGAGCCAGAGGGGTGGAGGACACCAAAATAACACAGGCCACAGGATCAAGTAAGCAGGACCCATAGGGCTCACAGAGCAATCATGGAGCCTGCATGGATCTAGACCAGGTCCTCTGCATACATGTTGTGTATTTTTAGCTAGGGGTTTTTGTTGTACTTCTAATACTGGGAGTGGGTAAGCCTCTGGCTCTCTTGCCTGCTGGTAGGAACTGCTTCCTCCTAATGGATTGCCTTGTCCAGCCTTGATATGAGGGTATATAGCTGGTCTTATTGCAACTTTATGCATAGTTTGGTTGATATCACTGGGATGCCTGCTATTTTCTGAAGAGAAAGGGAGGAGGAGGGGAAGAGGAGGAGGGGGGAGTACAGGGAGGGAGGGGAGGTTGAGGTTTGGATGAATTATAAGAGAAGAGTAAATTAAATTAAAAATTATATTCTAAATACTGCCTGGCACTGCATAGTATAAACACTGTGTGCAGTAAAAACAATTATTCACTGTTCACCTGAAATTCAAATAAAACTGGGACTCACTTTTATTTCCATTACCCAAAGCTGGTCCTAATTCAGAAGAAAATACATAGTCTTCTATGTATTGAAATTAACTGTTATAAAATCAAATACTGAGCACATAAGGGCCAGCTTCTTCTAGAGCCTATAACACTGCAGAACTTAGCCAAACGTACAGTCTTTTAGTTTTGATTAGCTCTCAACATTAAAACAGAACAGACATTAGTTCAGGCTATAGAATAATTTTCTTCAGTAAGATTGAGCCCTGGGTCTGGGCACACTGGGTAAGCACTCTGACACTGAAGTACACCCCCAGACCTAGCCCCCACCTACTTCAAAAGTACTGCAAGTGCTAAAGAGAGCGGTGACCCATTAGCCCTTGCTGATGCGACCCGATCAGGATTTAGGTGGTTGGTTCTGTTTAGCACTACCCTTACCACTCCGTTATCCCATCCTCAAGCTGAAAAAGTATTAGTTCAACATGTCTGTCATCAGATGACCCTCATTTTACATCCTCCCTCCCTCCTGGCTTTTGCCAGGAGAACCCCTTACAGGTCCCAAATCGCTGCCCTGGTTCCATCATCTCTATTCCATGCCTCTTTTGCTCCACCGTAAATGAGAGCAGAGACACTGAAATGTGGAAGTCCATCTCTCCTGTTGGTCTTCAAGACAGTAAGTCTGGCTCTTTCCATTTGATTCTCCTCGTTCTAGCACCAGCACAGAGCCCAGCACACTGGAAACCCACAGTAAATATTTGCTTGATAAATGAATGGGTCACCAGACAAAGAGAATCAAAAATAACTATGACAACAAAAACCAAAAGAGAAAAGCAATTTAGGAACAAGTGGGATGGAGTCAGTCAGTAAAAATGTGTTGATTATCTCAACAGTCATCAAAACATGTGGTTTTCAGTGAGCAAAACATGTAATCTCTTTGAAAAATAAGTATTCAACATCATAATCATCAGAAAGCCGATAAGCTCCTGGCACAGGACACGGTGTTGTTTTCTGAGATGCTGCCAGACAAATTAAAGGTCATTATAACCTATTAGTTCTCTGAAGGAACTCAGAATTGTTATTTCACATTTCCCAATTCTTATACACTCGTAGTCCCTCCCTCCTCCCAATTTTGAGTTTTGGATAGGTGTAGAAATGTAAAAAGGGAGGGAAAATTTTCTTATGTGGCTGAATAATTCATTCCAAAAAACCATAGAACTAAATTGCTCAAACCAGTACAGAGATGATCTATCCCATTTCCCTGCTTTAACCCTTACTAGACTCCCTTTGAAATGTCCTCAAATGGCTAACACACTCTTCCTGAGGATCACAAGGGAGTCTTCTTTCCATGTCTGGTAGCAAAGATATTTGTTATTTTTGTATGCATACAATGTTTAGGAGAAAAACCAAGTCCAAGAACAGCTGCTACTCTTTCCCTGGACCATCTGACCCCACACTGTCTTAGCTCTTTAGGCAGTTCAAACCCATCTTGAACTCACAGTAATCCTTCCATGTTAGCTTGAGTTGCTGGGATTATAGGTGAGTGCCGCCTGCAGCACTGTACTCAGATGATGAATTTTATCAAGGCCTTGCCACATTGGCAGCCAGTGCCATTCAGGTCCAGCCAGACCACCAACGCAAATTCCTTGGGCTCTGTTCTAACTCACCAGCATGTACATGGTTCAGCTGTGGGGAGGACCAGTACTCAGAAATCTTTTACAGACGAGGATGCACCGGAAAGTGTCTAGGAGACTACTAAAGCACACTTCTAGTGTCTCTGCCAGGAGGCTTCAGGAGCCATTAGACTACAGGGGTTCTAGTCTATAATGGTTTAATTCACTGGTGGATTCAAAACCAACTTTTGGAAGGCCGAGGAACTGGAGAAGTTAGGGTGGTGGTAGTGAATTGCTGGAGGTGTGCCTTTGAAGGAAGGATCTTGGCTCTGGCCCCTCCTGGCTGGCATGAAGTGAACAGTGTTTGTACGCCATACCCTTCCTTTCTCCATCATGCTTTTGCGTTGCCAAGGGCCTGAGCAATGAAACCATGGACTGAAGCTCTGAAATCCTGAGGTAAAACAAATCCTCTCTAAGCTGTCCTCTTAGGGTATTCTACTTTGTCCAAGTGAGGAAAGTCTGAGGAACACACACTGTCTCCAGCTAAAGTTCCTGCCTGGACCTTTTTTGAGGCCTACCTGCCTATTCAAACTGCTCAGGAGACAAGGTTAACTTATCCCTTTTACACTTTTCTAGTATATCTGCTTCTTATTTTTATTCTCTTAAGTCATAGGTGCTAAAAAAATCCTTGTTTTCAATGTATGCTTCTGATGTGTTTTAAGATTAAAACAGTTGAATTACTAATCTTAATCAGACAAAACACTATTTGGAAGACTTCTTTGATTCTACAAATCAAAAAATTAGCTTTTCCCCTTAAAAAAAGGTTGGGGAAAAAAAGCTTAAACACCTATAGGCTTTTATACACTGGCTGAGTCATTACTATTAACAAAGACTAGGTGTACTAGCAATAACTTGGCTGGCCTTTTCTTATGTTTGTTAATGACAAATCAGGGCTGGGAAACAGTTCGGTAGCCAAATCAATTATGCATTCTACAACACTATATTTTACTGTATACAAATTGGTATCCGGCCAGTCTTCATAATTTAAATACACTTAAAGGATATAAAACCAAACAGTAAAATAATTTCCAATCACGTTAGCACGAGCAAGGACACACTAACAGCCTCCTACAGCATGCCTCTCCTGGATACCAGCTCCTCTTGGAACTGCAATCGCCTGTAGGACATAAAGTGCTGTTTCCACTAATTTGGGGTGTGGCATATGAGTTAGCTCCTAACAAGCTCCCAGGTGATGCTGAAGCTGCTGGAAACTGTATTTAGAGAACTACTGCTGTATACCAACCTGGAGTGTGAACGTGGAGGAAGAGTGTGTCCCAGCTGTGGCCTGTCACCTTCTGAAAAGCTGCTCTAAATTAGAGATTCCAAATCTAATCAGAAAGTTTAGGAAGTTAGGTCTTGATCACAGCAAAGATTCCAAATGCCAACCTCTTTTAAGGGAAGGAAAGAAAAGAAATGCAACTGTGTTTCACAGCAATTTTCACAGAGATTCTCCATGTGGGTGAGCTTAAGATGCTGCAGTTTCATTAGCATCTCAGTGTTGCTATGGGGACCAACTGGCAAGAACCTTCAGTGCACAGCAAAAGAAAGAGGACAACAACAACAGCAACAGCAACAGGGAAAGCTAAAGCGAAGTCACACTGTCCACCTTCTGATATTCATTTGAATCTTCCCTTCAGAATAAGGTAGAGCCACAAAGAGATTGCCTACCTTCAAAGTTCATGGCAGAAAAACAAAATCAAAATCTTCTAAAAGGATCAGAAGGTAAAGGCAGTAACCATACTGCTGTGTGGAGCAGTTAGGTAGGATGAAGTAGTTAGCCTTAGTTCCAAGGCTGGGCCACTGGAAAAGAATGAGCTGTCAGGCATCTGGGTGCATTTTGCTTATTCTGGGGTGAGTGTGAAGCACAGCTCTTCACTGACAAGGGCAGGAATAGGCTTGCTCTTAGTTTCTTCAAGGATGAAGATGAACTAAAGTCACAGGGAAAGAAAATGTTACCCAAAGAAGAGAAGGGATGAGTCAGCAGCAGAGACTCTTCTCCAAACAGACACAGCTTTTTAAGCTCTCCTCCGAGAGGTGAGAGGAAGGAATGCCTTGAGAAGTAGATTTTAAATCAGTGGAGGAGTCAGGATTATTTGCAATCTCCCTTGGCTGCACATCACTGTATGTGTGTCATAGTTTGTTCATGGTGTGTTTTTATTTGTTTTTTGAGACAGTCTTGCTTGGTAGTCCTGGTTGCCCTGGACTATGTAGAACAACAGGTTAGATTTGAACTGGGTAATTCTCAGCCTCAGCCTCCCAAGTACTCAGTGAACAAGTGTTAGCTGCTACATCCGGTGTTTGCTTATGGCTTAGAAGGAGGCCTGTACTGCAATTTTAGATCCAATTTTAGTAAACAAAGAATGCTATAACTTCTAAGGAATTTTCTACTTTTTACTTCAAGTTTTACCACTGTAAGAGCAAAATTCTTAAATTACATTTATTGATGCAACAGAGAACCAAAACTTTTTATAACTGAAACTTGATGTGGAGAGCCTTGAAACATCAATTACAATAACTCTTTCAAAGCTCCTTGGTTCAGCCCCATCTTCACCTGGTCCATGGTTCTTTGTCATGTGTAATTTCTATCTCCTCTACTCACATGACACCATTTATTAAAGCACACTGTGAATTTTCTGTTGATATGCTTCTTTATAACTTCTGCAAGGATGAAAACCATGTTTTATTCCCAGTTCCCCCTCTGGTGGGTAGCCTGTCCTGAGACACCACTCCAATGTAGATACGTTCTTTGCTCATTTGTTTCTCTGTTAATCTCTTACTGACTTTTACAAATCCCACACTGTAGTCTCTAGTGTCTTTTTCTGGATCTCTCAGTCAGAACTTGGGTCATATTTTGTCACTGTTCTTCAGCAGTGAGGCCTAACGATTCTGCCGTTTGAGGGGTGCTCTTCGGAAGTATTCAGGAGAGGAGACAGAAGCAGGGTGCTCTCTGATGCTTTACTGGGGTCAAAGGACATCTTGGTGAACACTGCAGGTCTTCAGATTCTCTTTTCTCACTCACCCTAATAGATTTTAGAAGCTGGATAAAGTTGCTTTTATCCTGGAGAATATGAGCATGCATGTATAATATACCTTTCTGCCAGGAAAGAAATTAATTTTTTCCTTTTTCTTTCCAGTAGCTCAAGAAAACCACATCCTCCATCCCTGCATCAACCACAGCAACATGACTATGCTATCATACTGTGTCCACTCACTCATCTTACGGAGATGTCTAAAGGACATCAGGGCTTCAAGGGGACAAAGGCACTCGTTCTGTGTTCAGTTTTCTAATCTTTGGCCTTCTTTTACCATTTACACCTCACGTGTGCTGTAAGAAGTTAGACACAACAACGAGTCTCTCATCAGCTATTTATTTACGAGTGAGGCAAGGAAAACACTGAGTTTTGCTTTGTACATAGTTCATGTATCAATGTACAAAATGTACCAATTCATGTAGCTATACACTACTGTACAAAAATTATATAAGTCCAAAATACATGAATGGCCTTGAGAGGTTACCTCCATGTCCCAAATTTCAGCCAATTTCTCAAATTAACAGCTAATGGAGCCCTTTAAACATAGAATTACATTTGCCAATGGAATATGAGTACCCAATTTTGAGGATTAAAATCAATATTTTGTTAATTAGTTCATTAGATCTATGTATTTGTTGGAGAAAACTCAAAATGAGAGCTATCAGAAACTGGGCATTCTCCTTGCTTCACTTTATCCTTTTAACAGAATAAACTGTGGCCACACCAAGGCTCTAGCTGGAAGGACACAGCAGCTCAGATCAGTTGGTGTTTGGTCTCTAAATGTTAGTAGGACAACTTTTCTTTTCTGTTTTTGTACTACAGAAACATTACCTATGAGTGAGAAACAATGTGAAGCAAAGTCTAGACAGGCATAACATGGGGTTGATAGTCTAGGTCACAGAGTTGTTGGTTGTTTTTTACTCTTTTGGGGGGCTCCCAAAGAAATCACACACACACACACACACACACACACACACACACACACACACACACGGAGTCTTATTATTACTTATAAATGTCTTAGCTTGGCTTGTTTCTTGCCAGCTTCTTTTAACTTTAATTATTCCATTTACCTTTTGCCTCTGGGCTTTTTCCTTTTTTTACTTCTGTATATCTTACTTTCAGTCTTCCTCCATGGCTGGCTGTGTGGCTGTGTGGCTGTGTGTGTGGCTGTGTGGCTGTGTGGCTGTGGCTGTGTGGCTGTGTGGCTCTGTGGTTGTGTGGCTGTGTGGCTGTGTGGCTGGCCCCTGGTGTCCTCTCCTTGTTCTCTCATTCCTTCCTTTCTCCTCCCAGATTTCTCCTCCTGTTTATTCTCTCTGCCTGTCAGCCCTGCCTATCCTCTCTCCTGCCTCACTATTGGCTGTTCAGCTCTTTATTAGACCTTCAGGTTTTAGACAGGCAAAGTATCACAGCTCCACAGTTAAACAAATACAACATAAAAAGAATGCAACACATCTGTGTATCAATAATCAAATGTTCCATAGCACAGACAAATGCAACACATTTAAAAATAATATTATACAACAGAATGTGAGTAAACAGTAAAGTCTGGATCATCAAACAACACTGTAAGAAATGACATGTCACTTGGGATTATATTTTATAGGAAAAATTTCTTCTGAGATGGACAGTTAGGCATTGGAAAGCAAAAAGAAGGTAGTGATCCATGTGAGAGATGGGAAAATCTAGGGAATACCAGTCACCACAATTATTATAGGTTTTGAATATACAACGTGTGTGTGTGTGTGTGTGTGTGTGTGTGTGTGTGTGTGTGTACACATATGTATATAACCATACATATACATTTATATACATGCATAGAAAAGTCCGGAAGGAGAGACATTAAAGTATTAATAGTTAAGCCAGTACAAGCTCCCACCCTTGAGGAGTTATGGACAGTTCTGCAGAAAAGAAAGTAGTTTTCTTTGAGGGTGGGTCCTGGTAGGTATACCATACTCCACAGGCAGGCCCCACACCCAGGAGTACATGGGCAGCACAAATTGGAAACAGTGGGTTATTTGGGGAAAAAATAAAAAAACGAACAGAGTTCATGGAGGTAGGGAGGTGGGATGGGTGGACCTGGGAGGAGACAGGTGGAGAAGCGGAAGGAAATATGATCAAAAGATATTGTATGAAATACTCAATGAATTAAAAATATTTAATTTAAAAAAGCTCATTAATAATGGTTATCTCTAAATAGTAGACTTAGAATGATCTTCTTCCCCCTTTCCTTATATTTTCTGGAATTATATAATTTTATTCATTATGTTGCTCATAGAAATTCATTATTATAACTAGGAAAAGGATATTTCATCAGTACACTAATTCTGCTCCCATTGTTACCATTGCTCCTTCTTAAGATTTTCAACTATGTAAAATTCCTCAGCCTTTTGGTTCTTCTGTATTGATCATAATGGAAAAAAAAAATGAGCCAATCAACCATAAAGTCCCACCCACTTCTTCTGAGTAACATACATTCTTCTGCCTCACAGTAGCTGATAGGTCAATCTCAACTTGCAGTCATGACCAAGAGGCAGACCCCCAGACTGCCTGCATGTACTGCAACTGCTGTAAGCTGCAGGAAAATGGAATGGAATCCAGCTACTGTCACAAAAGCTACCACTTGGAAAGGTCTTTTCCAAAGGTCAAGCCATGGCTTGAGATGTCTTGGTCACATGTTAGCTTTTGTATATATATTAGCTGATTCCTGCAATGATTTTCTAGTATGTTATGTATGCTTCTAGGAACTCCTAACAGTGTATTTTATCTGAAATACCTATCAAGCATCAAGGCCAAATGATCTCCTGAATTAAGGTAAATTAAGCTCAGATTCTTCTTTCTTATACAGTCTTAGAGGTATTTATGCTAACATTATAGACTCCTAACAATTACCTAACCACCTTTAGGAATGTAGTTTGAGTATATAAATTCCCTTTTTCTGACATATTAACTGTTTTAATTCTTAGTTGACCTTGTCCTTTATCACTCCCCTTTGGGGTTGTAAAAGAAAGCCTATTGGTCACTGCCCGAGGAAAACTCTTGTCTGCCTTTATGACCCTTGTAAGAATTCAAGCCTGGTGACCTTGCTTTTAGCTAGAGCACTGCTATTGCATGGGTATATAACTGTAAACCTCAGAGACTTAGAGGGGATTTTGACTGGAGAACTAGAAGAATGAGATGGAAGATGAGCAAGAGCCTGATGGGGAAAAACAAATTGGGTAAGAATGAGATGAGAAAGACCAAGATGGAGTATAGAGGGGATAGCAGAGAAATCAGGCAAGAAAGGAGCTAGGCATGAGGACAGAACTGAAGCTGTGTAGACAGGATTTTATCCCAGAGGAATAAAGTAGATGGATGAAAGAGCTTGGTGTACTTGGATTATTTTTCTGCTCAATACTCCCGCCGCTAGTAGTGTCTCTTCTGGCCCCCTGGGAAGGAAACTCAAGAGGCTGGACCTCAAAAGTTTCTGAAATGCAACAATCTCAAACACAACTACATTCCCTCATAAGCAGGAGCACAGCCGCTCAGCCTCACACTTCACAGACAGCAAACCATCACCGTCCTCTTAGCTGGAAACGAGTTTTACATAGCCTTGACCTTCATCATTTGTCCACAAACAGCAAGTGAGCACTCAGAAAGTAAAGGTACAGTTTGATGCTCCTAACCTAGGTCTCACCAAGTCTCGATATATTATAATCTCAAAGAATCCTAATTATAAATAAATAAATATCTGTTGTAGTTTGTTTTCTTTCTCTTTAGTCTTTGGCTCTTTACTCTTTTGGGGGATCCACCACCCAGCTCCCAAACAAACCATATACGGAGGCTTATTTTTAAATATAAATTCCTGGTCTTAGCTTCGAGCTAGTGTTTCTTAACTTTAAATTATTCCATCTACCTTCTGCCTCTGGGCTTTTACCTTTCTCTTACTTCTATAAATCTTACTTTCACTCTTACTCCGTGGCTAGCTGTGTAGCTGGGTGGCTGGCCCCTAGAATCATCCTCCTTCTCTAGCTCCTTCTTTTTCCTCTCAGTTGTCTCCTTCTATTTATTCTCTCTGCCTGCCAGCCCCACCTGCTTCTCTCTCCTGCCTCACTATTGGCTGTTCAGCTCCTTATCAGACCATCAGGTATTTTAGACAGGCACAGTAACACAGCTTCATGGAGTTAAACAAATGCAACATAAACAAAAGTAACATATCTTAAAATAATATTCAACAACAAATATCCATACATGTATATAATGCATTTTAATCAAATTCATCTTCCACTTAATCCCTTATCTCTCCCCATGTGCACTTGCTCATGCTTTCTCTTCCTCTCTCCCTCTCTCTCACTCCACAACATCCACAGACTATTTGATGCTTTCTGTATGTGCTTGGATGTTGGACTATTGCCTGGAGCAGACAGCCTCTCAGAGCTGACATTCTTGAAGAAAACTGACTCTCCCTCACTGCAGTCATTAATGGTCAATGATGGTCTTAGGGGTTGAACTTATGAGCCCCTCCCCTATCTATGCTGGGATTTTGGCTGCTTTGATCTTGCTCAAGTTTTACGTATGAATAAAGAATTCTGCCTTCCATACCCACCTCTGCAAATTTCTTCCCTCTCTCCCTCTCCCTCTCCCTCTCTTTCTCAATAAAGCTCTAGAAAGGTTAAAAAAAAAAAATCTAATTCTGGGGTCTGGAGAGTTGGCCTAGAGGTTAAGAGAACTGGCTGCTCTTCCGGAGAAACTGAGTTCAATTCCCAGCACTCACATGGCAGCTCACAACGGTCTCTAATCCCTGTTCCAGCGGGTCTGACACCTTCACACAGACATACATGCAGGCAAAACACCAATGCACAGAAAAGAAAAATAAATAAATTATTTAAAAAGAGAAATTCTAAATTATAATAACTTAAAAAGAAACTTTGGTAAAGCCATACAGTGTGACAAATTATTGGAGTCAATAGGTATCTTCTAGGTCTGTCTCTCTTCTACTTCCAACTTCAGGCCTGCATTGCCTCATGCCAACATTACTTGTAAGGCTGCTTAGTTTATTTCCTAGACTTCTGCTCTCAGCTTGAATTTGCCTGTCTGTATGCTCCCTTAAGACTAACTAATATTCCCTAATTTGCTCATGTCAGTCTCCTGAGTACTTCATCAAGCTCAAACTTTTCTGTACTTGTTTTACACTCATTCCACCAACATACATTGTCATGCTTTTCTAAGTCACTCATCAAATCAACCAAATTGACATTTGCTCTGTGTAGGCTGTACGTCAAGCATATGATGGCATGAGGGTAACATAGGAAGAGGGACAGAGGTCTTGCAGTCATATACTCTGCTCCAGAGTCTTCACTGCCTATGTCCTCCACATGGACTGATGCTCTGCACACAGCAGACTGCTTCTTCTACTCTTAATGAACTGACTGATGCTCTACAGACCATAGACCGAAATGTTCTCTTCCAAAGGAAGCTAATGCTCCCTATAGATGCTGGACTCTTTTCTAGACAGTCATCAAGCTGTTTTTACCACACACCTTTCTCATTTTTAATGTCTTTTTGTTTTTATGCATCATCTAATCTCAAATGAGGCCACACTCCTGCCTCCTTCAGAGTTGGCTATGGCTCTCTTGGGTCCTCAAAGGTCTTTCTTTTTATCCTCTTTTTTTTTTTGACTTGCCTTCCTTTAGAGTCAGGCATTGCCATGTATTATTGATCTTACAATAACAATGAAGTCCAAGGTCTAGTATATATTTAAGAGCCACCTAGGCATTATTTTGTGGGAACATCTTGTCAACAACAGACAGTTTTAGATGCTCTAACACTAATAAAATGTCCAAGGCTATGGGTTGAAGTTCTTTTAAAAAGGTAGAAAACCTATCACATCACAAAATGTGATCTTATCAGAAAATAGGGTCTTCACAGAGGCAATCTGTTAAAATGCTCATAAGAGGTGATAATCCACCCAGTATCCATACAAAAAGGGACACACACACACACACACACACACAAACACACACACACACACACACACACACACACACACATGACAACAAATCTGTTGCTTCAGGGACCAGTTCTGGTACCGTGCTACAGCAGTCCTAACACACTAAGCACTTTCAACAACTATGGCAGAGGGGCCCAGAAGAACACCACCAGACTGTACCATTCCTTTGCCAGACCCTACAACCTACCTATCCCTTCATTTGTAAGTTACCCCACAAAATAAGCTTCCCTTTTAACTATGTGGAGTGGCCTTAATAATTTCACCAATACCATGGTGATTCTTATAAAGGAAAACATTTAATTGGGGCTGGCTTATAGTTTCAGAGGTTTATCAACACAGTGGCACATAGTGGCGTACAGGTGGACATGGTGCTGGATAAGGAGCTGAGAGTCCTACATCTTGATCTGCAGGCAACAGGTAGTAAACTGTCTCTACACTGCACATAGCTTGAGCATAGGAGATCTCAAAGACTGCCCTAACAGTGACACACTTCCTCTAGTAAGGCTACATCTATTCCAAAGCAACACTTCCTAATAGTGCCACTCCCTATGAGCTTTTAGGGAGCCAATTACATTCAAACTACCACATTGTGTAAATAAACTTTTTTTCAAAAGATGCATAATTTGAGTTCTTCTGTGACAGGTATTCAAAGTGGTCATAACATAAACAGAATTTGTGCTACTGTTCACAGAGGGCAAAATACATTTCATTTTTGAAAACTGTAACTGTTTAGTCACATAAACAATCACATATTATGATGCTTTCAATTAGCAAATTATAAAAAAATCAGGTTAAATACACCTATTTGGATTATAAATAGAAATTATAGGATACAGAACAGCTCAGTTGGTAGGGGATATGCTTACATCCACATAGCCTCAGGTTGGTCACTAGCACAAAATGAAACTAAATAAAAAGAAAAAAGAGAAAGGAAGCATACAAACAATAATATGATCAGAAATATTCATCTAGGTATTTTAATAAAGTTATGTAATAAGTTGCTTCATAGAGAACTATGGCAGCTAATAGAATTAAAAAGAAAAGAACAAGGAAACTGTAAATGCAAATCAGGTTTGAAAACAAACTGGTTTTGGGAAAATACATCAATTATGTTCATACTCTGTATATTTAAATTCTCTGTTTTAATTGTAAAGAAGCAAACATCACTGGTAGAACAGAATGTCAACGGGTAGATAGTGCTGAACAGGAGTCTATTACGGTTTAAAAGGGCAGCAGGGGAGAGGGCTTCATTGTCAATGCATTTCACAAGCTGAGCTACTAGAGGAGATAACTGCTTGTAACAAGAAGTGGGGGTATAACATTCAGAAAGGTGAGCATCCATCTTCCTTACTGATGTAGAAGACACATCCCATTTGCATAGAGACTTCTTTGCGTTGTAGACATTTCTAAAATTGTTCTCATTTACTTACCTTCTATCACAGACCTTGAATAGCTGCCAGGAAAGGAGGGTTTAGGGTCCAAAGACCCCCAACAATTTGCTTTCCCTGCTAAGCTTACTCCAAGTGCTTCATTAATCCTTAACTCACCAGGAAATTGTTCCTTCCTTATATTTTACTTATATATTCAACCACAGTAGGAAGAAATAAAGGATTATTAAGGTCAAATTTTTGGAAGTTATCATAAGGTTGTCAAAAAGTCAGCATCTAACAACACTCCCAAATGAAAGCCTGGGAGGCTTCAGATAGGACCTCTTCCAATTAGACCTTAATGGGTAGTCAAGGAAGAGTACCCTAAAATAGGCACTATAAAATATTTCAGGTGAATATTTCTTATATAAATATTAAGCCAAAGTGCTATTGCTGTGTGTACTTCTTTTGATGTTGTGTGCTGTTAGAAAAATCAGTAAACCAAATATATACTGAGAAAGGACAAACTGGAGGTCTCACTTTAGCTGATTTGAGCATTAAAAAGATGAACAAACAAACAAACAACTTAGAGTGGAACACACAGACAACAGCAGAGAACGCTGCATCTAGATTAAACTCTGTTGGAGACTGATCATTTTCCCCCCCTTTTGCTTTTCAGTGTCTGGGACTGAACCCTGGATCCTTGCACTTTTAGAAGGTCTTCTACCACTGAGCTGCCTCCCCAGACGTCATATACTGATTTTGAAAAAAATGACAAGAAAATTAGATCATGACAAATAGATAAGTTTCTTTTAGGAAGTGGTTCTGAAACTATGTTTCTACATGTGTGAGAATGGTTGGGTCACATAAATGTGCAAAAAAAGTAACTCATAAGAGGTGAGAAGCCTATAAGAAAGATGAGTAACATCACAGAATGCCTATAACACTTAATGACTTGAGGTCATGGCAGAGTCTCCTAGCCTTCAGTGATAAGAGGAAGGAGATAAAGTGGATGTAACTAAAAAACAAATCAAAAGACCTCACCAGATATTCATCAACTAATGATGGAAAAATAAAATATGGTATTTCCATACAATGTTGTAATATTTAGTGATAAAAATTATGTTTTGAGGATGGAGAGATAGCTCTTTGTTTAGGAGTTCTTGCTGCTCTTGCAAAGGACTGGGATTCAGTTCCCATCACCCATATGATGAATCACACTGTAACTACAGTTATAGGGGGTCTTTTGGCTTCAACAGATACCAGGTATGTGCATGTGGTGTGCCTGCAAACATGTAGGCAAGGCAGAATACACATAAAATTGAAAAAAAAAAAAGCTCTGATAGATGCTTCAAGGCGTACCTTGACAACACTGTTAAAATTGGAAAAAAGATGGTGGAACAGAGCAGCAAACAAGGCAGAGAGGGATGGAACTAGAGGTGCATGGGCAGCGGCTGTGGCGACAGCATGCTGTTTCCAAGTAGAGGCATTCCTTAGGCCATCACAGGCCCTGTCACCCCATTGCTGCCTGCTAGGACCCTGACGCTGCTGGGCCACAGGCCTGGCCCACGGCCTGGAGTCACCACTACTGCTGCTGCTGCCACCGATCATGCTGCTCGCCTTGCTGGAGGATGGAGAGCACTGGTCATGTCTCTGGCTATGGGCTGTAAATACAACGGTGGACAGGGTGGCCAACCACACCATCACCTCGACTGTAATCTACAAACTACGCAAGATGAAGTATGATTCATTTTCTGAATTACGACTCCTTGAAGGACTCCCATGATCCATGCTGCCGCTGGCTGCCATGGGCAGGGAAGCTTTTGCAGTGGTGTCAATGGCTGTAGACTCATAACTGAGAATGAGAGACATTTATGAAAGACATTGAAGCTATGGAATGCTAAAGACGACCCAGTTTTCTTTAAGGGACTTGTCACTGAGTTTGACCACACTTCAATGAGTATATGGGCAACATGAGTTGGACTTGGTGGCTTTTGATTTTGTGGGTGGGAGGGGACAAGGGTGAGAGAAATGGGGAGTAAGTGTGATCTGGTTGAATTTCAATTCCCAAATAATTATTAAAAAGAGTAAGCTGGGGGAAAAAAGAGAAAACATTGTTAGATAAAAATAGGTCTTGAAGCTAGGTAGTGGTGGTACATGGCTTTAATCCCAGGCAGGTGGATCTCTGTGAGTTCAAGGCCAGCCTGGTCTAAAATGCCAGTTCCAGGACAGAGAAATCCTGTCTGAATAACAGAACAAAACTAAACAAAACAAATAAGAAAATAGGTCAAACAAAAGACCACAAATTACAAGATTGCATTCATATCAGATGTTCAGAATTGAAACATCTATAAGTGACAGAAACATAAAAAGAGACAGAGTGTTAACGCTGTAGTCGGCCGTAAGAACTTGCAAGCTTGCCCGGATCCTGGGTTGGCTAAAGTCTCAAGCAATAGCCAGCTTTGTTCAAAAGACCAGACAACTTATACGCTGAGGGTGTTCTCAGGGTTAGGCAGGGTTGTTAACATTCTGATCCGTCCCTTGAAATCCCACCCTTTGGCTCCGCCCTGCGATCTGTGTAAAAGCCTCTTCTAAGGAAAAGCTCCTCCCTTCCTCTCTCTGTCTTCCACTTTTCCTCCCATGAGGAGTGCACCCCAACCCCTCTCTCTCTCTTCTTCTCCTCTGCATCCCTCTCTCTTTCCTATCTTCCTCTTCATTTCTCTACTATAAGAAATTCTCCACATGAACGCAGTGTCGGGGTTGTGAACTACTGGCTGCCACCACCACTACCATGCCCACACGGCATGCATCTGCCTAAGATGTTTCCGTGCACTGGCGGGATAAACCCCCCAGCAATAATTCATAAAAAGGGTCCCATGAGTTTAGGCTGTATACAGTCATGAGGACAACCATGCTTGTAAACAGTTTTGAATAGCAAAAGCAAGCCACAGCATGTAATCTGAAGCAAAGCCATTTCTATATCCCTCTCCTGGGAGGGGCATAGAAGCACACCCCAGAGAAATCCATGTTATGAAGGAACTGAGGTTACAGACTTTTGTCTTGTTTTGTGGAGTTTTCTCACAAACTTAGAAATCCCCTCACAGCTTCGTTCATGAACTGTGTTCCAACAATACACCAGAAAGAGAACTTATAGTGTACTGGAATTTTTTATGTGATAAAAGACAAAAGGAGCCTTTTATTAGCAAGAAAAAAAGCATTAATTAGTAATTAATGGCAAGGGAAATGTATGAGATCTATGAAAATTAAAACAGGCTTCTTATTGATACTACCATTATCTCCTAAGTAAATTTCAGGCAGAACAAAGATCCAAATAAATATCTAAGCATAAAAATGGGCACAGTAGGAAAACATGTAGGAATTAAAACAATAAATTGACCTAGAATTATTTTTTCTTATTATGTCATAAAATATAGCAGCATATACAAAATCGATAAATTACACACTCACACACTCAAAAGGAAAAAGAAAAAAAAAAGGAAAAGGAGGTGTGCTGTGTAATAATGCTTTTGTACACTGGTTTAATGGCCAGTAGCCAGGTAGGAGGTATGGGTGGGATAGATAAAAAAGGAGAATTCTGGGAAGAGGAAGGCAGAGTCAGGGGACGCCAGCCCTGCCATCCAGGGAGCAGCATGTAACAGGTAAAGCCACAGAACACATGGCAACATATAGATTAACAGAAATGGGCTAAGTTTAAATGTAAGAGCTAGTCAGTGGTAGGCCTGAACTAATGGCTGAGCAGTTTTAATTAATATAAGCCTCTATGTGTTTACTTGGGTCTGAGCAGCTTTGGGCCTGGGTGGGACTGGAGAAAACTTCAGCTACAGAGGAGAAGGGCTAGGGACAGAACTTAAGTGTCTTAGTTACAATTCAGAAAAAAAATCTTATAGCAAAAAAATTACTAGCCATCAATAACAGAAGTACTTGAGCCTGTGATGGATGCAGCTTCCTGAGATGTCCTCCAGGAATTTTTCATATTATGTGGTACAAAGTACTTTGTTTCTTTTTAATGGTGGTATCTTCAGAAATCATGCCTTTAGTTTTAAATTTACAAAAGCTTTTCTGACCAAACTACATATTTTTCATTTTGTTCTGCTTTTTGCTCATAATTTGCATTATAAATGTAGGTAAAAGGAGCTGGCAGAAACCATGCTTCAGTCTGAATGACAGGCTGCCTCAAATTTCCTCCACCTTACTCTCCCACAAAATGTCATAATGGCTAGTATTTAGTAAAGCATGCTTTAAATTTGGCTCAGAAATGGTGCTAGTGGGTTTTATTCTTGTCTAGTGGGATTAACAGTGCTTTGCTAGAAGGTAACACGCATGGCTTCTGCTCCTTGGTCAAGTCTTCATTACCACCTGAAATCACAAGATTTCATTCTATTGGTATTCCAGTCTTGTCAGTCCCTACTGGAATCATCTGCTAGAATCTGCTTATAGCAGCCAGGGTTTTTCAGGCTGCCTCTGAATCACAGGTTGAAGTTCTCACAGGAATGAGCCCACTTCTCTGATGCCATGTTTCTGTTCTAGTTTTTCACTCCTGTGACAAAACACCTGGTGAAAACATCCACCAATAAAAGGACAAATACTCTTAAAAGACACTTCTCAGAAACAGTGCAAATGGCCATTAAACACAGAAAGATGATGATCATCATTCTTAGTTACCAGGAAAATCCAAATAAAAACAACACTGTAATTCCACCACATTCCATTCAGAATGACAATTAAAGAACTTATTCCCCCTTTGCAATCTAAACAAATGCTAGCAAAGATGTGGGGAAAGAGGAGCCCTCGTACAGTTGGTGAAAATGTACTTTAGTACTGAATACAGAAAACAGAATTGTACCCTAAAAACGAAATAGAATTATTGGATGAGCATGCTACTCCTTGACATATACTAGAAGGAAATTATGTCACTATGCAAGAGAAGACTTCATATACTAATAGCCATATATGTGCAAACATGAGGATATGGAATCTAGGTGCACACAAAAGGTCATTTTTAGGAAAACACACAGACATTGATTATCACATTATGTAAAATAAGCCAGATACAGAAAGTTCAAGCATCATATGCTTTCTTGCATCCATAGAAACAAACAAATGCTTCACAAATATCAGGGTGACTATTAGGAAGATGAAGGCAACCAAGTATTGGGGGAAGGAAGAAGGACAAGAGATGGAAGTTGAGTGTAGATACCATCAAAGTATAATATAAACATGTATGGCTATTTCATAATGTAATTGATGAATGTGAATAATTAATAACAACACTTGCAATAAAAACACAAATGTTTAATGTACAAATGATGCTTATTCACAACACTAAAACCTGGAATTTGGTATAGTTGTATGCAAGTGTGAATATATACATATCATATACAAAATTTTAAGTGAATAGTGAAATACTACTTGAAATACAGATGAGGTAAATAAATGGGGTCAAGATTTCCAGTACAATTAACATCTGCTGTGAATATTGCCATTAGCCTTCCTATAGAAATGTATTTCAAGTAAGAAGTCATGTCGCAGTGACAATGCAGCTCCAGTCCACTCTCACTGTCATTTCACGAGGAAGACTAGAAATTCCACATCCACGAAGAGACGTCTTACCAGCTTCTGCAGGTTTGTCAGCCAGGGCTGCCGTACCTTCTCAGACTGTAATCCTATCAAGACCCGTCAGGAGCCAGCCTGCGATCTCATTTTCCAAAAAAGAGGAAAAGTGAGATGTGTGTGGCAGGAGCTGAGGGAGGGCAGTCTCCTAGCAACTCTTTGAGATGTCACCCGAGAGGCCATTAAAATTGTACATAGCTACTGTGAAGACTCTTGAGTGTGCCTCTCTCTAAAAGCCTACACCCAGCTTGGTAGGCACAGGGCACTATTCTATTAGTTCCCATACTTAAATCTATCTTAAATCACCTCATAGTAAACCTCAACTCTGCTTCATAGACTTCTCCAGAAACTTTTTTCTTTAATCA
Source organism: Onychomys torridus (assembly GCF_903995425.1). Classification (NCBI taxonomy): domain Eukaryota; kingdom Metazoa; phylum Chordata; class Mammalia; order Rodentia; family Cricetidae; genus Onychomys; species Onychomys torridus. The sequence continues at coordinate 9,796,882 of NC_050456.1, forward strand.
AGTAAAAAAAAAATCTCAGCTTCACAGAATAGAGGCTCTGGAACAGAACACAGAACTATGCCTTGGGCTCACACCCTACTGCTGCTGAAGAGCTAGCCTGGGCTTTCCAAGAAAGCTCTGCTTCCAAACCAAACAAAACCAAACCAAGTTTGAGGATGTACTTTATTCATAGAGAAGACTAGGCCCATATTACTGACAGTGAATGATAGCTGATTTATGAAAAATGGAAATTTGGCCATGGCTGTGGTCTGAACGCTTGTGTTCTTCTAGAATGTATACTTTGAAACTCAATCACCAGTTGATGCTTCACGAGGTAGTGCATTTGTGAATGGAGTGGTGACTTAGCTTCCTCATCCCTTCTGCTGTATCAGAAACAGAAGGAGCCACCTATAAACCAGAAAGATTAAGTAGTTCAGACTAGCACCAGGTGACTCTGAGCAACAACAAAAACCCTTGTGCCCTGGGAAGTTAAGATTACCTGAATAATCAAAAAAGGGAAAGGAGCAGTTAGTCCAATCAGAAAGATGCAGCCATGTAAGCACCAAGAATTGTATTCACAGTTTTATATGGGAACTCCGACACAGAATGTTACAAACAGAACACAACTGTAAAAAGCAACATTTTTTTTTTTTTTTCAAATATGACAACTGGAAATGGTGGTTTAATACTTAGAGATGAAGCCTCGGTTTATTCCATGCTTGAAACTGTCACAATATAGTCATCAGTGTGACAATTCCAGAAGCAACAATGCCTGCGACTCCTCTGATGCCCCTGCTGACTCACAGCATGGCTATGAGGAAGGAGGTGGTACACTGCACTGAGATGCTTGCAGACTGGGACCTGCACTGACAAGGCCACGAGGAAACTCCCATGACCTCCAAGGCTGCTGCTAAACTGCTCATGTCCTAAAGGCAGTCACAGGATAAAGCTAGGGATAGTACTTCTGAAACTCTCCCTTTTAACAGCGTGGGGTGCTGGAGGAAGGTCTTCATGGAGAGTATCTAGGGAACTTGGGAGATGGTCAGTCAGTAAGTGCCTGCCACACAAGCATCAACACCTGGTACACACACACAAACATACACACACACACACACACACACACACACACACACACACACACACAAAGGGCTTGGAGGTACGCAGTAACGCCAGCCAGCACTGTCAGCCTGTAGAGGTTTTGGCAGGAGATAAAAGAATCCTGAATTTCACTGGCTGGCCAGCCTAGCCAAATGGGTGACCTGTAGGTTCAGTCTCAAAAAATAAAAGTAGAGAGTGATTGAGGAAGACTTCAGCATTGACCTCTGGTCTCCATGTGTACTTACACACAGATGCACATGACTCTGGATACACGTGTACACCCACACTAACAAGCACATACACCATACACATCCACACCATCATATACACAGCACAGAACACACTAGACAGGGAAAAGATGGCGGCATCCCTGAACATACAGCAGGTAAGTGTCAATCCTATCTTAGGGCTGGGTACCAAGACAAGAGTGACACTCACATCACCTACAGGGCATCTGGGCCCAAGTAAAAGACAAAGAGTATGACAGTCAGAACTCTAACAGGGAACTGAACTCAGAAACCGATCGTGGAAGGAAGAGAACAGATAGAGGGTCACAGTTGGAGAGAGACAAGAAGTAAGGAAAAACACTTTCTAGAAAAGGTGAAGTGAAATCTAAACCAAGTCTCAAGGAAAGTAAGAATTTATGAAGGAAACAAGCAAGGAAAAGACACCAGGAAGACACAACATGGAAGAGGGCTAGTGGACTGGGTTGATAACAAACTCTGTGAAAATGTGCTGAAGTAATGGTAGTGTACACTAGGGTAGCCTTGGGCTCAGAACCTGTAGATGTCACTGAAGAACAGAAGGCACTGTACTAAGGACATTCGTGGAGTGTTTGCCAATGGCACGCCAGGAAAGCTGTAGAAGCACACTCCTGACTTGGACATTTTTGCCAATATTTATCACCAAGCTGCTCTAACAACACATTTCCGTGAAAAGCCATCTCGATTCAAGGCTCCACGTGGTCCAGAGAGCAGGTTCAGCCCTTGCCCTAGGTTCCTGTTAGTTATCAGCTCTTGGGACTCATGTGCACGCCGGATCTCACAGTGACACAGAGCAGGCAAATGGACTCAGGAGCAGATGCTGCAGAATACACCTTCCTGCTTGAAGCATTAATCTTCCATGACTACAGGCAGGGAGGGCACTTCGTTTTACTTCTCCAGACACATTTTAGTTCGGCTCACTACCTTTCTTTTGTTTCTGACTGGATACATCCATTCTCTTTTCCTACAATTGACCTTTTGTTTGCCCCTGAAACTTTGATCCAGATACTTACTCTCAGATCCTACCTTTTAATTCCCTAGGTCTCGCCTTGGCTAAACACATTTAGACTAGTCTTTTAAACTATTACACAAAGGCTTTAGAATCACTCTCAGTGGGGGAGGGGCTACTAACAAATTAGTTAATTAATCAATATTTGGTGACAGATCCCAAATGCTCCTGGGGTTTTCACCTGGAGAGAGCAGACAACTTTAAACTTATAACACTCCCTCCCCTCCTCTCCCCTCTCTTCCCTTCCCTTTGTCTTTAGGCTTTCCAAGACAGGGTTTCTCTGTGTAGCCCGGCTGTCCTGAAACTCCCTTTGTAGACCAGGCTGTTCTTGAACTCAAAAGACCTGCGTGCCTCTGCCTCCTGAGTGCTGTGATTAAAGGTGTGTGCTACCACCAGCAGCAACCACTTCTTAATGAGATGGAAGCTACCATTTGTTTATTTGTTGAATTAATAGATTACATGTTTTTGTTGTTTTCTACTGGGGGGGGGCGTTGGGAGGGGAGTGGCTGGTAGGGAGGAACCACTTCCTTGCTTCAGAAACTAAAGGGGATACCATGTTGAAGAAAAGCAGTAAAAACAGTTGCAGGCCATGAAGGGACGTATCCAAACATATTACCAAAATGGGGGAGAAAAAGAAGGGGAATATAGAAGTAGAAAAAAAAATACCGAAAGAAAAGAAATCTGTAAAGTTGCAATCTAGCATCAGGACCAGATGGTATTCATCTGAGCTGTCAGAGATAACTCACAGCACTCAGCCAGTCCTCAAGGAGAAGCACTTGGGAGGGCCTGACTATCTCGGGAATGTGGGTAGGGGTAGCTTGTCCTTGCCAATCCGGCTGGACCAGAAAGGGGAGCTGCAGATCTGTTAGGGACATTTTAATGAGGGTAATGACAAGCATTGCCCTTCCTCCAATTGAACTAGACTCCAACTATCAGCATTTTCAAAGGTTGTTTTAAAATTAATATACATGTGCATCAAGACATACATGCTTCCTTATGGCTAATCCCAAGGGACATGAGGTCTCGTGTGAAAATTCTAATACTCAGAACAATCTGGAAAACTTACTGTGGGTCAAAACAAAACAGACAGCAGTGGAGAACTGTGGGGAATTTAATCACAGGGACAGTGTCTGCTGTGAGCTCCCCACAGTAAGAAAAGCTTAGGTTTAAAAAAGTTTCCTTATCTGGAAAATAAAGAAAAATTAAAAGTACAGATTTCAACATTACTATATGAAATGCACACTCACACACGACCTCACTGTGTGGTCTTAGCCCTAGGATTAAACTTCTAACATGGAATTCACACCTGGGTAATGGTCACAAGTCAGGGGTTCCTAAGAGTCAGTGCAGGGGTTCCCAAGGGCCGCTGCAGGGGTTCCTGAGTGTCATGGCCCTTCATTGCTGGCTGGTTCTGGGTTAGAAAGCGCACACGTTTTAGGGAACTCATCTTGGCGTCAGTTGACACTTCAGAAACAATATGTTTTATTAGCAAGATCCCCTGCCCTGCCTCTGCATGCATTCCCAGGCTAGGACAGGCAGTGTCTTTCTAACAAGCTGATTCACAGTGTCCTCTCTGAGCCATTCTTCAGCACATAGGGAAAAGTCCACTTTGTTCTGCATGGCCCATAGGTCTTCTCCACGAAATCCTTATTGCCTTCTCTACCCTCCCGCTACTGTTACTTGTTCAGGCTTTCTGGTAGAGGGTTCCTTAGCCCAGATACAGACTCCTCTAGAGGAGAGGCCTACTTGCCCTTGGTCACCTGACAGAGTCCTGTCCAAAGACCACCTGTCTCTGGACCCCTGCACCGTCGGAAGCAGAAGCCGGAGCCCCTGTGATTTCATGTGACTCTGCATGACTCTCAGCTCCTGTGACTCTGCATGGCTCTCAGCTCCTGTGACCCCCTGCACTTCTGCATGGCTCTCAGCTCCTGTGACCCCCTGCACTTCTGCATGGCTCTCAGCTCCCGTGACTCTACATGGCTCTCAGTTCCTGTGACCCCCTGCACTTCTGCATGGCTCTCAGCTTCTGTGACCCCTTGCACTTCTGCATGGCTCTCAGCTCCTGTGACCCCCTGCACTTCTGCATGGCTCTCAGCTCCTGTGACCCCCTGCACTTCTGCATGGCTCTCAGCTCCTGTGACCCCCTGCACTTCTGCATGGCTCTCAGCTCCTGTGACCCCCTGCACTTCTGCATGGCTCTCAGCTTCTGTGACCCCCTGCACTTCTGCATGGCTCTCAGCTTCTGTGACCCCCTGCACTTCTGCATGGATCCCTATTATAGAAACAAAATGGCTCCTTTGAGACAGGAGTTTGGTCTTTGCCTTTTTTGGTGCCTGCCAGCACATAATTAGTGCTTGGTAAACATTGGCTGACACTCAAAACCAGGACATCAAGTATATATTTGGTAATAAGGGCTCAATATTAATTGACACAGTGAGGTTAGATCTTAAGTTCCAAGTCTATGAAGTCATGCACCAGGCACCAACTTCTGTAGAGAGTTTAAAAAAAATCATGCTACCTGTGCACATACTGACTGCTTGGTCAGAACAGGACAATGACTATCTGGAAATAAGGGCACTGTGTTCAGTAAATGCAGCTGCTTGAATGGTGACAAAGTGTGTATTAACTACACTTCAGGATGCACTCTTACTTTAAAACAGATGTTTTAAAATCTCGAAAATCCATCAATCAGAGCGGATCAGGATGAACCCCCAATGTAGTGACAGATGTCCTCCTTAGAGACAGGAAAGGAGAAGAAACGCAAACAGGAGAGGGGAGCACAGAGAGATAGAGACGGGCCACCTGAGTTACGCTGCCACCAGAAACTGGAAGAGGCAGGGGTGTCCTTCTTTTGGAATCTTCAGAAATAGAGTGGCCATGCTGAGAACTTCACTTTGAACTCTAGGCCTTCAGAATTGTGCATGAGCACATTTCAATGTTTTAAGACACACAGTTTGTGGGAATTTAGAAGAAACCTCAGGAAATTCAGTAACAACCTGAATGACTAACATTAAATCCATTTCTCTATAAGTAGTTCTAGATTCTCCTAGAAAACTGTAAGTATACGAGGAGCCTATGTAGTGACTTCAGCCATGGGTTAAGGAAAGACGTCACATTGAAAGGGACACTTGCAGCTGGGGAGATGGCTGCTCTTCTAGAGAGCCCTGACTTGACTGTCAGCACCCACAAACTCCTGTGACTCTAGTCCCAGGTGACCTAACTGGGCGCCGGGCATGAATGTGGTACACACATACAAGTAGACACAACACCTACACACATGTAGAACAGAGAAAGAAAGAAAAGAAAGAGGAAAAGATGAAACATAACGTTATGGAGTACAATTTAGGTTGGATACAAAACGACAAATCAGCCCACAAGCAAATGGGAATGTATTTGAACTCCCACAGATAAGTAATACTGATAGAGTGTAGTGGATAGCCATCCCAGCCTTGGCCTGGAAGTTCCAACCCCCATTGAGGCTTCGGTAATGGTCACACCCACAAGGCAGGGCTGAGAGAGGACGCTGAAGACCCAGGATGGAGAGGAGAGGTCTCTCTTGGTTCCAGGAACCTGGACGCTGGAGGTAGACCGAGCAGAGTTCTCCAGAGAACACCTCTGGACTGCGCCATACCTTTGCCAGACCCTGTTACCTATCCCTTCATTTGTAAGTTACCCCACAAAATAAACCTCCTTTTTAACTACATGGAGTGGCCTTAATAATTTCACCAATAATAGAGTTTTACTTGTCTCGATGACTGTGAGGACGATGTGCTCAGAGTCTGACTCTGATTCACTGCCACAAACTATACAGCAATCATGACTTCAGAAAAAGCAACAAGCCAAAGGGAGCCGGCCAGCACACTCACAAATGCTGCCCAAGTCTGTCTACAAGGAGACCATGTGCAGTGGAGTGGGAGTCCTGAAGGTTGGTGAGTTGCCAGCTGGATCTCACAAGTGAGTAACAAGTACCATGAATCACGTTCAAGCTGTTTGAAACGACCTTTCACCAACAATTCCTCTGCAAGCTGTGGTTTGTACACCAAAGAGTGCCTGAATTTACCATCCAATTCATAAGTGGCAAAGTTCTACTGACTCAACTGACACTGAAGTCATGCACAAATAAGTTAAAAAAAAAAAAAAAAAAGGACTCACATTCTTGAAGTCTTTGAAAGCTGATAGAAGAATGTGGGTTAAATTTTTTATAAACTTAAATAATGTATTAAATAACTATGGTTACCTGACTTAATATAATAAACACCGGATTGAATACCCCAAACTATGGGGTCAACAACTGGCTACTGAGAAAACTTTCCTATACTCAATAGTTAAGTCTTAATTCAAATGTAGTAAGTGGTGATACTAAAATTAAATAAATAGGAATGCAGGTATAGGTTCGCAGTAGAGCACACGCTAAGCAGGTGAGGATGTAGAAACAAAAGAGGAAGGAAGAAGAGCAAGAAAAGACGCTGACTGGAAGAGCAAATGTTCTCATCTTGAGCTAAAATGGTAGGTTTTAGTCCTATGCGTATCTTTTAAAGGTTCCTAGATACAGTGGGAGAAATACTGCTAAGAGATGCTATATCATTCAACAGACAAAAAGTGTGTTTCCTGTGTTGAACTGTGTTTAGCAGCCTCCATTTATTCTCCCCTTAAAGGCACAAAGTCAAACAGGAATGCTGTGAAGGGACCACTTAGAGATCCGACCACAGACACTGGGTTGCCTCTTCTAAGGAGAATTTTTCAGAATGTCTAAATTCTTAATAAATAACAGGGAGATGACCCTGACTAGTGTTTCCTAAATTAAATCCCATGGCACACTAACATCCATGAAATTTGAGTAGGTATTATTCATAAAATGGTAATGGTAGTTAAATGTTTGGAAAATTAAACAAAATATTTACCTCCAGAACAGCCACAAAATTAGAATAAATTCTGGAAGAAAGCTACATACCTTATATTTGTAATTATTTACTCATGAAATTCTATACAGGTAAAAAGATAATACTTTTTTGTCTCACAATTCTATGGAATCAGAGTATTGTCCCTATAAGGATAAATAGCATATTAACTTAATGTTGGCTCTTTCTAATTCAATTAGACAATGAATAAAAAAATAAATTTGTATGAAAACATCTTAGCATGACAGCATAGAACTGAATTTCTTTTTATCCCACTATTTAAAAAGGGTTTAGTCCATTTTGCTGGGCATGGTCTCACATGTCTTTAATTCCAGGGGTTAGTTCATCTCTAGCTTATATCTTATGTGAACTTTGCTGGGAACAGTGGCGCATGTCTTTAATTCTAGCACTTACAAAGCAGAGGAACGACCTATGTGAGTTTGAGGCCAGCCTGGTCTACATTGGGAGTTCCAGGCCAGCCTGGTCTACAGAGAGAAACCCTGTCTCAAAAAATAAACAACAACAACAACAAAATGTAAATTTGCATGGCTGGTGTACTCTGCCTTTCAAATACTGGAAGGAAAACAGGTCTGGATGTGTAGCTCAGTGATACCTTCTATGCATGAGACATTAGGTTTGTAAAAACAAAATGTGACAAAGCAAACAGAAAACGAGACTGTACTCTTTTTAAGAGAACAGTTATAACTGCTGGTACCAAAACACAGCTCATGAACCTAGGAAGTTATGAACATCATCTATCTGTTCTGTTAATAAACAAAGACATTTCACAAGGGAAATGACGGCAACAGGAATGTTCGGCCTCAGCATCAAATTCCTTACACTTCAGGGATCATGAAAAAGAAGGCTGCTATCACTGTATACTGCAGAGTTATGTTACACTTGGCTGGCTGACTCAGCTCAGGGTGAGGTGCTCAGTGGCCACGTGACCATTTGTGATGACCTGTCTGGTGCTAAGCCCCTTGAAAGTACCACTAATGTACATGTCCCCTCCTCTGTTCCCTCAGTCCCACCATCACTGCGGCTATGTTCTCTTAAGCTCTGTGTCACCTCAGTCTACTGGCCTCATCTTTATGGAGGTCTGGAATGCTAGCTACTGGCACACAGCCAGTTTCTTGATATCAAATCTCAACTTGTATTCCTTTTCCAGTAACTGAACCCTTCATCTGTTGACCCAATCTATAACTTAACTGACTTGATACTTTACCCAGAATCCACGGTCTCCTAAACCTGCTCCTACATGGCCTGTAATAACTTGACTCCTGTCCCTTAACATGTTGCTTGTGTCCTTACTATGGACAAAGCCCCCACCTCCTCCCCAGCAACCCTTCCTTAAGAAAGCCTGGCCCTTGCCGGCCCACATCTCTAAGTTTTAGCTGGAATCCAGTTAGGTCAATTTACAGAAATTCTCAGTATCTTATCATCCTCCATATCTGATCAAATTCTCCATCCTTCTACCAGCTCTGGAGTGTACCTGATCACCCTGGTCAGCTTTCAGCAAGAATTTCCCTTTACCTCTCTGCATTCTCTCAGAAATTTCTATATCCCAACCCTTGAACATCCTCAATCTTTTTTCCCTTGTATTTGAAGTTGAGCACAGTTCTACATGGACGTCTCTTTTGTCTCATTACAACAGGCAAGCATTCTTGAACGTGTAATTGATGAGTCTCTCATATTCTGATGTGCTCTGCCTGAGCTGGCTGAGCATTCCTTGGGACAGAGGTGAAGCAGAAGCCAGCCTACTGAAATGGAATCTTCATGAACAGTCAGCTCTGCCAACACATCTATCTAATTTCAAGAATTTCTTTACAGGACTGAGTTGTTTGATTTTTGAGAAGACTAACACCAATTGTTTTTGAAAGACTCTTACAGGGAAGGTCATCTCTGATTTCTAGTTTTAAAATTCCAGCCAGGGAGTTCCAGGCCACCAAGACTGCAGGGGAAGGAAACTTCTCCTAAATGCTCATAAGCCCACCACACAGCAAACACAATCTCACTGCTGTCCCTGAATAAAAGTGGTTTTGTGAGTGTGCTGGAATTTAGGCAGGAATCTGTGAAATTCCCGTGAAGCCAAGACCTGGGAGGCCAATGTCTCTTTGGGTCCTGACCTGGAAAGTCTTGGGCCCTAATGGGTTTGGTTAGAGCTGTGTTTGGTTCCAGGTTTATACCCAAACTATCAGCCAGGGGCTCAGAAGGAGTCACCCTGGGAGGCAGGCCTGCTTACCTCAGTCTTGGCTGTGGACCCTGAAAACACTCTCTAACTTGGATGCAGGCCTCACAGCTGAGGTCTTAAACCAGTCTCACTTACGAAGGCTAAGAGGGAGATCTGACCACCTTAGTGCCCTCCAGAGGCCCGCCGCCCTCAGTTCCAGGGCAGGAAGGCAATGGCTCTGAAAGGGCCCTTTGCCCACTTCTCCAGGGCGAAGGATCACAAGGTCAAGGCCTGCTTGAGCTACAGAGCAAATTCAAGGTCATCCTGATCAATTTAGCAAGACCCTATCTCAAAAGAATGAAAAAAAAAAAAAAAAAAGAGCTGTGGAAATACCTCACACAGAGTGCTCATGGACATGTGAGAGGCTCTAGGCAAAACACTGCTAAGGGAAAGTGATGAAGACACATAAATGGAAAGAGATCTCACATTCACAAATCGGATGAACTGATCTCGTTACAATGTCCTGCTGTGTAAAGAGATCTATAGATTCAACCCCAATCCCCTAATCAAATTCTATAGGTTTTTTTCCCCATAGAAGTGGAATAAACAATCCCCAAATTGATATGGAACCAGTAAAGACTAGCCAAAGCAATCTTGAGCAAAAAGAATAAAACTGCAGGTTTCACTCCATTGGATCTCAAAACTCACATGAAACTCTAGTCACAGAAACAATGGAATGAAATAGAGCAGAGGCGCCAAGAACAATACAATAGAGAATGGGCAGTGGGGGGCACCCCCCCCACCCCCGAGTGAGTACAGAATACCCAGACACCAAATTCTTAGCACAAAGGAGATTTATTACCCTAGAGGAATGGGGGTGTGGTGGGGGGTGGCAACACTGCCTCTGGATGGACAAAGACAGACAGCAGGTGTTTCTGCAGAAGTGGTTTTTAAGGAGGAAAGGGGGAAGTCTGTGCTAGGGTGAGCTGGTAAGTTCTGATTGGACAGGCAGCCAGTGTAGGCAAATAATGAATTTTGATTGTTGGACCTTGGTGTTTAGTCTCAGGAATGTCAGTGTACAAATAAGGGAATGGACCTCTAGGGATGTAATCTAACTGCTTAGTAAGGAGAGGGGAGGGAATAAGTCAAAATCTGCTGTCTCCATGTGTGCAATGCTTGGGCCTGTTAGAGAGCTTTTCAGACAGTCTTTCCAATAAACAACGTCAGGGAAATTAGATATGCAGCCAAAGAAAGACACTAGAATCTTATCCCCCACCCAAAACAAACAAACAAACAAACAAACAAACAAACAAGCAAGCAAACAACCCAGATGGAACCCCTGGGCTGGTGGGATGGCTTAGCAGGTAAAGCCTTTGCTGATTGGGATTTGACTACCAGAACCTATGGTGGAAGGAGGCACGGGCTCTTGGAAGCTGCCCTCTGAGCTCCACACCTGTGCTGTGGTATGTGGGCCCTCCAGTTCACACACACACACATCACACAAAGAAAAAACAACACCTGAAGATAGAAAAAGAGAGAGAGGGAGGTGCAGGGTGAGACGAGAAGAGAGAAAGTGTGCGCACATGGGTGGGGAGGATAAATACAAATACAGAAACACAGTCCAAGAATGGAGTCATGTGAGGGGAATTCTGAGTGCTTATGAGAAAACATGATGAGAATCTTGTGTCCTCAGTTTCTTCCAAACTCCGAATTGTTCTTGGAATGTGTTGTCATGCTCCTCCCTGGTGCAGTGGATAGGAGTGAGTGTATTTCAGCTGTCGACATTCAAAGGCTTTTATGGAAAAACACGTTTTCTGCCACATGCAGCTTGTCCTTGTGATTGTAAACTTTACTCAGGTGACTCTTAACCCTCGAGTATAAATGTCCGATGCTTTGAATAAAGTTGGCTACTGCATGAGACTTTAGTCCGCCTCATTTCTAGGCCCATTCACTCCCCCAGATTCACATGGCCAACTAGAATGGTAAACGATAAACACTCAGGATAATGGTCTAGGCAAAGGCGTTTGAACAGTTTGTTATTAGTGACATGGGAACTAACCAACAGGTAAATGAAAATGAAAACTACTCACAAAGAAATACTATTCAAATCTGTAAATCTGTTAGGATGGCTATTATAAAAAAGATAAAAAGTAACACATGTCAGAAGGGATGTGGTAGGCTGTTGATGATACAGCTGTTTTGGAAAATAGATGGAGACTCCCCGATTCTGAAGTGAGGATCAGTGTGTTAGACCAAGAACTATTTATCTATGTTCACTGTGGCTGTATTCATAGTAGTCAACATAGGCAACTATCGTAAATGCTCATCAGCAGATGATGAATAGACAAACAAGTGTGGCCTTAAAGGAACAAAGGAAATCCTCCCATTTGTAGCAGTAGGGCTAACCTTCAGGGCATGCTAAGTAAAATAAGGTGGGTGAGAACCTTCAGGACATGCTAAGTAAAATAAAGTGGGTCAAAAGGTGAAATCTCCATGCCATCCATGTGAGATGTGAAAAAGACTGATTTGTAGAAGCAGACAGAATGCCGTGTTTACCAAGTGCTGGAGTTGCCAGTTTGCACTGGGGGGATGTTGGTGAAGAGCACATAATTTCAGTCAGACAGAAGGGGTGAGTTCATGTGCAACATGGTGACTGTCATTAACAATAGCAATGTGCTATACAGTGTACTGGAAAACTACAAAGACATTTTAAATATTCTTGCCATAAAATAATTATGGGAAGAAATGGAGATTTAACTAGCTTGATATAGCCATTCCAATGTTTACATGATATAAAACACTGTGTTTTACATAAATATATGTAACTTTGTCAATTATAAAAAAATCCTAACAACAAAACTCAAAACAAACACAAACCAAACAGAAAAAACAGTGCATACTTTTAAAGTCTAATGTGGTTATTCATTATCTCTTTTTTGGCTAACTCCTGACTCAACTTCCCTTTCCAGTTTCCATTACCTGGCTAATCTTTGATCTTGTCATTTATTTCCCTGGGACTTTTAAGCTTTACATTCTACAGAATTAAGTTGCAACATCAGGAACAATAAGTCCTGGCTTCCACTGTTCCTGCTTCTTCCATTTTCTCTAAGCAGAATAAAGCCATGTGACACTTGCTGCATCTGCCACTAGTTTCTCACTGCTCTTTAGGACTGTGATGCTCTTTTCTTGTCTGTACATGTCCAGTTTTACTCATGCTGAGGAGCTAGGTCCATTTGCTAGAAACAATCTTTCTTGCTCAATCCCCCATCCTTCTGATACTCTCCAGAACCTCCTACTCTGTGATTTATTTAGGGCTCTTACATTTTTCCTAGTAGGTGCTAAGACCTTGAACAGCAAGACCAATACTGTTTTCACTTTTGTAGTCTATGGTGTCTACAATATAGAAACTTCCACATAGCAGGTGCTTAATAAAGGAGGCTGAATGAGGACTCAGTTCTGCTGTGGATATCGCTCTGTATAAATAAAGTTCTGACTGGCCAGTGGCCAGGCAGGAAGTATAGGCAGGACAAGAGAGAAGAGAATTCTGGGAAGTGGAAGGCTGGGGAGAGACACCGCCAGCCGCCACCATGAAAAGCAACATGTAAAGACACTGGTAAGCCACGAGCCATGTGGCAAAGTGTAGACTAACAGAAATGGGTTAATTTAAGATAGAAGAAGTGGATAACAAGAAGCCTGCCACAGCCATACAGATTCTAAACAATGGAAGTTTCTGTGTGCTTACTTGGTTGGGTCTGAGTGACTGTGGGACTGGCGGGTAAGAGAGATTTGTCCTGACTGTGGGCCAGCCAGGAAAACTCTAACTACACAGTTCCATCAATCACTCTTTCAGATCTGCACTGCTCATTCTGAATGAGTGGGATTAGATGCAGTCTAACAATCTTTCTATGTTGTCTTGCAGTGAGGGACTCCAGAAGTCAATTCTTGGCCATGGTTCTAACCTGACACAACTGATTAAATGTGGAATTAATCCTTGAGGAAATACTATGATGTCCCCCACTCTTTACAGACCCCAGGAAATGTTGGCAACCCACTGCTTTTTTAAAGTGGTATTTGGTAGGTGCACTTGAAAGAACTCTGATACAATCTCACTCTCTCGTTTACACCCAGGAAATGTTGGCCAGTAGTACAAACGACTTCTGAGAGATCAGTCAGAGGCAGAAGTGGGATCCAGACTCTGGTCTTCTGAGTCCTTGTCTAGTGAACTCTTCACTTACTCTATTTTCTATGTATTTTCCCTTTGCTGCTGGAAGAATAACTCGGTGAGGGTCCCGGTCAGTTATCTGCAATACTTCCTCTCATCAATGGCTGCACACGGGAAAAGCTTTCAAAAGCCATTCATAAACTGGTCTGTGAGAAATTCTAAGGGGCTCCAGCTCTCACCTTCTTTTCTTGTTCTCTCTTCTCTTTGAGGAAATTAGTTACATGGCGATTTAGAAAAGACAGACTGATTGATGCTATGCTACAGGCCAACAACAGCTCCTGCTAATAATTGCTTTCTAATGGTAATTATGATCAGCTGTGTACAAGATATTTTCTTTTCTAATTGGCTATTACTGGTGAAGAGCAGTCTGTTATACAACAGAAGACTGTGCTAAATAAATAACCACAATTACAATTCTCAGGTCCTTACTGGGGAAAAAATCAAGTATCTCTATGTATTTAGATAAAAGCATTAATTAGGGATGAGATGGGAAAGGGAAGGGCCATCTTTCTGCTAAGAAATGAGGACAGTGTTGGAGAAATCCAGACGTGAAACAATTCCTTCCTTTTACAAATAAAGCCACTTACAAACTTTAGTAAGTTCCCAAGTCAATACACACCACGGTTTAAGTGTGTCCACTTTTTTTCCAGGAGCAACAAGGAAACATAAAGGACCATGAGTTCTGCTGAGAAAGAGAGGCAGAGCCTGACTGCATAGAACTGAGACTCCATGGACAAGGCCCAAGAGTTCTCTTCATTTTTGTCCATACACCAAGAAGCAAGAAGCTGGTCTCCAGTCATCACTTGTACTAGCTGGGTTTGTGTATCAAGTTGACACAAGCTAGAGTCATCAGAGAGGAAGGAGCCTCAGCTGAGGAAACGTCTCCAAGAGACCTAGCTGTTTAAGGCATTTTCCCCATTAGTGACAATCGGGGAGTTACCATCCCTGGGCTGGTGGTCCTGGATCCAGTAAGAAAGCGGGCTGACCAAGCCAGTAATCAGCACCCCTCCATGGCTTCCGCCTCAGCTCCTGCCTCCAGGATCCTGCCCTGTTTGAGTTCCTGCCCTGACTTCCTTTGGTGATGAACAGCAATGTGGAAGTGTTGGCTGAATAAACCATTTCCTCCCCAACTTGCTTTTTGTTCACGGTGTTTCATCCTGGCAATAGAAACCCTAACTAAGACACCACTCACAGCATGATACTCTCCCTGAGACTAAAGGCAAAAGAAATTATGTGATAGTCCCTGGACTTAGGGGCTTAAATTTTTTTTTTTTCTTTAACATCCAGGGACTTGTCTTAGTAGAACTTTGCGGAACTGCCATTTTCTTATAGTCTGTAGTTGCTTTGACGTTATGTCCCAGAGTGGGCTGTGTAAGTGGCAGAGTGCTTGCCTAATATGCAGGATTCTCTGGGTTCAGACATCACACTGCAACACAAACAGACTGGCAGTCCCCAGTGCTGGGGAGGCAGTGTCCAAATGCCAGGCTGACAGGTCCACATACCAGGTTCCAGGCTAGCCTGGCTACACAGTGAGACTCTGTCTCAAAACAAAAACACCTAATAAAGTAAAGGTACAGTTGGAGTTTTATAGCAGCAGCAGCAGCAGCAGCAGCAGCAGCAGCAGCAGATGCGACCAGATGTGGGCCTCTTTGATCTCTGTGACTACAGAAAGAAAGCAGGAGAGCAAACCTTTGAGGAAAGTTTCAAGAGGCTTTCCACAAGAGGTACGTGGGAGGGAAGCCCCAAATCAGTGGAGGGAGTGGGCCTTCCCCCATCTTCCTGGAGTGATCCATTCTGGTCATTTTCTACCAGTCAAGAGGACGGCATTTTCAAAGAAATCTTGTCCTGTGTCTTAAGAAGAGCCCCCCCGCCCCAGCTCTTTTTTGTTGTACAGGATCTGAATTATAAATGTGACACCCCATTCCTCTGCTGTCCACATTTCATTTGTAACAATGGAAAGGAGATCCCTTGATTTGCTCGAGGTCACACAGTTTTAACTGTCCAGTCTGTCCAATTCCCAGGTTGGTGCCCACTGTTGCCTTTTCGGCTGGCACTTAGCCTGGATTTCTGTTCTCTCAAGGGTTTCAGAGGACTTTCACATATACCACCCACGTGTTTAACAATACTAGCAGTACCACTTTTTTCTGATGAAATTAAGGTTCTGAGGATAAAAAGGTTTTCTTAAGTTTATTCTGTTACAAAGTAGAATATTCAACATTAGAATCCAGTCTTGACTATTATTCTATACATTTCCTTCCATGTATTTTATTTATTCATATATTCATATTTATTCAATATATTTATTATTTAAGAGATGCTAAACATGGAGAAAGCCTAACTATATGCCAGATGGTTTTTTTTTTTTTTAATTTTAAATTTTTTTTTTTTTTTTTTTCGAGACAGGGTTTCTCTGTGTAGCTTTGCGCCTTTCCTGGAACTTGCTTTGGAGACCAAGCTGGCCTCAAACTCACAGAGATCCACCTGCCTCTGTCCCCCCCCCCCCCAAGTGCTGGGATTAAAGACATGCACCACCACCGCCCGGTGCCAGATGGTCTTAAAGTATTCTGCTTGTCATTTGATGATTCCCATACTAAAGAAAGAAAAGATTAAGTCCTGTTCAGCTTCAAAAAACACTTTGGGGTTTCTGTGGCTGAAGATCGTATCTGACCTCCACTAGACACTTTGCAAACAAATGGCGCTAGTCTCAGAAAGACGGGATTGGTGGAAAGAAAAGCAGAAGATGCATCACTGAGATCATCATCATCACTGCTGAAAAATGCCACCCTGCTCCATGGGGGTCAAGGTCAGTAGAGCATGCTGGTTTCAGTACAAGGTGACAAGCCTACAAGGAACTGTGAGAGACATGCCAGTTCTGTAGTCTGATGTGTCCATTAGATCAACCGCAGCAATGCTGGTTAGTTTTATGTCAACCTGACACAAGGTAGCGCCACTTGGGAAGAGGAACCTCAATTGAGAAAATGCCGCCATAAAAATTGACCTGTAGGCAAATCTATGGCACATTTTCTTAGTGACTGATTTGGGAGGGCACAGACCACTGTGGGCAGGGTCACCCCTGGGCTGGTGGTCATGGTGCTATAAGAAATCAAGCTAAGCAAGCCATGAGGGAAGGGGCAAGACAGTGAGCTGCACTCCTCCATGGCCTCTGCACCAGTTCTTGCCTTGACTTCCCTGGATGATGGGCTACAAGATGAAATGAACCTTTTCCTTCCCAAGTTGATCTTGGTCATGGTGTCTGTTCATCACAGCAGTGGAAATGCTGAGACAACATTGAATCTATTTCTGGGACATTAGTCAGGAACAGCTAATAAAAACCTTTATGAGCTGGCAGTGGTGGTGCAAGCTTTAAATCCCAGCACCCAGGAGGAAGGTAGATCTCTGTGAGTTCGAGACCAGCCAGGTCTCAGAGTGAGTTCCAGGACAGCCAGGGCTATACAGAGAAACCCTGTCTCAAAAAAAAAAAAAAAAAGCCTTTATGTATCCAGCTGTTGCAGTAGTTCTATATACCCTCATCAACATTTAGAAGCATGATTTCTGTTATGTGACTCTGATAAACATCTTGTTTTCAAAATGGAGACCTGAATGTGTGTTGGGAAGAACATTACTGTTTTACGTGAATGGCAGAACTACATGAGTACTAAGAGAGTTGCATACAAATTCACTATGGTACTGCAAAAGTGTCCACCAGGATGACTGAAGCCACATACATATTCTTACACTGAAACCACAGGTATTGCAGCAGGACAGTTATATTGCTCTGATGCAGAAGGAGGGT
Source organism: Onychomys torridus (assembly GCF_903995425.1). NCBI lineage: Eukaryota > Metazoa > Chordata > Mammalia > Rodentia > Cricetidae > Onychomys > Onychomys torridus. The sequence continues at coordinate 9,814,314 of NC_050456.1, forward strand.
CAGTTTGGTTGGCCTGAAGCCAGTAAGTAACCAGGATTCCAACCTCAGTTGGTCTGATCTTCCCTTCTTCACTGCACCATTCTACCCAGCTCTAGAAACACTCGATTAGAATGTATCTGTGTTTTAGGATGTCGCTTCAGACTTCAGCTAATAGAATCTCATTACCATGTCAAACAGTTATACTTATGCAGTGGATAAAAGCCCTCTTCCAGGTAGCATGTGACCTTGCACACACCACTTTTAAAAGTCATTTTCCTCATTTATAAATAAAAGGGATGAAACAAGATGAATTCCGTAAGTGGTTGGAAACAGTAAGTACATGACATAGCACTTCACAGACGTAAGCCATCATCACCACCACCATTACTATAACAGTCCCTTTTATAATGGCTCCTCTCTGAAGCCAGAAGTGGGGTCTCCTGTATTATAGGAAAATAAAGATGCTCAGAGAAAGTCCTTGTACCAAACAAGATATACAAAGACCATATTTCTATTAATTCTTTTTTCCCATGACACCCTCGGGCCCATTCCTTGCAAAGTCATCCCTGCTGACAGAAGAGTCCTGGAGGATGTGTGGCATGGGAAGGTGGTACTGTGTAGGGTGAAGCAGTATAGACAGTTATGTAAAGGGCTTTCAGAGCACACAGTTACAATGTGAGCACATAGCTCTCTGACAGATACTGTGGCAGCCCCCACATTCCAGAAGGGTATTGCAGGCATAAGCAGTTATCATGGGCGCATTCCCAAGCTTCCCCTGGGTTACACCATAGCTTAGATCACCTCTTACCTAGATCCAGTATCAGAGGCCAGGCAGTTTTATTGTTCAGTTGGGTATATCTCCATAATAAGAGCAACTGATATTTACCGAAGTCTAACTTTATAGCACAAATATGTACAGGGCTTTCATAAATATGTAACTCAAAGGAATTTTGCAAGGCTGGTATTTGTTTATGTTTTCACTGATGTGGAGCATACAGCAAACCTCTGTTAAATAGCTATTTGATGCCAGAATTAAAACTGAAATAGAGCTTTTCTCAAATAGAGTCTAAGCCTCTTTCCATAGCCACGAGAGACTAGAGGGAATGAATGCTAGGAACTTAGGGGAGAGCCTGTAGGAAACTGGCTACCAGCCATACAGATGATGGGAGGCACAAGTCAAGGTTCACGTGGCAGGTCATTCATTCACAGAATCCAGATTAAAGACCAGACCTAAAGCATGCTCTAAAAAATTAATCATTATCTAAACAATATTAGAAGATCATTTTTTACAAGGGCAGAAAAACAACATCAAATGCAAACCATGATTAGTTCTGACAAAATACCTTCTGATAATACTTTGCACTGCTAGTTCGTATGTATACTTTTTACAAACATAAATCATTCCCTTGTTCTTTTTTTAAATCCCATTTCAATTCTTCCACTTGAAGAGGCAGCAATGCTAAACACTTTTAGTAAGTTTCACAAATATTCTAAGCATTTAAACTGTTACCCCTTAATGCATGGGGCTCTGACAGTCGATGGATATAAAGTAAGGCTTGGCTTTAGTATGTGAAGATGCCAACAAGTAACTGTAGTCTGAAAAGAGAAGGAGATGATGAAGAGATGGGCATGGAAAAGGGTTGAAGATGAGGCTGAAAAGACAGGAAATAGTACCTAGAGAAGCTGGACCTACTTACACATATAGCATAGTTACAATGATTTCCAGTGGAGACCTCTAAAATAGATTTGTTTTCAAAGGTAGGCTAGAAGGGTAAAATCAAGTGTCAGTGAGGTCAAGAGGAAGGCTTTCCAGGTGGGGAGGTTGGAATACTGTTCAGGTCAGACATTTATTAAATATCAACACTCTGCCACATCAGAGAGACAAGAGCAAGTCCAACAAGGACTTGGTTTTCCATCTAGAGCTCAGACTTAGAGGTGCACGATACAAATAAGTAACCAGTAGTGATGGTGAGGGCTGGAAATAGAATCAGAATATTGGTTACAGAAATGAACAGAAGGGCAGATTCCACTGACATCCCAGGAACAGAGAAGTAGGACTTGGTAAGTGATCAAATTCAGGGCCTGTGGTCAAGGCGGCACTCTAAGATGCTGCCCAGGTTTCTAGCTTAGACTTGAGGCTATTTACCAGATTATGAAACACAAGAGCAAGGAATACACTTGCTACCCTCCCCCACTTCTTCTACAGACACTATAATGTCATAGATCCAGACACTACCATCATCATCTACTATGTATTCATTTGGAGAAAACAATCAAAGTGATTGCCAGAATCTTACAATACAGGTAAACATTGTCAGAAGAAATCACCTCAGTCACAAAATCATCCTATAAATGTCAATTGCTAAACTACATAGATCATGATCTAATGGATTTCTTACTAAAAACCAGTTTAGAATAAACAGCAATATACAGCAGTCAAGTATTTGAGATGCTGAATTTTTCTGCTATCTGGGGCGTGTGTGTGTGTGTGTGTGTGTGTGTGTGTGTGTATGGTGTGAGCACCTATACACCTGAATGGGAAGGCCAGAGGAAGTCATGAGAGATCTTCCTTTTTCATACTGTACCTTATTTGCCTCAGACTCTCACTGAACCTGAACTGCACTGTTTTTGCTAGACAGGCTGGCCAAAGAGCATCTGGGACCCACCTACCTGTTCCACCCCACAAAGCTAGGGTTACTACCACAAGGGACCACATTTGGCTCCTATGTAGGTGGGTGCTGGGGATGTGAACTCAGGTTCTCATGCTTTCATAGCAAGTGCTCTTAATCAGTAAACCATCTACCCAAACCCTAATTTTTGTTTTTAATTTTTGGAAACAATATGACAAACTAGTTTCTGTTCAAATGAATGGCAAGCAGGGATGTTCAAGTCTTGGCCTGACCCTGTCATTTAATTTCCTCTCCGCATGAGCCTCAGCAGACATCCATAGCTCTCAGCTCAGTTCCAGGCCCTTAGCAACAGCATCTGGAGTTTGTCTCAACACCTGAGGGGTAACAAAAAGTCAGACAGTTTTGTTGAGAGCCAACCAGTGCAGGGACTGGGGAGGAAGGGGCCAGACCAAAAGAAGGGCACAGTAATGTCAGCAGGGAGCTGTGTATACCTGCTTAGTGGCTCCTCCCAGCAGAGACTTTAGAGAACTGCAAAGATTTCCATTAAATGACTCCTCAGGCCCTTCTGTCTCGGAATAGTAAACACACAGACTGACATTTTAATTAGAACTAGAGGGAACCTCTGAAAAGATGCAGTGTACCAGAAATTAAAAAGGTGTGTGATTTTTACAAAGAAAGACATGCTTGAAACTTAAGTGTCCGCCTAAGAAGAAATATACTCCTGATGCAATTATTCCCATCTAAAATATGGGTCTCATTTTGCAGGGTTTAAAAAGAATTCTGATAAAGTCATGAAATGATATATTATTAAAGGGGAATTTTAAATGAAAAAATTTACTTACTAAAAATGACATAAAAATCAACCATTAAGCTCTCCCAGTCACTACTACAAATCAATGATAATATTGGGCAGTTCTGAAACAGGGAAAGGGACACTTCTGTTACAAACACCGCTTACATACTTTTGCTGAAAATACGTTGGAGCCTAAAATTAAGCTTTCATTAGTCACCTAATTCAGTCCTACCATATTTCAATACTGGTCCTGGATTAGTAATTTCCTCATAGTTGATCAAGTATTGGATAAAGGACACTTGGATATTACTGGGGAATATGAATGATGATATTTTTTAAGACAGAAAACTAACATCTATGTAAAATTTACATAGGAGATTGGCTGAAGTATGGAATATCTGTTCTATAGGGTATGTGTCACCAAATAAATAAATAAATAAATAAATAAATAAATAAATAAATAAATAAAACAAATGTTCTGATATGGAATACCTTTGATGAAATATCTGTTCTATAGGGTATGTGTCACCAAATAAATAAATAAATAAATAAATAAATAAATAAATAAATAAAACAAATGTTCTGATATGGAATACCTTTGATGAACAAGAAGAAAGTTGTAGATCTTTGAGTTTCCTAGAATTATCCTTTTTATTAAAAAATGAACTATACCACATATTGTTGTTGGTTGTTTTTTATTCTTTGCTCTTTTGGGGGGCCAGCCACCCAGCTCCCAAATAAATCACACATAGTCTTATTATTACTAATGAATGCCCATCCTTAGCTTGGCTCATATCTAGCCAGCTTTTCTTAAGTTATCCCATCTAAAAGCCTCTGGGCTTTTATCTCTCTCAATCCTGTATACCTTTCTTTACTTCTTACTCAGTGGCTTGCTGTGTAGCTGGGTGTCTGGCCCCTTTCATCCTCCTCTCCTTTTCTTGCTCCTTGATCTCCTCCCTCTCCCAGATTTCTCCTCCCATTCATTCTCTGCCAGGCCTTCCTCTCTTTTCTCAGCCCAGCTATTGGCCATTCAGCTCTTTATTAGACCAATCAGGTGTTTAGACAGGCAAAGTATCATAGCTTCACAGAGTTCAACAAATGCAACATAAAAGAATGCAACACATCTTTTACATCATTAAAACAAATGTTCCACAGCATAAACAAACGTAACATATCTTAAAATAATATTCCACAACAATGTATATTATAAAGAAATATGTTAGTAAAAATATGTACCAAAGTTGATAAGAGCATTTGTTTAGTGGAGGGGTTTTACTATTTTTTAAAAATCTAAATGATGCCTCTGAATGAACCGTTTGAAATATTTTTAATGAATTGTAAGGTAACTCATAACTTTTATTTGAAAAATTTTAAAATAAATTAATCTGTGAGAAAGTTATCAATGCTTCCAACTTTATATCTTAAAATGGTAGCCCTCTGGAACTTTGATAATTTGGAAAAAACGTAAGTCTGTTATATAAGAACGGAGTATACAGCTAACCCAATGATAGGTTGCTTATATGATGGGAATTTCACTCCCGGGAAGTGGGAAAAAATTGCACTTCATTTTTCTGCTCTAAGATAAAAAAACAAAAAGCAAAAACAAAAAAAACCCTTCGTACTAAATCTCAATTTAGCTGTGAAGGTGAAAGGAAAAAGCACCAACAAGGATCAACAACCAAAACCAACCCCCAAATCATATCCATTAAGGAAAGAGAACTTGGTGTGCTAAATAATACACTTAAGCAAAAGGGGGTCCGGTGGGAAGTGGAGCAAGACCAAAAGAAAAAGGCGGTCTATGTGTGGCTTTCAAAATCTGATTTTTGATCTCTACAGTGGAACTGAAGATAACATCAAAGTCAGGTAGATACAAAGTAGCTGTGATGACTTTCAAAACCACCTTTTAAATATTCAGTGAAAGCAGGAGTGCATTTAATTCTCTTTATTCTTTCTCTGAGAATTTAGGACTTAAGATCTCCCAGGCTCCACATTCAACTCTGGGGAGTCTATCCTTTGGAGGGCCAAAGGATACCTGAGATGCACACACCCTTTCCCTGGAGAACTCCAACCAGCAACCGGCAAGTAAGTTTTGGAGAGCCATGGCCAGTCTCCAACTCGGAAACCTGTCCCAAACTAAATAAAACACCTTTCCAAAGCCAAACTCAGCAAACCGAGCATGGCGAATGGGATTGGCTAGGAAATAGCTGGTAATCCCAGCAGTACAATCACACACGTGCGACCCAGACCAGACGCACACCCACTCGGTGGCATGTGCAAAACACGGAATGCCAACCCGGAAGACAGCAAAAGGAGCTTTCCCAGTGGCCGGGAAGGCAGGTCTTCCCATTTCTCCTCCAGACCAGGACACTCTCAGCCAGGCAACTGTCCGCCCCACCCATCTCTTCGGGTCCCTCCGGTGGCTCCCTCCCCGGCACCAAGGTGGTCTCAGAGTTGACCCGCTCCCGAGCGGGAGCCGGATGCACCCCGAGCACGGGGAAAATGTAGACAGATCACCCGCACCCAAGGGACAGCGCACTCACCTTCATGATCCACGTACCCGACTCCACCGCGGACCCCTGCAGCGTCCTCCCGCCGGTCCTCACAGAGCCCCTGGGCCTCTGCAGCAGCCATTACCTGGTCCAGCAGAAAGGGGCGGGCCGTGGGCGGAGTGGAGAGAGTATTCACCAAAAGAAACGCGTCTGGGGTCGGATTCCGACCCACTGAGTGATTTCCTACACGCCTATGCCGAGCCGTCACATTCTGGACCAATAAGATGCGGTGAGCCTAACTGGTTGCCCCGCCCCTAACTGCTGAAGCCTCGCCCCCTTCCGGCGCCCGGAGACCAAGAACTACAACTCCCGGCATGCTGCGTGGGCGGTGGAGAGGCAGCGCTGGATGAGCCGCTGACGGGCGGGGGTGCGCCCGCGAGTGCCCCAGCGTGTTCGCTTAGTTCAGTGAATCAGAACAATGACTGCGCCGCCGGGTCCCCGCGAGCGCGTCGCAGGGCTGTGAGCAGCCGCGGCCAGCAAAGCGGCGGGCGGCGCAGCCTCGGCCGTGTAGTGTCAGTGCCCGCTCCGGAGCCCCGGGCGCTGCCCCTGCCCAGAGCCGCAGCCCGCGCGATCCGCCGCGCTCCAGCGCCGCAGCTGCTCTTCGGGAGCCTTGCATTGTTGTGAGCTACTGGAGGGGCGCAGGGATTGCATAGCCCGGAGCCCCTCAGCGCCCTTTACAGCCATGTGGATACCTACGGAGCACGAGAAATACGGCGTGGGTGAGTGCTCGCGGGCGAACTTTTATCTTGTCCCCACGCAGCTTGCCCCGCTCCAGGCTGCAAATGCCAGGTCTTGGCATAGCGCAGCGGGACCCGGGCTTGGCAGCCCAGGGACGCGCGCTGGGGTCTCGCTCCCCACCGCGCAGTCAACACGGCTCGAACCAGGTCCCAGAATGTTGGGACAGCAGCCCCGGGCTCCGCTGGCGGAGTTTGGAGCGGCCGCGGGGCGTGTTGCGTGTCAAGTTGGACTGGGAGGCCAACAGGGTTTCTCTCGGTCCAACCCATGCTGGCCCACAGCGGCAGAGAGGCAGCAGTGGGCTGCATGGATTTCCTGGGGTGCTGAGGGAGACCACGATCCCGCAGCGAGAACACTCCCAAACAGTAGGGAGGCGCGAAGTCCCTGCGGCTGGGGTCGGCATTCCCAGAGTGCGGAATGTTGCACCGGCAGCCCCTGTGACAGAGGGAGCCCGGAGGCAGCCTCCTTCCTCCCTGGCCTCCTTGGTGTCTGGTGTGTGTGTTGCCGGCGGGGGTTGGTAAATTTCAACATCTGTGCTGCTGTGCTCTTTGGTCCTGGGAAGGGAACCGAGATTTCGGCAGCGTTTTTACTTCTGGACACCTTTTCCACCAGGGAATGAGCGCAGTGGGCGTCGCGGAGGCCGACTGGAAAGTGATGAGGGAGAGGAGGGTCAGAAAGCCTGCTTCTTGGATGCTGGGAGGCAGCTTTTAGGAGAGGACTACCCTGGCACTGATTTGGGAGAAAAAGGAACCAGATAGCGTTCACTGTTATTTGCAAAGGTGAACAACAAAGGACATTAATGTTGACTGATGAATACAGGAGGCTCCCTTCCCTTCCCTCCTCCCTTTTCGGGAGGATTACAGTTCCCGTTTTTTGTTGTTTGATTTCAGCTGGGTCCCCCCCTCGACAGTCACTCCTTTTAGGGTTGAGACTATTAAGAAGCGAGGCTCACTGACAAGCCTGAAGCGGCCAAATGCAATTATAACCTCCCAGAAGGTCTAATAGAAAGAAAGCATTATAGATTTTACTGACAATCTTCATTTCCTTTAATGCCCCGTCCTGCCGATTGGCATTCTTGTTTTTATTGTGGACGGACCTATTGATTTAGATGATACAGAGATGTGTTTGTGTTCTGAATTCATTCTCCTGTAATTTAAAAAATCTGGAAAACCTTTCAAGGGAGTCCTAATCACAAGAGATCCTCCCACCCCCCCACTTCGCCCAGGGATGGGACTCATCTACTGAAGGGACTCTATGATTAAACAAAGTCATATTTTACATGAGCTTCGGTCCTGTGCAGTGACTGGTTATCAAGACAATAGTTTTGTGGTGTACCCACCTTTGAGAAGGGTTTCCAGCTTCTGACTGTAAGGTGAGCCCTTGCAAAGGGTTCTCCCAGAGAGGTGTAGACAGTGGTTGTTCTCTCTCCTTTCCCTCCTCCTTTTGGGGGTCAGATAACCCTTCAAAGGAGAAAGCATTTCCTTGTCTAAGCTAATGAGGAACCAGAGGGCATTGCCTCCCAAACCATCCTGACACCAGGTGCAGGCATCTCAGACCCATCCAGGCAACACTGTCCCGCTTGGAGTCGATCCCAGAGGTTGTTTTCTTGCAAGTGTTAAATTATACAGATTATGGATGACATTTATTTTTCTAGATTTCCTTATGTGCCAGGTCACAGCTGGGGTGCTGATATCGATTAGTTTTCCTCTCGCCTTTCTTTACAAGCTGTGGGCAGAGGCTTAAGAACCACTCTGGGATTTCCTGGAATGGCAACTGGATAGGATCAGTCAAGTGTTTGGGGCTTTCTGCAGACACATAGACTTGGGAAGCCGAGTAGAGGAGGAAGTAAGAGAGTGTGCATGTTTGGGGAAGGGAGGTGTTAAGAAGATGAGAGGTGAGAGCTCAGAGGGAGTATCTGCCCCAAATTATTGCTGAGGTGCTCATTTATGCAATGCCGTATACTCAAGACTGTTAATCATCTTTTATTATTAAGTTTGAGCATTTGGCTTGTGGAATGCTTAGCTGGTTTTGAGAACCCATCTGTTAGGCGGGTGTGTGTTTAAAATTTTGCTAGGATACTTACATGTGGACTTGTGTTTCTCACCATGGTGAGCAGTATTGGGAGCTGCTTACATTGCAAAGTCCTTAGACATTTTAAAAATCTGAGTTACAGTTCTCTGTTATTAAGGGGAATGTACATTATATTTGCCTCATAGCAGGTATAGAAGTAAGTCAATTTCTTTATTCCTGTACCCAAAGTTTCAGTGTATAGTTTGTATTTTTGCAGTGATGCTTCTTAAGTATGGTCATGTATATAAATGTCTGTATAACTTATGATTATATACACAGTAATATAATGGATAAAATACTTACATTTTGTACTTGTAAGATGTGTCAGGGTAGAAATTCAAGTCAGGCACATAGGAATTATTTTAATATTGAATTGATGAGTAAGCATAACACAATCTACACTTACTCTCTGATTTTCTGGACGTTTACTAGTGAGGATTTAGTCCTCAGAGATAAAGAACCTTGCCTTTAAAAAAAATCTATTAGTAACTGAGCTTGGTGATATAGACCTGCTTATAACCTTAGCTACTTAGAAGACTCAGGAAGCAGATATTCAAGTTTAGGGTCTGCCTGTGCTACAGAGTATACTATAGGCTAGCGTGATCAAGTTAGCAAGACCTAGTACAAACATATACACACGTGCATACAATCATTCATAAATGACTGGAAATAAGCTGAGTTGAAGCACTTCCCTAGCAAGCATGAGCCTGTAGATTCAGTCCCCAATATTGCCAAGAGAAAAAAGGTCAAGGTTGAGGATGAGGCTCAGTGAGTGGTCCAGCGTGAGAGATGGGGTATGATGATAGGCACATTTGTCTTAGGTAAAAGTAATGACCTCCTGCTCTCATCGACACACTGCCGTCCACTCTGTTACTGGAGGTACATGGTCTAACCCTTTCGAGCCTGGTCTCTGGGGTAAGTGCTACCCAAGGTCTTTCCCAGTACGACTTCTGCAGAGTTCTTCCAATCAAAGGTGTCTTTTGTTACAAAACATCATCAAGGGTAGCGAGTGCTTACGAGAGAGATTCTTTTGTTGTGATGTATCCCACATGGTTTGAAACTAAAATCTGAAGTTAGCGAATGCCTCGCGGAAGGCTGCCAGAATCCAGGTGTTTGCTGCTCTCTTTCTCAATCTGTTTGATTCTGTGTCTCTGGGATGAGTTCCATGGGCAGTGACTCAAGTATTCTTGATCACCCACTTATAAATGCCCTCCGGACCTCTCTGCGTCTCCTGCATGCCCTCCTCTGTTCTTATGCTTCATACAGTGGTGTGCACTGCCTGGAAGGAGAGCTAAAGCCACTGTTGATGCTCACTTGTTCACTGTTGGTGCACAGCAGTCTCAGGAGAGTCGATTGATCTTCTGAGCCTCAGGCCCCTCCCTCTCAACTTAGGTAGCTGTTTTGCCTTTGTGAGCCTGGTTAAGTTAGCCAGAGAATATGGGCTACCAAACCAAACAAAAAAAGAAGGGAAGGAAGAAAGGAAGGAAGGAAGGAAGGGAAGGGGAGGGAGGGAGGGAGGGAGAGAGGGAGGAAGGAAGGAAGGAAGGAAGAAAGAAAGAAAAGCCCCAGTGAGCCTTACAAAAAACAAAACCCCAAGCAAGCTGTTTAGAAGGTCCTGAATGTCATTTTAAAAATAAAGTATTACAGTCCTGATTTCACCTAACCTCATAAATATTCTTGTTCTATGTTTCTCTGGAAGTGCTTTTAGAACACATTGGAGTGGGAATCATGTTCCTTAATCATGTTCAAATCCGGAGGACAAGGCGCCTTCCCTTTCTTGTTTCAGAAGGATGGTAGCTCGTGTGAGAGTCGGCAGGGGGGGACCTTTCCTCTTGGCTTGTATCAGTTTCATGGCCGTTTCCTAAAATGATTCCTGTATGTGCTACTGTATTGTGGACAGATAATAGGTAGAGCTAAGTAGTTTGGGATTGTTGGGCCTGGTGCAGGCGCTGTACTGCAAGTGGGAAGAAAAGAATAATTAGAAGGGCTGTGCCAACGATGGAGCTGATGCTCTTGATCTAGCCTCCTGCGGCAATAGGCGGTAAAAAAATGGTTCCCTGCTTTTGTCATTGTCCTATGTGATGATTCTTTCATAAGGTCCCCATGGTAACAGAGATGCTGTCCTTCCCTTCCAGTTTTGATTCACTTTAAAAGCTATTATAGTAGCACCATAAAGATTATAAAATTTCAAGAAACACAGACTTTTCTTGTTTTGAGCTGTATTCATTACCATAACACTTTCAGAATTGTCGTTAACAATGTATGTCCAAGTTTTTCCCATGCTGGCTTTATGTTGTGAGCACATATATAAAAAAAAACCAACAACATTTAACTAAAGAAAAAAGCATGCTAGTAGAATAGCCTCCTAACACAACATTTCTTATTTGAAAAAATGTGAAAATGTTTTATGTGAGCCTTCCCTTTGGAGCAGAGCAATAATTTACACTTCAGAGGTGAGGAAATAATATCATTTATTCTAGCTGAAAATCTTTTAATTCTGTACTATCATCCTAATAGAAATAATGAATTTCCTGCCCTGTTGTATACTAAGCTCCCTCTAGAACCACACTCCACACACACAAGGAAAACCACATTTGCTCACATTCCATGTCATCTAGTCTTTTTCATTAAAGCTGGTCATTAAATTGACTCCATGACTTATTAATGGCTCCAGACCCACAGTTTGAAAAACCCTGCTGCAATGCCCCATGTATGAGACTGATTGTATTAGAACTAAGACCTTTCTGTCAAGTTCTTTATGTGGTGTCGGCAGGGAGTTTTTATATTTTGTTCTTTTTCCATTTTCCTGTGTGTGCATGTATGTGTTTGCACGTTTTCTCTGTGTGGGCACACTTACCATGCTCAACTGGAAGCCCAAAATTGATATTGGGAATATTCCCCTTCTCCCATCTCCAACTCCTCCCAAATCCTCCTAACCAACTCCTCTTGAGTTAATGACCTCTTCTTCTCTAATGTGTGTGTGTGTGTGTGTGTGTGTGGTAACTGACTGAGCCCAATTAGTGTTGCCCTTACTTGCTATTATGTTTAGGATTGAGCCTTAGGATTGGAGTCTCATCCCTAAAAACAAACAAACAACCAATCTTATGACAGCTGGTTCTCACTCTCTCTACAGCCATTGATTGCGGCTCTTTATTTAAGGTCGTGGCCTTGTGAAATTTTCTCCATACATGGACATGTGGACTGGCATGATCTTTGCAGATTTTTTGTAGTTAGCCTTATTGCTAAGAGCTCATAGAAGCAATATCCTATGATAGTCTAGAAGACATTATCACATTGCAGTTGTCCCAGTCCTCTGACTCTTGCAAACTTTTCAAGCCCTCTTCCTTGATATTTCTTTTTTTTTTTTGTCCAGAGCTGAGGACCGAACCCAGGGCCTTGCGCTTGCTAGGCAAGCACTCTACCACTGAGCTAAATCCCCAACTCTCCCCCCCCGCCTTTTGGTTTTTCAAGACAGGGTTTCTCTGTGTAGCTTTGGAGCCTGTCCTGGAACTCACTCTGTAGACCAGACTGTCCTCAAACTCACAGAGATCCCCCTGCCTCTGCCTCCCAAGTGGTGGGATTAAAGGCGTGTGCCACCACCACCCGGCCCTTGATATTTCTTAAGCATTAGGTATAGAGGTTGTTTTATAGACATTCTATTTGAGACTGAGGACCCTATAGTCACTTACACTGTCCATTTTGACCTGTTGTGAATCTCCCTAATAGTTTCCAGCACCTTTGAAAGAAGTTTCTTTGGTGAGATGTGAGAGCTGTACTCAACTATGGATGTAGGGACACATGTTTAGAATGCAGTTGGGAACAATATTACTTTAGTAATATGGTAGTAATAGGTTCTCCTATAGGGCCTATGATCTCTAGCCACAGGTTCTTGGCCAGTTTTACAGCATCAGGCCTGAGTTCCCTCCAGTCAACAGACATTAGGTCCAAATAGATAACTCTTAGTTGCCCCAGAAATACAGATGCCACCATTGTACCACTGAGGGTGTCTTCCCAGTACTGTCCTTGTGGTTTCAGGGTTTGCAGCTCTCTTTGCAGCTGCACCTTCCAATAACTTGAGAACTAGCTGTCACGGAGGAGGCTTCCAGGTCAGGCTAGCTTGATTTTTCCAAGTCCTATGGCTGAAGTATGTGGTGTCTTTAGCAATAGGTTCTTGTTTTCATGCTATGGTAGGCAACCAAGATCCGTGGGAGTAACCAATAGTATTTTGAGTAGTCTTCGTGTGCCTCTCTGCCCAGGTCTTTTTAATGCAGTTGATGTCAAAGTGTGGCACTCTTCCCATCATTCTTTTGTCACTATTCTCTCCTCCCTGCATAGCAGATACTTACAGCACACATCGACTGAGGCACACTGCCAGTGGTAGTGTGCTGGCTAATTTATAAGTTGACACAAACAGGAGTCACCTGTGACTAGGGTACATCAACTGAGAAAACACCTCTACTAAGTGACCTATGAGTTCCTGTGGGAGCTTGGAGCTCATTATCTATTCTCTATCTATCTATCTCTCTCTCTCTCTCTTTCATATCTATCTATCTATCTATCTATCTATCTATCTATCTATCTATCTATCTATCTTCTCTTATGAAGAGCAGCATAAAAGTGAGTAAAGAATTACTACCATAATTGGCAAGTTATAAGTACCTGGACCAATTACCAATTCTCAGCTTGGCAAGGTGTGGATGGAACAGTGTGGGAGCACAACTCTTTAAGCCCAGGAAGGGCATTCAGAAGGTGGAGGAGGAAGATCAAAACTTTGAGGCCAGGCAGGAACTCATAGGGAGACTTTTTCTTAAAAAAAAAAAAAAAAAAAAAAAAAGATCAAGAAACGAATTAACTAGCCAACAAACAAAATGTGGATGGAATCTGAGAGCTAGTTAGGAAATAAAAGCAATAGTGCTTCATAATTGAACATGAGGAGTTGGAGAAAGCTTAGCATGTTGTCCTAGTGAGCTGAGGCTATTATAGCAAGAATACCAAAGACAGGTGGTTTAACAATAGAAAGTTATTTCTCACTTGGCTGGAGATTGGAAAGTCCAAGAACAAGGTCCTAGCTAACTCAGTTTTTGCTTGCCGGTGGCCACTTGTAGTGATCCTCATGAAGCTGACCAAAGCAAGCGCTCTCTTTCCTCTTTTTACAAGGGTAACAGTGCCACTGTGAAGGCTCAACCCAGTGACTTCCTTGTCACTCCAAGTCTTCATCTTCAAATGCTATCGCCTTCAGGATTGGCATCTCTGTATGTTAACTTGAGGATTACAAACACGTAGCCCATAGACGTCCTGCTTTCTGCTAGGATACCCTGATGAATAAGTGTCTCCTGGTCAGTAAATGAGACTTTTTTGCCTAGGTAGAACAAGCTTGTAGTGTCAATGTAAAGGTTCTGTTTGGCCACCCTGAGGTTGAGATACCTGCAAAACATCCCCTCTTCTGGCCTTGCTGGCACCAGGCGCACATAATGGTGCACAGACATACATGCAGGCAAAACTAAAACAAAAATAATAATAATTTAAAATATGTGCAACTTGCACTTGCAAACTACATCATCGTGAAACTCAGAGGAAACCAGAGAAGCAGGGTGGTTTCAAAGACTCACGTGACTGGGAGAGCTACAGGAGGACCCAGTCTGCTTCCCAGTCCTCAGTTTTTGAGGTAGAATAGACATATTCAACTCAGAGGTGCCCTTTTCTGTCTGTGGCATTCACGGTTCTTCTCTTTCCACCCTGTTTTTTGACCTCCGAGATATGACCACTTCCAGAAAGTACTGGGATAGAAAGGTGAATTGGGGGGGGGGGTAGATGAAAGCAGTCTGCATAAGGACTGGGATAGGAAGGTGTGTGTGTGTGTGTGTGTGTGTGTGTGTGTGTGTGTGTGTGCGCGCGCGTGTGTGTGTGTGCGTGCGCGCGCGTTTTGGGGGGGGGGTAGATGAAAGCAGTCTGCAGAGGATGCTACTTGATCATGTTTGCATCCTTAAGCTTGAAGAGGGAAAGCCGCTAAGTCTGGAACCAGGTATCTGACACAAAGGAGTGAATGAAAACATGGCTTTTTCTCAGCTGGTGAGGGAGAGAGGAGAGCATGACATTTACACAGAGCTTTTGAAGACTTCTGATGCATGTGTATTTGTTCCTTTTGAGCATTTCCCATCTCCCATGAATATGCAAAGAGGAAAAGTGGCAGGGAGGGAGGGTGGTTTGCAAGAACCCTCCAGGATACGAAATTTGAACACTTACCCATGTGAGTTTGACAATCATATCTTCCAAAGTTGTGAAACATTTTTGTAAACCAAGTTGCTTATTGTTCATTTTTACTTGATTACAACTGGACATTGACCTAAAAATATCTACTGGAAACCTGGCAGAGAGACAGTGATTGGTTCCATGTCTTTATTTCTTTCTAATGAAAGAATCTTGCCTGTCACTGGCAACAAAAAGCAGGCAGGTTTGGGAGCATGGGCATGCATGTATGGGCAGGCAACTAAAAATAGCTTGGACCAAACAGTGCCCTCCACCTGGGGAGGAAGTGTCTGTCTGTTCTTCCTTTTTCTGAGAGCCAGAATTAGTGGAGAGGTTTGTGAGCCTCCTTGACTTAGGGATCAGCCAGGCTCTTGAAGAAATAGAGAAACTTAAAACCTGAAAAAAAAGTTCTGTCAAGATGTGGAAGAGAAGGCCGAAGTTTCTTGCAGAGATCTGTGTGAAAAATACTGAGAACAGTATGAGGGAAACTGCTACAAAACCGTACATTTAGTTCTTCTGTCAGTGGTGTATAGAAAGTGGTTCAGACACTACATATGCATGTTTTCGACCTTAGGAAAGCAGGGACATTGTGTGTGTGTACGTGTGTATCATCACATAGCTATATCTATATATCTGTATATATCTCATAAATTTCAAAAGAGGGAATATTTAAGAAAAAAATTGGAATGCTAGTATTGTTGTAACCAATAGCTACAAGTGACATAGATTTAAGGGAACTCCCTTCTTTTTAATAACTTCCAAAATTAACATGAATTCCTTTTATAATGAAAAAACAATTATACAAACCCTCTAATGAACGAAGCACTGTTTCATGGATAGGATTTCCGTTCAGGGTTAGAGGTTAGAAAGTGGCTTTCCTGGCTGTGTAGGTTAATGCATGGTAGGATGTTACTGCCCTGTTCATGTCCCAGTAGCTACAGTGAAGCTTTGCTTCCAGGTGGCCTTGGGGCATAAGACTTTGAGGGGCAAAAGAAAAAGAAAGAAAGAAATAGCTCATTTTTGAAAAATGGCTTCAAATGAATTTACCCGAACTAAAAATGCTACCCTCTGCTTGGAGTGTTTGCTCAGAAGTCTGACGTTAGTGGCCCCACTCCTTAGGCATCACTCTGTAACTGTCCTGTGAGACTGTGGGCCCTGGATAATTTATGCAAGAGAAGCCTTTCAGCATAGAGTCAACAACTTGGAGAGGTTTCACTTAGCATTTGTAGGGAATAATTGCTTATGCATGAGTATTATGGACTCAATGTGTTCCCTCCAAATTCATGTGTTGAAGTCCTGACTCCCCATGAGAATGGAAGTAATCTAGATTAAATGAAGTCCTAAGCATAGGGTTCAAGCCTCAAGAGAGCTCTCTGGGTCTCTGCATACTCAGGAAAAATCACCAGAGCACACAGGGAGGAGGTGGCATTGTGCAAGCCAGAAAGCATGCTCTCACCAGGAGCCAGCCTTGCTGGGTCTTGCCTGAGAGAGACATTGTTCCTCTAGCACAGGAAACATGAGGACCACCATGCCTGTGCTTTTCTGTTACGGCAGCTGAAGATAAGACAGAACATTAGATGATTTTAGGCATCACAGGATGGGGACAAAGAAAGCAGAAGCAGCATTCCTGGCCTTGGTGTCATCTACACAGAACTTTCCAGGGTCGGAAACCCAATTCCCCTGACTCTGCCCCACGAACCGACTTACTGGAGTCAGGCTCTTTGAAGATGCCTGCCCCTGATAACTCTGCTCTTAGATTATGTGTCGACTAATGTTAGGTAGCTTTATGTTTAATTGCAATGCAGAGTTGGTTACAGTCTTGAGTTATGTCACTTGAAGTCCCACTCAGAGCACAACAGAAGACAGTCTTCAAACGTTCCACTTTTTATGCTGCATAATAAAAAACAGGACGACGGGCTTAACCATCTAGGTTGGCATTAAGACTGGTAGACAGTTTCACAATGAAGAATTGGGGTTGGAGCATCATGTCAGATGCACCTTGTGCTGGAAAAACCTGGCTGTAGAATGTAAGACCCTGAAGAGAGCAATCTTTGGGAGATTTTTGTTCTTCCACTTTGCTATTCTTAAGTGTGAGTTCCTGAGTGGAGTTAATATCACCTTCTATAGGTTGAACTGTTGCATTTTTTTTTTTTTACTCTGAGTGACGAGTATGAAGGTAAACTTTATGACACATTAGTAGAGAAGAACTTGATTATCGATGTCATATACCTACTGTCAATAACTCAAGTACTGCTTGATGGGTCTCCTCAGAGGCATAGCACTGGATCCCTGGGCAAGTGAAGGTCCTAAGAAGTTTATGTAACATCTCCTCAAAGTGGCTGTCACCTGCATTTATATTTCAGTGCTCACATACTATAGCAGTATTACAGGAACACAGAAAAGTCGGCATGAAGATTAAGGCAAGTCCTTCAAACTTTAAAATGAAAAATCAGGACTTGGGATGGTGATGCTATTCCCATTTGTTCCTGAGGAAACAGCCCTGTGGAGGGAGTGTCTCATTTCCTGAAGCACTTTGAACTTGTGCAAGAGAATGGGAGTCCTCCTTTGAAAATATTCCTCCTGTAGGCATGAGTCACCAGCTGTAATTGTCCAGTGTAAACACCTGAGTGGATGGTACTTTAAATAGCTGGAATCTTGTTCCTCTTCCTTCAGGGTGACTTCCACCCCACCCCCCATTCCTGTCACCTGACCTATCTTTGACAATGGCTTGTCTTTTTTTTTTTTTTTTTTTTTTGGTTTCTATCTAACCCTCAGCAGAGGAAGAAAACAGGATTTAGTATTGGTTCTCCTTCAAGAGATTTTTGTACTGCAAATAAAGCCTCTAGTATATGTTTAAATTTCAGAAAACTAGGTAATGGGCAGGCAGAGAAAAAGAAAATGAACTGAAGATGAAAATTTCAAGCAGTTAGGCCTGCTGGGTTGGTATCATGCATGCATTCGAGCCCTGCAGCAAGCCATTTGCTCAAGGGGATGCAGCTGGGAAAGGCTGAGATTTAGAAAAGCAGATGAGCCCCAAATCAGAGCCCTCTCTTGCTCAGGAGACCTGGGGCTAGGATCTGGAGACACAGCCCTAACTAGGTCTTTGAGTTTTTGTGCACAGTGGTGAAGAAGTTGTCAACCATACTTCCCTTTTTACTTGCCACACTGGCAATGGTAATGGCATTCCACCTTGTCTTTTGCTCTCTCATTAGACTTGGATGGTCTAGGTCATCCTGTTCTCAGGTATGTGCACAGTGGTGCTGGAGAGGCCTCTAGCCAGATCAGTAAATGAAGGTGGGCATGGTGGGTGGGTGGGTGGGTGGTTAGGGGTATGTGTGTGGGGGTAGGTGGGGGGGTGTGTGAGAGAGAGGGGGGTGCTTAGGGACAAATAAGAACCAAGCATCAAACAGTGCCTAGTGACCTGAGGAAATCAAAGCATGTTTGAAAAGATTGGGATGGACCCTGGCATAAGGACCAAGCCTTCAGTGATTCAGGGTAACTGTAAAGAGCAGAGGAAGGAGGGAAGGAGGGTCATATGACTGGATGAGTCTCAGAATCCCTGAGCTCTGAGGCTTATGCTTCTGTGTTGGCAGCCCTTGCTCACCTCAGACCTGGGGCCTCTCACTCTGCCCTGTGCCCACCCAAGGAGCCTCGTTCTGTGTGGCCAAGGAACTGATATACCAGAGAGACACCCCTTTTAGCTAAATTACTGCTGTAGCCTCCTAATTTGTCTCCTTCCTACACTTATGTCTGTCTAGTACCTGCTCTCCAAGTAAGCCACCTGACCCTTTTAAGAAGCAGATTTGATGAAGTGAGTCTTTGTGGTGGGGGCTTTAGTGTTTCCTTCCCAGTGAAGATTTAGAGTCCCATGTCATCTTTTGTGGCTATGGGGTGCTTCCTAAATTAGAAGTGTCCAGTTGAGCACTTCTTCATTCTGTCCTCTATCCATCCTGGGCTCCTCAGAGGTACAGCCCTGCCAAAGGACTCAAGACCTCTGTGTTTACTGGAATTCTGCTTGGACATCTCTCTTCTGAGTCTTTACCTGGCAAATGGAACTGCGAAGTCTCTTTGAGACATTTTCTGTACTGACTTCCCTCCTCTGCTCCACATCTGTGTCCTGCAGCTGCTTCTGCCTGGCCCTTGTTTTTCTGTCTTTGAACAGTTTACTTTTGCCATAGTCTAGTGACCCCCTGAGGCTAGCGCTCGTGGGCTGTTGTTTGGCTCTGATCTCTTGAGGGGAACACAGAGCTAACCCATGACATGTGTACTGCATGTTGGTTGGATCAACGAATTGATTCTTTGGATGTAGAGGGAGAAAGCTTTAAGCTCAATGTGTGGTGGATATTTGTGTGGCTCTTTCCCAGCCTGCCAAGAGTATACAAACCATGCTTTGAACAGATTAGGACTGACTGCCCAGGGCAGTAATGCTCCCACACCCCAAAGTGTTGGTTGATCCTGAGGAAGACAGGTGCTTGTCAGAGAGGTGCATAAAATCCAACATATGAGTCTCTTCCTCATGAATCTGTGTAAAATTACCGTATGGGAAACAATCCACATAGAAAATGAAGACAAGGCTACCAGGGCCACTGGTAACAACAGAAACATGTTGTTAACCATGGAGCTTCAGAGACAGGACCGGATTATAATTTCATTTCCTTCTATTCTGAGCATAATCTTTGTTGTGTAAGTTGTCATTTTTTGGTTAATTAAGAAAAGTGTAAAAAGATTTGATTTGAGTGATGCTCCCTCACATCTGGTTGTCACGATCTCTAGCCATCATGTAACTGTAACTCACACAATCTCCTGCAGATCCTAAATCTCTGGCATTCTTCATGCTTCCTGCAATTTGAGAGTATTTTCCTAAGCTTTTGCTCAAGAGTATCTCAGGCTTACTGTCTTTATTAAGACAGAAACAGAAAACGCTTATTGGCTAGTCATCATGAGAAGAGTGTTTTTACTCTACTGAATGACCAAACCCAAATACAGAAATATATGGTGTGCTAAAACAAACAAACAAATGAACAAACAAACAAAGAAAATAAACTAAAACAACAACAAAACCACCACAATTATTTATAGCTTCTGGTTTTTAAATTTTCTCATTAGGACAGCTGTATTCAGTGGAACATTGAATTATTCCCATATGGTCTGTCACACAATATGAATGCCATCGTGGGCTGAATTTGAGGACAGACTGGGCAGCAGGGACAGCTTTCAGGTGTGTGGAGTAGTGTGATACTGCTTGCACGAATGCTGTCACTGTGAACAGTTGGTGAACATCAAGTCAGTGTAAAAGTGTGACTTTTCTAGGAGTGAGTGATGTTTTGTGGGCTTTGTGTTTTAAGATTCTATAGAAGAGTTTATTCAAACAACAGCAAATAGTTTCCTGTAGAAATCAAAGTTTGAAGATCACTGACTTTGTCAGAATATTTTGAAACAACAATTGAGTATTACAGATAAAAATCTTAAATTCTGTCCTGGTAAGCTTTGAAATAACCCTGTTTCTCCTGAAGTGACCTGAAGAGGTTGTAGAGAAATCTTTTGGTTTGGGGGTGTGCATTGTCATGGAATTTATGTATTTCCTTGAACACATAACATGTGGCATAATGGGCATCATGGAGTACTAAAACTCTATATAGTTATCTCATTCTATATAGTTTCTATTTGCAGAGGTTAGTGGAAGTTTCTTCTATGAAAGGAAGAGTCTGGGGCTCTCATTTTGGTTCTTTTATGATAACAGTGTGAACTCAAGCAAAGCATTTATCTTTGTAGAGCCTCAGCCAGAAAATGAGAGAGTTGAATGAGATGATTTCTATGTTCCCCTCAGATGCTAGGGGCAGGCTGACAAGATGTCAGTGGAATGTCTGGAATAGTCTATATGCAAGGGTTTTGTGTTCAGGGATGGGGGGCACAATGGATGAGCTGTGTGTATCACTTGGCTTCTGCCAGTCTCTCTACCTGAGAATTGCTACATTTGCCATGATGGTGCTTCCCTGACCTCTGAGGAAATCCTAGAGAATTTGGACCAGTGAGTTTTAGGATTCGATACGTACTATATAGACTCCATTTCTCCCTATCAATTCTTCCTCTCCCTACTTAGACATTGCCAGTGTGGTCAATTTACTCAAGTGATAAGCCTTAGATTCTGTTTGTGAGACATGTTTGAAAAAAAAATATTGGTTAATGGGGTCAGTTTGAAAATAATTTAGTTTCTTTTTTTCTGAAAGGTTTTCTTATTATTGGAGAAGAGCCCAGGAATGAAATATATTAGTTAACTGTCAAGAAACAAAGAATCACGGTAGATCTCATTCCACATCCAAATTATAGCACTCACCAGCCACATTGTGCAAGGTTGGTCAGATTTCACTGACTGGGTGCACTTACTCCTCTAATTGGAAAAAATTAGGACTATTAATCATTGTGACACAAAGCAAAATGTCATCATGGCATGACATTCTTATTTTCCACCTGAGAAATGCTAGCTTCCAAGAGTAAAATCATTCTCTGTTGTTGCCTGTCCCTCGCCATTTCCTTCCTGGCTATGGTTCTTCGGAGTAGATCAGACAAAGGCTTGCAAAGCCAGGGAGCTGGGAGGAGGCAGAAGCACAGGAGGAAAGCATTCCTTCATTTTTATTCCACAGCAATAGCTGTGAAAATGAAAACGTGGAGAGGCCAGAGCTGAGAAGCTGAGGAAACGTAGCTATTGCACAAAGACTTTGGAATGATTTGTATGTGGGCAACTGATGGAGATAAAGTCTTTTTGGGTATGGGGACCTCAGAATGACAGGACCTTGAGTTTTCAACCTCTCCAATTCAATCTAAAAGGAAAAAAAAAAATGTTTAAAGCAATTTACCGGGATTTTCTTAAGAGGGTCATAATTTTCTAATGATAAAATCAATCATGATTGGAACACAGGAATTATTTTGGTATTGAGTTTTATCACTTCTTACTGTTTTGGCATACTTAGAATTGATCTGGACTGCTTCACATTTTAGGCAGAATTAAAAGAAAAATAAAATTAATAAATGCTAGCCCATGTCATGCTTAGCTTTTTAAAATAATTTTTTTTCTCCAGGTGTCATTATTGAACATCTTTTTAAAAACAAGAAACAAAAATAAGTATGTGTACAGCAATGTTTAGAGAGTCTCTTCTTCCTTTAATATCTTTTTCTGAAGGTCATGGAATATTTGCTGGTTTGCTTTAGTTTAGTAAACAAACAGCCTCTTATAATATGTCACTGAAATGTTGCCACCCTTCAACATTAGAGTTCTGTTAGTATTCTCAACAGAAGCTGGTGTGCATGCATATGTGTGTGTGTGTGTGTGTGTGTGTGTGTGTGTTATTTCCAAGAAGGAAAACTACTGTGTCATGTCTAGTGAATGTAGGTTGAAACACTACACTTTTTCTTAGGCATCTCCTTAAGCACCGAGGAAAGGTGTCAAACTGTTCAGGTCACTATGTTTTGTAATGATATAAACCACAGTGGGCGGTGACTTGTTTTATAATAGTAGTGAGCATTTATTGGAACTTGTGCTGAATGTTATACCAAGGCTGCGAGTGCATCTTTTCATTCAGTACCCACAAGAATTGCATGGTGTGTATACTTATTCCTATTCTCATTTACCAAGGAGAAACTGAAGCATAGAGATTTTGTCTACTCTCTCAAAGATCACCAATGTAAATGAGTGGTGAAGCTGTGATTGTAGTTGGATCCTAAGTCCAGTGCCTCGAGCACCATTATGGTATCTTCTGGTCACATTTTTATTGCTCCTTTGTTTTGTTTTGATCCATTGGTGGTTGTGCAGGAGTTGAGAGTGTCCAGTAATGTAAAATGAAGTGATTGACAGAATTCATGTTGCATGTTGTAGCAGCGTGACCTCTTCTGAGACTGTTTATCAGCATTGGGATGCAGCAGTGTCAGGGTGCCGATCTGACTGGCTGGGAAGCCTATGGTTCTGAAAACCCTGGGCCAAGCTAAACCATTGAGAACCTAATGGTGTCCCAGCCTTGGCACTGTAGCAGGGCTCATTAGAAGGGAGTACGGGCTGAGACTCAGAGAGCAGAATGTGCTACCAAGAGACTGGGCCTTGAGCCACCTGTCCTCAGTGTGTAGCTGAGAGGTCTCTGCACTACAGCCAGGGATGGCAGATGCCTTTCCATCTTAAAATAGTCCATTATTTGTCAGGTGATCTGCAAAAAGACAGGATTCCTATTAGGAAACTACCCATTAGGTAGTTTCAGACTGCATTTTAATGTGGATGGGAGCTGCCTGAAAACAGAGCCCAGAGAAGCAGAGGAAAACCTGTCTGTTCTTTAGGGATGGAGCTGCCACAACACAAAGGACAGCTAACAGTTGTAGTGTTATGGCCAGGCTCCGTCTTTTATTTCAAGTGACCTTTGTCCTAGATGGTTTACTGTTGGTGACACACATTCTGACTTCCCTTGTGAGGTTGTCAGGCCTGCTAGACAAAATAGGACTTGAATGCTTACATCATCACTCTTCCTGTGTGTAGTGATAAAACTGTTCCTTTGTGTGGGATGTTTTACTGTTTGCGATGCTTTCTCACTTGTCCTGTGTGATCCTTTTCACCTCCATGAGGTGGATGGAATAAGTTGCTCCTTTTTCAGTGATGACAGTTTACGCACAGAGAATGAACCGACGACTGCTGGAGTGCAGATGGAATGTAACAGGCCAAGACAGCCCAGCCCTGCGGGCTGAAGCACCATCTCACTTGTTAGGAGTCCTTTTCTTTCTTTTTTTCTTCCTTTGCCTTTGTTTTCTTTATTGAAAGAATATTTTTTTTCACACAATATATTCTGATTTTGCCTTTTGCCTTCCTTAACTCCTTTTAGATCCATCCTTCCTCCCCACCAAACTCCATGCCATTTCTTTCCCTCCTTTAAAAAAACAAAACTCCAAGAAACATCCCCCACACCCACAATCCTTCTACACCACAAAAACACAAAATCAGAAACCATAATATACAAGCAAAAGACCACTATGACCACACATTCCCAAGCAAAGCAATATGAGACAAAAATCTCTACACAGATACCATTGCATCAATTGGGTGTTGGCTGTCTTCTGGCCAGGGGACATAATTGAAGTGTGGTTAATATGCTCAGTGAGACTTCGTTGGAGAAGACTCATTTTTCCTTTGCAACTGTGTACCATTTATAGATAGCATCTTGGTTAGGGGTGGGAATCCAGGTCTACTTCACACTCTTAGTGCTGGGACTCTGTCTGGCTTGAACCCATGCAGGACCTGTGCATACTGCTACCATCTCTGTGAGTTCCTGTGTGCATAAGTCTTGTTGTGTCTGGAGGGCACTGTTTCCTTGGGGCCACTCATCACTTCTGGCTCTTACAGTCTTTCTGCCCCTGAGCCTTGAGGGGAGAGTTTGATGATGACATCTCATTTAGGACTGAGTACTTTCTTTTCATATTGGAACAAGTTGGCCATGTAACACATCAGTGTACCCACGTATATCAACATCAAATGGTAGATCATTCTGCTTGGCAGCTTCCACCTTCTGGGAAGAGCAATTGTGAATAACCCACACTTTTGAATGTTGCAGTCTGAAGTCCTCCACATTGTCAGAACAATGTGTACCAGGCACTTTACTGGTTTCCAATGGACTCCACATCATTTTTTGAGCCCATGTCTTGTTTGTGTGTGTGTGTGTGTGTGTGTGTGTGTGTGTGTGTGTGTGTGCGCGCGTGAAGGCTCCTAAGCATTACTTTCCTGTCCGATAACAGGAATTCTTGCTGACTATATTTCACTTGTCATGATCAAGTGAGATCATCTTTACAAGGCCATGAAAATGATCAAGGGCTTTACAGGCCTGAAGAATTACTGTGGAGGCTCTCGAGTTCAAGATAGACATTGGCAACAGTTAATTAGTTATAAGATAATCTATGACCTTTTCTAGAATCCCCCCGGCAAGCTCTGTGGGTAGACAGGTCACATTGTGTGCCCTTGCTGGAGACTAAACGCTGGAAGCCTTCTTAGGCCCAGGAAGACCTGATTATATTTCTGGGAGCCTGTGTTCAGGGCATATGACCATAGAAACAGAGACCCACAATCAGGAGGGAGTCAGCACCTGGCTTCTAGGGGCCTTCAGGGAAGGTCAATGCCATGTTGTTTGAAGCTAGCCAAAAGAATAATAAATAGTGACTGCTGGCTTCTGTTCAAATAGGCAAATGTGTAAAAAGTGAATGATGTGCACTCTTAAACCTCAGATTAGTTTGAGTTGGTGTGAGGATGAGGTGGGGACTCTTGCTAAGTCAGTTACTTCAAGCTGTACCTCTAGAAGGTACCCACTGGCATGCAGAGAAGGTGAAGGATAACTCGGTCAGGTTAAGAAGTTGTTGTGGGAACCATTGAGTTGAAGGAAAAGAGAGAGCTGAGTTTGGATAAAGGAACAGCCTAAAGCTACACACAAAAGGCTGGGGAGGTCTGTGTGGCCATACACATTTCCAACATTTCAGTACTGCCCTGTGTGGCTGATGTAGTACCTTTCTTCAGTTAAATTGGTGTTCTCAGTGTGGTTGAACACCCCCCTCCAACCCCAACACACACACA
This sequence comes from Onychomys torridus, assembly GCF_903995425.1. Classification (NCBI taxonomy): domain Eukaryota; kingdom Metazoa; phylum Chordata; class Mammalia; order Rodentia; family Cricetidae; genus Onychomys; species Onychomys torridus. The sequence goes on from NC_050456.1 coordinate 9,839,904, forward strand.
AGGTGTTTGGAAAAGTGTCGTCTTACAATCGCTCAGAAACACTCCTATTTATTGCACATAACTAAGGGTGCTTTGTGGCCTTCTCCAGGCAGAACTGCCCCCATCCCACAAGCCTGCTACAGAGTTTCCATCATGTGATAAGGTCCAAGGTCATGTGGCTCTTAAGATGTCAGTAGATGCTCAAGTGCTTTCCCATGTATAGCTGTTTGAATTTTTTTGCACTTTCTGGTTTCCATGTTTTATTGATACCCTGCTTTATAAAATTCTAGGTAATAACTTCTCTTGATAGCATCTTTCTTAAGAGCTAGTACTTCTTCCCAAGTGGAGGACACTCCATTAAATAAACACTCAGGTACTGTCTCCTCCCCTTACTTCCCTTTCTGTTCACATATTGACAATCAACTAGTGAGTTTGAAAGATTGGATGGCCCTGGCCTGGCTCCGACCTTTATTAGGAGATCTGCCCTCGACAGAGAGGCTGCATTCTGATTGGTAAGGTTGTGATAGTGTGAAGCCTGTGTATTTATGACTGAGATATAGTGTAGGGGGTTGTTAGCCAGGCCTTGTGGACAGTGATGTGGTTTGTGTACTGTATGAAGGGAGCAAGTGGCAGCTGGAAGCCAGCCAGAGCTCCACTGAGTCCAGCCAGCTGTGACAGGGCCCACACAGCTCCTTTTGCTTATTTGAACAGGGACATTATATAGTCCTGTTACATGACTCCAGAATGCACCATTGTCTTCCCAATGTATTGCTTAAGGGTTCTAGGTCTTTTATGCTGTGCCTTGATACTGAACAAATGTTTAAACACCTAGCATAGTCTTTGAATATGGTTTTTGTATTTTCTTTTCTCTTTTCTAAGATCTATTTTACTGTAAATTTGTGTGTGTGTTTATGCATATGAAGCCAGAGGCTTCTTATACCTTGTAAATGCAGTTACAAGTGGCTATATGCCACCATATGGATGATGTGGGTGGAACCTGGGTCCTCTGCAAGTATGCACTTTTAACTTTTGATCCATCTCTTTAGCTCTCTCCTTTTTTGAAACAAGGTCTACGTAGCACAGGATGTATGTGAGGATCACTGTATGCTTATGATCAGCCTGCCCCTGCCTCTCAAGTGTTGGGATTACAGGTGTGTGCCACCATACCAGGCTTGTACAGTACTGGGAACAGAGCCCAGGATTCCCCACACATTAGACAAATGCTCTACCCACTGAGCTATGTCCCCCGATCTTGGAGTTGACAGTTTGTAGAGCTGATATTTCAGTTAAATGTCCCCAGTGGGTGAAAGGGGAATTATTTAGTACTTTACTAGTTTCTACAATGAAATGATTCACAAGTCTCTGTGAATTCTGAATTTTGTCTCTCTTATACACAGTTCATTCATGTTTGTGGTTAGTTCAGAGGGTGTAGGAGAATGTAACTGGAGTCTTCCTTTACCTTCTTTTATGAATGTATAATGATCTATAAAATTTTTATATTTTGTAGTCAGTGATTGATCATCACTGATGCTTTGGGGTGGAGCCTTTTCTAGTCTATTAGAGTGTTTTAATATGAGATCACTTTTTTCATATTTTGTTACTTGTTTATTTAAAACAGTGTGTCATGGGGAAACCTTTCTGTGCAAGTCCATTATAAATGCACTTTTGTCTTAAATAGTAAAAATTGATTTACTTGAAAAACTGTATCTAGAACAGTAATAACTATAGTGCTTAAACCTGAGGATGACTGTGTGCTGGGCACTGTTCCAATTCTTTCACATGTATCGTGACAGCTCTCTAGAACAGCAGTGTTGATACCATTTTTCAGTTCAAGATGCCGAGATGCACTTGGGCAAGTGCATAAGATTGGTGCTTGAAGACAGATGGCATGGTTCCAGGATGTACACTCGTCAATGCTCTATTTGACAGCCTATAGCACAAAGTTTTAAAAAAGTGTTCTGTGGGTCCGCGCCCACTGTCTCAAATTCTTGCACAAGAGGCAGCCCTCTGTCACTTAATTGTGACTCCTCGTGTTCCTCTGTGGACAGAACGTTCAGGAAGTTATATATATATGCAAGAAAAGGTATTTTCTGTGCTCCCTGTGCTGCTACTAGTACAACTGCTTTTCTGTTTCAACCCCCTGATCCTGCCTCCTATTACCCTTTCTTTTTAATAGTTAGATACTACTCCACAGAAGACATACGTCAGAATTTCAACACTTCCCTCCTGCTTTCCAGAATTATGCTGTTCTAAGCAATGCTTCCTCAAAGACATTTGCGTCTATATTACAGTTGCACAGGAGAGAGTCTGTGACGACAATAGTCTTTTTTTTTTTTTTAAGATTTATTATTTATTATGTATACAGCATGTATGCCTGCAGGCCAGAAGAAGGCACCAGATCTCATTACAGATGGTTGTGAGCCACCATATGGTTGCTGGGAATTGAACTCAGGACCTCTAGAAGAGCAGTCAGTGCTCTTAACCTCTGAGCCATCTCTCCAGCCCGACAATAGTCTTTAATGTGGAAATTTGGAGCCAAATGAAATGCTTCTTTAAAAATTTTGTAGATCATTACACACTATCTTTCCAAAGGATTGTAACTTTTTTTTTTTTTTTTTTTTTTTTTTTTTACTTCCACTGGTGTGCTTTTTGTCTAACTCATGTCAACCTTAGGTATTATTTCCAGTATTTTATTAGTTTGTAAAGTGATGTCAGTATACTAAATGAGTAAAATCAACATTTGAAATTAGCAGTCTTTTAGTTGGTCAAATTTCTCTATTTACTAAAAGCAAAAGTCCAATGGAGCCATTCTGCCAGCATTCTTTTCTTTTTGTGTAAATTAAGAAAACATGCTTTTCTTTCAGAAATGTGGCTACGTTGAGCATTTTATTAACTTAAGGAACATGACCACTGTGTCATTGACTTGAGGACGTGTCTTAGGGAACAAGGAGTCATGAATTAGGCAGACACTTTGTGTACTTTAACACAGGAACCATTCTCCTTAGCCAACCTTCCTGCTGAGTTGAGAGAGCAATGCTTGGTCATGAAGTTCTTGGTGGAACTGTGGGACCCCAACCACTCAAGAGGAGGAAGCTGACATGGGGACTTGTGTTGGCAGTGTCTCCTGCATGCAGACAAGAAGCCCATGGTGCCATTGTACAAATGACAACACTCCATACAGAGTCAGATGTGGTTTTCTGTTTGACTCTGTGATGAGTTCCGAAGGAAAGAGTGGATTCCCTCGTGGGGTCCTTGACTCCATGGCATCAGCTCACACATCCCTCCCTGCTGAGAAGAGCAGCGTTTCAGTGTGTGTGAGCCTGTGGTGAGAAGGTGGCTTGCCAGAAGGAGGAAGGTGTTTTTTATGTCCTGTGGGTGCTGTGCTTCTGCTTTCCTGGGGTCTCACGTCTCTGAGTGTGTAGCATGCTTTGGGCATTCAGGATTCCCTTTATTCAGGGGTTTGAAGCCTGGAGTAGTGCCAGCTCTGGGTAACTGCCCTTTTTCTTGTCCTGGGTTCTGCAGCTAGCTAAGTGTGTGCACAGCAGGCATCACCTCCTTTCCTGGATGAGGTTTCTGAAGAAAAAGCCATTATCAGTACGGACACTGCCACCTGCTCTGTGGCTGACTTTGGAGCTCTCGGTTTTTTTTTTTTCACTTTTTTCTCAGTTTTTTCCTTTGGAATTTCATTTTCCAGGCATGTTCTCATTCAGACTTTTGGAATGACTGCGAGTCAGGAAACCTATGTTCCGAGCAACCCCTTCCCTGGGCCACCTCCTTTAGAAACTGGATTGGCAGCCTGTCAGTTTACGAACAACGTGTCAGCAGTCACATAATATATTAAGGCTCTAATTTGAGAGGTGTTCACGCTACAATGATAGGAGCTCACGTTTAACATCCATCACACCTTTGAGACACCGTTTCATGGGTGAATTCTTGGTTTTGAGAGGTTTTAAATAAAGCTATCATCTCCTAAATCGTGACAGAACTCACTCCTATCTTGATTTCCATATTTCCAATTAAGCTGGGTTTTTGCAGGGATAGAAGAAAAGATTTTTGTGATGACCTTGTGTGTCAAAAACCCACAGAGACAGCTGACCGGTGCTCGTTGGAGCTCACTGACTCTGGACTCAGGAACCTGCTTGGGACTGAATTAGGCCCGCTGAATGTGGGTGACAGTTGGGTGGCTTGATCTGTTTGTGGGGTCCCTGGCAGTAGGACCAGGACTTATCCTAGGTGCATGAACTGACTTTTTGGAACCCATTCCCTGTGGTGGGATACCTTGCTCAGCCTTGATACAATGGGGAGGGGCTAGGCTCTCCTTCAACTTGGTATGCCAGACTTTGTGGACTACCATGGGAGGCCTTACCCACTCTGAGGAGTGGATGGGGGTAGAGTGGGAGGGAGGTGAGGAGGCAGAAGAAGGGGAGGGAGGGGAGACTGGGGTTGGTATATAAAATGAAAAAAAAAATTAATAAATTTAAAAAATGGTGTGATTCTAGAACAGCTTCCATGTGAAGTGGCCCTGTTCTCCTTGAAGAGGTTCTTTGAATGCCAAGCATGCTTAATTTCATTCTGGTGTGTTTGTGTTCACATATCTAGGTCTTAAGAAACTTCCTTGTACCGGGTGCCTCACTGATATTCCCCAACAAATAATAATATATTCACACTCTGACTTGGTAACCATGCTTATGAGGTTCTCTTAGGAATTTTCCCTCCATTTTAGTAAACAGAGAAGTGTTTTACATAAACATCCTAGTTGGCAAAGACGGTTTAGAACAACCTCTGAGGAGTTGGCGTGAGTCAGACATGTTTTAAAAGTTGCATTGCCTTTCATTGTGGGCCCTGCATTTTGTGTCTGAAGTTGCTCTGTCTCTCACATGACCTTGGTGGGAGATGGTGTTCCGTTTCCTTGTGCATTGTTTAGTGCATTGGGATCTGCACAAAAGTGTATGCTTTGGCAGCTTCTTTCAGGTGCACGGTTTAAGCTCTTCTGTGATTCTTACTAGATGGAAAAGATTGGGATGAAGGAATTGAGATGGCTGAGGAAAGGAAAAATCACCTTTAAAAAGAGGCTAGATACCAGCCAAGTCATTTCCATATGACTAGCTACTCCCAGAAGCCAAGTAATGTCCTGCCACCCTGGTATAGGTGGCCTCTTTGTCAGACTGGAACTGAGTGTGTGTCTGCTATGTGAGATGTGAGGAAACAGTTGGTTTGTGGCTGCTCAGCTCTGCAGCCCTTTCCTGGTGGGTATTTCTGTTCCTGGCTGTGTGGTAAGGGGCAGGGCTTTGAAGATGGTAGAGCATTTTACAAAGTGAATCTGCTGTGCCAGTCTGACTGGAGGATGTACTATATGACTGGTCATTTCCTTCTGTCTCCTTTATCCTGTGTGGTACTGGGTATCAAAACCAGGTCCCCATGCGTGTTAGGCCAGCACTGTAGCATAGTCAAGCTCTGACCACTTTTATGTCTCATACTTCTCCACCTCTCTACCCAAATCCTCTTTCTTTCTTTTAAGGCAAGGTCTCACTGTTGGCCCAGGCTGTCCTGAATTCATTATGTGGCAGAAAGCATCCTCAAACTTGATACCTTCCCCCATGCTAGGACTGCAAGAGAATGCCATCATGCTTGGTCCCCACCCCCTCTCTGACTCTCTTCTGGTAGACTTCTTCATTCATTTGAATTCTATAATGACTAAGGAAATGAAAAATTGAACACGAAGAAAGGCATGCCATAAGCCATGCTTCAAAAGTGTAAAATGAGTGATGTGGCCTAACTCTTCCTCATGCTGGGGGAGCAGGCACCCCATACCTCCGAGCATGTCAGCAGTAGTACTAGAAATTGCATTTCATCTACCACGGGGATGGGAGAGAACGAGACTGAAGGTAGCCTTCAGACAGAGTTTGTGCAATGAGAGAGTGCTGTTGGTGTCAGCAAGAAGCTGAGATTCCCTGCGTCTGGATGCTAGGTGTTTAGTACAGTATGTATAGATTGATCAGGTCCTGTAGTCAGTGGCCATGAAAGTCCTAGGGAACGAGCACAGACAGACAGAGCTGTGTGCCAAGCAGTTGTGGGCTGGTGTATGTGTAGCATGAAAAAAGAACAGTATGTCTTCTGAGCAGGTGTCCTTTCTTTCCAGCGACAGTGCCACCAAGTCAATAAAGATCTGGATAGCTTAAGTTTTTAAAATATCCATTTACATAAAGGGGTATATTTTAAATTTTTGTGCAAAAAATACAGTCTATCTTTCTTATTGAATTTGATGTCTATGAATTGATTTCCAAGCTACTGATGGGCAAATATGTAAAGATATTGTATGAACAGCTCCTGTCGATGAATGGCTGGCTCTCTTTGCCAGGCCCTAGGTGAATGCTTCAAATGCATTATCAGCTACCCTCATGAGGCAGGTGCTGTTCTTCCCATCCCTGGATTTCAGAACAACCTCTGTGATACAGAAAGGTTCTTTAGTCTGTGGCTATACCACCTTGAACATGCTCAGTCTCTTCGGAGAGTTCACATGCCCAAGGACACAGGTTTAGCATGGGGTGGTATGACAGCCCAGGGCTGTCTGACTGCTGATCACTCGCTCTTCTACCCCATTCCTTGTCTTGACTGACAACTAGACAGATTGTATGCATTCTACCTGCTCTCCCTTGCTACCTGGTCTGGCTGTGAATGGGTTCCCCGACAGCCTGAGTGTGGCACAATGACACCTCGAATTAGAACTTGGTTAGCAGAATTGTGTCCTCTCCTGTTATCACCTCACTATCCCTGTAACCTAAAGCAGTCTAGGTCAGAAAAGGACCACAGCCAAGCTCTTGAGGCTGTTCACAACTTAATGACCGGTATCTGTGCTGTGATTTCTTTCAAAAACAGTGACAAACTTGTTTTTGTCTGTGAGCAGCTTCATCACCAAATACAGTGTTCATAGAGCAGACACTTTTGGTAGAAAGAGAAGTTAAGTACTCAAGAGACAGCTTACTGTAATGAGTCAGTTCCCATATTGTTACTGAGCAGGATTTGGTGGTTAGTAGACTCTAGGGGGTAAAAATCACTGTAATTAAAATGAAGTAATTGGCAGGTTTGTGCAAAATACAGGATTTTCTGTTTTGATTCCAAAGAAGCCAAATAAAGGCATTGTATGCATAAGACTTTTTTTTTCCTATATCATTTTCTATGCCAAAAAAATTGAACCATTAAAAATATTTGCATTGTTCTCAATAATGGGGCAGAGCTAATGAGAGAAGGCAGGAGGAAAGCATTTCTGTAAGAGCGAAGACAACGCTCCCAGGCCTGTGTTTGCTCTAGAGTTTGACTGCAGGGAACATCCCAGGATCCGATGAAATCTGTGGATTGCCTCCACTCAAGAGAGGGTCTGATGGGGGATGTGCTGGGGGCAGTGAGTGGATTTAAGGCTTCTGTTTCAGATTGGTGGCTGTCCTGTGCCATCCTTTCCCAGTAGGCCCTTTCTTCTTGACAAGAGAAAGGTCAGGCTCTCCCTCCTCACTAATCTTACTAAGATGCTTTTTAGACCCTCAGGGTAGAGAAACACCTGGGCTCCAAACAAAAGAATGATTGAAATCATGCTCCTTTTGTTGATGAAAATTAATGACTGTAAAGACAGGGTAACAAATACTGTTACAATTCAGGTGACATCTAATTCTTTATTTCCCAGAGCTGAAAGAGGACTAATTGAGTTGTCAGCTGATCATTAAAAATAATTTTGGTGATAGATCACTCTGAGATTTTTTTGGCATATGCCCCAGAAGTAATTCAAATTATTGAGGAAAATTATTATAGCCCACTTCAATTTCCATGTAGTTGTTTGTGTGAACACATTTTTCTCAGCTTTTAGATTAGAAAAGAGGAGGGCTCAAATGAATGCTCAGTTTGGAAATATTTCCCTACTCCGTGTGCATTTTAAATGAAGAAAGCACTCCATTTGTCTCATTAACAGCTGCATTTCTAGTCTTTAAAATTTTTTTCTTTAACGCAGGACCTTGCTATGTAGTCCAGGCTAGCCTTAAACTCATGATCTTCCTGCACCAGCCTCTTACGTATTGGAATCATAGGTGTGCACCACGACCCCTAACATTGTTTTCATTTTTAATCCTTTGTAAGATATGTTATATATGGTTATTCATTATCTGTAACTAGTAATAAATCGAAATCAATTCAAATAAAAAACTAACTAAGGAGCCTTCTGGTTATAAGAAAGTGCTAAAAGTCACATTGGTGTGTGTATGAGTAAGTGTAAGCGTATGTGTGTATTTGTCTGTACTTGTGCACAGGTGTGCAGGTACAATCTAGGTGTCCTCCTTCAGTTAAGCCTCCCTTTAAAAGATTTATTTTATTTATGTGTGTGGCTATTTTGCTTACATGTGCGGTGCCTGGTGCCAGAGGGGGTCAGAAGAGGGCATTTGATCTCCTGGAACTGCAGTTATTGGGTGGTCTTGAGCTGCCATGTGGGTGCTGGGAATCAAACCTAGGGCCTCTGCACGAACGGGTGCTCTGACTCACTTTTTTTGAGAGGGCATTATTTATTAAACTGAAGCTCACCAAACAGGCCAGGCTGGCGTTTAGCCAGTCAGTGAGCCCCAGGGATCTTCCTGTGTCCCTCCCCAGGTCTGGGATTACTGCCCTGTGCCTCTACACCCAGTCCCCCCTGTTCCCACAGGGGTTCCGAGGATTGAACTCATGTCTTTGTGTTTGTAATGCCAGCGCTTTACAGACCGAGCTATTTCCTCAACTCCCAAGTCACATTTGTGTTTTCATGGATATAAATTTTAAAAACTTCCTGGGACCATAAGGTACATACATATTTTTGTTTTCTGTGATCAGATGCTATTTACATGTATGTAGCAGTTTTCAGTAAGTTATGGTCATGTTGGGTATTCTCTACATCGTTCTGTGATCAAATGGTGACTCAAACCTTCAAACAGTATTTTCTATGAAAGTAAAATTCAGTGGGAATCGGGGAATGGAAGCAAGAAATAGAGGAATATAAGCAAGCCAGAACGCTGTTTCTTTTACACATCACCTTCTCAGATTTGGATTGATTTTTTTCATATATGATGGTAAATAGCACTCAGCATGGTGTTTTGATTTCATTCAGTAAATCTTAGTATGTTATTGTTTGTTTTTCAAGCATTATTATTTGACACTCTGGAAATGTTGATCTTTTTTCCGCTATTTAAATTTGAGATGTAAAACATCATTAAGATGTCCATTTAAAAGTACCCAGGGAAACATAGTTGCAATATTACTTTTAGTAAGCATGCAGGCAGGAACATTTTAGAAGGCATTGAGTTAAAGCAACACCTAGTTGTGGGGAGGGGAGGCTATAGGATGCAAAATTGGGTGGTATTACAATTTTCTGGCTCCACTTGTGGTACAAATAAATGAGGGTGTTTGGGGAAGCACCACACACTATCCTATAAAATAAAAATTACTGAGGGTACGCAGGGGGCTCAGTTGTAACGTGTTTGCTGTGCAAACAGTAGGACCCGAGTTCCTGCTACCCACATAGTTCAGTGGTGCTGGCTTGTGATGCCAGCACTGTGGAGGCAGAGGCAGGCATCCCAGTTCATTGGCCAGCCTGTCAAGGTCAATTGCTGACCTTCAGGTCCAGTGAGAGATCCTGAGTCAAAAAATTAGGAGGAGAGTGATCCAAGAGGACACCTAACCTTGAGTTCTTGCTTCCCCACACATGTGTATTCCTGTACACATGCATATATGTTCACATGTGCACACACCCATACAAACACATACATGTATACTAGATACATTCCCCCACTCGGACAAACACATACAAAGAATAAAAATAGTAATTATTTAAAACCTCACTCTTATCCCCTATATATTTGGCAGGTGTGTGTACATGTTTGTGCACTCGTACACATGTGTGAACACGTGTATGTCTTCTGGTTGTTCTAGTGTGATGATAAAGGGTTTTTAGTCCTTTTGCTAGATAAGGATCAAATTAAACGAGCTTGTATGTGTGGTTTTTTGTTTGTTTTTTTCTTTTCTTCTTCTTCTTTTTTTTTTTTTTTTTGGTGGCAAGATGGTACTCACACAGCTTCTTGTGATAGAGCTAACTGACCCTTACATTGAATGTTGCATTAGATGAAAATCTGAATCATGAGAGTCCTTGGGAGCAGAGAGTTCACACCAGGAAAAGCAGTGTTTTCAGGGTAAGGGCAGTCCTCCCCATGTTGGTTGATTGAACAACTTCATTTTTTTAGAGATAGAGGTCATCTCGGGTTGTCTACTGTTGTCTGATGGGTTAGTCAACAGGAAAGCTGAAGGCTTTCAGCCAGTCAAGGGTAGGAGTGAGTAGATGCTGTGGCTGTAGTTCACACCCTAGCTGGCAGGCCAGAGCTTGTGCTCCTGGGTATCTGGAGGGAAGTGATGCAGAGGAAGGAATGCCTGTATAGTAAGGCTTCCTGAGGGCCACCTGTCAGGGGCTGGTGCAAGAGCTTTGCTTTTCTCTCTTCCCTCTGCAGCCCTATCAGTACCTCTCTGATTTCAGGCTGTACAAAATATCTTGCTGGTTCCCTTGACTTAATCCAGCTTGGCCAGTGCATTGCTGGGTAAAACAATGCCCATTTCAGAGACCATTTTCCTCTTAGAGTAACCAATAAAGTTGTCTGGCTGTGGGGTTTGCTGGATCAGCCCCTGGCCTTGGGCATGTGCCAGCTTTTCCCTCGCTGGCACAGATATGACCAGAGTCTCCAGAAGAACTGGGTGGTGTGTTCAGAATACGTGTTAGCCTTTGGGAGCAGCTGACTTCCTAAGTATTGTCCAGCTAGCAAGTGTTTGCGAAACCAGACTAGCTCCCAGTGGGACCCTTTAGAATTTGCTACTGCCTGCCTTTAAAAGAGCCATGCAGACTTCAGAGTCACTTCTGGGTGGCTCTGTTATTAATCTCTTTAGGAAATGATTCCTTTGGGACACAGGATTTGAGGGCCTGCTGCCTCTACAACAGCTGCCTGTCCCTAAGTCTTCAGGCAGAGACAATGGAAGACAACCTACTACAACAGAGCCTGTTGTCCAGAAGGGACATTTCCCTGTCCCCTGAGTTGAGGCAGTTGCATGGAAACGTGGAAATGCAATTATAAATTGGGGAGGGGTGCAGAGTCATCCAATTTGTTATTTCTTTGTTCAAACCGTGCATGAGGGAGAGCAGGTTTTGCAGCACTTGGTTTCCTTCTTGTGAGAGTGTCTGTAACATCTGACCCGAATCAGGCAAATGTATAAAATGTCAGAGGGATTACATTGGCTTGTGGGTAATCATTGGTTGGCCTTTCGGATTTCTGTTGTATCAGTAAAGTTAAAAATGTCCTTGTGACCAGACTGGTTGTCATGAAGGCTCAGACAATGAAGCTTGTCGCTTAATTTGCTCAGATCTGAGGCTGTGTCCTTCTGTTCTGGTCAGGAAGGTCTTTCTCCACAACTGACTTTCATATTTCTCTGTGCATCTGTGTAGCTGAAAATACGATTTTATGCTTTATGTTGAAAAATTGGAAGTATAAAAAAAATGTAAAGAGAAAGTACTACAATCTACCAGTAAGCCTCATGTTCTTACTACCTTTATATATTTTATTGATGTGTTTAATACAATTTTAGACTCACATACTAGTTACCACTTAGCATTATATTTTTACATTTAAGTGATAAACCGAATAAATTCTTTGTCTTGAAGAAGATAAATACTAATCTAAACTAATCTAACTGATGTCATGCCATTTTAAGTAGTAGCGCTGTCTTGGGAGGTAACAATTACCCTGCTTTTCCCCTACTTCTGACATTGGCAGTGAGTAGCTAAAACTCACTGGTTTTCTTCAGACAGAGGGAATGAGGATGACCTGGCCCCACTTCAGTGCTTCAGATGGCTCGTTTTCCAGCAGTGGTGGAGAGTAAACTCTGAGAAATTGGGCTGAATCCTCCTTTCTAAGGAGATAGTTCAGAAACCCAGAAGAGAAGCTGGCGCCTTCAAGCTTCTGGCGTGTTCTCTTCGGGAAGTGGAGTTGTTTTTGCAGGTGTCTCTCTGTTTGGTCACATGGGTATTAGCCTTCTAGGTGACGATATTTCCTTGAGTTGCTCTGGAGAATTTCAAAATGCAGGGTGCAGGAAATTTAACAGTTGCTTTATATTTCTTTTGAACAGTGTTATTTTCTAAGCTGTACCCCACCTTTCCCCACCCCAACATACTGTCTATATGTTGAAGTCTTAACTCAGAATGTGACTGTATTTGGAGATAGGGTCTCTAAGCAAGCAATGAAGGAAAAATGAAGCATTTAAGTTTGATACCCCCAGTCATTGTGTGTCCTTTATATGAAGAGGAAATTGGACAGAGAGAGAGAGAGATGCAGAGCATGCGTATAGTGCAACATGAATCTTACAAATGGTCTTATAATAAAAAACCTGGAGCCAGATATTAGGGTAGAAGCTGAAAGATCAGAGAGCCAGAATAAGCCAGCCAACCTCACCGTGCCAACTCCTCAGCAGATCCACTGAAAGCCTCGAGACCTCACCGGTGGGTCTCAGTTGAACTGCTGCTAAAAGGCTTCTAGTTCCTGGTCCTCACGTCTTATATACCTTTCTGCTTCCTGCCATCACTTCCTGGGATTAAAGGTGTTTGTCCTTCCCAAGCAAAAGACATGAGATCTCAAGTCCTGGGATTAAAGGTGTGTGCCACCACTGCTTGGCTTTGTTTCCAGTGTGGCCTTGAACTTGAAGAGATCCAGACAGATCTCTGCCTCCAAAGTGATAGGATTAAGGGTGTGTGCCACCATTGTCTGGCCTCTGTCTTATCTAGTGGCTGGCTCTGTCCTCTGATCCCCAGAGAAGTTTTATTTGTTAGAGCCCAAATAAAATATCACCACAGTACAGAGATGGAGTGTGTGTACAGAGATGGAGTGTGTATACAGAGATGAAGTGTATATACAGAGATGGAGTGTATATACAGAGATGGAATGTGTGTACAGAGATGGAGTGTGTGTACAGAGATGGAGTGTGTGTAGAGAGATGGAGTGTGTGTAGAGAGATGGAGTGTGTGTACAGAGATGGAGTGTGAGTACAGATGTGGAGTGTGAGTACAGAGATGGAGCATGTGTACAGATAATTGAGCATGTGTACAGATGTGGAGCCTGTGTACAGATAATGGAGTGTGTACAGAGGACAGGCCAAGTGAGGACGGCCAAGAGTCATCTGCTAATCAAAGGGAGAGGACCCAGTGGAAACCACTGCTGCTTGACCTTGGCCTTGTGTATCCAGACACTTGGATTGAATATAGAGGTCTCTATCACCACAAGATGAACTCTTGTTGTTTAAGCTGTCCAGCCTGTGGCAATTTATTAGCCCAGCCTTGGAAAACTAACAGGTCATCTAGAGTAATCATTAGAAAAAATTGGTAGTTTATGAGCTCTAATTGTTTAGAGATGTTTGCAGTGTCTATATGAGTAGAGTGTGTCAAGGGGAAGAAGGATGGGAATGGGGAAGAAGAGACCTAGCTGTAGCATACTCACAGAGTATACTAACTGCTTACGTCGTACCTGCTCTTGGATGCTGTGGTTCGTCCAGTGGGTTCTACAGTGCTGTGCTTTATAACTTAAAACTCTGTCTATCCAACTTTATGCAGTTTTTCCATGGATGCAATGTTATGTTAATGAAACAAAGTAGATTTACTGAAGTAAAATAAAATATCAAAGTTCTTATTTCTATTCACATTCGTATTTTCTTTTCAGTAGCTACTCTCTTCTGTGATCCAGATTGTAATTGCATTCATTAGTTATTTCTTTATGGAAAAGCAGGCTAATCATTTTTCAATTTAAGGGGGAAATTAATATGAGAAGTGAGCTGCTCCACCTTCCTAATGTGGTATGAAAATGCACTTTTAAGCCCTTGAATGTGATTCTGTAATATCTGTGCTTTCAGTTGGGGTGGTGTGTGTGTTGGGGGCTGTGGGGGTATAGGGGTGTGGGGATGTGGGGGGTGAGACAGAACTTCTGTGAAAGGTTTTTCTAATCCTTAGAACTGACAATATTTACTATGCCTTCCAGAGTTACTTGTGGTGTTGGTGGAAGTGGGTTTGACCCACTGTTCACGGCAGTTTTCCTTTTCTTTTGGGAAGCAGCTGTCTGTGTTCACCGCTAAACCACTAACACACTTTGTTTTCTTCTGCTGATCCAATGGGAGAGGGTTTTCATGCTGCTAATTCACACTGGGAATGCACAACATTCTTTTTTCTTTTTTTTTTTTTTAAAGGCAGAATGTCTGACTGGATCATCATGCTTGAAAAGCATTCTTTCTTTCTTTCTTTCTTTCTTTCTTTCTTTCTTTCTTTCTTTCTTTCTTTCTTTCTTTCTTGCTTTCTTTCTTTCTTTCTTTCTTGCTTTCTTTCTTTCTTTTAAGCACATAGGGTAGTATTTCTGCATATAGAAACCATAGTTCAGTGGTTCTCTACTTGTGGGTCCTGACCCCTTATGCATCAAACATCCCTTTCACAGGGGTTACCCAAGACCATTAGCGACCCCTGTGATATTTACATTATGATTCATAACAGTATCAAAGTTATAGTATGAAGTAGCAATGAAAATAGTGTTATGGTTAGTGGTCACCGCAACATAAGGAACTGTATTAAAGGGTCACAGTGTTAGGAGGATTGAGAATGACTGACCTAGCTGATAATGCTTCCTTATATCAATAGTTTAATAAATATTTGTGAGGAACATTTTGGCTTTGTAATTTCTTAGATCATTTCTGTGCTTTATCAGGTTTTCTGGAGATTTCAATTTCTTTTAAGAATCTTAAATGAAAGTATTTAAATATATTAAATAGCTTAAGTTTGGTTTTTACATTCTTTGTGTGTGTGTGTGGTTGGGGTGGTGTTAGGGGTGGGGTGTACGTGTGTGGGCTCAAGTGTCAGCTTGTGTGTGGAGGGCAGAGGGCAGCTTATCTGATTTGATTCTCTCCTTCCCTATTATGGATTCCAGGATTGAATTCAGGTCATGAGGTTTGGTGGCAAGTGCCTTATCCACGGAGCCATGTCACCAGCCCAAGTGGCATTTCTTTCTTAGTATACTTTGTGGCTTGATCTTTTGTGTAACTATACTAACCAGCATCCCCATTTTCCAGGCACTGTTAGTGTCATGATGTCTGTGGAATAATTCAGCAAGGTTTTTCCTGCAGTAAATAAACCTGTGCAGATTTCCAATGCTTCTTTTCTTTGTCTTTTTCACCTTCTTGTGTTAGTTTTCAAATCATCAGTTGTTTTTTTTTTTTTTTTTTCTTCCCTGCCTACTTTTTGTCATCCTTCTGAGCTTTGCTCACGGCAATCGAGGATAGAAATGGGACTTCAGAGGGTTATGCCTGAGGCCTGATAAGCTGCCAGGAAGAGCTGGTGATGGCCTTGATGGGACCTGTTGTATATATGTGAGTTGATGGGACCTGTTATATATGTGTGAGTTGCTCAACCGCAGGCCGATATGGAGTGTTTTGAACCTCACCCAGTGTTTTATCAGGCCAGTAATTCCCTCAAACTCACAGAGATCCACTTGCCTCTGCCTCCGGAGTGCTAGGATTAAAGGATCTCTTTAATCACATTCTTAAAGGAACTTCATATACAAGAGCAGGTGGTCATTCAGAGAGCAAGTATCTTGGAGACTTACTATATCTAGATGAAAGTACAAATACCAGAATGGGTGATTGATGGCTTAAAATTAAGAACATTTAGTTACATTCAGTGTAATCCAAATGAAAGACTCTTTGAATTAATGAACATAAAAAGCTTTTCAAAACCCACTTTTAAATTGTTTGCAACAAGATGAAAGATTTAAAGGTAGTTTAAACCTCAGTTGATATTTAATTTATAATAGTTAAATTACAAACAAATTTTAGTCCCAACTGAGAGAATATTTTAAATAGTCCAAGTCACATGTGGTGATTCAGTGATTCAAAAAAAAAAAAAAAAAAAAGGGAAGGGGTTTTTCAAATTTAGATTTAGATAATATAATCATTACTGTATCAATACATCCAAATTAATAAATTTTGCTTTGTAGATCAATTGTTATTTAGAGGTATGGAGAGTGAGAAGGGGCTTGTGGGATGTCTGCTGGTATAGGAAAAACCTCAGGAGCAAGTTTATAACAATAAAATGAAAATGATTGCAAGGATCTTAAGAGAATGCTCAGTATAGTACTTCTCCTTCCTCCTCCATACAGTTGAAAGCAGAGTGGTGGATTAAATACTCAGGTTGGATTCAAACTAGCAATTAAGGAAATGGTATAAAACATTGAAGAGAAACTGGAAAGGATGGTCATTAAGAATGTGGATTGGCAGGTTTTATTGTATACCTTAAAATAAATTCCTGAAATATCTCAATCCTATCTCCACCCAGTAGTATCTGTGGGTCTTTCCTGCTCCTGCCCTTGCTGTGAGCATTTTAAGCAAATGGGCTGGCTTCCTAATGTTCATGTAGGATTCACAGACTGCCAGAGTGATTCTTTACATGCCATCCCACTTCTTGCCTTCACAAGCCTTTCCTGTCAAGGTGGGACTGTCTTCCCTTTAGCTGTGCATTGGAAGTCACTGATGACTTCAGTCATCCAGCTGCTGGCCAGGATTTCCCACTGAGTCATTTGACTTCTACTTCTTATTTTCTGTTCCACTTTCAAATAAATGGAGGGTGTAAGTTCTTCTGTTGGTGTCAACATCAGTTGAAAAATTCTCTACAATGACTCTGAAGGTGGAGGCGGGACATGGTTAATTGTTGTGTTATATTTTGTTCTATAAAGAATAATGTCTTTAATTGAGGTCCTGAGATGTTGGTCCAGCTATAAGGTGTGGGATTTTTATGATGAATGCATTAGCAAATTGAAGACTATTGCACTTATGTTTATAGTTTCTTATAGTGTTTCTATTATTGTGAAGAGACACCATGACCACGGCAACTCTTATTATAGGAAAACACTTAATTGGGGTGGCTCACTTACAGTTTCCGAGGTTCAGTTTATTGTCATCATGGCAGGGAGTATGGAGGCCTGCAGGCAGAGGTGGTGCTGGAGCTGAGACTGCTCTATCTGGTAGGCAACAGGAAATCAACTGACTCACTGTATCCTGAGAACAGGAAACTTCGAAGCCCACCCCTGCAGTGATACACTTCCTCCAACAAAGCCACACCCACACCTTTTAATAGTGTCACTCCCTATGAGATTATGGGTGCCAATTTCGTTCAAACTACCACAGATGGGTATTAGAGAATAGAAACCATTTCACTTATTTTCCTTTGTCTTTCCTCAATGTCTGTTGATGTTATTACTTTGAAGGAAAAATAACTTGAATAAATTGTTCTTTCTGTATCCCAAGAGGTTGAAGAAACACGTCTTTCACTCAGTGATATAGTGGAATTTGGAAAGAACACAATTTGCAGTCTCCTGTTGTCATTAAGTGTTTGAGCCTTTGCCTCTCTTTTGTCCAATGGGATAATAGCACCCATATCAGGATGGCAGTGTATCAAATATGCAATGCATTGAACACCATGTCCAGGACATTTAATCCATGAGAAAACTATTTGTATTTTTTTTTTTTATTTTAATGTAACTATTGAGCAATAGACATGCTCTCTGGCAAGTTCAAAGGTTTTTCGGAGAGATGAATAATTGTTAAAATTTAGTGTGTATATGTGTGTGTGTGTGTGTGTGTGTGTGTGTGTGTGTGTGTGTGTGTGTGTGTGTATGTGTTTGTATGTGTTTAGTGTTGATGTAGCTCCTAACATAGAATTAGTGATCCAGACAAGATTACAAATAACAACTATGATACATTTTATTAAGCTTTCAAAACTCTACAAAATATGTACTTTATTAAAATGTCATATATTAACTTTAAAACAGTGGCACATGTTATGTATTTGAAGAGTTCTAAATGTGGCATATAATCAATAAAGATGTGTAGGGTGATATGATTTGAATGGAGTAATTATTAGATCCAGTCCATTGATTTATCATGCATATTAAATCAATGAGTATTTGTAACACTCTCAGGAAAACATCTGCCTTACTTATGCTGAGTTCTGTAAATGTTTACGCTTCATGGAAGTATTTGCTAAATAAATAATAAATACATAAGTAAGCCTCTTTCCAGGATGTCACTGACTGTGCTAGTAGTGGGCATGTAGAGGTATCTCTCCATCCACTGATATGGGCATGATTATTGATTTAGCTTAAAAAGAAAAGCCAGGTTCTATTCCTCTTCAGGAAGCGCTATTACGGAAGTGGGAAACTAAGTCAGGTAGCTGTAAGAGCAGGATTCACAGCCCAGTGAATAAGGAGAGATCCACTAACTGGCCAGGACAGTGATGAGAGCTGAGCCTGTGGAGGAGACAAAGAGTAGGAGGTGTGTGTGTGTGTGTGTGTGTGTGTGTGTGTGTGTGTGTAGTAAAGTTCTGTTCCTTGGGAGACAGAGAACATGGTGTGATTAGTCGTTCACAACAACTTGTTTGGCGTGTCTTACTTTGTGCCTCTTTGGTAAATGGTTTTTTTGTTTGTTTGTTTGATGTGGCCCACAGAGGAGGTAACGGCGGCTGTAAGGGAGGACAAAGTGAAGTCTGGCCAGCCATGCCCAGGCGACTTTTGGCCGCTGACAATATAACAGACATCTGTTACAAAGCCTTGGATAATTCCATCGAGCTTGAGACATCCTAAGCTGTACTCTTAAGTCACAAGATCAATAGGAAAAGGTTAAACACTGCTTTGCTGTGATGCTTTCTCTCTCTTTAAATTAAGGTAGATGCAGGCAATTTATTTTGGGAGAGTTTCCTTTAAAACTGGGCAAATTTTGGCAGGTGAACTTGGGACAATGTACGAATCAGTATTCTTTCTGCTGATAGTGTTAAAAACTTACCTTGAAAATAGTGGACTTGTGAAACCAGGAATTTAGGGACAGCATGCGCACATAGCCTTTGGGTATGTGCTCAGAGCTAAGGGGGCTAAATGGAATCTCTGAGGTTTGCATTTGTGTTAAGCCTACAGGTTTGGGGCTTTGGGATTGAAAAATAAAATAAGCAAAGAAACTGTCACCTCTCAAACCTTATACCCCAAAGAAGTGGAAGAAATAAGTTTGCTTTGGTTCCTATGTCTACCTCTCTATGCAGGGAATGATGGCTGAGATTGGTCCAGTCTGGCTCCTGTATTTTCTCTTAGGCTAGAGTCTGGGGTGCCTGACTGCTCTGGCTTCCTGAACCCAGAGAGTCCAGGAGGCGGTGGTGGTGGGGGAGGGGTGCTGGCAGGCAGAGCCCACACTTCCACTCCAGGCAAATGAAAGGCAGAGAGTGCTTGCTATTCAGGAAACCACTCCTCCAGAGTTCTGCTTGCTCTGTGCCAGATAAATGAGCTTTCACACTCCCTGAAATTACTTATTCTCCCTGAAAGCATGCAAAATAAAATTGTGACATGTTTAAAAAAAAAAAATCCTACATTGTATTTTAATGAGAATTTTTGTCTGTAACCTGTAAGGAAAACCTCCCTCCCTCCCTCCCTCCCTCCCTCCCTCCCTCCCTCCCTCCCTCCCTTCCTCCTCCTCTCTCTCTCTCCCTCCATTTAGAAATGTCTATGCAATAATATATTTGAAGGCCACTTGTCCCTTTTCCTTTGGCATTTTAGGAACCAGAACAATAATAGCGTACCACTATTTCCCCTCAGATCTTAAGATCTTGGAGAGTTGAAGCAGTCTGGATGGGGAATGCTGATATGCGTTCAGACTAGTTTTCCTCTTAGTCATAGTGGCCTTTTCTTAGGCATAAAGATCCTCTTCTGATTTGTGCCACATTAACCAAGTTGTGTAAATGTCATAAGTGAACTGTTGAGATCTCCGAAGTGGTCCAGGGAGACGGCCCCAGGGCTCCTATTATCCCAGCAAAAGCTTAACCAGCTTTCTTCTAAATAAAGTGTTTTGAAAATGAGCCTGACCTGCTTTAGATAGTCTGTATGAACTGCATTTAAAATTTACTTTTTAACCCTAAAAGAATTTGCCTCTTGAGGTTTGAGGTTAGGGTTAAATTAAGATAGAAAGAAAGAGAAAAAGAAATTAAGACAGATAAGGCCAACTACATAACTAAAAAAAATTAAAAGACTTGCCTGAAACTGGGATGCGGAACTACTAAGCCGCTCTTTGGCTCCTAAGTTAATGCTGCAGACACAGGTCTCAGGATCAAAGAAATGTCCTCCGATTGTCTTTTGAAGTCCAATTAGAATTTATAGGAAATACAGCCTTCTATTAGGTTTTCCATGCCAGACATGAAGGATGGATTTATCCTTCCTTCCTGTTTCCTGGGCCTAGCTGGCTTGTTTCTTGTAGTTCTGTGATAGAGCGCATGGAATTTCCATCCTTGAGTTCCACATCTGCCCCATTCCATTTTAAAAACAAGCACGGCACATTTGCAAGTCCTCAGAACTGTTTTTCCTCAAGTCCGTCATTTGTATTGTTGTCTGTAGTAATAACACTGCATTAGGCGTTTTCGAAATGTCTGTGCACTGACGTTGTTGAAGGCTATTTGCCATGTTTCACCATAGGAGAGGAAACAGAAGGATGTTTGCTGCTCAGTATCCTTGTCCGTGCCTGTCTGGTTTCCCAGTAATTCAGTTATTAACAATTGAGATTCATTAGAGTCATTAATTCTTTCTACCCACAAACATGAGTTAAATGTCTCTCCCCGAGTACAAAAATACAGGAGCCATCAGGGTATCCTGTCAGTTGCCGTAAGTCAGGCCAGTGTTCCTATTAGCTGGGGAAAGTACTTGCTAAGCCTGTGTGTGTGTGTGTGTGTGTGTGTGTGTGTGTGTGTGTGTGTGTGTGTGTGTGATATCTACAATGATGGAAACAACGGTAAGACCTTTAATAGAGGCTGTAATCAATGCATAGATGTCCTTCAGAAGATGAGGGCACACAGGCTAAAGTTTAGCAAATTAATTGTTGTTCTCTACTGAAGGAACATTCTGTTTTCTTTCTTGCTTTGGCCACTGGCCTCTGACTGAGGAAATGGGGTGTCTGATGAAGGAGACCACCCAGTCTTGTCAGAGGATTTCTATGTAACCTCTGACTTCCACAGGCAGATTCTTGGCTTCATAAAGAGATGAAGATACTTTTCAGAGAGAATGAGCAGGCATGAGGGTTTTGGTTTGTTGGTTTGTTTTTGGTCCTAGATGCTTTTCCCCAAGTTTTCCTGCAATCCTCCTCCCCAGGAATAATGTAACTCACAATCTGAAACCTGGGGTAACCCTTTCTGCATTTTCACACCCCTAGAGCTTGCTTCTGTACCTTCGTGTTTGCTTCTCCGGAAGTGTGTGAGCGTTCATTTGCTTTCCCAATTATATTAGCCTTCCAATTCAATTGTGGGATGTTTTGCAGAGAAAAATTTTATTATCTCACTTGCTAGTCACAAGAGCCCTTTGGGAGAGGTACAGTGGGAGCCTCGGCTTGCAGATGAGCCGAGTCACAAGGTGGAATATGTATGGAGCATTTGTTCTGACTGCAGTTTGCTGAGGTGGGCAGATGAGTGTAGTAAGTGCAGTACACAGCCCTTGTTGTGCAGGAACGCACAATCTGGCCCAAGAGGGGAGTTGTGCACGAGTGCTCCAAGTTGAGGCCATTTATTTTGTGCAGAGTGGGAAGAGGGGATTATTGCTGGGCTAGGGAAGGCTAGTGAGGAGGGTCATGTATAGTCATCTCTTGTCTTCTAAGTAGGATTGGTTTAGGACCTCACTCGTGAAAATACGTTACTAAATACCATATGTAAAGCAGTGTATAGTATCTGCCTATGATCTATACATACCCTGTATATGTTAAGTCCTGCCTAGACTTCTTTAAATGCATGATATGAAGTAAATGTTGTACAGATAGTGCATATATTATATTATTTATGGAACAATGTCAAACTAAGAATTCTGTACACGTTGAGTTCATGCACTAAGTTTTCCCCAATGTTTTCTGCCTGCGGTTGATTGAATTCATGGGTATAGAACCTATAGGCACAGAGGGCTGTCTCTGTGTGTTAGATCCTAATGCAGGGAAGACAGACTAATGCAGGATATCATTGTCATGGGCAGTGGGGTATAATGATAGTCACAGCCAAGCTTTAGTAAGCAGAAGGAGCAGTTTTTATGCTGCTGAGGAATTTGCTTAGTGAAGCAGGCAAGAAACTGCTCAGAAATTTGGACTGGAGTCAGGCGATGAGCGAGTGGTCTGTTACTGCCAGACTGGGGGTTTGGGTGAGGTCCCAGTGCATTTGAGTGAGGGGTGCTGTGATTAGGTGGTAGTGGGAATGTTGTGGAGAGGAACCGGAAATGGGAGGAAGCATTCAGGGCTGTCACATGCACCTGGTGGGCATTTGAACAGATATAGGAGAGTGAGGAGGAAGAATTTTAAACATGGAGGATGTTATGGTGGAAAAAAGAACTGGTCCAGTCAAGGGATGGGATGGTAATGAAGGTGCTTAATTTGTAGAGCCAAGAGAAGGTAAGATGTTTCTAGAGGGCATATGTATAGCAAGCAGCACCGTGAGAGCTAATATGCTAAAGGGAGTCAACGGCATTAACAGGGGTAAACTGTGGCAAACTCTTTGGCTTCTGTTATCCTTTGTAATGGCCTGCACAGAATAGGCCACTTTACAGACATGTGTTGATGTCGGCAATGAGATCCTCTCGGCTGGTTGTTGGTAACTTTTGTGAAGCTGGATCCTCCTCTAAGTGCAGATGTACACTGTAGTAACAGTGAGGACCAATAAGAAACACAGTATTTATGGAAACATGACTTTTAAGCACTATCTAGAGATGAGAATTATCCATTTATAAAAAGCTAGTTTAGTTTTCTGCCATTTATTATCAAAGGTTTACTACAGATGTTTATTGAACAATCCTTTGGGTTTTTGCTGAGCACAGTATAAAACTGATTTTTTAAAAGATTTCTGATTTTGATACTAACAAATTTATTAAAGATTGTTTTTATATAGGAGTGTTAGGCATAGATCTCATATTTTGTAAGTCTATGGTATCGAATAAGAATTATTTGTTAGGATTACTAGGCATATGGTGACTAGAAGAGGGTCCCTCTACTGATATGTTCATACCTGGGGCAAGCACACATCTGGTGGAGAGAACATGATAGTCCATGTGCTGCCATCCAGGGTGGGAAGGAAAAGGTGAAGTCTCTGGGGACCACCACATAGTTAGGTGTCAGGTGAGCACTCTGCCTTCCCTGGTTACCTGGTTGCCAGGCTATGGGAGACAAAACATATTGATAGAGTTGTAGAGTGAGATCTTGTCTTCCCATAAACCATGAGCAGCTCTTGGGTGGTAGGAAGCAAAGGTTGCTGGGTCTTAACACAGTAAATAATGTTGCAAGACATTTAACTTCCCCTCCTCATCTGAGTCCTATTGGTGAGTCAGCACTCAGGCTGTGAACCAGGATACAGTATGACGGCAAGAACTACATGCTAGTCTATCATAATGAAAGTAGGTTCCTTTTCAAAAGTTCCACACATACTTTTAACCGTCATTATCAGAAGCAAACTATACAGAATCATATATTCTATTAAACTGTACACTTTTGGTTTTTTGTTTTGTTTGTTTTGTTTTGTTTTGTTTTTGTTTTTTTGAGATGAGGATCGAACCCAGGGCCTTGCACTTGCTAGGCAAGCGCTCTACCACTGAGCTAAATCCCCAACTTTTTTTATAAATTAATTAATTAATTAATTTTTGTTTTTTTGAGACAGGGCTTCTCTGTGTAGCTTTGGAGCCTGTCCTGGAACTCACTCTGTAACCCAGGTTGGCCTCGAACTCACAGAAATCCACCTACCTTTGCCTCCCGAGTTCTGGGATTAAAGGCGTGCGCCATCACTGCCCGGCAACTTTTGGGTTTAAGTATGTATTCTAGCAATATGTCTTGACTGATGTGCATAAAATACAATGGACTGGAAGGTGATTGTTTCCTTTCTTTGTAAATAAAACTCTGTTGACTATGTTAAATAATTTATGTGTGTGCATATAGTCTTTTAGAAATAGATTTTGCCAGGTGGTGGCAGCACACACCTTTAATCCCAGCACTCAGGAGGCAGAGGCAGGAGGATCTCTATGAGTTTGAGGCCAGCCTGGCCTACAGAGTTGGTTCTAGGTCAGTTAAAACTATACAAAGAAACCCTGTCTTCAAAACAAACACACAAAAAATAGATTTAAATTTTTCTTTTATGTGTGGTGTTTTGCCTGCATGCTTATCACACATATGCCTGGTGCCTATGGAGGAGGATGGTGGATCCCCTGGAACTGGAGCTAAAGTTGGTTTTGAACCATTCATTACTGTGTAGGTGCTGGGAACTGAACCTGGGTCCTTTGCAAGAGCAGCAAGTGCTCTTACCTATGGAGACAGCTCTTCAGCCCCCTTCTCTTTTAATAGTCTCTGAAGCTAGGCATATGATTAAGGTTGTCAGTGATTGCCCTTAAACTTCATCTGTTTTTTTTTTAATTAATCAAACATTTATTGAGCACCATCACAATGCTTAGTAGTTCATCCTTGTACAAGATGTGAAGACATCATGTAAAGCTACACTTAGCATCCTTAGCTGCTTTTATGGCCTCTATTATGCAGTGTTATGCTTTGTGATCTGAGAGAAGAGTGTTTAGTTTTCTGGCTCATTGGTACAGTATAGTTGTCATTAGTCATTCCCTTTTAAAAAGAATGTTATTTATACAATCAGAATACTTTTTTCTTCTTAGACAGGGAACCAGAACTCCCTATGTAGCTCAAGCTAGCCCAAAGCCACAACAAACTTCCTGCGTGGATCCCCTGAAGAGCTAGGGCTCCAAACATGAAATATTGCTGAAAAAATTTTTTAACCAAAATACTAGTTTAGATGTGAGTTTTCATTTCTTCTGAGGAACACAACTGTTTATGTAGAGTGCCATGGACTTGACTTGCTAAGTTTCAAATGTGCAGTTCTTTTGGAGTAAGAAAGATGGGAGAGGATGGAGGGGGTCTCTCCTGCTTAATGTCATCTGGGCTATACATAGATGAGAGGATGCCTAGTTATCTATCATAAGACATTGGCTCCGAGGGTCCCAATATGGAGGTGAAGGAGGCCAGGCTTCAGGGGGTAAGCTGAGGTCCTTAGGTAAGAGACCCTAGTTTTTCAGCCCCACAGCCATGCTCTTCCTTCATGTAGGAACTTCAGCGTCTATGAGCCTTGAGAAAAGCAGCCTGGCTGAGCGTGGAGTCCTGGTGGCTGATTTTCTAATTTAGAATTTCACTGTGTGCATGTAGCGCTTCACATCTACATTTCAATCAATCAAATCCGAGTACAATCAAAATTAAATTACACTGTAGACATTGTGAATTCTCACTCGTCACAGGTAGGTAGCAGCTAGCACTATTGAAAATGCAGGCAGAGGACAGGGCTGGTCTGGAGTAGAGACTGCCTCTGGGAAAGACCTTATAGCTAACTTCCTGTTGTTCCTAGTTTAAGACTCAGTGATAAATTGAAACAATAACATCTACCTTGTTTATCAGAGTTATAGGAAAGTTAGTGAAGAAATTAGAAATTTGAGAGAATTTGGGGTTTCTGATGTTTAGATTAGGGTCCACGTCAATACTCTGAAATCTGAAAAGCTCCAACATTTTGGCTTCAAAGCATATCAGGAAAGGGATACTCACCTGTATATGGAAGTGTTTATCAAACTTCGGGTGCTGTGTGGATGCCATGGTGTCCCCTCACTGACCCTCTTTTCTCTGTCTTAAGTCTGAAGAACAGCATGGGATTATGTTAAATTCAACTGCCCTCAAGTGTGCTCCCTGCTGCTCCACTGCTCTGTTCTTGCAGGAAGCTGCAGTGAAGGGTCTTCAGGTCCACAGTGAGTTATTAGCCTTAGGGAACATACTTTGAGACCAAGGAGTCCTAGAGCCATGACTGGGTGAGCTAGCTGCCCTTTCTAATCTGGCTCACCCCAAGTCAGTGTTTCTGGAGGAGTCCTTGTCTTTTGGAGGAATGCATCTCCATGTTTATGTTAGATAGTAGCACTGTTGTCTGGATGTAGTATGGACAATACTTCATGCATCAGCTGCCATCTGCATTTGATGCAAAGGGAACTAGCAAGTACTTACTAATGAAGACTTAATAGAGAGTTTTGCCAGATACAGATCTTTGTAGAATTCCACATTAATGAGTGTTTCAGAAACCAGTTCTTTCAAACAGCCCCTAAGAAGTGTGGATGTGCTGCTCTTAATTGAAGGTGGTGATCTCCTGACTGCTACCATCAGAGTCCTTAAATCTGCACCTTTGTTAGGCAATTTTGCCTAACAGGTATTCTTTTCACCTAAAACGCTAAATGTTTTCTAGAGTGTTCAGTAACTTCTGCAGGAAGCTTGCCATCTCCGTCCTGTGCTCTACTTTTGTTAATTCTGATTTTAAACTAAGTGGCTGAATTGCTGCAACATGGCTGCTTTCCACCTTCCAGAGTGCCTAGTATGATGCCTATGACAGTGCTCGCTTCTTCCAATGAGAAAGCTTGCTGGGAATCGGAGGGTGAGGCTTCCGTTTGGCTAGGACACTGTGTCCTTCACACACATCCCACGTTCCATGTTGGAACCAGCAATTACTTTCCTATTTAGAGTAATATTACAGATAATAAATTGGTCTCCAGCAAGGTCCCCAGATTAACCCATAATGTGGCTGAGTCGATGGAGATGCATACTTGCTAGAGGATGTTCTCACAAAAAGGACTTAGTGAAATTTTATACAAACAACCTCTCGAGTTGATAAGTGAGTGGAGAGTGATTTTTTTTTTTTGTAGTGTAAATCCCAGATAACTATCAAATTTATTAAATTTTAAGATATTTCTTATTTCTCAGTGTGTAAACTTCCTCTTCATAACAACTTTAACACTAAACCAATGTAAACCAATGAACATTTAGCAACTGATAGAAAGTGAGCTAAGTTTAATTTTGTCTGCTTATTTGCAAAAGTTGTGCTGACTTTTAAAAATCTGCACTGCGCCTTTTTGTTTTTTCTTTTAATTAAATATGTTTTTTAAATGGTCTTCTATGATTAATTTATTGTTTTCCTTTGTTGTGAAGAGAATTAATTACAGTTAGTTCATGGTGGTAACAAAAGCATAAGCCTAAATCTTTATTGTGCTACAGCCTAAAAAGGCAAATAGATTTTTTTCAAATAATAATGACATATAAAAGCTGTAATTTACTATTTCCCATCTGCCATCCAAAGCTCTGTAGTCTTTAAAGTACTGTGGAAAGTGATATTGGATACTGGGCTATTGCTTATTCTATTTGTTACATGTTTTTGAAATGACTGAATATAAAAATACAGTAACATTCTTATGGTATAGTAGGCCTTGCTTACCCTTATAGCATCTTAGTTTAAAGAAATGTTGACACTCCCTTATTTTTACTATTCAAGATGATGATGTGTCTGTGCTTTAGCGTGGTGTATATAAACTATAAATATACTCTTAAACATTAGGCTGGTTATGTTTTGAATGGTAAATAAGTTTAATTATGTGTCTATAAGAGGGACATTTGACTTGCATGTGCCCCGTGTGTGCATTTTTGGTTGATTTGGGGAAATAGGATCTCAGTACTGCAAGCTAATAACCCCAAGAACATTGTCAGCCTGTAGGACTATGTTATGGGTTCCCATCACAGCAGGGAAGCTGTGGACCCATGGTCATGCCATTTGATGGGAACTCTGCAGTAAATTAAGACAATGAAGTTCATGAGTTAATACTGAAGTCCTCGGTAGCCAGTTGTGATGAAACATTTGTCACTTATATTTGTAGAAGAGTTAAATGTTGACACTTTGTCATGCAATGGCCTCATTGTCTGTTTTCTGAGCTTGTTACATAGAAGATGGAAGAGATGTTTTTCTAGAATTAAAGCTGAACATGTGGCTTTCTGTGAAAATTCTTTTATAAACTGAACACTTGAGAACCCAGCATTCATTATTCATTTGTGTCTATGATGGATTTCATTTCTTAGCTTTTCTGTGTCTCAAAAGCAGCCAAACATTGTTATTGCCATTCAATTTTGCTTTTGAAATCACTCACAATTTGATGCTTTACTTAAAGATACAGCGTCCTGTGTTCTGGTCTGCATTTGTGAGTGATTGATATTCCTCCCCATCATACTGAACCCTATGTCAGACATAGACGTCTTAAACATGATTAGATCTAATAAACAGGTTCTATAGAAGGTTGTATTCTAGGAATCTTCATGTCAAAAGATACATTTCTCCCTATATACCTATTTCTCGTTAAACTTTACACATTGCTGAAAGACTTGTTTGAATAAAGGGAAAATCACAGAGCTTTCTGTAAGAAAAACATTTATCAGAGACACATGAGTATAAAAGTCCATGTTTGCTGGATTTTATCTCCACATTAGCGTGGATGTGTGCAGGATGCTCTGCTGCAATGCACAACTCAGAAGCATGCTGGTGACTGGCTCCAGATCCAGTGATGTCTTTGCAACGTGCCAGCCTTCACACTGGAGTGAACATGGTCCTCCTGCTGCTGTCTGTCTTCCTCTAGATGTGTGGCAATTGTGGTCCTGTGTATGTATATCTTTAAGTTACTTTCCTTTTTGCTATTAAATAATTGCTACCAGATTCTCAGTCTCTTTAGGTGCTAGGGGAGATATTTAATGTATTGTTTTCTTCCCTTCTAACAGTTATATGATTTGGTAATGTATTACTACTGTTTTCCATGTAGTGTAAACAGTTGAGTCACTAACTTAGAGTCAGAGTTCAGAGCTCTAGCCTTTAGCAACTAAACTACCTAGCTGCAGATGTCTATCTTCCCTGTTGTAAACTTCTACAGACATGTATATTTCATCATATTGCCTTGGAATTTGCTTCAGGGTGTAATGAAAGCCCGTAGAAGAAGTAGTTACCTCCTCCTTTGAGTCACTGACACGGGTTGGTGCGCCTAGTGGAGATCAGGAAGTGCTGCTGTCACTCCACCTTTGTATTTGTTAGGAGTCAACATGCAAACCTTTCTAAGAATTCCAGATCCCTAGTCTGGTTCAGCCCATCAAGTGCCTTGTAATTAAACTGTGGGGACTTGGTCTCACTAGTATTTCTAAGAGAGAAGGTATGAAATGCCTGGAAGTCCTAAAAAGAGTCAGTGGTTACATATGGGGACCCACAGGTCCAGGGGAGGTTAAGGGTGGTGTTTGTTAAGTTACTTTGAAGTTGGGTGCTGGTAGGATTTCCTGAGTGGATGATGTGGTATTATTTTACCAGTGAGGAGGAAGAGATGGAAGGTAGGTTAGATGAATAAGTGCTGAAAAGTTACCTGATAGAGATCTGTGAGTGGGAACTAGAATGCTGGACAAGCTCACTTCAGCAGGCCAGTGACATTTTATGGATCTGCTACTGGGCTCTACTTCAGGTCATAAAGGAAATATGACTAATAATTGTGCAGGACTATGTGTGGTAATATGGCAAGATGAGACAAAGCCATTGCCAATGATGAGGTGCAGCTACTAAGAGCAACTTCCGGTTTGGGATGGATGACCTAGGTCACCCTAAATATTGGCACTTTTGACCTTGCTTTTTCTGCTGCCTTAGTAAAACAATATTTGTTTTCTGCTGCATATACACTGGAGTTCTGCGGAGATGATTTGGTTACTGGGTAGTTAGGGTCTCAAGAGGAGAAATTCCTCGGGCATAAACACATTTTAAAGCATGAGCTGTGGAATCCGGCCTAGTTTCAAATCTGGCATGGTTGTATGTAATTTTGTTATTTTAAGTAAGACCTTAATTTCTGTAAGTCTGTATTTCCAGCTCTACAGAGTCTAGGAAGTAGCCACAGAAGAAGTAATATCTGAGTTTTCTTTTCACAACACATGCAAACTTATCTTCTGTTCTCCATGACTAGTAGTGGCTAGTATTCTTTTATTTTCTGCAAAGGGGAGAATATTATGCCTTAATAATGTTCTCTCTTCATTTTCTAAGTTGTTTCTTTCTTTCCTGTAGAGACTTTAAGAAGGTTCTGTATTCTCATACACAGAGGAGTTAACAGACCCATGTTGGCATAGTATCAGAAAAGTTCCCACGTGCCTTCTGAATCTGTCCTCTGCGAGGCTCAGTTGCTGAAATCATGATTGTTTTGTATGCCCCTCCTTTAGTGCTGACTTATTCCAACTGATGGACTCTTAGTTTGAGCAAAGACATACTGTTATATTAAAGTAGGGAGCCAAGAAACATTTACCACAGAGAGCCAGCAGTGACACTCTCTTCCAGGGCCTGGCATGTTCCTGCAGCTGCACCGCCTTTTAATCCAGACACTAATGAATCATAAGGTCCTATTTTGACATGAAAAATCTCCATGGAGAGTTTCTATAAATCCACATGCCAGAAAGAGATGTGCAGCAGCATAGGACAAAGCAAATGAGCACGGTTGAAACCTCGATCCTGTAAGCAAACTGTCCGCATTGAACCAAGCTTTGTGATTTAGCTACTTTGTGACCTTGACTAAGCCACTTAGCTCTGTATGCCTCAGTTTCCTCAGATCTGCAAAATGCAAATATAAGCTACTGTCTCAGAGTCTGGTCTTGAAGTACTAAATTAATATTTGCAGTTGTTTTAGATCCTCAGCACTATAGAAACATTTGTCAAATATATACTGAAAATGGTTAGTAATGGGCCATTTGCTGAGCTAACTGGTTGTTGGGATATGTGCAAGATTAAAGTAATTAAAGTACATTGGCTAAAGAAATTACTTGGTAGATTCTATTAATGCACAAAGTCTATGAATATTTTGTTACCATGTTCCCTTTATATGGCATTTGACTTTTTTTTTAATTAAGAAATTTTCTATTCACTTTACATACCAACCACAAATCCCACCTCTTCCCCCCCCTTCCCCCGCCTTCCTTCCCAAGCCACCCTCCCCATCCCCACAATTTCCAAATCAAGGTCTCCCATGGGGAGTCAGCAGAGCCTGGCACACTCAGCTGAGGCTAGTCCAAGCCCCTCCCCACTGCTCCAAAGCTGTGCAAGGTGTCACACCATAGGCACTGGGCTCCAAAAAGCCTGCCCATGCAACAAGGACGGATCCCAATCCCCCTGCCTGGCACCAGGCTGAGCTCCCAGAATCTAATCAATGAGAGAGAGTCTATGGGCAGGGGATGTCAAGATCATGATGGGAAGATGTGCAGAGATGACCAACCACACTAGTGGAAACCCATGAACTGTGGCTAATAGCCATGGCACTTGACTTAGTAAACTTTTTTGGATTTAACACAATATCTATGTATGTATAGCAATGTGAAACCACTTATTTTCAAAGTTCCAAAGGATCAGGTTTGGGGGCTACAGTGGTTTGTTGTATCTACAGAACAAGGGAGGAAATGTGTGGTCCATATCACCAAATTGGATCTAACGCTGTATTTGTAATGATGGTGAATGTGGAGGTGATAGTTGAAGAAAGCTGAATAATTTTAGAATCTGGGAAGAATAACCATGGCAAGTATACTACCACTTAATCAAGAAGTCTGCAGTTGGAAAGCCAGGATCTCCAAATTTTGGTAGTGGAAAAAAATGATTCATTGTCACTAAGCACTCCCTGAAATTTAACTTTCTCTAGTTATGAATGATGACAGCAAATCATGATAGTCTTTAGCATTTGAAATTATAGTCCTGGTAAGTCCTGTCATTCAGTGTGCAGAGTCAACAGAGAAATTAAAACATAACTATTTCATATTTTTCTTAATACTTTGAAAGTGTGTTTTATTTTTATTCTTTTCTTTTATGATCCTATGGCTTTTATGCTTTAAAAAACATTGAGACCTCAGCAGATTGCTGAAGAGGGAGAGGACAAAATCAAGCATTAAGGACCTTATCTGTTAATTTGCTCGGTTTAGTCCTGTGTCTTAGCTATACATCTGGTAACCTCTCTACCCTGCTCTCCCTGAGAGCTGAGGTGTGTTTTCGTATGGCCCTTCATCATTTTGAGACAGAATCTGGGCTATACTCTTGACTACAGAAATGAAATTGCCTTGGCTATTTTTGTCTGTGGTTTACAAGTCTTAAAGATCGTTAGCTTTTCTATGGCTCCAGTACAACACTGTTTTAGACAGACTTCCAGTGAAGGATGTTGATTCAGACACAGTTTACTAGAAAGCACGATGCTGTGAGAGACTAAGACACAGAAAGCAGAGAACTCAGTCTCTGGAAGTGTGTTGCAGAGGGTTAGCTGAGCATGTGCTGAGGGATAATGTGCGGCCCGAGGGGAGAGCTGTTGATGCTGTGAAACTAGAAGGGAAGTATCGAGTCAGGCAGCATGAGAAGAGGATGGAGAAGTAATTAAGTTGAGGCTTTCAAGCCTCCTCTGTCTGGAGGCTTCTGTTTATCAGAAGCTGCTTTTGCTCCTGGGAACTGTTCCTGTGTCGCTAAGGAAGGTGTTTTCACTCGTGTCTTCAATTACTTGAATTCAGCACAGAATTTTTGGCACTCAGGGCTTGTCTCCTGGATAACTCCCTTGTCTTCATTAGAGTCATAGACAGAACCTTCAATGTAGTATGACTAGACTTTATATCCTTACGGTCACTATAAGGTGAGGGTATATTTGAGGGTATTTGGAGGTATTGAGCAAAAGGAAAAATATTTCAAGTTGAAGTATTTTTAGGAAAATGTCTCCTAACAGTAGAATGTTGATCCCTAAAGCCCAGGGAAAATGTTATAGAAAAAGTGGATCCAGGGAGAATGGAAGCTGGTAAGCATGTGCTTCTGTGTCTGAAGAATCTGTGCTCATAATGCAATTCTAAAGGGGTTTTATTTATTTATTTATTTTAAAATGTGTGTGGGGGGTTACTTTAGTACTAGTAAAAAGAACCTAGATTGGATCTCTGTGAATGTATCTGATAGCAGTTTGGAAAAGGTAGCTTTAATGAATAATTCGGCAGTCAGGAAAGAGCTGTGGGAGTGGCTTCTTCTCTTCCACGCTGTCCTGGCAATGGAGTACAGGCCTTCAGGCTTGGCAGCAGCACTTCCCTGAGGAGCCATCTCTCCGGCCCTGAATTACAGTCCTTTAAAGACTAAAATGGTGTCTAGTATTGTGGTACATGCTTATTATAATAGCAACCCCAGGAGGTAGTGACAGATTTGAAGCCAGCCTGGGCTACATGAAGTTCTGCCTTCAAAAACCAAAACCCAAACCTGACTAAAATGTACTGCTAAAATCCCATGTGTGTTTCTAATGATAACATGGGATTCAAGTTGAGGGTAATCTAAATTAGGGATACAACTGTGCAAATAAGCATTATTAAACAAGAAGGAACTATCTTTACACTTTAATAACCAAATGTGTTGCTTACTATATCAGTAAGAGTTCTGTTTTATTAAGTAAACTTATTCGCATTATATATTATTTGTTGGTAGGTGCATTGATCTTTTAAGAGAGATTATTCTCTTATTATTGATTTATTTTGTATGTATGTGTGGTTGTGTGTATGTATTCATGTGAGTACAGTCACATGTGTGTGTTTGGAGGCCAGAGATTTAGGTATCTTCCTTGATTGCTCTCCATCGTGTGTGTGTGTGTGTGTGTGTGTGTGTGTGTGTGTGTGTGTGTGCAAATTCATACACGTGTGCACCTGTATGAATTTATGTGCACCATGTGCATGCAGTTGCCCACATAAGCCAGAAGGAAGTCTCAGATCCCCAGAACTGGAGGTTGTGAGATGCCTGAGCTCGGGGTCTCTGCAGGAACAGTAGGTGCTCTGAACTAGAATCAACTCTCCAGCCCTGAGTCAGTTTATTTAATCAGTCTTCTCGGTAGCAAAGTTCTGTGACTTGAGTACTGTGGCCCGGAGTTGAGAGAAGTCAGACAAAATGATCATTTCTATGCATATCTGGTTTCTAAAATCCTCCTCTAAATACATGTCTGTCAGGGGTACACAGAGCAGAGCTTACTATGGTGAGGATAAAATTAGGTGAGCCTGAAGGAAATATAAAAACCCTGTTTAATGATCCTGTTAGGTTTTTATACAGATTAACTGTTGCTAGGAGAGGAATGGTCTGCCCTTCTGGATTTCTCATCCCCTAAAGAGGTAGTTCTGGCACTATAAACAGAGAATATCTCTGAATATAGAACATCATAGTGGTGCAAGCCCTCAGGCCCCTTCCCTGAACAGCAGATGCTTGCATGTCGCCCTGAACCAATCTATGTGCAGTATGGAAGTTTGTTAGTGTGTGCATGTTCATATGTTAAGAGATTTTATTGTCTTGAGTAATGAGACATGGACAGTTAAAAAACCGAGCATTGCTTAGGGGTATGTGTTGAGTGGCAAGTGCGTCTGTCTGAACTCTCCTGATCCCAGGCCCATTCTCCAAGGTTGTACTCGCCTTGCCTTTCTGCCAAGCTTGCCTGTGATCTCTTTTTTTCTCTGGCATCAGAAGCCTCGACTCTTGTCCAGGTCTTAAGTCCTTTTCGCAGTGGAGATTTTGCTTCCTCACACAGAGAACTGCTCTCAGCGAGGCTCAATTTTATCAGCCCTGATGTGTTTTATAGCCTAGTAGGGGGGGAAAAGACTAGTGATGAAATCCATGTGACCTCTTAGGATGAAACCTCTATTCACACCTCTCTACAGTCTTGGTAGATCCCTTGGGAATTTCACATGTATTATGCAGAGAGAAGGAGCCAGTGTGTTTTATGGGCTTGGCCTTTCGGTGGAGAGAGTGACTACCCATGCCTCTGATGGAAAGACAGTTGTTTGCAAAACCACCGTGTATTTTCTCAGCTGTGCTAGAAGTCTCTGTGAGTGAGGACCAGATTATTAGCTTTGGCATCAAGGTTTCAAACCACAAGGCCCTGTTGCCACTGCCCTGACTCCCTGCTGACCTGGCATCCTGGAGAAACCCTGGTCCTCTTGGACCTGACCCAGGCTGCAGCTGGGAGCTGGGCTCCTAGTGCCATCTGCCTGGGCAAGTACAGGAAATGCCAAATGGCCTGGCAGTTCTCAGTGTGGCCTTTGGATCCTCGGTGAGCCATATGGTGCTAAAATGTCAAACTGTTCCTGAGTGTGGGCCACTGTTGAGGAGGCTGGGTAGAGAAGGCACACTTCAGAGACAGAGTCTGCTGAAGCTGTCCAGCTGCTGGCTCATCACCTTGTTACTTGAACTGTTATTTGTTGAATAGGGCTTAGCTGATAGTGGTCTACCTGTATTGTGAGAGACACAAGTGTGCTTGCACACTCGTGGTGTGGATCAGTAGCAGGGACTCAAAATAGTTTCTGAAAAGAGTGTAACCCTTGGGCTCTGGTCACCCAAACAAAATTCCGGAGCCAAACCTCATGTTCCTTTCTGTTTCCGCTCCTTTGTGTGACATTCTGGCAACTGTGCTTCGTGATGGATTGACATGGCACGCTGAGAAGTTTACAGTCTCTGTGTGAAGAGAAAACAGATCAGGGACTTAAGATGATCCCAATCAAAACATCCACAAGTGCGAAGTGATTGAGTCAGAGGGGGTGCTTAAGTCTGAAGAGAAGGGAGGAGATGATGAGTGGTGTGGTTCAGATGAGGTTAGCCCTGGCTGGCTTCCTAGAGGAGATGGCTGGGCGTGGCTTTGGCCCATGTCACGCTTCTTAGGCCTTCTGGGGACTTCACATAAACACACATTTCTTCTGGCCTGGGGACTCTAGCTGGTTCGAAGGAATGGGGGACAGAGAAAATATGTATGGATTCGAAGAGGTTTCTTCATAGTTGGGGGTGAGGGGAGGCAGGAGAGTGCCTCAGACTTTAGTGCGCTTTAGAATACATAGAGTTTAAAAAGAGTATTAGGTTCAGTTTGAGTCTTTCAAATGCCATTTCATGTGGATTCTAAGTGCTATAGCTTGAGAGACTTGGATTCTAATGAATCATTGATTTTTTTTCTAGTTTAAATAACTTCATCCTGTTGTGGTTGATAAGCATTCAAAGAATCGCTTGGGTTTTGCTGAAACCATGCTTGACCTATATATGTAAGCTCAGCTATTTGAGGTCTTCCCATCAGCTTCCTCTCACATTCATGCTGTGACACTTGGGACTGGGAGTCCTAGAGTGAGCCCTTTGCCCTTTCCAGTGCTGTGGAAGTTGCATCTGCACCTAGGAGTTAGTCCAAAGCTTTGCAGTCTTGTGGAGAACTGTGCTGAGTATCCCAAAGGGAGATTTTATCCACCTCCATTCTCCTTTTCAACTTTATCTTTAATTTCAGAGTTACCAAAAAGTTGGAAATAATCTTGATATTGTAAATTTAGTCCATTTCCCACAACGTTAGCGGTTTTCTCCCTCACAGTAACTTTGGTTTCACTAACTCCCTTCTTTTTTTTTAGCAGAGGATCGAACTCAGGGCCTCATGCTTGCTTGCTAGGCAAGCACTCTACCACTCAGCTAAATCCCCAAACCCTAACTCCCTTCTTATATACACATATTAAAAAGCATTATCCTTATCTGCCCAAAGACACATATATGAACATACTCGTGACATCTGGGGAATGCAGCCTACTAGCATCAGTAACTGTTCTGATCTTTCAGAGTCCCACGCAGCAGTAAGCATAGATATCAAATTCATTAATGTTGAGGAAACAAATCATGCGGCAGAAGTACATACAGAACAGTCCTGGGTGCTGGAATGTTCATGTGATATGTACGTATAAACACTTCCATATGCATGTCAGAGCAGACATTAAATTCAGGATGCTGGTTACTTCCATAGTCATAAAGGATGTAGGTGAGTTTTCTATGGCACTTATAATATTTTAGCTTTAAGACTAAATGACAAGTTCTCTGAGAGATGGCTTATTATTTTCAGAACATTTTCAACCACTGAAATGTTACATTTTAAAATAGTAAATAATATGAATAGATTTTGTGTGTTTGTGTGAGGCCATTCATTAGAAATGCGTTAGTGATTAGCTTTTCTCAGACAGGAGCACACCTGGATTGAAAGGCCGGAGTGGGGAGTTTTTACAGCAGGTACTTATGATGGCTTTTGCTAAAAAGCATTGACTCTGAACTTGGGTCCATGTTGTAAATAAACGCAGGGTGAAATTCTGCCACCTCCACTTGACCTTTGTCCCCGTTTCTTTGGCTGGGATGCTTACCTTGACATGGACACGCTAATCAAGTAAGGCGTGCCTGTGTAGAGCCTGGTGTTGCAGTTTAACTGAGAAATGTGCCCCCTCTACTCATGTGTTTAAAAACTTGGTGTCCAGTTCTTAGCACTGTTCAGGGAGGTTCTGGAACTTTCAGGAAGAAAAGCTTTACTGGCAGAAGTGCCTCACTGGGGACAGGCTTCAAGAGTTTGTAGCCTCCCCTTACTTCCTGTTCTCCCCCTCCTTCCTGTTGAGACATGCTTTCTGAGATTTCTGCTTCTGTCCCTATTCTTCTCCACCACTGTGGACTTTTCGTCTAGAACTGTAAGCCAAAATAGACGGTTTCTTCTTTAAATTGCTTTTAGCCATAGCAACAAAAAGACTTTGGCTAACACAGTTGGGATACCTAACGCATCTCATTCCCAATCAAGGCTGAAGGCTCGAAGGTAAGAGTGAGGAAATCATCTTGCTGTCAGCCTTTTCCAGACCCTCCCAAGGCACCTAAAATTCTTTAGTCATTGTCCTAAGCCTCTAGTCCAGCAGTTCTCAACCTGTGGGTCTCAACCCCTTTGGTATCACATATCAGATATTCCGCATATCAGATATTTACATTACATTTCATAACAGTAGCAAATGACAGTTATGAGGTAGCACCAAAATAATTGTATGGTTGGGGGGGGGGGTCACCACATGAGGAACTGTATTAAAGGGTCTCATTGTTAGAAAGGTTGAGAACCACTGCTTTAATCTGTCACCTTGGATGCCAGAAAGCAACACATCACAGGACAGAACCCAGCATCAAGGAAGGCAAGTGTCTGTACTTGCAGAGCTGTACCTGGAGCAAGAGGAATCAGTGTCTAGAAACTACCAGATTGTCTGTTAAAATAGCAAGGATTTCTTTGGACCATCTTGAAGAACTGAAATAGAGATCATCCAGACCCACACCTCAGCCAGGGCTACTTAGTTATGTGTGTCTCCTGCTCTCCTGCTCTTTTTCTGTTTAAGTCTAAAGCTTGTGTGAGTGCCTTAAAGATGGACTTGGGTCACTGGATCCCTGTATCTATTCATCCCTATACATGCATTAACTAAGTCAAGACTAGTCCTTTAAGCAAGCTGCAGCCAGAATTTTTGCCCTAAAATTGGAATTTGTTTTAGTTCAATTACTGTATCTTTTACATGGCTACAGCTTTACCATAATGCTGATAATTTCCTCTGTCAAATCTTTTTTTTTTTTTTCAACCTGTAAGTGTTCCATGGCCACTTCAAACTTATTTAAATATATTAAATAAATATCAACATTAAGAGGTTCAATTTCTTCAATAAAAGGACATTAGACAAAGGTGTATCATCCTATGCTCACAAAGTTTGGTGTCTGGATATCTCCCCTTTCTAACTCTGTGACTTTGCCAGAGTGTTCAGCATTTCTACGTCATGTCAGCCTAGGGCGCAGAGGAAGAATATCTCATAGAGACCTGTGAGGGCTGTGTGAGTTAGCGCCCTCGTGATACACACGCTCAACTTTTCCCCTCTCCTCCCATCTGGCTCCCACGCTGATTTCTTTGAGTCTCTATAGAGTGAGTGGCAGCAATAGATGCTTTCAATGGGGATGGGAATTTGGATGGTTTGGAAGAGAAGTGTCCTCCTAGGTGCGTGCATGTGAGCACCTGGTCCCTGGTGGGTGGTCCTGGTAGAGGAAATCATGAAACTACTGGGCAGTGGAATCTTAGCTGAGGAAGTGCGACACTGAGGGTGAGCTTTGATACATTATCCAGAATGAATGCTTTTGTTCAAAGTAAGCTACTGCCTATGCAAAGTGCTTTACAGCAATCCAGAGCTTGAATAATTGGGTCCCATAGCCCAGCCAAATTGACACATGAAGCCAGCCATCATAGATGACAATCTTTTGACCAATCTTATAATATCTAGTGGCATCTATGGGTTCCCACATTTTGCTTCCTTATGGTGGAGTATTGTAGTAAGATTGAGGCTCCCCCCGCCCAAAGGAGTTTAATTTACAAAGATCTGAGAATTTTGAGCCTTTCACATAGAGCTGCTGGGTCTGAGTGTTTGAAATCTAGGCCAGTATGCTGGTGATGGATGGTACAGGGTGCTTTCTCTGAGGACAAGGTAGCCAAGAGAACTTGGTAGTCTGGCTATACATTTAGAGTTGGGAGTGAACATATGTAGACTTAGAGAAAGAAAACATTTAGGAAGAAATGAAATTTCATCACCAGTTATATAGACTGCACTAACCAGGTGTGCAGGTGAGCATTGTGCTGTACAGCCTGCGCTAACCAGGTGTGCAGGTGTGCATTGTGCTGTACAGCCTGCGCTAACCAGATGTACAAGTGTGCACTGTGTTTGCTCAAGGTCAGGTTTTCAAGCTGCTTCTGAAAACACATCTCCACCGTTAGCCTCCCCTCCTGTGGCTCTGAGCTTTGGAAGGTTGCCAACAAGGCTTAAAAGGGATTCTCCCAAAGCTGCCTTTGTTTCTCAGAGATTTGTGTAGTACTGCCATAGAGAGGTAGAAAAGCAAAGCAGAAAAAAAAAAAGAAAGAAAGAAAAACATTTTTCATGAGTGTTTGTTTCTCTCTTTTTAAAAATATATCAAGTAAGATGACTTTTTTTCTTAGTGTCTATTTGTTTCTAGGAAACTGGAGGAATAGAGGCCTGAATAAAACTTCAAAACTTCATTTCCATGTGTCTTCTGAGACTTCTCTACAGTTTAAAATGTTGAATGTGTTTTGTTTGTTTCTATGAAACAATGGACTGGCAAGAGAATCCAAGAATATTAATCTTAAGGATTGACACCTGCAGCTCAGCCACTCGGCCTCCATGTCTGAATCTCAAACAGTGGATCTGTGTGGGAAACACCTCTGGATTCGGGTGGGCCAGGGTTTTCCTTTTATTAGATTCCCCAAGAACAGAAACCAAAAGTGAGAATAAGCAAATGGGATTTGATCAAACTGTAAAGCAGTAAGATCCTGCAGAGTAAGAAAAGATTTGCACACTCTGTCTGATCCGTGGCCAAGAATGAAAGTGTAGAAGGAACTCAAGGAATTTAGTAGCAAAGCCAGTTCAATGAGATAGGCAATAGGTTCAGATAGACACTTTTCAAAAAGATACGTACAAATGGAACAGACAGAAAAATTTCTCAGTACCAGTAATGATCAGGAAAATGCAATATAAACCACATTGAGAGACATGTCCTTACCCAGTAACAATGACTAGTGTGAAAAAGACAGAAAGTCTAAGAAGTGCTGGTGGGGGGCTGGCGAGGTAGGCCAGTGAGTAAGAGCACTGGCTGCTCTTCCAGAGGACCCAGGTTCAGTTCCCAGCACCCACATGGCAGCTCACAACTGCCTATAACTCTGGTTCCAGGGGATCAGACATGTGCACACAGACATCTATGCAGGCAAAACACCAGTGCACATGAAATAAAATAATAATAATAATTATTATAAAAGTTTCTAAAAACAAAAGTGCTGGTGAGGCTGTGTTGAAAGAGGCCTCTTCCCGTTGTTGGTGGGAATGTGGGTTGGAGTCACCATCTTGGAAGCAGTGTAATGCTACCTCACCAAATTAAAATAGAACAGTTCCATGGTCCAGCAACCCTGCACTGGCTGTAGGTGTGGTCTGGTCATCTTAGCAATGGAGTGAGGTGACTGACATGTTCCAGATGGGGTGGAACCCCAACATTACTACTCTCCAACTACCTGTTCTGGGGGAAGTGTAAGGCCTACGTGGTCTACTTCTTCCTTTTCTAGTACTGTGTGGAGTAGCCCTTTGTCCTTCTAGGAGGCATCTTAGCTGTGAAAGTGTTCATTCTGGGAGTAGATCACAGACTTGGGAGAGAGGAGCAGAGGCTATGGATTTGGAAGGATTTCCCACTTTGCCATGGCCGGGGCTTTGCAACCTCAGGAAGCCTCTGTTTTCCTCATCCCCACAGCCACGGAGTGGAGCTGGTTTGGTAACCAAGTTTTAACAGGTACTGCATTTTATCGTCTTTGTAAACCAAAGTCTCATAAGCACTCGTAGTTTCTACAGTCCCCTGGGTCTTCCTCTGCCTTTCCCAGCACCGCTTTGTTCATGCAGGCCTGTGCATGCGTGTGCGCCATCTCCCCAGGGCTCTAATGTGTCCTTTCATCATGTGGCCTTGGGAAAAACAATCACACACCACCCCCCCCATTTGTATATATGTGTACACACACACACACACACACACACACACACACACACACACACACACACACACACACACACACACACACACGTTTTTTCCAGGAACTATTTTATTATCACTGTTAATCTTTACAACACTGTTTTGTCACAGGCGGCTACAAAAGTATGAGGCCATCGCTGAATTTGTTAATTTGCTACCTACACTTCCTGTTCTCTCTCTCATTTTAGGCTAAAAAAAAAAAAAATGCAGTTCTTTTCTCCCCTTTTCCCTTAGTCCTTTGGGCCTTGTATATGCCGGGCAGGAGTTGTCTCATTACACTGCCTCCCTAGTCTCTGTCCTCCCAGTTTCTAATGGGCTTCAATCTCACTCCTCTTCTCAACTGGGAGTAGTCCACGAGGTGTCCTTACATGGTAAAAAGAATACTGTTGGTGAAATGTTTTCTAATATGTGATTAGAGTTAATGTTGTGATTGATAGGGCCTGGCTCTACACCCTTCTTTTTCCTGTGGCTGCCTTGCTTTAGGGATTGCTGTTTTTGATCAAAGGAATCAACTGTTTGGGGGATATTTTTGCATTTTCTGCTTGCTAGGCATGGGTAGCTAGCTGTTTGGTAGGTTTAGGCAGCCAGTGCCTATACCATTAGCAGTGTCTTTTTAGCACTCACGGACTGTTTAATGTTCGAAAGTTGGTTGTAGAACTTCCTGCTTCCTGTCTCTTGATACCAATGATTATCTCAGTTGCCCAAGGTTGTGATAACAAGACTGGGTGGTTTAAACAATAAACATTTGTTTTTCGCACTGTCTAAGAAACTGGAATCCCAAGATCAAGGAACCTGCAGATTTGGTTTGTGGGTGGGCCTGCTGACTGGCTTGTAGACAGCCACTAGTTGACTGAGAGATCCTAAGGGTTTTGCTGTGCTTGCATGTGGATGGAGATCACTCTAAGGCACCAAGCCATCCTCAGGGTCCCACTCTCTTGGCCCCATCTCAGACTACTCTTCTACCAACATGGCCTCATCTCAAAAACCATTGCTCTTGGGGGAAAGGACTTCATCATATAAGTTTTGAGAGTTCCAGACACCTAGTGTAACACATGGGAGAGGGCAGCTGCAGAGCTGGGCTTGCACAGAGCATCTGCGAGTGGTTTCTTCTGGACATATTAGGGACTTTTCTTATCTATTTGGCATCAGGAGAAACTCTTGGCTTCTTCTTCCTGGATAATATTTTACAATCCTAGTATTCATACTTAGTCTTTGCATGTGATATCTGAGCATATAATTTGCCTTTTTTTTTTCTGTAAGTCCTGCTTTAAAATTTATTTTTACATATGTGTGTGTCTGTATAAGTGTATGTGAGTGCTTGAGTGTATGTGAGTGTGTGAGTGTGTGTGTATGCCTGTGAGTGTGGAGGCCAGAAGAGGGCACTGGATACTTTGGAGCTGAAGTTGCATGTATTTCTGGGATGCTTGGCTTGTTATGTGGGTGCTGGAATTCCAACCCTAGTCTTCATGATTGCACAGCAATTTTCTTAACCACTGACCCACCTCTTCAACTCCTCAAATACTGCTTTGTTATTGTTTTTTGTTTAGTTATTCTACTTTATTTTTACCTAAGAGACTATGACTCATGTTCTGCAGTCACTGTCAAGAGTAAGGGAAATAAATATCTTCCCTCCTGTACTAGATTCAGGCCAAAACATTTAGGTAACAGTGTATTCATTTCTGGACATAGTGTCTTTTAGGGAGATGTTGACAAATCAGAATGATCCAGAAGTAGGTTAAGAAATGATGGCATGCGAAAGGTGATTAAGAAGGGTGAATTATTTAATATGTGGGTTGCCACTGCTACGGGTGGTGGTGGTTAGCACTTTGGGGAATGTTGGTTGTACGTCAGATATTGTACAAAGGACTGTGTGCATACTGTCTCATGTGATAGACAGGCAGCTTGGGAGGCAGATACTGTTAGCCTCATTTTCAGATGAGGGAACTGAAATGCAGAGAAACATGACCTGGTTCAGGGCACACAACAGCTTG
The DNA here is from genome assembly GCF_903995425.1 of Onychomys torridus. Taxonomy (NCBI): domain Eukaryota; kingdom Metazoa; phylum Chordata; class Mammalia; order Rodentia; family Cricetidae; genus Onychomys; species Onychomys torridus. The sequence continues at coordinate 9,883,224 of NC_050456.1, forward strand.
TAAATGGGAGGGTGCTGCTGTTGACCCTTGGGATCTGCCTCCAGGACCAGTACTCAGTACTTCTCCCTTTGAGGGCATTTGCCGAACTAGCCAACAGATTAGTATTGCAGAGGTATTTGGCCAAGCTTGCATAAAGTAGTATATTATTCTGTTTTATTGCATCTAAACCACCACTGATTGGTTGTGAAATGCATCACTGTTTTATTTGCCTCTATGAAAAATGGCTGCCAATATAGCACACAATCAATTATGAGGTCTCCCCTGCGACTTTACAGTAGGTAAAACACAAAGAAGACATGTATTAATTAAAATAGGTTAAAGATGTTTGGTGTTCACCCACATTTGGTACCCAAAGCCCAAACAATAAAGGAGATTTAACTCAAAGAAATGCTTCTCAACCTCTCAAGGAGCCAAGAAACGTGCAGTCCCCTGCAGAGGGCTTGTCCCCTGCAGAGGGCTTGTCCCCTTCAAAGGGCTTGTCCTAGCAAGGCTTGCAGGCTGTGTTCTGTTGTGGAAGTGGTGAGACTGAGGTGATCTGGTTTATTGAACTGAGTAGAAGGTGAAATAAATAGCATTAAGCAGTCTTCCAAATCTTATATTTTTGGTTGTGAGCCTAGCCTTTAACGGTTCAGCCATCCTTTCAGCCCACCAAATCTTAACATTTGTTATGGAGTTTAGTACACCATTCCTGGCAAGTGATGACCAAGTTTTCAAGTTCTTGGTAGTCATGTCTATTAATTTTCCATTGTCATGTGCCTGATGTAATAGATGTCATTCTGGCTGTCTTCTCTCTCCCTCTCTTTTCTCCTCTTCCTTCTCTGGTTTTTCTTCTTGTCCAGAAATACCATTGATAATATTTCATTTTGTCTCAGGTAAAATCCAGATTGGGGGGCTTCGTCTCAGGGGCCCCACTACCTTTTCACCTAGCCCATTTTCCTGTCTTTTTGCTCTTCTGGCACATACCATGGCTGAGTCCTGTTGACTGGTACCATGCATACCAGCTCCCAGCAGGGCTGACAGGCACACTAGCCTTCTGGGAAATGCCAACACTTGCACTCATTTCACTTAGCAACTTGTTCATCCTCCTCTGCTTTTAAAAATGCTTCTCATCCTTCAAGACCCAACTTAAATGTGATCTCCTTAAGAAAACAAAAAAAACTACACCTAGCCTGGTCACATACACTAGAGGTAACCTGAGACTACTGTTTTCCTTTGACCATATTGATGATATTTACATCTGACTTTGAACTCCGTCACTCTTTGTCTTTCACCAGATTATAAGCTCTGGGATTCCTAGCGCTCCATTCTTACCTACTTCTAGCTCTGTGGCTGGGAAGAGTCATGCCTCCTGATGTTTCTGCAAAGGGTTTACCACAGGGGACTTGCAGAGCCAGTGAGTGAATTATGGCAGTTTGTAACCTACTTGTCCTTTTTCTGAGTGTGCAGATTGAGCTAATAACAATTGCTTTTTGCTCTCTAAATTCATTACACTTGTCTGTGTCACTGGGAATTGTGGCATGATTTTAGGCTGAGTGGTTGACAAGCCAGCTTCGAATCGCAGCTGTGGTCTCTGAGACCACAGAGGGAGAACTGTACCAGCAGACAATGGGGTTTTTGGCATTTCTTTTTGTTAAAAAAAAAAATCTTTTTTTCTTTTTCTTTTTTCTCCCTTCCTTCCTTCCTTCCTTCCTTCCTTCCTTCCTTCCTTCCTTCCTTCCTTCCTTCCTTCCTTCCTTTATTTTATTTAGGAATAAGGTAAAACAAGTTTCATTCTTTTTTTTTTTTCTGAAAATTTTTCAGAGCTCTGAAGTTTTGCAAGCTATTGACTAGAGTTCTCAAACACAGTGAAGGAGAAACCTGGCTCTGTAGTTGTTGGGTTTCTACTGACATCTTTGGAAATCAGCCTACAGACTTCCCCTTTGGATGTATGCTGTGATCTGAGCCACAGGAGAAAAATCTGATGATTTGTGGTGTTGCCTGGCACCCAGCCTTCTTTGAGCTGAGAACCTTGATTCTTAATTTGAGGCAGTGTCCTGGAATCAGGAAGATTGTAGGAGGGAATTAACAACAATGCCTATTTATTGTCATGATTTTCTACACTGTTGGCCTTTAGATATGATGGGGAAAAGTAAGGGGGGGGGAAACCCCACATTTTTCTCATTGGATTTTGGTTAATTTGGATAATTTCATTTATTTATTTATTTTTTTTGGTAAAGATAATGGTTAGTATACTTTGTTATCCTTCAAACACTGATAGTGACAGTTAGCAGGCTTGGACTTTAGAAAAACCAGCTCAGATGGTCCAGTCCCTGTTCTTGGTGCTTTTTCATTTCTTATGTAGTCTTCTGCAGGCTGCTCAGTCAGTGCAGCATGGGGACAGGGGAGTGGTGGGATGCTGAAATAGTGAACTGATAGCTTTCTGTTGATTAAAGGAGAAGGGTTACATAGGTAATAAGAATTTGCTTTAGGGAATAATATTTAACAGATTAGACTATAATTAGACACTTGAATAAATTGAGTGTGTCTTATGCAGTTCAAGTACCTACCATATATGTGATTCTGTGGCAGGGAAGTATAAAGAAATATCTGTATCTTTATAGGTAGGTAGATATGCTAGTGCTCACAATAGGTTAAGAAAGAAGCAAGCTTGAATATCTTGTTAAAAGCTTTTTACTTCCATTGTTTTGAAATGACTTACAATTCAGTCACTTTTTGTCAATAAATTTGAATCATATACTTATGAAAAGGTCAGGCCACTTTTAACTTAGTGTTGTAAAACAATTAATTTAAAGAGCCTCAATTGGAACAGTTATGTCCTAATTAGAAAAAAAATGTTTCTTAATTAAGGCAAAATTGAAGTGATCAGAGATATAGAAAGAATAAATTATACACAGAGGACTTCATTGATTAATCAAAGAATAAAAAATATTTATTTGTTTTGTACATGTGTTTTAAGATTGAGGTTATTTTTGTGCCAATCAAGGATGAATACCAATTTAATCATAACGTTACTTCTGCTCTGGGAAATGAAGTGAGCTTTATTGAGTCAGAGCATTTTCCTATTGAGTAGGATAACACACATGAGAATATTGAAACTCTTTGGTTATTTAGAAGTTACTTCATTAGTTTTTTAAAGATATTTTATCTCTTATAACTGTTGAAATTATTAAACATGTTAGTAAACTCACACTTATTTTGCAGTTCATAGGGCCAAGTTACCATGTGGTATTCTAATGTCTATGGAATAGATTATTTTAAAAGATGTAGGGGGGTTGGGGATTTAGCTCAGTGGTAGAGTACTAGCCTAGCAAGCGCAAGGCCCTGGGTTCAATCCTCAGCTCCACAAAAAAAAAAAAAAAAAAAAAAAAAAAGATGTAGGATTGCCAAGCATGGTGGCTTATTACTATAATTCCAGCACTTGGGAGGCAGAGGCAGGAGGAGTGTCCCAGTTTTGAGGACAACCTGGTGAGTTCTAGGGCAGCCAGGACTACACAATGAGACTCAAAACAAACAGTCATAAAACTCCAAACAAGCAAACACATACCCAAAACACAGAAATCCACTAAGATGCATATATCCATGTTGTGTCTCCTCGGCTCTGTCATTGTTCACCTAAGTGTAAATTTCAGAGTCTCTGGGGCTTGATCTAATTACAACTAAAATGATCTGAAAGAAAGGTGCATTTGCCTCTTCAAAATGTCATTTTAACACCACCCTGGCCTCTCACCACGGTGCAAGTTGACCAAATAATTGTGTTGACAATGTGAGGTCACTAGAGTACTGTCTTTCTGTTGTGTTCTAGTCCACTCTGCTCTGTTCATCCTGCTCCCATGTCACGCTATCATATTTCATTGCATGTTTTCACTAGCCGTTTTAAGAAGCATTACTAATATTGGTGGCTCACGGTTGAAAACACTGATTCACTTAACAGCCTCCTGGCATAAAATAAATGCATTCCTCTTTCACACAAGCAGCTTCCCCCGCTTTAAATTTGTTTTTCGCGCACGCGCGCGCATGTGTGTGTGTGTGTGTGTGTGTGTGTGTGTGTGCGCGCGCGTGTGCGCGGGCGGCATATGTGAGTGAGTGTATTTCTGTGTTGACATATGTATGTAAGTGTATGTGTGACTGCAGGTGCACATGCATGTGTGAGCATGTATGTGGAGGCCTAAAGTTGATACTGGGAATCACTCTTGATTTCTTTGTATCTTATTCATTGAGTCTCTCAACTGAGCCTTAGTGTTCACCAATAGGTCTCATCTTACTAGTTTGCTTGTTCTGGGGACCCATGTCCTTTTGACATCTATGTGGGTGCTGGGGATCTGAAGTTTGTTTCTCTGGCTTGTGTGACCAGTGTTTTTGTGTTTGCTGTTTGTTTGTTTGTTTTACACTGAAGCATCTCCCTGGCCATAAAGAGCCCTTTTATGCTGTATTCTTTATCATTTAAACAAGGAGATAGGAAACATGAGAGTATCAGTATAAGAATGTGCAGCTTATTTGTTTTTAGAATTCTTTGAAGGCTCCCGATGAACAAATTTACAGAATGGAGACAGAGAGAAACAGCGTCCTCAGTTCTGGATTCTATTTTGGTTCCCATTTTCCTGAAAAGAACAATATCAGAGAATAGCTCAGCTTATGAGAGACGGCATGGTTCCCGCAGGCACATACAGGACCACCGTCAATGCAGTCTTTCACTTCCTTCAGAATACCTGAGCACCTTTGTTACCTTATCCAAAAATTCTTGGATTTAGGCTGCTAGAGGGCTGACTGTCCCAGGAAGGCTGATATATTAGGGGAATATGGAATTCTTCTAGGATTTATTGGTTGGTCATGATCCTGGAATTTGGGATTCTGTAGTCTAAGGTATCTGAGCGCCTAATCTCTAATTTTTTGCTTCCATCTATGATCAAGTGCAACTCAGGAGTAAAGTTAGTAAGTGCCTACAGAAGAAGGGCTGGCATATGGACCTCCTTGCTTAGTGGATACTGCAGGGAGGGTGGGTATGTCCAACTGTGAGCCAGGTATTTAAGAGGAAAAAATCATATGTTACAGGCCCTAAGGCCAATGAAGATTTTGTCCTTTCTTCAGAGATCTTTCTGCCTGGGTCCTGTTCTTCTGGTTTATCAGCAAGGGCATTAAAGACAGGTGAACTAGCAAGAATGAAGGCCTTTTCTCTCCAGTCCATACAGTGGCTCTGCCTTGCCATGTGCGGGATCCATGCCTGCTCTTGCTAGCTTCTTCCAGGAAGGTGTTTTCAGGGCAAGGACGCCATCCATCTTTGTGCTGTTTCCAGACCCCATCTCTGCATGAGTGTTTACTGATTCTGTTTTTAACATCACATCCTCTGTGAGAGCTGTCACAAGCCAGGATGGCCAAATGTCCTGTGTATCTCTCTGGCTCTTCCTGGTTAAATTCCATTCTTTTGTTCATGATGCCTAGAAAGCCTTTGGGGATGGTGGTCTGTGCTCCTGTAACTGTATTGGGCCTGAGTTCAAGCTGCTCTCTGCCTTTGCAACCCTGCAGCAGAAGTCTCCTCAGGATTCTCAGTAGTTACTAAGCGACCATAGAGAAAATGACCTCCAGCCCTCTCACAGGGAGCCAGTTTACAGGGATTTAAGAGATCCCGTCAAAGTCACAGGCTGCTGGGGCAGTCTACCACTTTGCTGATGGTCTGAGAACCGCCACCCTCCCTGCCTCCTACCCTTTCATCTTAGCCCTCGACACAGATATTAATAAATCCTTCTGAAATGAGATGCTGACAGTGTCTCAGGCCTCTTCTGATAATGATCATATGAAGGGTCTTTTGTCTACCGTGGCCTTTTCCCTCTGGATCCTGCATGCTTTCCCGTAGGGACACTGGCCTCTTTCCATTGATGGGATTTATATCTTTTCACCCCTAAAGAGTAGATCGGTTGAAACCATGAAGGTTGTTAGAGCGTTTCTTTGTTCTTTTCCTCCCTGTTCTCCTGTGTCTTATGGTTTTATAGCTACCCTGTTACATGTTTAAGAGTAAGGATTATGGCATGTAACCTTTCTTTTTAAAAATTTTATTATTATTATTTTTGTCTTTCCATCAGTTGGCACCACACTCGGCTCATTTTAGGTACCTAATAAATCCTGCAATAAATACAAGTCAATAAATAGCACTATATTATATTAGCAAATTCTTATGTTGTGTCTTGCTTGCATGCATTCATTCTACCAATTATTCACTTAGTCAAAAAATTTATTAAAAATTATTGTGCTAGGGGTTGAAGATGCTAAGAAGGAATAAAACATGGTTTCTGCCTTTAGGAAGTCCGCACCTTATAATAGGTGAATATGGTTGATTTCTTCTTTGTCTAAGAAAGCCATGGGTACCTTGTTCCGGAGAATGAACCTTGTCTGCTGCATTGACACCCCCGACTCCTCTGTTGCCCTACCCAGGTTGCCAGGGGGTCACTCAGTTGCATACACTTGGGTGTTTTGTTTGTGCAGCTCACACTGATTAGTCATGGGCCTCAGCACCTTTTAAAACAACCTTGAATTGTGAAGGAGAATTGATCTTGTCCAGCATGGAGCATTCACCTCACACTGAGAGCTTTAGATTATCTCGAAGAGCAAAAGATGTCTCGAACACAAGGGACAGGATTCTATTTGTTAGTTTTAAGTCATATTTATGGCAGATAGCTTGCCGTTTCCTTGATAGTGGGGAGGTTTCACCATGACAAGCCCAGGTATGTCAAAGCTAACTTGGTGCCTGGAGAAATGCTCAATTTATTGTCTAAAATGCTGGGAGTCAAATGGATTTATTTTTGATAACTTTTCCTGATGTAATGACTTGACATAAAATAAAAGACTATTTCAGATACTGTGAATTACTGCCTGAGTAAGTTCAGCTTTGCAGTGCCATTAATATTTTATGGCTACTGTGAATAAGGCTGTTAAATTTAAATCAAGAATTATTGGTTCCTTTTGGTAGGACACATATTTTTACACACATCCTGAACATTTAGCTGTTTTTCCATACTTGCCAAATTAAAAACATAGCTTAAATTTATTTTGTGATTCTTTGAGAAAAGGAAGACTGAATAAAAAAAAAAACAGATATATTTGGGGAATATGCTTTATGAGATTATTTCAGCATTTCTATCTGACTTAGGCTAGTGACACAATTCATCACTTCATTGCTTCCACTATTCCAAAGAATCCACCTGCTTTGCTTTGGCAGAAAACAGAACACCATGGTATTGTTCTTGCATATTAGAACCATTATGTCCTATTTATATTAACAACCAAAACACATTCCTGTGATGAAGAGAAATATATAAAATAAAAAGAGAAATGCTGAGACTTTCTGTCATTTGTGGAATGAGCAAGGGCATGCCTTTGCTTCAGCTTTAAGGCTCGTCTCCTGTAGTCTCGCTCTGGAGACATCAAGACCTTTCTCCTTTCCCAGCCTCACCACCGTCAGATATGTTGTCTTGTCTCTGCACTTCCTGCTCAGCTCCTGAGCAGTCTGGACCTGGGTGCTATCCGTTCCTCTGCTTTCTTGGCTGGCTGTTTCTTTCCAGCTCTGCCAGGTGACCTCCTACTCAGCCTTCAAACTCCACTCAGATTTCCCTCGGTGGATAAAGCCTCTCCTGACCTTTCCAGGGAGAATTAAGAGCTTTGAAGTGTGGATATAGTCAAAGTCTTCTAACTTCAGATAAAGAGTTCCAAGGACTTGACACTGAGAGAATGACTTTCCTGAAAGCCTGAGCTGCAGGTGTGTGAATGCATTTTCGTCTGTTCACCTGCGAGGTCTGTAACATGGGTTCTCCTCCAGTTTGTAGTTTGAATAAACTAGTGGAAATCCCAACCTCATCAGAAGAAGAATTTGTCCCTGTAGTTTTTTAGATGAGCTAAAAAGTTGCATGGGAAGTCCTTCCCCTTTCTGCTCCTTCCCCTCCCACTCTTTCCTTTCTTTTGGCATAATTATACATGAATAGAGGCTTCCTCAGGCATTAGGAGTCTCATGTGTCCTTTGGCCAGTTCTCCAGGTGGGGAGATCTTGTAATTGTAGTAGAATATCAAATCAGGACATCAGTGTTGGTGCGTTACTGGTAAAGTAGGCTATTTGTTCAGTTTTTGTCTGTTTGTATGACCACTTACATCCTGTGCATAGATTCCTGAGACCATCACAATAATCAGAATATAGAATTATTTTGACTGCCACAGAAGACCTCTCAAACTACCCCTTTGTAGATACCCCATCCCTCTATTGGTTCCTGACTCCTGATGAATGAATTGGCCCATTCTCCATTTCTATAAATTTTGTCATTTTATGAATGTCATGTTAATGGTCTATACTATATCTAACCTTTGGAGATTAGCTCCTGCTTCCTAGTAACAATAATGCCTTGAATTCATTCAAGCTGCTAAAGATAGTTCAATTCTTTATATGCTGGGTACTCTATACTATAAGTGTGGCAGAGTTTAGTTAACCTTTCCTTTACTGAAGAACATGTATGTTGCTTGTAGTTTGGGATTATTAGAAGTAAAAAGTGTTACAAAGGTTTATGGTCAGATTATTGTGGCATGTAAGTTTTAATTCTCAGAGAGAAAGGCCCACAGCTGTATTTCTAGGTCAAAATTACATATTCAGTTTTGTAAGAAACCACCAACCTACTTTCTTCAACGACTCTGCATGTCACTCTTTTACTAGCAATGCATGAAGGAGATGAGTGAGTGGTTAAGGGGGCAGCATTTGGTTCTATTGGGAGGGTCCATCTGGGGGCAGCATTCAGAATTTTCTAGGACTGAGGAAGGGCAGTGCTGGAATACTCCATTGCAAAGTGCTATCAAGGAAGTTTCTTAATTATATGTATGCTGTACTGTTTGCCTAACAACAATGCTTTAAATAGATGAGCCATAAGCTTAGGCTTTCAGTGCAAAGACTGCACACATACTCATTGGCGTGGTAATACTGAGTTTATTTGTTGTTGTTATTGTTCAGTATTTATTTCTTAAAGGTTTACTTTTAAGTGTGTGTGTGTGTGTGTGTGTGTGTGTGTGTGTGTGTAAATATGTGCACATGAGTGTAGGTGCCCATGGAGGCCAAAGACTTGGGATGCCCCTGGAGCTAGAGTTAACAGGTAGTAGTGAATGAGTTGCTGGGACTAACATGGATGCTTGTCAAGAGCAGAAGACACCCTTAACTACCAAGCCTTCCTTCCTCCCTCTTGTTCAGTATTTGTGTGAGTAGACATTGAATGAGAGACTGCTAATATCAGACATCCAGAACGCAATCTAGTGTAAGGTGGAAAATGGGAAGTAAGGAGAAGCTAGCCATTTTAGCTGTGGGTATTTATTTGGACTTTTGTTTACTTTCTAATGTAGAGAGGATAATGCTGAATTCTCTGGGCTTTTGTGAGACTCAGTAATGTAAATAGCATGTCCTGGGTTACGGATAGAACTTAGAGATCGTCTGTCCTCAAAGATCTCAGTTATCTTTTTAAATGAGTTTTGATATTGATTAGACATAGCTTATACTTCCATTCATTTTGCAGGAAAGAGAAAATACCATTGATATTCTGTAAGAACCATGATGATGAGGCTGACACTAACTGAGAACATACTAAGTACAGTGAAGTGTCTGTACCATGGAAACTTCACAACAGACCTGTTAAATACCCTTCTAGTGCCCGTTGTTCTGTAGAATGGGAACCAAAGCCCAGAGACTTGGTTAGGTCAGTGGAGGCCACACACATGTCCCGAGGAGCTAGAATTCTAACTCAGACAGTCCTTCTGTTCAGTCATACACTGGTGCCTTCTCCTTAGGGTATAGATTGCCTTGGAATGCAGTTCCTGTGTGATACAAATGATGTCAAGGGCTCTACACTAGGCCCCTCAGAAGTCTTTGCTCATGCCCTGGGGGCCGGCCTGCAAGGAAGTACAACAAAACTTTATCTAGAGGCCCCTGGAAACAACCAGTCAAGCAAAATGACCTTGTGTTTCCCAAAGCAAGACTGACTTCATTGGTATTTTTTTAAATAGCTGGTTGGATTTTTGAGAGGCAGGATAATTACTGTAAATGACATGATGGAGATGGTTTTGGATCATCCTGGTGGGGAGAGAATTGTCTCTAGAACATATGATTTTCTCTGTCTCCTATAATTTAAAATGTGAAGATATTGTAGGAAGTATTCAATATTTCAGTTACCTGAAGTGAACTGGCATGTCCCTTCACGGTGACATTACTGTTGAAGGATAAAATTCAGCATTGTTTGTAATTTCCAATTGGATGAAACTGTGGATTTTTATGTTGTTTGTTTTTCCTAGTGTGTCCTAAGTTAACTCAGTGATTTGCAGTCCTTCAGGGCACCTTCTGACATGCAAATCTTCCTTCTTGATAGGGTCGTCAATGTTCAGAAATGCAAATTCATTTTTGACATGACTGTCTCACTGAAGTCTATGATATGTCTTTTATCACTTCTCAGCACACTAATTCATGGACAGCCTATGTTTAAAACCTGAAGAAAATTATAGTTAGGAAAATGGTAGAGAAAACAAAGACCAAATTATACACAAAATGTGTTAGTAAATTTGTCTCTTTAATGACTGTGGGTTTTTTTTTTTTTTAAATAAAAAAGACATTTAACCCAGTGTGCCATTTTTAAAACATTTATTTATTCATTTGCAGGATGAGGGAATAATAAAACATCACTTAGTGATCTTCACAAAATTAAGTTAAAAATAAGATTTATGTTTAGTCCATGCTAAGCATTTTTCATATATTATATTTGTTCCTATATATAAGAATAATTTATAGGTGTGTTAGGGAGGTAGTCAGTTGTTAAGCTTGAAGATCTGAGTTCAATCCTCAGCACCCACAGAGAAGTGAGGCATGGTAGTGCTCACTTGTACTCCCCGTGCTGGGTAGGTAGAGACAAAGGGTCCATGGGGCTCACTGGTTAGTCAGCCTAGCCTACTTGGTGAAGTTCAGGTCCCAGTGAGAGACCCTGTTCAAAAAAACAAAGTGGATGGTTTCTGCAGAATGAGGTTGACCTCTGCATTCCCATCTTTTCCCCAGTGTGTTTTAGAGTGTTGGTTTATGATATCACTTAACATATTATACTGGGTGTTTTGTGTGTCAATTTGACACAAGCTATATCATCATCAGAGGAAGGAGCTTCAGCCGAGGAAAAGCCTCCTTGAGATCCAGCTGTAAGGCATTTTCTCATTTAGTGATCAATGAGGGAGGGCCCAGCCCATGGTGGGTGGTGCCATCCTTGGCTCCCTGGTCTTGGGCTCTACAATAAGGTGGGTTGAGCAATCTGTGCAAAACATGGGAAGCAAGCCAGTAAGTAGCTCCTCTCCATGGACTCTGCATCAGCTCCTGCCTCTGGAATCCTGCCCTGTTTGAGCTCCTGTCCTGACTTCCTTCAGTGATGAACAGCAATGCTGAAGTGTAGCCAATTAAACCCTGTCCTCCCAATTTGCCTTTTGGTCATGGTGTTTCATCCCAGCAATAGAAACCCTAACTAAGACACATATTCTCTTCAAAATCAGGAAAACAATACCATGTCACAATAACCTTCTGGTTATAGTTAGTAACAGAGCAGATTAGTGGAAGAGCCATGTAAAGTAGATGGCCTTTCTGTTACCTCTAGTTAGACATCTTCTATCTAGAGTCCCTCTGTGAAGATTCAGGTTTTTTTTAAGCTTTCCTTCCTTATATTTGTTTTTCTTTCTTGATTTCTAACTGTAAGATGTAGTAGAGAGGAAAAGAAGATGGAGGGCATATGGAATTCACTATATACACACACATACACACAATTCACTATAGGTCATCACTATAGGTATTCCATGGATGGATAGTGGAAAGTTTTTGAGGAACTAGTTGATGTGCTACAGAGAATCATTTTGGAAAATTATTTCTTTTTCATGTAGTAGGAAGATATTTCTTGACTTGACCCTCAAACTTCAGATACTGTTTCTTGAATTCCATAAATGACTGATGAGAATGGCCATCAACTAACTTTTCTCTTGTTTTGACTTTGGGCCCAAAGAAGGTCAGCCATCCCTTCCTGTTACTCTTTCGTGACAAGTACTGAACACCTTATCTCTGCATATGAGAGCACTAAGTTTATCTTGTTCTTCACAATCAGAGAAATGCAGCTTTATAACTTCAAAACTATCCACTAATAAGATAAAAACATTTCAAAGTTTATAATACTAAAATAGATAATTATTTTAAATTAGCAAAACAAAACAAAACAAAACAAAAAATTAAAGAACTCTTTAAGGTCATGAGATCTGGCTTTCCAGACCTCATTCTGTAGATGTACTGCATTTGAACAGCCACAGTAATTATCTAACACAATTATACTTTCTACTCCTGCTAATGCCTGCCACCCATAGAAGCATATTCATATATTTATATATGTGCTTTTGAAGAAGTTTGAACTGTCAGTTTCATGAGTGTAAATAGTTAGAATTTGACATATCAGCATTATTTAATTTATACAGGACCACAGAATATGTCCTTATTTTGTGCATATAAACATTAAAAATATTTTTCCCTTTTGTCTACATTACTAATACAGCCTCACTAAAACCTTATGAAATGTGGGGTCAGGTTCTCTTTTCTGGTATTACAACCTAAATTTAAAATATCACTGCTAAATAATTTTACCCCTGAACTTCAACAGAGGACTCATGATCTTCTGGACCCAAATTGGTTGAATTTTATTTTAACTTCTCCTCTTATTGTGATAGCATAGTGTAGTAGAATGTTATTTTAAGGTGTGTTACTTTTGTTTATGTTGCATTTGTTTAATTCGGTGAAGCTATGTTAATGTGCCTGTCTAAAACACCTGATAGTCTAATAAAAAGTTGAATGGCCAATAGATAGGCAGGAGAAAGGGTAGGTGGGGCTGACAGGCAGAGAGTATAAATAGAAGGAGAAATCTGGGAAGGGAGAATTGAAAAGGAGGAGCCAGAGAAGGAGGAGGACATCAGGGGCCATCCACCCAGCTACACAACCAGCAATGGAGTAAGATTTACAGAAGAAAGAGAACAGAAAAAGCCCAGAGGCAAAAAGTAGATGCGATAAGTTAAGGAAAGCTGGCTAGAAACCAACAAAGAGAGGGCTGGACATTCATAAGTAATAATTTGTCTCCACATGATTTATTTGGGAGCTGGGTGGTGGGCCTCCCAAAAAGAGCAAAAACAAATAACAACAGCATAGGCTTTAGGACATGGTCTAGATAAAGCTAATAAAAGTGGTTAACCTAACAATTTATATGCCGGCTCTGAGCATCTGACCCTTCCTATCCTTGTAGCAGCTCCATGAAATGGGTGTTAGCATGATGGCCCTTTTATAAATAAGGAAATGGAGACTCAGGAACATCAAGGACTTCCCCAGGGCCACAAAGGGATCTGTCTGGGTTATCTAACATTCAACCGAGGCTTCCTTTCTGCTTCACTATGAAGAGCTAGTTCCAAAGTGCATTCAGGATACAGTTGCTTGTTGCTGTATCATACAGCCTAATAAATGCAAGGTTTTCAGATAATCTTTCATGTGTCTAAGGCCTTTGGGTACCAGTAGTATTGTGGATGCTCTTATTGAAGGACCCTAAGAGAGTGTTGAGATTTTAATTTGGGAAAGCCAGCTTCTCCTCTGTCTTCCAGTGCTGTCCTAGTGTGTTTTCACTCCTTCCTGCTGCCTTCTTCCACTCTTGCCTGGGCTGTTACACTGCCACAAAGCAGCGACAATTGGGGCCTCGCCACTGACTGGGCTGGATCAGGTGAGTGGACTCTAGCCAAGCCTCAAAAACTACAGTTAATCAAATTCCCCTTTTCCCTCTGTCTCTTCCCTCCATCCATGCACTTCTCTATCTTCTACATCTCACAGCTGATGGCTTTTGTTTCTGTTTTTCTAAGAATATCATATTCCTGCTTCAGTTCCTTTGTGGAATTACATAATTTCTTAGCTATTGTCTAAGGGTGATTTCATTGCCAGTAGAGTTTGGAAATGAAGCTGAAGTGACTGACTCTGGTTCCCTCTCCCCCTTTGCACACTGATGCAGTTTCTTTAGGAAAAGAGGAAGATGCTAACAGCTATTTGTAGGCAACCAAACATTCAGATTTCTAGGGAACCATGTAAGGGTAATGGGTAGTTGCAGAACCTGGGCAGGGGCTTTATGGAGAAGAGATGGAGTGTTTGGGATGTGGTAGCATGGTGGCTAGAGGGCTAATATGGTAGTTGCTCTTCCTTTCTTCTTCCCTTGTCATGGTGGACAAAGCTGCCTTATTCATGGATTGTTGTCAGGTCCTGGATGAAAGGTTTAGGAGTTCAAAGGAAGATGTTCTTAGCACTATGCACTGCATAGGGGACAAGCTATGAAGGGGGGTCTACAGTAAGTAGAGAATTCTTAGTGGTGGTCATACCTTTGGATAGTTGTCAGTGTGTTGCTTAGGAAACATGAGTTTTAGTTTGCTGGTAGTTTTGACCACAATGCATACCATCTTCCTAAATTAATGTGAAACCTCCCTTCCTTACATTAATCGTCTTGCCCCCTTTCAATTGATTATCATTTGAAGCAGTCCAATTAAGTGTGACAATAAATTACTTAGTGCTTCCTATAAATTCTGTAAGATGTAAGGAAGAGGAAACTGAATATAGCCTAAGTAAGCTCTAGGGGTTTTTAGAGAAATGAGTCCTTCTGTCTGGTTTCAGTGGTTCTGTTGTGATATAAATAGGAGATATGTGAGCAGATCAGAGATTTTGTGGACAGTGGGGAGGGCTGGGTAAGCATTTTGAGTTTCCTCATGCAATAGCAACGAAGAAAAGTTTGCATGAGAGTTGAAGGGTGGGAAGCTGAAAGAATGTATTGATGTCTCAGAATGACCCAACAGAAAAAGATTCAGGGCATGAAGTGTGGACTTGGGCTTAAGCTTCTATTTGGAAATAAGAGCCAAGTCAGTTTTGCTAAAGGATAACTTCTAAATTTCTCAAAATCACTGTGCTGTACAAAATTTAGTGCTTAAGAAGAAAATGGAGGTAGAGACTTACACATTCAAGAACTTAACAAACACAGGAACCTAGTCAAGATGATGGCATCATTTTACACACATTAAATGGCCAAGAAGTACATATAGATGCTACAGTAAATATACAGTTTACTCTGAGGAGGGCTGTTGACACCTTGCGTTGGGGTGGCTTCGAGTACAGGCAGTGAACAGAGATGTCAGTCACTGCTTTCAAGTGTGTGAATGTATGTGTTGTGATTTTCAAGGTTTGATTCAGTTGAGTGTGTGGTTCTTTCAAAGGAAGCCATGCTAAACAAACATGAAATTTGTGTTATGCACAAATCATTTCCTTTGATATCAGTTCCATTGGAACAAAATTGTGTTTTTAAAACAAGCATTATAGAAAACTAACTGTACAATAAACTGTTTTGATTTTGTTTGTTCTCTTTGGTGTTTAAAAATATAAATGGAAATCATTTAATTGGTCTAAAGAGTAGGCTCATCATTGCTATAGCTGTGAATCCATTAGAGACTGAATTGAAGTCTGGGTTTATTCTCAGTGCCAGGTACAATGCAATGTTTATAGTCATTTGCACATCTAAGCTTTCTCATCTCTTTGTCTCCATGGGGCACATTTTCTTTGCAAAAGTGGGTTGGGCAAATAGGTGCTTCTCTTCTGAGATTGGTTCTGGTGATAAGACAGACATTTTGAACAAAAATAACCTATTTTAAGAAGGATGAATAGATGAGTATATCTTTCCATTCAGTAGAATATGGAGACTTTGATTTTGGGTGGGAATAGAATTAGGTGCTATGTTTGGAAATGTAACTTGAGTAGTTGGCTAGCATGCACAAGGCTGCACAGGGCTTAGCTTTCATTCCTAGATCCATACATGTATGCAAAAAAAGTAATGACACATATTATAATAACTTGAATAAACCTTGAGAACGGTAACCATGAACCAGACATAGAAGGTCACATGTTATGTGATCCCACACAAATAAATAAATAAATGCACAGAGGAAAACGGGATTTGTTGTCTGTTCTACAACAGCACAGGTATACTTAGAGTCATTGAGTTGTACACTTTAAAATGTATAACTCTACCAGAGCGATGGTCCAGTGGTTAAGAGTATTTGTTGCTCCTGCAAATGACCTGGGTCAGTTTACAACATTCCATTGGCAATGTATAACTCCCTGTCACTCCAGTTTCGGGACATCAGACACACTCTTCTGGCCTCTGTATGTACTACCACCCATGTGCTATGCATACATACATACACGTAGGTACTCACATATCAAATTATAGATAAATTTAAAATGTTCACATTTCTGAGATACTCTGCTGCAACTGAAGAATCAAGAGCTTGTGTTGACTATGTTTCCTTGATAGAACACTGTACTTAGTGAATGTAGGGTGAAAGGGAGTCCATGTGGCATTTGAGGACTTTGCTGCTGTCTAAGGGAAAAGACCAACAGCACAAAGCAGAAATGAGGTGAGGCACAGAAGATGTGAGAGCCATGGGGGGCAGGTTTCAGGAAAAGGCCCACTCCTGTGCTTCTGGAATCTTCCAGAAGGCTTTCCTGAAGGCACATGCACATTAGACTCATTTTGTCTCAGCTGAGTGTTGCCTAGGGAATACTGGAAAATTCCAGTTCCTGTGCCTGGCTCCATTCAGATGTAATCAACTCTAGAGGAGGAGCTTGTTCTCATGTGCAGCCACTGCTGTAAGCAGAGAGTCGATGTTTAGGGGCATCTAGGCTGATTACAGTAATAATGCCCCATTAGGAGAACAAAGCTGTCTATGACCGGACAGTGGGGCCTGAGTGAATGAGATGGGAAGGCCAACCATGAAAGGCAGGTAGACCATGCTAACAGAAGGTGTAGGTTGAGCTTTGTTGGCAATGGGGAAGATCAACAAGATTTTCCTGGGTGAATGAGGTTTCAAAATCTGAACTTTTGCTTTTGTAGGTAAATCTGGTAACATTTTGTCATAGAAACACCAGAGTAAATGGATTGGAGACAGGAAATGGCCTAGAAGTCAGTTGTAAGAGTCATAAATATATTGGACCTCTCAAAATATAGTTCAGAAGTCTGTGAGACCCCTTTCTGGTGGTCTGTGGACAGGTCTGAAGAACAAAATTATCTTCATGATAATCTTAAGGTATTATTTACCTTGTAAAAAACCTGATGTGTATTGATGGTATAGGTATAACTTCTGGTGTTTTATCCACTGGGACTATGGACACCAAACACAGTCATTATGTCTTTTATTCCTGTGTACTGGCAGACAGATAAATAGTTTGACTTCAGAATGTTTTTGATGAGACAAGAAAAATTTCAACCCTGGGTTCAAAGTTTTGTGATACTGTGCTGTGAGAATGTGGCAAGCATGCAGTAAACACTTCCACTGAAAACTGAAGAGTGCTGGTTAGTTTACCCTAAAACACTTCTGAAAATGTTTGAGTGGGAAAAATGAACACCCACTTACTCACTGGAGCACCTTTTACTGGAAAGATGAAGGCCACACGTACTACGATTCAGATGTGCATGCTTGGAAGACATTGTTTTAGAAATGTGCAGGAGGAGCCTGTAACTTCAATGTAAAGAACTGACAGCATTCATTGCCAATGATAAAATTTGGACTTTTAGGCAAAAATAGGAATTTTGAAAAATTTGTATCTGCCTCTGCAAACCTGTCAGGACACCCATACTTCAGAAGGTTCCTGGTGAGACTTTGTGATGTTCTCATTATGTATAGTAAAACACATCAGCTTTTATATCTTAGTGCCAGGTGATACAGTGCTGTCTACTATTAGTCACTGGGTGTGGGTGTGAGGGCCTGGCACGTTCCAGGCTGCTCCTGAAGTGTGATGGCTCTTTTGTTTATCTTCTCATGCAGTGAGACCCAAGGAGCAGGTGGAGATTTCAGGACTGAGTCCCTATTGGGCCAAGTTGGGTGAAAAGCTAAGAGTGCAGGTTTCCTTTTCAGGCAGATGGAGTTAGAAAGCAGCATGGCTTGAAAGGAAGAGTGTAAGTGAGCGAGCTAGCTGTCTGGGACAGGGTAGGTGCCAAAGAAAATGATGCTTTATTTCCTCATATGACATTTACTTTTAGATCTTTATAAAATCCTCTGAAAAGAAATTAATCTTGATTCTGGGGCAAGATTTAGAGAAACTGATTTTCCAAGACGATGGTCTCATTTTCTGTTACAGTTTGAAGTGGGGGTGTGGGAGCTCACCATTGTCATCCTACCATTCAGGAGGCTAGGCTAGGAGGACTGTCATAAGTTAAGGCGAGCCTTGGCTCTATAGTGAATCCTGGGCCAGCCTCAGAAACACAGTGAGACCTTGTCTCAAAACAACAAACAAACAACAAATATATACCCCTAGAACAACTGTAATTGACATTTTTACCATTCACAGGGCTAATAAGGGCGTGCTCGGGTTTCCAACACCAAGGCCCCTCCTTTTCCTCGTTCCAGCTGTTTCCTAGGCTCTTAGTTCTCATTCTTACGTGCTGGAGGCTGTTCGTTCATCCTAGATATTGGTTTGGTATTTGGGAACTCAGGAAGAGATCCACCTTTTGGGCCTTGAAGTTGCTAGAATGGCCAAACCCTACTTTTCCCTGAGAATTCTCTAATAATGGCTCCTTTTACCATACCCTTTGCCCTCATTTCCTGGTGGTTTTTTATTTATATGTCTATTTTTATGAAATACACAGTGGTATAATTTTCTTAAGTTTCGGTATCTATGTGGCTGTCTAGGAGTTCTACCTGTGGAAATCTGTTTGTTGGGCACTAAATCATCTCTCTGGAAGAGACGACACAACCTGTGCTTGAAGACAGTGTAAACTGCTAGGTGAGGACCATAAGACTTGAGGACCAACTGGCAGGGAATATAATTTTTTTGAAGAGGAAAAAGTAAAACTCCTTAAAAAGTTGACTAAGGGTACAGTGGGCAATGAGCTAGAGAAGCCACTCCTGGGAATGCTGAATGTGGATTGGTAGATGGAGTTGAAAAAAGGAAGATGGAAGAAGTTGTTGTTGCAGAAGTATGTAGTGTGTGTGTGTGTGTGTGTGTGTGTGTGTGTGTGTGTGCGCGCACACACACACATTCCATAGCTGGGAGGTGAGCTGCAATGTTCCTGTGTACTTGCCCTTCTGCCAGTATATAGGTGACTTTTCCACCCTTCCAACCCTTCCAGTCCGGGATCTGAGTCAAGAAGTGTGTGAGACAGAATTTTTAGGACAGTCTTGATGGACACAAAGAGCCTTTGATCTGAAAGGACTGCAGGCAGGAAGACACCCTAAGCAAAGATGTCCTCTCTGCAAACAAGACCACCATTACCTTGGCACAGAGTTTGCTGAATGTGCCCCATCCCACTACTATGCACGGGGCTTGGCACATTTGGCCTTTATTCTTTTTCAACCTGATGATTATGGCTTGAAGTTCCTGTTCAGCATGTGGCCCCTCCCTCTACAAGCCTGGGGTGGTACCGATGCAAGGATAATAACTTATGCGTGATTTATCCTGTTTAGTTTTATTTCTTGGCATATCCAAGCATGTCTTTGAGGAAAAAGGCTCCAAAATGGATGAGCACGTAGTATACCTATAAATATGTCATGCAAAACTCAATCCACTGAGTAAAGAATGCCATTGGTTATATGCATGCTGGTATGCATGTCTATATGACATATTTATTTCCTTGAATTTTTACTTTAATCATAACTGAATTCTGCAAGCGTTAATGTTTGAAGAGAAGATTGTCCAGAGTGTGAAAATTTTCAACTTTATTGGAAAGTTATATGTCACAGTAATAACTTTTAATGAACAAAAACAGGCTCCTGTTCATGCCGAGCAGTCCTGTGGCTTCCCTAGGAGGGCACTCACCGATGCCTTTGCTTTTGAACACAGTGCTTTTGTTCCTGGATCATTTTCCTGCAGCTTAACAGCAAAAGTAGTGCTGTGTTTAGAAATGCAGCCAAGTCACTCACAAACGTGTAACTTTGGTTCAATGACTCCCTCCCTGCAACCTGTCCTAAAACCTGGGGCCCTTGCTTTTCTGTGGAGGTACAATACTCTTAGAAAATCAATACATTCTTATTTTTAGTTCAGTGGTTTTGCCTTGAGAGAGCAGGTGGCCCAAGACTCACTATCATGAAAGCTAGTTGCATTTATGTGAGAGGTGTATTGCCTGACTATATATAGTATTTTCTTCAAAGGAATAGTTTTGCTTTTTTTTAATTTTAAGCTTTTTGTGTATTTTCTTCCTTCTCTGTGTCCCATTAGGGGCCTACAGAGGTTGGGTTGGCTTTTGTTCCCTCTGACTCTCACACTGCCTCATCTGGAGTCTTTAGTGATGGGAAAGGCGTGGTCAGCAAGGCCTTTCTTCTTGTTGGGATGGTTCTTGTTGCAGATGACTCTTCACATCAGGAAGAGGCTGGAGACCAAACACTTCTGCTACTTTGGGGAAACCGTGACCTCCAGGCCTCCCATTGGGATATCACCCTGTGGCCAGGAAGCCAGTCTCCTACTCCTGCAGAAAGGAAGTTCATGCAATAGAAGTCCTGTAAGAGAGACAAGGCCCTCCTCTCCTCCACCAGTCCTTTGAGATTGGCTGGCCAGGACATTTCTCTCCCTCTTCTTTCTTATTTAGCTGTTGCCCTCTCTCCCCGACAAATACAACTGAGCAAAACGCTGCAAGTGTTTGCTCATTTTATATTCCTGTTTGCTAAAGAACTCAGGAAAGAGTCTGGATTTGTTTACTGCAAATTAAAATCCTCTACGTTCTACCAGATTATATCCGGAGGAGGAGACAGATTACATCCATTTTTCATGGTTGTTAGCAGTTGTTCGCTTTCCAGTGGCCCGGAGAAGCAGTCATGTGGGTGTTCTGACATTTGTCCTTGATAAATACAAAGGAAGTAATTAAAGGTCAAATCCTGAAATGGGGTTTTAGTTTATTTTGACGTCTGTGGAAACATTGTGTTAGGACAATGTTCTGTTAATGATCCAAGTTTTAAAAACCCTTTTAATTATCTAAGTTTCAGTGAAGTCTGCAAATTAAAGCAATATAAATAAATGCCTGGTTGCCAGGAGGGTTTTCTAACAGTATCCTCAATGGCCTAATAATAAATGGTGTCATTAATGGTATATTACGCTGTCTTGTTTATTAATTGAGGTGGAGATTTCAATTCTGAGGCTGAGTGAATGTCTCCTGGACTTGTAGGGTGGGGTGTAACAGACTGAAAAGGAGGCTTTTTAGAAGGCTATAGTCATTGAAATTGCTAATGACACCTAATGGTATGTAATGAACGTGAATTTAGAATTAGAGCGGGTATCTCTTTTTGAA
Source organism: Onychomys torridus (assembly GCF_903995425.1). Lineage (NCBI taxonomy): Eukaryota > Metazoa > Chordata > Mammalia > Rodentia > Cricetidae > Onychomys > Onychomys torridus. Next base: position 9,904,574 of record NC_050456.1, read on the forward strand.
GCTGACATTTGTTTTTCTAAGCTTTTTCAGGGTGAGACTAGGAAGCAGTGGAATATCTTTCAATGTATACTGAGTATGTAACCTCAAAAAGGGTTTATGTTGTACTCATCTTAACAGATTATAAATCTTGACGAGTTAGCTTCAATAGTCCCATTTTCTTGCTTATTAACTTTCTAAATTCCTGAGTCATCATTACCCTGGAATCTTGACTCATGCCTGGAATGCTTTTACCCTCTCTGCTGTTTGTTCCTCATATGTGTTGGTAGGAATTCTCATCCATTCTCCCTGGCCCAATATGTAATCTCTCCTGATCCTTCTAATTAAATAAAGCACCATTTTCCCTTTTCAATATGAATTGTTACATGATCTGAAGTTCCCTGAAAAAGCAATAACAAAGTTGAAGTTTCTGAGTTCAGAAAGTTCTAGTACTTTATGATTGTGGAGGGTTGGAATATGGCAGACTGAGAGTCAAGTTATCTTGGGTGATCTTCGTTTAATTGTGTGTGTATGTTAGTCTCAGCACATGTGGGTAGTTTGGAGGACAACGTTCTGAAGTCAACTCTCTCCTTCTAGTGGCTTGAGGCAGGGTCGCTCCTGTTCTTTCTGCCATCTCTGTTATCTCTGAGTACTCTAGGCCAACTGTCCGTTGAGCTTTAGAGCTTGCTCCTTCTCTACCTTTTACCTGACCAGAGAGGGCTGGGCTTCCACATGTGAACACCACCCCTCCAGCTTTTCAATGTGGTTCCAGGTTTAAACTCAGGTTTTAGGCTTGAGCAGTAAGCATCTTCACTTGCTAGCTATCTCATCTTAACCATCTTTAGTCTCCTTAGTAACCATTCATTGGAGCTGGAGAGAGAACCAAACAAATGTGAGGACTGTGGAGTTCAGCTCCTGAGCACCCACATAAAAATGCTAGGCAGATGTGGCCAAGTGCCTATAATGCCAGCTCCTTGGAAGTAGAGACAGGATCCCTGGGGCAACCTGGCTGGCTAGAGTAGCCAGATCAGTGAGCTCCGTGGTCAGTGAGAAGCCCTGCCTCAGAAAATTTGAGAAGGGGACATTACTGAGGGAGATGCCTGACAGTGATCTCTCGCCTCCCCAAGCACACACACACACACACAAGAGCATGCAGACTCTTCCTCCGCCACACCCGCCACACAAACAAAATACATTTATTGCTCATCAGAAAACATCTGAAACCTGTGGCAGAATTTTCTTCACTTTGTTCTAAGTCACTTACCTGACATCCCCATCAGTGTATTTGGTAACTATATTGATTTATGATTGCCTTTTCTGTGACTATGAAAGCTCACATAACCACTTCTACCCTGGAACATATCACTGGGTGCTCTTTTCAGAGTGGCAGTAGCTGTATACTAAAGGAGTTGTGACAAATTAGAGTGGATTGGGAGGCTTAGACAACAGAAATGTATTTTCTTGCTGTCCTGGAAACTGGGAGTTCAAAACCAATAGGCTTGTTGTTGCCTGAGACCTAGCTTTGATTGAAGACAGCAGCCCTCCTGGGTGCTCACATGGCTTTCCCTGTGCAGATGTTTCTTGCTGTCTGTTCTCTTAGAAGGACACTCATCAGGCTGGATCAGTGCCCACTTATGTAACCTTATTTGACCCTAATTATCCTTTGAGAGGTTATGTCTCAAGACAGTCATAGTCAAAGATGTTAGGGGTCCAGTGTGAGATACTGGAAGGGTTGGTACAGCTGGGTCCCAGACAATGGCTATTTTATATTTTTCAAGCCTCTCCTTTTCCTATCCTGTATTAGACTGAGTATTTGAAGGCAGGGTGATGTACAAATGGGCCTGTGAGGTACTAGTGTAGTGCTTCATAATAAATAATCACTAAGTATCTGTTGAATCTAATTTCAATTAAATCAATTACTTAATAATTTAGTGTAGTTATTAGTCTTTTACGGGGATGATCTATGGGCAAACATGGTGCTTAAAATTACTTTATAGATTGGATCAAACATTGCCAAGTAGTTTATTAAACAAAACCTTGCCAGAATATGCTTTTCCTTCAGACTTGAGTAATGCTTATTTTACCGTGTGTGTGTGTGTGTGTGTGTGTGTGTGTGTGTGTGTTTGTGTATGTCTGTGTCTGTGTGTTTGTGTATGTCTGTGTATCTGTGTCTATCTGTCTGTCTACATCTTCTCTCATTCTTTTGAACTCATAGGGAAAGAAAGCCAGAGCAGAACTTAAAGTGTTCTTCTAAATCTGCTCAGGATTCGTTTCTGCATTCAGCTGGCAAATGCTGAGCAATGCCTGGGGGTCACTAGCCAATTCTTTATGCTCTCTGGGGTGGTGACATCAGAGACATCATCATGAAGATGTGCTGCTCCAAACTGGATGTTCCTTGGAGATATGAAGCTGACACTGACTAGGTTAAGAACTTTGTCACTCCCATTCTGAAGTCCACAACCCAGCAATTGCATAGACTCCCAGTTGCTCTATCTCTTACACCCCTCCCCCTGCAAATCACCTCTGTCTTGTCATGAATCTTGGGTGTTATATAAAGAATTCCTGACATTACCTAGCTCTCTCTGAATGCCACTGTTTTATTTAAACATGTTTAACATGAGCATGTATTTTATTCTCTCCCCCCCCAAAAAAAAAAAATCTGGTTGGTTGTCTCAACCTCACCAACGAGGTTCTGTGCTCCCAAGTGGCGGTTGTCTTCAGAGTTTTCCTCATAGCAGTTAAGACTAGTTGTTGAAGGAAGATTTGAGGCTCTGCTTAACTTTTGGCCAACAGATTTATCAGAAACCTGGCCAAAGACAGGGAGGCATTTATTGTAGTCCGCTAGAAGGACCTGCCTTCATTCAAACCTGGATGTATGTCGTTATTTTGATTGCCTGGAACCTCCCATTTCCCTGTTTGAATATTGGACTCTCTTTAGCTGGAACAGCTACACAAGAACCTGCCAGGCATGGCCCTCTGTAAAGCTCATTGCATATGCCATGTGTGCCCCATACTTCAGATGAGAATAGAACCTCTGGTAAGAAGTTTCCTTCAGAAGTTGGTGGCTTCTGGCCTCAGCTTCAAGGAAGCAGAGAACCCAATTTGAAACCCAGTCAGTAGCTTTGCTTGCATTTTGATTTTTGCCTCCATGATTATTAAATTTGCTTTAAATTAAAAATGGTTGCAGATGACTGAAATATTGTTAAAATCACAGATAGGGGTCTTGTTCCCCATCTTTCTGTCATGTGTCTAATTTTTGTTTTGAGAGAATGTTAAATTTTTATTGCTTTTCACCTTTATTTTTCTGTAAGTATTCCAGTGGGTTTCTTATTGTTATTTTCCTTAATTTTATTTAGGGGAAGACTGAAAGTGAATAAAAGCTAGTTACTGGGGACACATACTTAGTATTTCATAACCTGTTAATTAATCTGAACACATCTCAGATCACCTCTCAAGGTGATAGTGACTTAAGAGTTGGGCTAGTTGATATAATCTCTCATTATAGTTGCTGGTGTGCTTCTGATAATGGCTGATATTTCCATATATTTTCTGATGATTCCCAATGTCATCCTATGCTGATAGTCTTTGGGGATAATGTAAAGTGATGCATATAGATTTCTTTCTGGTCAGAACAGTGATCATTGCACTTGCCATCCCCCAGTGTTACTCATCTCATTGGGTTGAGCCCATTTGTTGCTTATGATCAAGATTTCACCTCTGAGCAGTGGGTGAATTCTACACTATTCTGCATAATGTAGTCTTCCCACTTAGATGGTAACATTTTGAAAATTCTGCCTCTCTTATTTTTTTCCATTCCTATATTCCTTACCACAAATTTAAAACACAGTAGGTCATCTGGGTGTTTTCCTTCTAATAAGAAATATTGTATACTTGTGCATTCAAACTATGCTATTTGCCCACCACAGGGGGAATAGTGAGTGGGGAGCAGAGATTCCCAATTCTGATTCTCAGAACCTGAAAGCTGCCAAGGTTAATCTTCAGTTTTGATGACTTCCTTGCAGAGAGCTAAGTTTGTACCAGCTGAGGCTTGTAGTTACACTCAGAGAAGCTGTAAAGGTTTGAGGTTGGTTTTGTTGAGTTTTTGGTTTTTATTTTGTTTCTCTTTTTGCCCCCTTGCTGTAGAGGTGCCTACTCTAAGGATAACATTGCTAATGTACAGGTCATGGCTACTGAATGAGGCATTTTCTTTTGGTGGTGAACTTAAAAGGAATTCAATGATAATGCCAGAACACACAGTAGCAGAGGCACATCTGCTGTAGAAGTTCTATTGGAAGATAGAAGAAGTGTTAACCTACCCTGTTTACTAATGACCACTACTATAGAAAAAACCAGAATGAATTTCTTGCAGAGCCTGTAACACACAGTTCTCAGAAGGGAGAAAAGAGTGGGGAATGAGGCCGGGGACTAGAGAGTTGCTGGGGGTCATTTTTGGATGAAGTTCTGTTGATGGCAAGATGGCCTTCCACAAGGTAGTCCTCCATCTTATGCTGATGGACAGGACAGGGTCGTGGGTCTCACAGAAAAGAAAAGATGGTTCAAGAATGCTCTTGAGGAATACTTGTTGTTTTGTGACTATAGGAAGCAGAGGAATCAGTCCTGAAAAAATGTGTGCTGTTGACATGGTCATAGCCATTTCAAGGACCCCAGAGCCTCAGACCCATGAAGGAAGGGCAAAACCTCCCCTTGCCCCCTATGAGGCTCAGAGGGATACGGGGAAGCCTTCTCTAGGGACCAAGTGTGAGTGTTGACAGCATTTGCAGAATATGTCACCTTAGCTCTCCCGTATTTACTGCTGCAGACTGCTCTCCTACAGAGACTGCTCCTGTGGAGATCCTTAGACTTGTCACCTTGATCTAGACGCCATAAACTCCGCCTCCATGTTTATCTGAATGTAATAACCCCGCCTCCTTGTTCAGCTGTATGCAACAACCCGGCCTCCCTGTTCAGCTCTATATAAAACCACCCTGAGCTTTAGAGGGTGCTTTGGGCAGCTTCTCTGGACAAGAGTCCAGACCACTCATTTCTGGCTCTTTGTCCATGTGTCTGTCTGTCTATCTTTTCTACCTAACTCTGATGTCCCAAGTGTGACATGTAACCCTGAAACTTTCTATGTGTACCATCTTTGCCCAGCCCACACTACCTCAAGTCTGAACCTTCTTATGGACAGATAAAATATACTGTAGCTCTGGTTCCTCTGAAGAGGCAGGCTTCTGCCCAGGCCAGGAAACCAGACTGTGGTTTCCACTGGCTCTTAGGAGCCTGGGGTTCAGCCAGAAAGGGGGAGGGGACTCACTGGTGGTTAGGATTTCTCCTGTGGGCTCAAGTTCCAGTTCACTTTCCAGTGCTTCTGAACCTTGGTTTTTTGTTTGTTTGGTTTTTTAAAATCAGTCTTGTTCTAATTTTTCATTTTCTCTCCAAGTTTGGAGATTATAATTTGAGAATTCAGAATAAAATTAAATGTAACATGCTACTTTCCTGTTACTTATAGCAGAAAAAATAGAATTCATAAAATTCAAAAGAAAAGTTTCATGTATTTGAGTAGTTTTGTAGATTTTACAAATTTTGTTATAACTTATTTATTTTGTTTGTGTGTGTGTCTCTGCATGCATGTGGACGTCTGACGGTAGCTTGTGGGAGTTAGCTCTCTCCTTTACCACAAACGTCTTGGGGACCGAACTCGGGTGGTCAGGCTTGACAGCAGGTACCTGAAGCCACTGAGCTGCCTGTCTACTATGAATTTGAAGGCCTTTTAAGTGGATTATATGGAGTTCTAGATATATTCAGATGTGTTCCTAAGTCACTGTAACTAGAGACAGGAGCATGGGCATATGTGTGGGTTTGTGGGAAATTCTAAAATATTTTTAATCTTCATATTTTACTAATAACTGAAAATTTTCATTACTGTGAATTGTGAGTTTTAAAGGACTAATCCATTCATAAATGTTAATTTCTGTCTTTGAGAATGCTTGGCATGTTTAAAGGCATCTTTCTAAGTGTTTGGGCATATATTAGCTCAGTTATTCCTTATGACCCGTGATAGTTCATCCATGTTGCTCTAGCAAAAATTCCATAGTCTACATAGCTTAAGCAGTGAGTATTTCTGAAACACAGAAAAGGTGCTGGGAAATTTAGAGTCTGGTGAGACTCAACTTCTTGGTTCCTATTCATGAAGACTACTCTCCTGCAAATACACTATGTCTTAGTTTTCTTTCTATTGCCGCAATAAAAACCATGACCAAAAGCAACTTGGGAAGAAAATTTTTATTTTAGCTCATAGTTGTGAATCATCATGAAGGGACATCAGGGCAGGAACTCAAGGTAGGACCTTGAGGCAGGAACTGGAGCAGAAGCCATGGAGGAATGATGCATATTGGCTTGCTCCTAATGGTGTGCTCTGCCTGCTTTCTAATACGCCTAGGCCTACCTGCCCATGGATGCCACAACTCCATTAGGCTGGGCTGTCCCCCATCAATCATTAATCAACAAAATGCCATCCAGATTTGCCTTTAGGCAACAGGATGGAGTCATTTTCTCAATTGAGGTTTCTCTTTCCAGATAACTATAGTTTGTGTCAAGTTGACAAAACATTTCATCTGGAATCACAGCGACATTACCAAGGCATGCAATTCACCATGCACATTTTGAGGAGACACTAACCTTCTCTCTGTTACAGTACCTTTCCCAAGGCTACCAGGCTAGACAGTGGGGGACGAGGACTTGAATCCTGGCAGTTTTCTCTGGCCTCTTACTTCCTAATGGTTGTGCTGTCTGCTTCTGGCTTCCAACATTTGTGGTGTTTCCTAGTCCCTTCTTCAACTGTTCATCGGGCTCTCAGTCACCTGCCCACAGACACACAGGCTGTCCACAAAGTGACAAGAAAGCCTCAGAGGAGTGAGTAACAGAGCAGAGATCTGTAGGCAGACAGGGCTACTGAATCTCAGGCAAGCCCCAGGGCATGGTCATCAAAGGATGGCTTGTAGAGGCCAGTAAGGACAGTTGGTCATCAAGTATAGAGCAGAAAGTTTTGGAATAAGTGGCAGATATATTTTAGGACCAGAGGAAGATGAATGTTTTTGCTGTTGTAAAAAAAAAAAAAAAAAAAAAAAAAGGTAAAGCAGTTATGGTTGAAAAAAGTACTGTTCTGGAGTTTTAAAATGCCAAAAGGGAGTATTCTGAAGGATTTCATCAGTGAAAATTCATAAAAAAAAAAAAACAATAGATATCAAATTAAACTGAGAGAATTGCTTTGGGAAGTTGGCACTGGGTCGTGTTTTTTGTTGTTTTTGTTTTTGTTTTTGTTTTGTTTTGTTTTTGTCTTTGGTCTCTTGGTAGCCTTTGTAATAAGCCCTTTTATTAGTCCTATTTGTCTTTTGACATAGAAGTGCTTGATGCTAAGCCATCATGTGTAAAATCAAGCCTTTTTTTTTTTTATTGTGTATATCTCACTCTCTGAGACTGGAGCTATGGCATAGGCTGGGTCACTGTTGCTTTGATTCGAAAACATTTTGAATGGTATATCATGGATGAATTTCTTAACTAGCATGTGAAATGTATAGTAAATCACTATCATTGCACGCTAGTATTATAATGCAGCAAAATTTATATCACTGTTCTGTCTACCTGTGATAAAATGGCCTTTTAATTCTGAGTAAATGACTTGTGTGTGTGAGTGTGTGTGTGTGTGTATTGTTCACCATAATCATTCTCATCTTTAGAAGTGGTCCTTATAAAATGAGTTCTGTGGCATGTGTCTGTGACCTTAGGCCTTGGGAGGAGGATGCAGAGGATCAGGAATTAATGACCATTATGCCTTATATGGGTGGGATTCTTTTTCAATTAAAATTAAATAAACTAAAGTGATGCTCAAAGTGGACTTCTTTCCACTCTGCGTGTCTTCTCTCATCCTTCCATGTATCCTTCCAAAATTCAGTTCCTGGACTCCTCTGACAATAGATGGCTGCCTCGTCCCTTGGAACTTCTCATGCTGTCTGCGCACGTGGTTGCCAAAGTCTGTGTTCACCAGTTAAGAGTGTGGGATTCAAGCCGTTCTTTATGGAGGAATTTGTTCTGGGAGCTTCTTTTAGTTTGTATGATGGGTCAGTGTGCTCACTTACGTGTGTACATGTGCATGTGTGTATATGTGTGGAGGTTGGAGATAGATATTAGTTGGCCCTTTTTGATTGCTCTCGATATTTTGACTGCTCTCCACCTTATTTTTTGAGACAGAGTCTCTCACTGAATCCAGAACTCACTGATTCAGCTAGGCTGGCTGGTCTCTTTTTCTCCAGTCTTAGATTACATACTCATGCTACCATACCTGGGTTTTAGAGTTCTGAGATCTAAACTCAGGCCCCCATGCTTGCACAGTGAGTGCTTTACCTACAGAGGCATTCTTCCAGCCCTATCTATTTGTTTATCCAGATATGTAGCAATGCAGAGAAATACTGCTTTTATTTATTTTTGTTTTATTTATTTAGGAGCTGGAGAGATGGCTCAGCTGTTAAGAACTCTGGCTTCTCTTTTAGAGGACCTGGTTTGATTCCCAGCACCTACATGGCAGCTCACAACTACCTATAACTCCAGTCTCAGTGAATCCAATACCCTCTTGTGGCCTTTGCGGGTACCAAGCGTGCATGTGGTACATAGATAGACATAATGCAGGCAAAACACCCATACACATAAACACATTAAATCTTTGAAATTTACTTATTTATTTTAAAAAACGTTATGTTTTCATGCGGGGTTGCATCTATGCCATGTTGCACATGTGGAGGGCAGAGAACAACTTGTGGGAGTCAGTTCATTTCTTCTGCTGTGTGGATTCTAGGAACCAAACTCAGGTCGTCAGGCCTGGTGGAAAGCTCTCAGCCATCGTGCTGCTTCCATGATTTTATTATTCATAGTTTCTGACTTCTTCTGTTGCCCTTGGTAGCCATTAGAAGATGTGGGGGTGATATGGTAAGGTTCTGGAATCCTTTGAGTAGTGGTGGAGATAGAGGGGAACAGAGAATTTTGGTTCATACAGTCCTAGGTGTTGAGTGTCAACTAAGCTACGACAGTCTAGTTTGTGGGAAATTGGAGAAAGCTTCCCTCTAGGTGTGGGATGGGCCCCGAGGCCCCCGAATGAGGGCAAGTTGCAGTTCTCCAGGCCGGTGTGGGAGGGAGGAGGAAACTGGAAGCTTCCATAGGAACTTCTCTCTGCTGGCAAATGAATCACTTGTCCACACATGTTCTGTCTTCTTCCCAAAGGGAATGGACACACTGTTGGTTGTATTAATTCATCGTAAAAATGAGCATCTAGTCTCCACTGAATCTCAGGGGAGGACCAGAGATCTCAAAAGAGCAGATCTCAAATTAACTTCCCTTGGGGTTCTTTAATTTCTGCTGTCGTGTCTTGTGGTTTCTAGCACCTGAATGGCAGCTAGCAAGAATACAGAATGCTTCCCAGGCTTAGTATTCCTCATACGTAGTTAGGAGGAGACCTGATAGTTGGCATATGTAAATTGGAATCTCAGCTCATTTTTATTGCTAGCATTTATTTTTGTTAAAGCACTTCAGTCTAAAAATAAAGATAATTATAAAATTATAACTTTGAACTTTAAAAGAATAAAGTACTATTTATAAATCCTCGTTTTTAAAGATATATTAGAATTTTCTTTATGCAGTCATTCCACAAAAACAAAACCTATTCATTATTTCTCCATATATTAAAAAAAAACTTTTCCTACAGTTTGTCATTAGTTATATGTTAGTAGAGTCAAATGTCAACAAATGCATTTATAAATGTGAGAGTGGCTAATTGTTTCTCATGGCATGTCCATTTTAGCTAGTTATCCTATCATATCAATTTTTCCTTAGATATGTATATTATAGAGTTTCTGGACCAACTTATTGTTTATTTAGTTGCTTATTTTGTTTTGTTTTTTAGGGATTTGTAATTTTTTCTCCTTTTTCGTTCTTTTCATGGTATATTTGGTTTACTGAAAGGAATTTTTTTTTGAATGATGTTTGTGTGTAATAAGGCCTGGGAACCTAAAAGAAAACTCAATTTCTTTATGATCTCAGTCAATCAATCTACCAACCTACTGAATGCCTACTATATGCAATGAGAGCTACTGAGTGGGAGACACAACTTTACCTTCTCTGACCTTATGAGGCTTTACAATGTAGTACTAGGGACAGACGTTCATTGAGTAAACAAATAAATGCATAATTATCAATTGTGTTCAGGCACACAAATAAACTATTTTCCCCTCTTAGAATAAGGAGTCACTATTAAAGAGGGGACAGCAAGTGGTCGTCCTACTTAGATGTGGGGAGCCCAGAGTTTATCAGGGCTTGCCTCTGCTGGTATTTCTGTGGGCTCATTGATTTGCTCTTCTAGGCTGTACACAAAGGTACCATGCATTAATAATGTGGATTTCTCTTACATTTTCTTTTTTAGTGTTATAAAATACTTCTTAGATTGTTTAAAATTCAGCATATGAGAACTGAAACCCAGTACTTTTCTCAAGTTGCGCTCTATCATATATATATATATCACTACTTAAGGATATTTTAATACAATTATATATGTATGTATTATTGCAAAAATACCTATTTTACTCTAAAAGCAAGTAGTTTATTTTTTGTAGACTTGGAGTAAAGGGGTAGAGATTATATTTGCATTTCTTGTGCTTATGACTTTGCCTTTGATGCTTGCCCATCCTCACACTCTGCAATAATTGTGCAGTATGGAAACATTTGAGATAGCAGGCATAAGGAAAAGCAACAAGTTTCCTGTAAGACTACCTTATATGTCACATTTTAGAGTCCTGGTTGTATGGCAGTTTTTGATGCTAAAATACACAACAGAATACCTGTAATTTCACCAAGAAATTTCAGCTTCCCATGTCAAACCTCTGCCCTTGTAACCTATGACACCAACCCAGTAACAGGGAGGTTGTAATGTGCTGTTCTCAAGGGCCTGGAAGTGACCTTTGGAAACTTCTATGCATATATACACTTGTGCGATCATTGTGAACAATGTTGATCAGAATAGCAAAAGGATTCACCAGTAAGCATGTTGCTAAAACATGTTATTCAAAACCTGTTTGATGTGCACAGGGAATATCAACAGCCAACAGATTAGTCCAGATTCTTCTCATCCTTTTACATAGATCCTTTAAAGCAGTGATTCTTAACCAGTGGGTCACAACCCATTCCGGAATCTCATATCCGATATCTCACATATCAAATATTTACCTTACAATTCAACTACAAAATTATAGTTATGAAGTAGCAATGAAATAGTTTTAAGGTTGAGGGTCACCACAACATGAGGAACTGTATTAAAGGGTTGCAGCATTAGGAAGGCTGAGAATCACTGTTCTAAAGGCTTTCTGTGTTCAGCTCTTCCCTGAGGAAGCAATCCTTTTTGTAGTCAAGGAAGTTTATGAATCATTTGATGGCTTGAGGCCTGGTACCTTCCACGATTCCTCCAGTTTGCTGTTTAGGTTCTTCTTTCCCCTGGGTCAACTTGGTGCTTTGGTGGTAACCAGGTCTTGTGCTCCGTTCCCGAGCCACGTCTCTGTGTGATCTGTAAGTTTTGTTTGTTCCACACTGGAGCCCTGTTTGCTGTAGATGGTCCCTCTCACCATCCTTGTCTCCCTGCCACATTTCCCAGACTGCAGCACAGCCTTGGAGCCCTGCCTGTGAGACTCTGAAGCAGACCTGATGCTTCTTTCTCAGCAGATGACGCATGGAGAGTGCCTGGTCTGCTGCTGGTCTTCAGTTGCCCCTCCGTGCTCTCCTGGACTGTAACCTCCCTAATAGCCTTGTTTGGATCTTTGCTAATCTGTAATGGTTTTGGCTTTATGTCTGTCCAATGCCAAATCTCATTTATTTTGTAGCATGTCATTGACTTTAGCACTCCCTTGGCTAGTGGGTAGAGTGTAAGGTGTTAGGCATTGATCCAGCACCAGCTATGGCATGAAGTAATACTTTGTATTCTGACACAAAGGTGAATGAAACTTGATCCTGACTCCAGGACCACACAGCACAGTGAAATTAGTACACGATGGAAGATGGGATAGCAGTGACCTAAAATATTCTACACACAGTTCTGTCCAGTTGAAGAACTTCCTTCAGAGAGACCTTATTCCCACAGTTTTCTCTTTAATTATTGGGAACACCTAATTTCTGTTTTCTTAAGGGAATTTGGGGAAATGTTGTTTCACGTTTTTCAAAAAGTCCTTGCTTTGATTTTTGTCTTACCTCACATGATGGAACTTGAGGAAGGTATCCGAAGTTAGCGTCATGGGCTGGTGAAGAAGAAGCCATGTGTTAGTCATCACTCTTACCAAGACCAGGAACCTTCTGTCAGCCTTTGCTGCCTTCTCTGTGCATAGCACCCAGTCAGATAATGCTGGGAAATATCAAGGGCCAGTTAGCTAAATATTCTGTCTCTTGATTAAAATGTTGAGGTTCTAAACCTCTGTATATCCTGCTTAGAATTTCTTCTTTTATTTCAAAGTAAATCGAAATATTTCTTGTAGAAACTGAAAGCCTTCTGTCTGCTATTTTTCCTTTAGATAACAGTGGATATTTCTCCTCAATGATTTAAAGGTGAGGGTCTCAGCACTGTGGGGTTGCCTGCTGTTGGCTCTAGTATGCTCTGACTCCATATGGAATAAAGAAGCTCAGGCATTGAAAAGACTGACTAATCACACATGACAGAGCACTTTTCAAGGCTGCTCACTACTATTGCTCTGTAGAGGCTCCTAGTGTGGAATCAAAATGAACTCTTACCCCTTGGTCAGTTTTCTGCTTCAGAACATCTTTCTGTTGCCAAGCTTGTCATTTTTCATCACACGGGTATAGATGAATTTCTAAATGGTCTTATTAAATAAAATAAAAAAAAAAAAAACCACAGTGCCAGATATAGGGGTGAAAAGCCTGACAGATTGGGGAAATGAGGAAAGCCACAGCTAACCTTACCTCACCAACTCCACAGCTTCCAAATTCCAGTGACTTCCTATCTACCCATACCTATAGGCCTTGCTATTCTGCCTTCTGATTTACTCTCTCTGTCCAGCTCTATTACTTCCTGTCTGTCTGTACAGACCTTCAAACCTCCAAGGTTAACTAGTATTGGAATTTAAGGCATGTGCACCACACCTGACTGTTTCCAGTGTGGCCTTGAACTCACAGAGATCCAGACAGATCCCTGCCTGCCAAGTGTTAGGATTAAAATAGTGTGCTAACATTGCATGACTTTTGTGTTTACTTACAATGGCTGGCGTTCTCCTCTGATCTCAAAGCAAGCTTTATTTATTAAAGCACAAATAAAATATCAACACATTTCAGCACAAATAAGATATCACCATACATAGGATAAAATGTCTTTATCCCTTAAGTATGTATCCTATTTTATTACACAGTTGTTATGATTTTGTCTTTCAAGTTAGCTATAGCTAAGGTAGTCTGATTCAAAAAACATCCTTCCCTAACTTGCAGTACTGATAGCACCTAGAGATTCCTAAGGTATAAACTCAGTTGTTGGGAAATGTTTTAGCCTAAGATTATCTCCATCTGATAAAAATTGTCCATTGAGAAGGAGGAGGTTTGCCAAAATTCAGTTCTGTTTCTCATATTCCAGAACCTTTGGTCTATACCGGAAGGCTTGCCACTATGTCAGAAATGAAACTCCCTGGAGCACATCCATGATCTGATTACACTGCACTGCTTTCTGGGTAATGACTAATGTTTCACAGTATTGCAGACCAGTACTTCTGCTACTGAAGACAGGGTTGTTTTTTGGAGGGAGAGATCGATTGGGTGACAAGTTATTCTAAGGTAAAGACCATACACGATGGATGAAAGAAGCTGTTGACATGTTGCCAACACAGCCATGTGCCAGTCTGTCTCAGCTACTTCACCACATTTTTCTGCTTCTTGTGGTTAAGACCATGTTATTAGCCTTAGACTGCCCAGGCTCAGTGTACTTTCCTAAGTTGAGAACTGCACTTACTGATTTTTTTAAAATTTAACACATAATCATTTTAGTTTCTTTTGTTTTCTCTTATATGTCAGAGAGCCATACTTTTAAAAAATTAGAATATAAAGATCCAGTAGATCAATTTCTTACTATAAATTTCAATAGGAGTTTAAAAATAATACTTTATTATAGAGTTGTATTTATTTTAGATGGGAACAACACATTCTGTTCCTAAGGCTTGGAATGGAAATGGCTAAATTTTAAAGGGCTGCTTGTTTTGAGTTGGTATATTACAGTAGCAATGTCCTTATTGAAAGGTAGTTTGACTGGTAGAGCCTTTCTCAATTAAACTGGCATCTTTGCTGGCTGCCAGCTCTACTGCAGGCATGCTTGAAAACCTTCCTGTTGAAATTTGTCTCTTTGGTTTGCTTGTGAGGCAACCATTAGACATCAGTGTGCTGGCAGCAACAGAAGGCTTTCTTCCCTTTACACATTGGATGATGGTAAATTTAATCAATGCTATTAAAGAGTAGATCCTTTTCATGAGGACTTTATTAATGATGATTTCTTTGCCAGCTTAAATGATACTTTTAAAAAGTTAATTGTCCGGAGAGAATTAATTGTGATATTAACAAGGATAATGATTTGTGGGGAATGAGAGGTGGAGGGGGCATTGGGAGAAGACGCAAGTAATAGATGCCACTTAATGTTTACTTGTGGCCAGGAGACCATGACACCATTTCTGAGTAATACTGTCCCCACGCCTATCCTTTCAAGCAACAGTATGATTATCTGCCTTTTAAGAATGCAGCAACACATCTCTGCCTTGTTTGGCTTTCTGTTCTATCTCCTGATGTCATTATCTCCACATGCTTCCAAATCTTCCACTATGTGAGACAAAGGAAGGCAAATCCTGTGTTGATAAAGGGCATTTGGATTCCCCACCACATACAGTGTATAGGCATATGGAAACCGTCACTCCTTCTCCTGGATGCCCACTGAGAGCAACACATAGCCTCCCTGACATCCTGAGGTGTGCAGAGGTGTAATTTACTGGTGCCCGGGGCCTGCTGCCTGTGCTTTTCATTCCACCTCCCTGGGAAGAAGGACAGTGTAATTTCAAAACTGGAATTGTGATTATGGCTTTCAGATCTACCGCTGCCTGTTGGGCATGTTAAAGAGAAAGGAAGAGGAGTTTAATGCACATCGCCTCCCCGTTGAAACAGGGTCATCTCTAGCTGGTTCACACTGTAATAGCCTTTGGAGAAACTGGTTTTCACTTGAGTTCTTTTAAACAGTGTTTTGAAGAGACATGATGGTTCAGACCCAAAGTCATCACAAAGGTCCAAGGTCAAACCCAGAAACCTATTCTTTGTGGTTAGGCAGAGGCTATCCCTTAGTTGGCTAGAGTTCTTCATTGCTTGACATCATGTGATGTAATGCACATGCCAACTCTGTGGGAAGCTGTTTTATGAGCATATAATCAACACTAACACTTTTATATGCTATAAAATATTGGTTAAAAATATTTCATGGGGTTGTTGAGGGCATTAAAAAATTTAATGTGAACACCTTTAAATTAGGGCTTACTCCTTGGTAGGAACTGATTTATTTCTTGGCAGATGACAAGCCAGTGTGGTAACAGTGCTTTATGGCAAATGAATAGTTGGCAGGCCATGAATATTTGCAGTGTGGCAACAGGCCAAGGAATAGTTCCTGAGAGTTCTTGCATCTTCATAAATTAAACAAAGTTAGGACAACCACCTTTGGTATAGGGTGAAGGATATTGGGAATAAGGCTGAATGTGGTCCTAGACCCATGAACACACGGCATTTAAATCTCCTTTTAGCATTTTGAAGAGAACACACCTGTGTATATTTGGGAAGCAATATATAATTGTGAGACAGTGAGACCATCTCATACAGAAAGCAGGGTGACCTGCAAACATAGTCAGAAGAAGGTGAACACAAGGCTGAGTCTGGCTTCTGATGATCAGCAACAGACAGGAAGATTCTGAAATATGATTCATGTGTTGGTTGCTTTTTGGTTCTTAATGTTTCCACAATATGCAGAGATAATGGCTTAGCATTAGTTTAAAATTTCAGGAACACAGTCATTCTTAACGAGTAGCTCTGATGGATTAGAATTTGCTTCTCCAAGTGAACAGAGACCTTAGCAATGCCATGAGAATATCCTTTGCTCTTTCTGTGTTGTAGAACTGTGGAGTGTCTAGAATTTTTTTTTTTTCAGATAGATTCTTGCATGCTGTTTCAGCATGGAGATACGACACTGATGGTGTGGGAAGTTGTAACCATTCATCAGTGTTTCAGTCTCACTTGGCAATGGCCATGCAGCAAGAACATTTATTTTAGGGGAGCTTTGAGTAGAGTAGAAGCCTTTCAGTTCAGGAATATAGGTGCACTGTACCTGTTTCTGGAATTCAGACAGGCCCTAAGAATGAGATAGTAGTCCCCAGAGTACAGAAGGCCTACCTAGACATCTCTTTTTGTTTCCCCAATCTATGATAATTTTTTTAGTGACTGATTTTAAAATATTGTGTGTGCGTGTGTGTGTGTGAGTGTGTCAGTGGTGTGTGTGTGAGTGTGGTGTGTGTGTGTGTGTGTGTGTGTGTGTGTGAGTGTGGTGTGTGTGTGTGTGTGTGTGTGTGTGGTGTGGTGTGTGTGTGTGTGTGTGTGTGTGTGTGTGCGCGCGCGCGCACACATGCATGTTGGAACTCTGGTTTAAGGCTTAATGTTCCAGAGCTCCTTTATCTAGTAGATGTAAAATGAAAAGATAAAGTCACTTGGAGCCATTTTTATTTTCTGAGAGTGTGTTGGGACCTTTATAATTTGTTGTATCTTAACTATTCCACAAATTAGTTGGCTGGAACTTTGGGCTCCGTATTAAATCTGTGAAGCCATGTGAATAACTAATTGAAAATTGCCTGGTGGGTTTTGCATTTTTCTTTCTTATTTTCCCCCATCCTATGTTTCCCTTCTTCCTTTTTTTTTTTTTTTTTTTTTTTTTTTTTTTGATGAAGTCTCATTATATAGCCCAGACTGACCTTGATCTTGTGACCCTTCGGCCTCGGCAGCTTTAGTGCTGGGTTACAGGTGTGTACCTCCACACCTAGCTGTCCTTTTTAAAATCTAAAACCAACTCCCTTTCCTTTATCATGGAGAGCTCTACCTGAGTAAGGATTCTTGAGCCTGCAGTTGGCAGTCTAGCCCCAGGTTCTTGGATGATGGTGTTTGGTGAGTTTTTGCCTGCTGTCCTGGGGAGTCCTGGGTAGGAGTCTGGAGACAGTGCTGACACCATGTCACTCTGAGCTCTTTGAGCCACTGGGCTTCTGTTGCTTTATCGATGAAACAAGGACTTAAATGAGCGGATGATGGAGCGCTGAAATCCTTCTTAGTGGTCATAGTGTAGCCGACCCTCATGGCATGGTGATGACTGCTCTGCTCCGGGCACCATGTTTATAGTTGATTCAAATAGAGTTTCTGGAATCAAAATATGTTATTTACTTTTTTCCATGAAAAATAATCTGCCTAATCATTCCAAATCAGCATGTATAGTTAACCTTCACTTTAAAACCTAACCCATCTGCTTTAGATGCAGTTTGTAGAACTGGTTTAAACTTTAAAGAGACCAAAGTGGCTTTTCTCTTCCTATATTTCAAATTTCCACATAGGACCTGAGAAAGCTGGAGAGAGAGAGAGAGAGAGAGAGAGAGAGAGAGAGAGAGAGAGAGAACAGAGAGAGACAGATATATATAGAGATAAACACAGAGAGAGACAGAAAGGAGAGAAAAAAAGAGAGAGAAAAACCAGATATGGCTCCTTTAAGAGGTACTGCTGTGCAGCAGAGCACTTGAGCATTCAGCACGCTAAGTAGAAATGCAAGCTAAGTAAAATGCCTGCCACAGTGTGGGCACCAACTTCCTAGAGCTGAGGTGTTTAAATGCAGCTCTCTGTTCAGCTCAGCTCCCAGTTAAACACAGCTCTCAGCCAGGTCTAGGGGCTTAAGACTTGGCTCTCATGGACCCCAGGGGAGGGTGATGGAGCCAGCCATCAGAGCCATATTGCAGAGAGCCTAGGTGCTGCTAAGCAGTTTAAATTTGGCTCTCAAGGTCAGAGAACACTAGAGGTGCACAGGAAAACAGGTTCAGACTGAAAAACCCTTTGTGTGGTATACCATTTGCATTTTAGAGTCAAGGAAACTGACATACATAGAGGTAGAAGAACCTTCTTAAGGGGCTAAGGAGGTGGTTCAATGGATGAAAATCTGTGGCACGAGCCTGAAGATGGCACACGCAATTCACACATCTGTAATTTCACTACACCAATGCTGGAAGATGGCAGGTAGATAAGGGCATCTTTCCAGAAGCTTTTGACCTAGCTAGTCTGGCTTACCCAGTGAGGAGACCCTGGACCCTGACCTCAACAAGATGGCAAGGTGAGGACCTGAAGTGTTCTCTGACCTGCACATACATGCCTTGACAATTGCATGGCTGCACCTACCCCACCCCCCCCCCCCCACCCCCCACAGCCTTAAGGTCAGAGAGCATCATTGGTGAGTGAGGAAGCAGTCTCCAGCTGTCCCATTCAGAATTCTTGTTAACCAGCAGGCTTCCCCACCTCAGTCAGACAGTCCCATGGATAGGAAATTAAATGAGTAGGAAATTGACAGAGAACTTAAAAATCTATGTAAACTCATATTGGAGTTTTATTCTTCACATAGAATATGCATAGAAAAGTTGAGAGCAAATAGTAACTGCTTCAATCATGGTACTGTGAATCTTTTTAACTGTGAAATGTATATGCTATGGTTTAGCTTTTCCACTTACTTCGTTTTGCCTCTTTTTTTTTTTGTACAGGATCTTGCTTTGTTATAGCCCAGGTTGGCCTTGATCTTAGGGCAACCCTCCTGCCTCTGTCTCCATAGTGTTGGCATTACAGACATGCACTATCACACTGATGTTTAGATGTGATTAGCACTTATCCTAAGAATGAATGTGCTGGAAGACTAGTTCTTAGCATGGCGAGGTGAAGGGATCGGGGGATGTGTAAGAGATCATTAGGTTTGGGGGGAGGTAGGCGCTTGGGAAAGACTGAGTTGTGTGTAGTAGGACCCAGTCCCCAGCCATGTGATCTTTTCCTATTCCAGACTTGTGTTGTCATCGGGCATAGTTTGCTACCAGACCCAAGGCCATGTTTAGCCCGTGAACCTCCAGAAGTATGAGGTAAATGAAACAAGTTCTTTATAAGTATCTAGCCTAAGATACTACACTATAGAAACAGAAAACAGACTAATATGACATAAGTTTGGGGATTTTCCACCAAGAACATGGTAATTTACATTAATGTATGTATTACATATGCAAATAAGCACCCTGTATGTTTTTCAAAAGAAAGACTTTGAGTAGACACATTTTCTTTTAGTCTATAAGCATCTAACCTTTTAAAAGATCATAAAGGGATATTTCAGAACCATAACTTACATTTTAAAATGTTTTGTAATTTGTATTACCGAGAATTGCCTGTGCCTGCTAGTTTTTCCTAAATGTCTGTATTTGAAGAGTAACCATATATTAGAACTTCCTTCCAAAACCAACTTCTTGCCCATCACTTTTAAACAGCATTTAAAACAGTAGAAATGAAATAGTTGACCACAGCCCCAGTGTGGATTGCCTCCATGTCTACACCATAGAAGGCAGGGCCAGAACCCGGAGGGCTGTCATGGTTTTTCTGACTTTTCCCACTCTTCACCTGGGGTTCAGCATACAATGTTGGTGGCTAACATCTTCATCCTACTCTGTCCCATCCCTGCTTGCCTTCTCTTCCTTCTTCCTTCCTGTGGTGGAGTCTGGCATTGCTGCTTGGCTATTCTGGTGTTCTTTGGCTTCCTCTCCGTGGGACTAACAAAGGGCTGGGCTGTGGCAAAACCCCTTTCTAATCTCTGGTTGCTGTAATCCTGCTGCATGTGTGCTTAACAGTCCACAGTTAGCGTGCTTGGGCAAGAGGGCCTGGGCTCAGCACAAGCTCTGTCAGGGTCAATTAGCGGTGCCTTTATAGCTGATTTTATTGACATTTCGCATGCCAGGCTTGATTTGTAAAATAGTCTCTGTTACTACATTCTTATCTCTGTTATGGGAGCCTTACATTTGTCAGGGTTTTTAAGCCAACACTTGAAGCAGGAAGGACCTGTGTTATGTGCACAGCCTTGCATTTCATGGGTGAGGAAAATGTAGGGGTTCCACAAGTAATTCATGAATTTTGGTGCCGTCAGTTTTAATAGTTTAAAGTTGTGCTCTCATTGATTCTTGTTATAGAAAACAACCTCTCTCAAGCTTTGCTCTTTCCACAGCACTAATTCTAAAGAGAGAGGGAACAAGGAGAGGAAGGCTGGCGTGGAAACAATACTGGAGGTCCGTAGACACATGTGCTGCTTAGTTTTTGTCAATTTGAAACAAACTATAGTCACCTGGGAAGAGGGAGCCTACATTGAGGAATTTCTTCCATTAGATTGGCCTGTGGGAAAATCTGTAGGGCATTTCTTGATTACTGATTGGTGTGGGAGAATCCCGCCCTCTGTTTTCTGTGCTGCTTCTGGGGGTCCTCAGGTACATACAGGAGAGCAACTTCGTAAACAGGCTTCTTCCATGGGCTCTGCTCAGTTCCTACATCCAGATTTCTGCCTATTGACTGTTACTGGGAGTTGTCAGCTAAAATAAAGTATTTCCTCCCCAGTTGTTTTTGGACTTTTTTTTTTTTTTTTTTTTTAAAATCACTGTAACAGGAAAAGCAAACTCAGGTAGACATGTAGGAGTCTGTCTCTTGTTTGGCTGTTCTGGAGTAGTATTCTCATTTTCCCTTTTTACTTTAATGTGAAATTGTTCATAAATATACACAGAAGTAGCATAAAGTTTCTCCATGGATATTTTTGGGATGCAGGGATGAAGCTATATTACTCAGCTCCACTCATGTCTATTTTCCTTCTAGTGGAGTCCTTGTGGGAAAATCCTAGTTGTCATTAGTTCACAAGCAGATGTCAGAATTATCTTATAAATCTAATTACCACACTATTATCACACCAAACATTATGAACCATTTCAAGAATTAATATCTTAGAGTTGTCAGACCATCTAAAATACTCTTGTTATTTTTTTCTGGAATGTGTTTTTGAAGCTGTTCCCATTGTAAACTTTATATTGGTTATCTGGATTTCTTAACTCTTTTGTTATATTACTGCCCATCTTTCTGGTGTTCTGGGTTCCCTCCTCCAAATCATTGCTCTGCTGATGAAATGGGACTCTGGTGTAGAAACGACCAGGCTATATTGTGGACTTGGCTTTTATTTGTTTTTCTATGTCCTGTTTCTTGTGAGTTGGATATTGGATCTAATGACTGTGGTGTTTTCTTCTTTTGAAGTATGTGTCTATGTGTCCTTTGGCCTCCCTTTGTTAATGAATGATTACCTGTTTTCCCTCATTCAGTGATTGACTGGAGGTACCAACATTAAGTGCTCTCAGCTGGATCTGTTACTAAGTTCTCCCCTAACTGATTTTGTACCCATTGATGATCATGGAAAGGTCTGTCATTTCTCTCAGGAATTAGAAAGCTGTGATGTTTTCCCTACAGTTATTTGTAAGATCTATAACAAAGACCCTCTGTCTGTCTGCTGCCTGGTTATAGTAAAGTATTGTTTGTGCAGGTGAGATGGTGCTCTTTGCTTCTTGTTTCTGATTTATAACTTTTGGGAGCAATAAACCTATGTCCCAGTATCCTTCAGTAAGGAGAATTAAAAATCCCATAATCATCATCATGAACTCATGAATTTTCATATATTGGATTCATATATTCAATCTATTGCCATCATTATTCTTTTTGCTTCAGTTATGGTATGGTAGGCCACTTTGACCTCTATGTCTTTTTAATATAGTTCCATCAAGATTTGATCAGCTATGTAGGTCAATTCTATGGATAATTATTTGAAATTCTTTTTTGAAACCCCTGAAGATCTGCTTCAAGGAAATATTTGGGGGGAGGAGCAACCTGTACTTTTCTCCAAATACTCCATGTTAGATGTCTTCCTCACTTTGAGGAGAAAAGCTGAGAATGTGGCTTGTGATGAGATATCTGTAAGTGTTTGTTATGTTCAGAGAGTAATATATAGTATATGGACCCCTGCTTAATAGCTTCCAAGCTATACACCCCGCTCCTTGATATTCTTCACATAATAGTGTCTTCATTTTCCAAAGGGCAGGTGGTGGTGATACCTGTTAGGGTGGCTGGCTGTGTAACAGAAGTGAAACATCCAGCACAAAACAAGGTCTACTGCCTATACTGTAGCATTCACTTTCATGGTGTGCAGTTATATCATGTAATATCCTGTTAAGCCACTTTGCAATCACAAGAGGAGATTTTTGCCAGGAAACAAGGATTTTTCTTTCATTTTCATTATACAGGTCTTGACATTTCCTGAAAGAACAGGCTTCTTTGTGGGAAGTGAAGTAAACATTTTCTCAGCCCACAGCCCCACGTGGCAGTTTCTTCTTGCTGGTCAGCAGTGTGAAACCGTCTATGGAAGCCTGTTAACTCCTGGTCTGGTGCAACTGTCCTGCAAGGCTAAGGCAATTTTACTTAAGGAGAGTGCTGGTTCTCTCTGTCTTGTGGCAGAGCTCATAAGAACCATGTGCCACACTCTTTAGGTAGTGGTTTTGGAATGCTTTCCATATACATGAATCTTCTGTTCACCTGAAACTTCCCTCCTTCAAATGTTACACTTTAATATTTAATAACCTCTGATAGAAATTTTACCAAAATTATAAGTCTTTTAACCTCTTCCCCCTTCTTGACTGTATCAGTTAGCTATTGCTATGTCACAAACAAACCCATAATTTAGTAGCATAAAGTACTTTGGGTTCACCATCACTCTGCCCACTGCAGGTCCCCTGGGGTGCTCTAAGCTGGCCCTGGCTGCATGACAGAGCTCCATGTTGCACGTTAAGCTGGGTTTGTGTCTTTACACCAGATGGATTGGGTTTTGGTTCAGTTGACAGATATTTATTCTGCAACCTGATAGGGAAGGACAAAGACTGGAAAAAACTTTCTAATGGTATTGACAGGGTACAAGCACATGCTAAATATCCATTTAGTGCTGTCTAATTCTGCTCCTTCTGTCAATGCCAGTCAGTACCAAGCCTAACATCAAGGGGCAGGGGTAGGAAAAATGTGACCGTTTACCAAACAGTGCTTTGATCTGCCATGGTTGCTATGATCACCTAACTAGGTTTTTATGTTATTCCGAGCTTTAGTGCCCCCACAGTCAACTCTCCCTTTTTCCTGGCTCGATTTATGCCGTAAATGGGTGGGATTTGTGTTCCAATGAGGCTGCGTAAGTTCCATGTAAGACTTAAGGCTTTCTCCTGCAGAGTGAAGTTCTTTTCATGGCTGTTGTAAATGCTTGCTAGCCTTTCTCTGTACTTTTCTCTATTTAATGGTTTTTTTTTTCCCTCCAGAAAGTGAGTGATGTTGCCATGAATTTGGGAAGTTAGGAGTCTCTTAATATGTAAAGGTAAACTTTGGAGGTTAATTCCTTTTGTTATTATAACCAACTTATGTAATTTACTATAAGTTCTAGATTTTAGAGCCTTAACTTTCCATTCACAAGCAGCTCCCAGAAGTGTCAGGAAGAAATTGCCCTATCTCTGGGTGCTTGCAAATAAAACAAATGGGATGATATATTTGAGAGCCTAGGGGATTGTGCTGGCATTCACATATAGAATAAATCACTTTCAGCTATAGCAATGTCATGTAAATATAAATGCTATAATTCCTAATGTAATCACTCCACCTAAGCTGCATTGAAATTTACTTTACCTCAGTGTAAATGACGGAAGGAGAGCCATCATTAATATTATTAGTGTTATGAACTCATTGAAAAAAGTACATTGGAAAATGAGAACATTTATTTTGGAGATAATTAATGCTAATTTTTTGTATACTTACTCTGTTTTAACACAGGCCCAGTGTTCTTTAACTTGACCAAGTCTACAATAAATCAAAAGTGACAAAGTGGATTTTTTATTTTAATATATTCCACAATAAGTAATATTAATTCAAATTGTATTTCTAACTAAATCACATAGATCAGATTTTACCATGTTTATAAAAATGATATTTTTGGTTGTTGATGAATGAAAAACACTAGTGATTTTGTGTGGCTGCTTTGGGTATGAAATGTCTCGCCAAGTGCTGTGGTAGTTAGTATTTTTCTCTCCTGTCTCCTTTTTCAGTTAGCAATCTATAAGCTGAGATGCATTAAACGTAATGTAATGTGAGAGCAGAAAGTGAGGTCATCACTGCCCATAAGTGCCTCCTCCTCTCCATTGGTCAAGGCCTTAATTTAATAATGCCTTCCCTGAGTTTCATACAGGAAGGAAAACGAATTTTGTGATGAGCAACAATTACGTTGTTTGATTTGATGGGAAACCCCAGCCTGCCTAGGGCTTTCCAATCCTATTTTCTTCCTGAAGCCCCAGGGGATGGAAAGTCTAATTGAACCACAGATACCCTACCTCTACTTTTTTCTCTCCTGGGCTTTCTTGGGGCTTACCCCATCGCTGCCTAGCCCCCATCAAACACTCAGATCCACAAATGGATCATAGCAGTGGCTGGTATTTTACCCACTGGCAGCACCATGCTTTGTGCATATTTCCAGGTCTAGTCTTAGGTGTTTGAGATCTCACTCAGTGTGGTTCCATTAACAGAGATTTCACTCCAGGTTGGTGTAGGGTCGTTTAGTGATGTTAGTTGGTTTGCATTGCCCCACTGTTCTGTCATCCTCAACTCTTAGTCTTTGTGTATTATGATCCTTGAGTAGATTGCCTTTTTCATTCTTGAGCCCCATACTTAATTACCATACTTTTTGGTCTCCTAAAGAAAACATCACTGCATTATTTGTTAAATATTAACTTTGTAAGGGATATTGTGTTAGGGACTAGAATTGCTAACAATAGTTTATTCTTACTAATAACCATAAAACTTTTGAAGTAGGCCAGTCATGGTAGCTCACGCCTTTAATCTCAGCACTTGGGAGACAGAGGGAGGCAGGTCTCTGAAGACTAGAATGTAGAGTGTTCCAGGTCAAGCTGGGTTATACAGTAGCAAGACCCTGAACCAAAGCAAAACAAAACAAAAAACAAAAACAAGAAGAAGAAAAAGAGAAAGACAAGACAAGACAGGAAAAAAGAAGAAAAATATGGAAGTAGCTAATATGGTTAGAAAGGGATAAAAAGTAAGTTCCAAAGAACCCCAAAATGAAATGAGTGGGATCCAGGTACATGATGTAAAAGATGCATAGAATAAATAAAAAGAAAGTGGTGGTTGTGGTGGTAGGGAAGCTAAGACATAGTAAGTTCCCTTAAATGGTTTAGAGTCCTACTTGAGGGCGGTTCTTTTGGGTTTGTGGAGCTGGTCTGTTCAACCAGACAGAATAGAGCCATCTGCACTTGGCATTTTGAATTTCCCTAGGGGATCCGGTGCTATCCCTGGAGCCCTGGATTCTAGCCACCCTGGTTCATGATCAGGATAATCAGATGCTCTGGGGAATTCTGTAGTGTTCAGGGTATTTACATGAATCACTGTGTTTCGGGTTATATACTATGATTAGCCCTAAGAAGTTGTCTCGTGAAGACTGAGTCATGTAATGCAGCTCAATTCCATCCTGTGTGGTTCTTGAGCCTCGCTACTTCCTTCAGCCGTCGTCCACATGACTCACCGTCCCTGGAGCAGGGTGCTTCTTCCCATTTCAGCTCCTCTTTGGTGGCTTCCCTCTGCTGGTGTCCCAGTGTTTTTGTCACAAGCTTTGCCCTTTGTCATTGATTGTCTGTTGGCTGTGGGCTACTGGAGGAACATTCTAGAAGTGAATGTCTGCAGTCATCCATGCCCCAAAGCATTCTTGTATGATGTTGAACAGCGGGAACCCTTACTCTTATTTATTCTTATTCTTTACACCTCGCAAAGTTTTAGTGATACAAATGTAAGTATTTTGGAAAACAGTAAAGTACTTTGCTGTCTCTACCCAAGTGCCAGATCACTGTATTCTAGTCATGGTGACTGTGACTAGAGAGCCTGAGAAAAAATGACATAATTGGCCTCCGTGACAATCATCATCTTGCAGATTTGTATAGAGCTGTTGTGTAATGGTTCTCTGAACAGATGAACTGTGTCATCTGTTCCTACTGGAGGTGAAGACAAAAATGTACCAGGAGGTCTGTCTGCCTGTAGCCAAAGGGAAGTGGTGTTCCTTCATGTTGCCACAAGTACATAACTGCATATGACCTCTTCTTGAGCAACTTCATCAGGCACAGGAAATTGAGACATTACTGAATTATGTGTCAGGGAATAATTTCTGAAATGTTTAAACAAAAGTTGGCATAGTCATAATGTTTTTCTATCAATGCAGGAAAACAATCAAAATGAAAGAGAAGCTCAAAAATTTACTTACAGAAAAACATTTTTCATGATGTTGAATTTACCCTGCTAGAGTTGCTAGATTTAGCAAAGAAAATTGTGTGATACCATTGCAACTTAATTTCAGGTAAGCAACAAATCACTTCTTAGTATAAGTATAGCCCACATAAAGTTGGGAATATACTGGGGATTTCATTTGAAATCTGTATTTAGTTGAATACCACGTGGTTTTTCTGGCAATCTTACTTTTCAGGAAGTCTATAAATCTTTGTTTCCCTAATGATAAATTAGAGTACTGATTCTTTTTCTTCAAACAAGTAATGTTCTAAAATTTTGCCTTTATATTGGTTCCCCTGTTAGAAACTTATTTAATAAGGAAGGATATGAATTAAAGACTAGTATGACCACAGGTATGCTATATCAAAAGTGAAGACTGATCTTGGAAATGAGGAAGAAGGGTTTATAGTTAGTTACTGTTGACCAGATGGCCTTTTCTCCCCATTCTACTCTTGGCTCCTAAGTGTGCCCTCTAGAGACTATGGGAAATAATCCTGTTGATGTTATTAGTAGTCAGTGCTGGTTGAAGCCAGTTATATGAATGGGTCAACTATTTGTTCTTAGTTTTTCCTTCTCACAGTAGCCATAAGAGGTTTGATAGGTGAGTATATGATTTATGTTTTGCAAATTAGGCTGGCTTCAGACTCAGTCTGTTCTTAATTAGCTTCCTGAGTGGCTGTTTTTTATACAAGCACATACCACCCTGCTAAGCTCAGTGCAGGATTTTTAATGGCCATTGTACTTGGTATATTATATGTGGGTTTTGTTTTGTTTTCCATGGGAATAATATACTTTACACAGTTGGTTTATAATGAGATTTTACTTTATTATATTTTGAGTCAGTATCTTTAGCCTAGGCTGGTCTCAAACTCCTGACAATAATTCTGCTTCTGCCTCCTCAGTATTTCGAATGTAGGCATAAGCCACCAATCTATGCCTGAAATTTCATTATCCTAATGTTCCATCCATGTTGCTTCCAATGATGAAAATTCATTTTTATGACCAGGTGCTATTCTTGTGTGTGTGTGTGTGTGTGTGTGTGTGTGTGTGTGTGTGTAGAGAGAGAGAGCACATTTTCTTTATCATTCATTCATTGGTGCCCATCTAGATTGATGCCTAGATTAGCTGTTATGAGTAGCACTGCAGAAAACATGGATGAGATATCTCTTTGACAGACTGATTTCCCTCTTTTGCATATATACTCAGAAGCAACATGAAGTTTTTTGAGGAATCTTTATATTGCTTTTCATGGTGGTTGTATAAAGTTACATCCCTACCAAATAGTGTAAGAGAGTCCCCTTTACTTAAGCATCCTTCCCAGCATTAATTGTTTTTGTTATATTTGTGTTTGAGACTGTCTAAAACCTACAGGTTTCCTCCCCGAGCCTCCCTAGAACTGTGACCACAGGCATGCACCACCATGTACCATGGGTTTTGTCTTATATATCAGAGCTATTCTACTTGTGGTGAGACATTATCTCAGTGTGGGCTAGATGTTCATTTCCTGGACAATCAGTGATTAGTTGAAAGAACTTGGGACTTTTGTATATCCTTTGTTGAGAGATGTCTATTCTGGCTCTTTGCCCATTTTTAATTGGATTAGGTTGTTGTTGTTTTGTTCAGTATTTTGTTGTTGTTGGGGTTTGTTTGTTGTTGTTTTTTAATTGTACTTTTAGCCAGGTTAAAACTTATTTTTATCTATATTATACACATGTTGTTAAGACTCTTTTAATTTATGCATATTCAATAGTTGCAAAACAGCTATCAGGGAATTCAGTTATACTCTTTAAGTATTAGAACTTATTCTGTTTTGCCTCATTTTACCACGTACCATTTTTGTACCCGTTTCTCAAAACCCCCAGTGACCACAAGGGTCCTTTTATTGTCAGATTCAACCTTGGCCACCACATGGCAGATGGAAGGAAATGTGGCAGTGGCCATGAGCCCAGGTGTAGAGAGTTTTTATAGGGAAAACCCACAAGCCAGGAATTACATGCTTGAGATTGGGTAGAAGGGATATGGGGCAAGGTGATTTTTGAAACTATTGCTCTAGACTTTAGGTGGTAACCACAATCTGCTGAACAGGATTATCTGGACTGCTCAGCAGGATTATCTAGATATCTTCAAGGGCCATAAACCCCAGATAGAATGTCCGCAGGAATTGTCGTGGCACATTCCTGAGGTCCTTCCTGGAACTGAGGACAGCAGGTGGTCTGAGATGGTGGCCCTATCCTAAGATGGGGTCTGTATTGCCTTCACACCATATTTTATAATTTTTCCAATTCATCGATAGCAATAATCTATGTTGAGAGTGACACTCAGGCTCAGTGGGCAGGTGCATGGATGAGTGCATGAGCAACCTCCCTCTGCATCGATAACTGGGTGGTATTCCCCTGCCTCTGCTTCCTCCAGCTAGCTGATGATGGGCTTCCTGTAACAGTGTGGACACACTGCTTCATTAGCTAGTTTGGGGGAAGGAAGTTTGCAGCTTTGTTAAGGCAATTTCTTCCTGATAACCTGTTAAATTCCTTTCTTTTGCTAATTCTCAACAATTCTACTGAGTCTTATTTACTATTCCTAAGTATCATTGTGTGTGTGTGTGTGTGTGTGTGTGTGTGTGTGTGTGCGCGCGCGCGCGCGCGCGCGTGCACATGTGCCCTTCTTATAGCTGTTGCTTTGTCAGTATTTCATTCAAATAAACATATTATTATACTTTAAATTTGCTCATTAACTCTCTTTTACCCCAAAGATATCCAAATGAATAGCATTTTTTAAAGTAATGGAGTGCATTAAGCAAAAAAATTATAAGTATTATTCAAACCTTTTTTTATATCATCATAGACTGTTACTTTGATACTGCAGATAAATAAGTGGCATGTTAAAACACACACATATCCATAAATGGTAAGTCCCCTTGAAGGTGCAACTAAAGTGCTAGCATTTAAAACTCTAATCACTTAGGATTCTAAATTGCATGGTGCTATGGCTCATTGGGGAGTGCTTATGAGTGAAAGATCTTTTCTTAATACCCATTCCATCACTCTTAAGAACACAGGAGAACCAATTCATAATCTTGTTTTATAAGCAACATATATTTAAAATGTATTCTAGTTTCCACAAATATTTGAAATAATGTTATAGTATAAGAAATAGAAAATGAAAAAATGTGTCATTTCAGCTTCCTTTCATGTGATTGGTCTTTCCTATAAATTATGTAATTACTATTTGTTATTTTTCTTATTATTCAGAAAGAGCACAAGTAGGCTATTGCTATTAGTATGGCATTTGACTAATTTTTGTAGCATATTTCTTTTCTGTTTTGATCATTTACTATGGAGTTCTTTATATAAAGGTGGAGATAGATTTATCCTAAAAATTATTTTCACTGGAAATGTTTACTGTTTCAGGGGTTTGAACTTCTGGTTACTGGCAACTTTGAACTTTATTCATGAATGTTCAGCCTCCCTCTACTCCTCTGATTCTTAGATCCCTTTTTTCAATTTTAGCTCTTACTGAATAAAACCAAGCAAGCCAACCCTGTTTGCCACATGACTTGGCATTCATTCTTAAAGTCCCTCTTGGTGCAGAGACTTTCCAGATACCATGGCTATTTCCCGCTGTGAGAAAGAATCCTGACACTTCCCACCCTCATGGTGAAGTGTGTTTAGATGTCTCTTGACTGAATGTAACAGTGCTTCCTGAAAAGTCTCATCCTGTGCCACGTTTAGTGCTCAGCTACATTATTTATGTTCAGAACTCGAGGCACCACAAATTGAAAAATTCTTAGCTAAATTTTGATTTATCATGAATTTTGAGTTGTGAAATTTTTTTCTTTAATCTCATTTTGTTTGATAAAATCCTGAACTTACTTTATAGAGAACTTAGTATTCATGTGAAAACCATAAAGGAGAAAATAACCAGACTTCTAAATCAGATGAATGTTGGGAGAAATGTGAATTGAATAAGCTGCTTGGAGAATGTCCAAATATTGCAAAATTGTTTTGAAAATACCAAGTGGAATTCCACAAATAATCAAGAAAAGCCAGATGCCTTTGATCACCAGATAATCTGTGGACATGTGCCAGGGTGTCCTGAGCTCTTCTCAGCTGTTCTTAAATTGGCCATTTAATATGAAAATAGATTAAAAAACATTTAACCCTTTTGCCAAATCCAATTTGTTTTAATTAACTCTGATTGTCTAGATCCAGAGTTAATAAGTAATATTCTAAAATGTTATAAAGACCCTCAGTTTTCTTTCTCGGTCAAATCAGCTGTTATTTACTGGAGATCCACTGTAAACAAAGCACTGTACCTGTTTCTATTCAAGTTAAAAGTAAAATTTCACTCTTCACTGATAAGTTACCAAGAACAGTTCTTATAAATGCTGTAAGTGTATGTAGAATCAATTACAGCATTCCTTGTGTGGATATCTGAAGCTTTTATGATCGAGCTTTTATCCACTGCAAGAGAATCTAGGGGAATATAGAAGTGTCAAACTTTTCCCTTTGTCAAAGTAATGTTTTATGGTCTATTTTAAGAGAGTAGATAAAAACCGATGCAAGGACACATGGGAGGGATACTTGTACTAAAACCTTAGGGACTACTACAGCCCAAGGCAGTGGAGTTGAGAATGAGCGGTGACTGCCTTGCTCTGGCAGTTCCTTAGGGCTGGAGTGTGTTCCTCCTCTGTCATCTCCCTGGGGAACTGTTTTGTTTGTTTCGGTAAGAACAGAATTCAGTCCCGCTTATGTTTGCACTATGACATGTTTTGTGGGTGTGTGAGATGTTTTCCTGTGTGGGGGGGTGGTTATGTCTGCGTAGAAGTCTTTTATTATGAAAAACCTTCGCTTCAGATATTGATGGTGTTGTATCATTTTGTGAGGTGAACTAAAATTCCATCATACTTTCAGCAAGCATGACCCAAAGAGTGGGGACTGATGTGTATTTGACTGCACAGTATCTAGTGAAGTGTGTGTGCACGCCCCTCTGGGTCATCTCAGCTGTCGGAGATGGAACTTGGTGTTAGCCTTAAGCTTCCAGATCTGAGCCATGCCTTTGCTCCACTTGCAGTTCTCTACACTCCCTCGGTCTCTCTTCTCTAAAACCTCGTCAGCTTTCGAGAATCTGCTTCTAGCCCTGCTTCCCCTCCCCTGCAAAAGCCCCTTTTATGACCCGACTCTCCATTTCAATCAGCAGTGTTTCTGTTTTCTGATAGAACGACATTCTCCCATTTTCTTCTGGGTCAGTCCATTCTAACACGTAAGGAGATGGTTCAGCTACTGGCTCTTTCAAAGCTTCCTCTGCTTCTGCTAGTATAATTTTACTACTTAATCTGTGTGCTCATATTCACTATGCCATATTATATTTAGTGTACTAGGTGGAGCCAAGTCTTTTCCAGTTATTTTCACAGGGAATTAATATAGGTATCTGTTTAACTGGATAGAAAAGTGATACCTAGGAAGCAGGTGAGGCTAGAAGAATTCTCTAAAACATCACATAGACTTCCTGGAATTGGCTTCTGGGCAGTAGGTGCTACTCCATGATGCTACTGTAGCTGAATTCGGGTCACTGGACGCTTGGGATCCAGGCCGTTGAAGAAGGATGGGCCTGCACCCTCGTGCCAAGATTTCAGAATGGCAGCTTAGGGTACAGTTTGGCTGCTGTTATGAATGGGAAAACTAGCCAACTAGATTCAAGTGCATCTGGAGGGAGTGCTGACGCCCAGGTAACAAGCATTACCTGAGTGGTTGGAGACAATGAAGTCCCAGACCTACAGGACAATGGACAGACTCCCTTCTATTGAGCAGAAGGCTCTAGAGAGAACTGCAGTTGGCAAAGCTGGAATAGGGTTTGCAGGCTGCTTACCCAGCATTGCAGGGGAGGGTGGATTTAAAGCTGATTGACAGACAATGGCTGAAGGACTAACTAAAAGGATATGAAGGAATTGTAACTTATTTGTCATCCCTAAATCTGTGTCTAACATTTTTATCTTTGTATGTCTCATTTTTACAAAAATCTAACCAATAGATGCATAAATGGTGGCTGAATATTGACCATGTAAGCCTGAGAAGGTTAGAAACACATGGTATTTAGCTTAAATTACTTTGCAAAACCTGGAAAAATTCTGAATTACTCAATACATATCCAATAAGAAGGGATCATAGATGCCAAGAATCTGGCATAATGTATAGTATGTAGTAAAGGGTCTATGAGATAAAAATACATTGTTGGCTCTCTTTCCACGTTGCTATACTATTTTACAAGGTAGGTTTCCCCAAACCCATGGGAGAATTTCTAAAGTCAGCTCTTTATAGTCACATGGTACTACATTTTTCTTTTTTAGAACTCTGGAAAAGGAAGTTGGAACCATTTTATTGAGCTTCTGAGAAAGGAAACAGAAGATGTTTGCATGGTACTGGAGCCAAGGATGATTCAAGCTTTAATTTTCATATTGGTTTATAGTAAAGCCAATTTATCATGGTGAAGATCCATGTATTGCTTTTCAACCTATGACAGTCATGACATTCTTGTAAAATTGTACCCAGAGGATCAGAAGTTCAAGATCATCATCGGCTACATAGTGTGTGTTTAGGGCCAACAATGGGCCACATGAGACCCTATTTCGGGGTGGGGTGGGAGGAGCAGACAGACACAGAGAGAGACAGGGCAGGGAGGATGCTATCTGAGATTTAATTGTCCTGATCCATTTAACTAATTGAAGAGATGAGCTTCTATGTACCTTAGACAAGAGACAAATGTAACTCACTAACAGTGGACCGACCATCCAGCACATCATTCCAAAGCTGCTTTCCTTGTAGTTTTCTCTCCTAAGGTCATGACATACAAGCAAGAAGGTATGGATTTGTAGGAAAAAATAAACTCAAAAGTTAGAAGATGTCTGAGAGGATTGTTCTGCAGTCCCTTCGAAAAGATTGAGGACTGTGTGAGGTGTCATGCTTACATGTGTGGGTCATTCCCATTGAAATGAGAGATCAAGAATCATGGGATGGGCATGGTAAACCCCTCTCCTCTGCTTCCTTCCTTCCCTTCTCTTTCTCCCTGTTTCTTTCCCTCATTTTTGGTCTTCTTCATTCAACACTTACTGGGTGTTTTGGAATGTTTAGTGCAAGTACACGAGGAAGATGTCCCTGATCTGGAAATACTGGAAACTGCTAGCCAGGAGGAAGACAGAGGGCAAATGAAATGATTGTTTGGAACAGTAGAAAATTGCTGTGTAGTAGTTGGCACATTGTCAGCACTGGAGATGGATGGGTGTGCTAAATGTATTTGGAACAAAGCTCTCCTGTGGACTGTGGGTAAGGCAAAATCATATTGCCACCAGCACTGTTTGAAAAAACAACAACAAAAAAGTTACCTAGAACACATCGTTTTTCCCTTCTGCTGTATGGTTATGAGGAAAGCTGTTTGGTGAAATTTTTTTCTGCCCACTGTTCCCATCAGCCTTTGCCTGAAGGCTTTTCTTGCCTTCAAAGAGGAAGAAAATGCAGCGGTCCAGGGCTTTGGGCACTTCGTGGGTTATTGCTTCCCTTATATTCCTTTAGCCCAGTCATCTATGAGACACGGGTTAATTCTTACATTGTCAACTAAACGAATTCATAGGTCTCCAGGGACTCGTAGCCGGAAGGCACACAGGCTGGGTAACAAAGCCCAAGACATTGACTTTCCATCCTGACACTGTTTGGGAGTATTTCTTTGTGTTCATTTCCTAGTGTAAACTAGGGCACCAGATCTTGATGTGAACTTTTAGTTGTTCATTTTAATAAAACTCTTAAGACAGTCCATGGCTTCAGGTAGTCTTCCAGTCTTTGTCTGAGGAATCCGTACATTCGGCTGCTTGGATATTGCCTGCTTCCCTAGGTTCTAAAATTCAATGTGACTCTTAGTCTTTTCCCTCAAGAGTGCATCACTTCCTGTTAACTGTCAGTCACCGATGTCAGCACTCATCTGCTCACTTACTTTTGTGATGCTGGGATCTCTGCACATCTTTGTTCTCCTCTTGTACTGGTTTCTAGAGTGCTCAAATCCACTTCCTGAGATTGCCACTGGAGGATTTTCAGTGTTACGGCTCCCTGCGGAATCTTCATTTCTTCCTCATCCAGCCCACCTTCCACACTGCCTTTACAGTGAACTTGTTCTCACTTAGTTGCTTCAGATCCTTCCGTGGATCACCAGTACTGCAAGAAAGATCAAAACTCCCCTCAAAAGCTGGGTGTGGTGGCACACACCTTTGATCCCAGCACTTAGGAGGCAGAGCCAGGCAGGTCTCTGAGTTTCAGGCCAGCCTGGTCTATATAGTGAGTTCCTGGTCCTCCAGGGCCACATAGTGAGATACTGTCTCCAAAAGAAAACCAAACACAAAGAGAACAACCATCCAACCAGATAGAAACCCCTTCCAGAGAAAGCCTTCTTCCTTAGTTACCCTCAGCTCTGTTCTGTCTTCCGTTTCCATCAAGAGTTTCTAGGTGGGTATCCATTCTCTGCTATACAGCACGGAACTGGCTTGAACTGGCTTTTCTTAGTCTGTGCTCTGGGTTCAGTGTACATTCTGTCTTCTCACAAGCACCATTGACAACCACAGCAGAAGGGAGACCACCTACAAAGAATTTTGTCACTCCCTTTAGTCTGCACGGCAAGTCTGTGAGACAGGCAGCTGCCCTTCCCTCCCATTTATACACAAGGAAAGGTGAGAACAGTTTTCCCTAAAGCCTCGCACAAGAGTTAGAATTGACAGTCAGTGAAATCACTCTTACTGTAAAGCCCTGCCTTTTAATTACGGCACCGTGTGACTTCTCTCAGGAGGCTGAGTATCCCTTGCAGACAAAAATTCCATGTTTAATTATAGTTGCATGAGCTTAAAGTGCTCATGCACTTGAAGTGGACTGAAGCTGGGGATTTTATAATGTATTTAGTTTACATCGTCAATCCAGCTTACGCAGCCAAAGATAACTCATTCTCAGAATAAACATATTGAGCATCATTCATCTGACGGTAAAACTTTGCTTCATTCATTGTCTGGCAGTACTAATAATGTCAAGTGCTTGGCACAGCCAGTCCCTGTTACTGAAGCTACTGCAATATGTTTTAAATGTCAGGCAGTTCACTGCTCTGAAGAGGGGACATTTGGGGAGGAATTAGAAAATAGAAGTTGGGAAATCATCCTAATGATATTATTCATTAGCATGTCTCTTTGAGGTTGTATTTCACTGTTTCAGCTGCTTATTTTTTGTGTTAATTCATCAAAGCAACAATTCCCTGGTGAATCACTTGTAGATAAATGAAGCATATTTGTTTCCATCTGAGCTCTGGAATTCACAAGAAAGATCTTGGGACCATTAGTTGTGCTGCAGTATGAGCACCGTGAGAGTGCAGGGCTGAATGGGACACCACCCTGGTGTACTTGCAAAGCAATCTAAGTTGTTCAGTATCGCTCACCACAAATCACTAACAGTTACATCGCAAGTGACAATAGGCAGCCCGAGTTCGTCCTCATAGGTGGCCGCTGTCCTTTTCCATGGCAGCGACATGATAAGCACTAGAGAGTTCCCAGGGGATTTCAGTGGTAGCTTTTCCAGGCATGTTTTGTACATCCCTGCCCTGAGGAGTTTTTCTTTCCCAGAGGAACTGATGCAAGTGAAAGCTATCAGTTCTAGAAGAGCCGGCAGCAAACTCGTTTCTGCCCGTGTCCTACAAGTCCTGCTGTCTTGAAACAGGCGACAGGCCTAGCATTCTGCCATGTCATTTATATTGTACATTTTTTCCTTCCTCTCAGTACCCAGTGAGAATATAGAAGACTTTCTTTTCTCTCTCGATATATTTTGAGATCCATCAAGACTTAGCTGATGGTACAACTCTGGGAACACCTTTCCTGCGGGCTAATTCCCACACTCCAGTCACCTACCATCCCAAGTCCCAGGTGTCTTCAATCGCTTTGGTCAACAATGTCAAAAGGAGTCTTGACTTTGAGGGCTCCTGACTAATTCTTTAACATTAGGATGTTGGGAGTTGGGTGGTATCATGATAGTTCCCAGTTGAAATCTAGGAGTAGCAATTTATTTATTTAATTTAGTTTGGCCAGGTAAATGTGACTGATCTTTGATTATCATTGTAATAATGTTCACTGGCTGATGGTTGTAAAAGAGGTAAAAGAAGTGTTCTGAAGTCATGTATTAATCCACTGAATGGAGATAGCAGCTTGTTAACTACAAAGAGATGAGTGAAGGTTCTCCATAGGGACAGAACCACACACAAGTGTATGTATATGTTGGTGTGCTTGCAAGTGTGTTTCCATGAGTGTGGAGTGCAGAGGGTGGTGTCGGTGTCTTCCTTCACCTTGTTTTTTGAGATAGACTCTTATATTGAACCTAGAGCTCACCAATTGGGCTAGATGAACTACTAGTTTTTAAATGAACTTTGCCAATCATCAAGTGTACTGGGATTAAATCCTCCTGTATGCTTGACTACTGTCATACTAGGCTAATTGTTAGTCTTTGGCCTGGAGCCCATGACTGAAGCTCCCTAGGGCATCTCTCTAGTCAGTGGAGAAACATTTAGTAGCACAGACTTTCAGGGCCAGTTTGACTGATCCGTTATTTATTGGATGCTCAATGAACCAGACACCAAGCTATATTTTGGCAGTCCAGGGATGACCTGTTATCCTGACTCATGAAGTTCATGTATTACTAAGCAAGAAATTTCAAGTAAACAAAAGTAATTATGGCGAAAGGGGGTAGAACACTCAATAGTACTGTACTTGTCTGTCATGCCCAGAGCTCTGGGGTTGTGTCTTAGCACTTCAAATAATAATAATAATAATAATAATAATAATAATAATAATAATAATTTTAAAAAACAGACAAAACCCAACAACAAAGAACTAATATTTGTGTTTTTAGAAATAATAATGAAAATTGACATCATTGGTTTGAATGAATAGCACTGAGGGAAAATAACTTTAGCCTCTCATAGAAAGACAGTCTCACAATGTTTAGTGTGAGAGGGCCAAGCCCATGAAGAATACATCTATCAGTTAATTTCATGTTGCTATAGTAAATACCTACTAAGAAGACTTCAGGAGGAAGGCGTTTGTTTTGGCTTCTGGGAAGACATGGCAGTATGAGCTTGAGGCAGCCGGTCACATTGCATCCTGAGCCAGGAAGCAGAGAGAAATGAATGCTGTGCTCAGATCATCTTTACCTTTTCATTTAGTCAAGGACCGGATGCCATGTCGGAATTCTGGGTGGATTCTCTTTACAAATAAATCTTTCTATAAACGACATCATACACATGTTTCCAATGGTGACTCTAAATCCCACCAAGTTGAAAGTCAAGATGAACTGTCACAGCACAGGGAAGGGGTCAGGCAGAATGACACACACAGATACCCTAACGCGCCAAGCATGGCATGAGTCATGATTTGAGCTGCCAGTGTCTGCAGTGTGGCTGGGAAGGTCAGAGTGCACAGAGAAATTCAGATGAGGTAAGAGTTCTCTAAGCGGCCCCGCTGGGGGTGGCAGAGCCAGTCCGGACAACCCAAAGAATGCCCTCTGTGCTGCTGTGCCAGGGTGCTAAAGGAGACAGCATGGAGAAAAGTGCAGGAGAAAGGACTTTTCCACACTTCTAAAGACACCTGGTTTTTTGCTTTGTTGGTTTTGTTTGGTTTGGTTTGGGTTTTTGGGGACAGCTGTTTAGCTCTGGCTGTCCTGGAACTCTCTATTTAGACCAGGCTGGCCTCAAATTCACAGTCATCTGCCTCTGCTGGGAGTAATAGTGTGTATCACCACTTTCTAATACATTTCCAGATGGCAGTATTTTTTCTGTGTTCTCTGACAGTCCACCATTTTTACATAATAGTAAATTGTGTCTCTTTGTTTCCAAATTTACTCTTTGTATAAGGAGGCCAGTGAGGTTTACTGTGGGTCCACCTTAGTAGCCTCATTTTAAATTAATTGGGTGTGTAAAGGCTTTACCATCAAATGTTACATTCTGAGGTTCTGGGGGATTTAGACTTCAAGATATGTATTTAATGGTATACATTTTAGATCTAATATCGTTCTTCTCATACTTCTTCCCACTCATTATAGTTTCTAGTCTAACAAGACAAAGCCTGTATTGTTTACTTGTTCTTGTGGCCAAGTGGAAAACTCGAGTACATAAATTATTATTATTAGAGCAACCCTAAACACAGAGTGGTATGGTCTTCATAGATTCCAGTGCCAATGAGGGGAGGAGCTGGCTTTGGGAAGGCTTGCTCCGCTGATCAGGCTTTTTAGCAGCTTTCTTTCCTAGAGTCCCGTGTGAGAACTAGGGTTCTCTAGTGCAGACAATAGGTTCCACCCTTGCCAGCTTAAGTGGGATTTATTGTGAGACATTAGCTGGTTTATAGTGTCTTTGAAAGGTTGCAGAAACATGCTGTAGGCTAGGTTTTCCATGAACATTTCCTAGAACCACCCCCACAGGATTAGCCTGACAAGAGAGTTGCTGCTGCTGCCGCCACCACCGCAGCTGCTACCAACCCCCCCCCCCCCCCCAGCCACAGGGCCTTCCTACCAGCTGTGCAGCAGTTTCCACACTCTGTCTCCCAGATCCATGTCCCTGCCATCACCTATGTTTGCAATGTAGATGCCCAGGTTCCACGAGGTCAAATCCAAATGTGCCAGGCTGCACAGTAGCTGCAAGGGAAGGCTGGAAAGGATTGGCAGAGCTGCCACAGACAGTTTCTACCTCTAACAAAAAGAAAAACAAAGATTTGCAGTACCCGCCAGTGTCACATGAGGGATGTTCAAGATACTCTCAACCTTTTCTATCGGCCAGGCCTACCTTGTCAAAAAAAAAATGGGGTCTCTTTTCAGTGTCATGTCTGAGAAGGTGCTAAGATGCAGAGATCAAGATGAGACACTGAGAAATCTATGCAACCCATCAGTAGATGCCCCGCCACTTTATTGTGGTGTACTGTATGAGCAAAGCATGGTAGAAGGCTGTGAAAGAAGGGACGGTGTGGTGTGTACAAAGTACAACTGTGTCTTCTTCCTGATCTCCGGGGCTCCTGTCTTGAAGCTCCTCTTGAACTAGTCTTTTCCTGTTTGGTTGGTCAGACTGGAAGATTCTGTAGCTATCTTTTCCACTGTGGTTATTTTAAGCTGGGGGCATTCTGTGTGCTTGTGTCTTAAGGTGGACTCCTCTGTCTTTTGGGAGTGAGGAGCTATGTGTAGGAGTATACGCATTGATGAATCACTTGATGAAGTACAGGAAATGAAAAACTTTTGTGCTATCAAGAGAGACATAGAAAAATCAGGCTGTATAGTTCTATTATGCATGAATTTGTAGATAAAATTGTTTAGTTATCTCTCAGCTGAGTTCTCTTGTTTTATTACTCTTTTGGTGCTGGGAAAATATCAGGACCAACATTATTAGCACATCTTGTTGGCCATTCATTACTGTATATTCAACAAGAGATACTGTATAAAACACCAGCTGAATGGATTAACTTGGACAACTATCTTCCCTTTGGGTTATACAATTTAAGAAATTAACTGGGAGGTGATAGTGCATGCCTTTAATCCCAGCACTGAAGAGGCAGAGGCAGGCGGATCTCTGTGAATTTGAGGCCACCCTGATCTACAAATCGAGTTCCTGGACAGCCAGAGCTGTTGCACATAAAAACCTTGTCATGAAAAACAAAGCAAAAATTAAGAAATTATTATTATTTTATAACTTAAGATGAAACTATCGCCTCAAATTGATGAAAATTTAGAGTTCTTTTTCTCCATAACTTGGAATACAGTTTTCTCTTTTAAAACCTATTTGGATTTACACAAAGTGAAGTTGGATGGGAAGGAGAGCTATTTGTTATGTTCCTCTTTTTACTCATGTAAATCTGACACTTAAAAAAATACACACTTGGTGAAAGAAAAGATGGTTGTGATTATCAGTGTTATTACCAGGATATAATAATGATGGTTGGAGCACGTCTTCTAGAAGTGTTTATTAATTCACTGGATTGAAGGGAGGATTGACTGAAGGAAGGATGGATTGAAGGGAGAATGGATGGATGGATGGATGGATGGATGGAGGGAGGGAGGGAGGGAGGGAATGGTGATGGGTGAATGGGATGGTGGGAAGGATGGATGGATGGATGGATAGAGGGGGAGGGAGGGAGGGGAGGGAGTGAATGGTGATGGGTGAATGGGATGGTGGGAAGGATGGATGGATGGATGGATGGAGGGAGGGAGGGAGGGAGGGAATGGTGATGGGTGAATGGGATGGTGGGAAGGATGGATGGATGGAGGGAGGGAGGGAATGGTGATGGGTGAATGGGATGGTGGGAAGGATGGATGGATGGATGGATGGATGGATGGATGGATGGAGGGAATGGTGATGGGTGAATGGGATGGTGGGAAGGATGGATGGATGGAGGGAGGGAGGGAATGGTGATGGGTGAATGGGATGGTGGGAAGGATGGATGGATGGATGGAGGGAGGGAGGGAGGGAGGGAGGGAGGGAATGGTGATGGGTGAATGGGATGGTGGGAAGGATGGATAGATGGATGGATGGAGGGAGGGAGGGAGGGAGGGAGGGAGGGAGTGAATGGTGATGGGTGAATGGGATGGTGGGAAGGATGGATGGATGGATGGATGGATGGATGGATGGATGGATGGAATGGTGATGGGTGAATGGGATGGTGGGAAGGATGGATAGATGGATGGAGGGAGGGAGGGAGGGAGGGAGGGAGGGAATGGTGATGAGTGAATGGGATGGTGGGAAGGATGGATGGATAGATGGATGGATGGATGGAGGGGAGGGAGGGAGGGAGGGAGGGAGGGAGGGAATGGTGATGGGTGAATGGGATGGTGGGAAGGATGGATGGATGGAGGGAGGGAGGGAGGGAGGGAGGGAATGGTGATGGGTGAATGGGATGGTGGGAAGGATGGATGGGCGACAAAAACACCTTGGAGTTTGTGCCCCATTACACAACCTTCCTCTGTGTATGCTGTATAATTGCACCTACTGCATGGTTCTGTTGAGAATGAAATAAGATAATGTGTGCTCTAAGGACGACAGAATGCTGACCTGGCTTGAGTTTGTTATCACTAAAGCTCTCCAGCGCCACTACCATTGTCACTTTACTCCTACCTGAGAGAGTCCCAGTGTAGATTAACATAACAAACACTCTGGGAACTTCTCCAGAGAAGAAACCTGTTGACATTTAAAATAATCACGTACACCTTCTTGCTTGTGTGGAACATTATTAACAACTTCCCAGAATGTGATTCCACGAAATAGAATTCGGGAAAGGCTGGTATGAATCAGTTACAATTATAATTCTTTTCAAAGGAAACCAATTGATTTTTTTTTTTTAAGACTGCCTGAGACACCTTATAAAGCAATTGCTGTGTGTGCTAACCCTTATTCTGTGTTAGATGGAAGGCTTGTGTAGGAGACAGCAGGAAGGCTTTCATGAGGTAATATCCCTGGGCATGTCCTAGTTCCTTGTGAATGGGAGCTGGTACTTTTCCAATGTGGCTCTTCTCCTGCTGATTGTGTATATTAGTGTATTGAATTCATGAGGACTGCTTTCTGATGTGCCCACCTGTGATGTCCTTCAGAGCTAGGCAGGCCTCTGGGGCAGAAGACAGCAGTTTTCCAGAGTATTTGCATTCAAATACTGGCCTTCAGTGTGTTGAGTCCAGAGTTCAACCAAAGTGTCCATTACTACAAATGCAGATTTACATGTGCAATCATTGTCTCTTTGTGGGAAAGGCACTTGAAGATGGAGAGAAGAGTTTTTCAATTCCATCGTTTCCACTTTATGTTAAGAAATACACATCATGTGAAATAAAGAAATGTAAAAAGTGAAAAGCAGACTTGTGCACATGTATATACATACATGCATGTACACATGTGCACACACACACATACACACACACACACACACACACACACACACACACACACACCACGCACCCACAAAAGTGAAAAGGGATAAAATAGGACACCAGGAATTAACAGTTATTCCTTACAGTTTTCTTTGTTTGGTATTTTGCAAACTAACATGCAGTGTGACATCTGAACCATTTTGAAGTGTACGATTCAGTGGTGTTAAATTCAGATGTCCCCACCATCCAGGTTTTCTCCTCTTGCAAAAGTGACAATTCTTACCAGTTAAATAACTTCCTGCTCTTCTGCCCTCTGACCAGGCAGCCATTGGTTGCTTGAATCTTTAATCGGTCTTTTCATAAAAATCCCGGAACCAGATATTGGATAAATGCTGAAAGATCAGAGAGACAAGCCACCTCTCACCTCTAGGACTCCTCAGCCTAAAAAGCCTTCAGTTCCTGTCTCTTCATGCCTTATATACCTTTCTCAGCCCAGGTATCACTTCCTGGAATTAAAGGCATGTGTGCTTCCCAGTACTGGGATTAAAGGTGTGTGCCACCACTGCCTGGCTCTGTTTCTCTCCTAGACTAAGTCAATGTCCTGTAGTCCAGGGTGGCTTCGAACTCACAGAGATCCAGATGGAATTCTGCCTCCCGAGTGCTAGGGTTAAAGATGTGTGCCACCACTGCCTGACCTCTGTGTTTAATCTAGTGGCTTGTTCTGTCCTCTGATCTTCAGGCAGATTTTATTAGGGTACACAATATATCACCACAGCTGCTCTTTGACTTTTTGTCTCTGAGGATTTGACTACCCCACCCCCCTTGTGTAAGTCGACTCATACAGTCTGAAGGGCTTATTTCCATAACTTTCCTACATGGTGTACATGTCAGAATTTTTCTTTTTAAAGGCTGAATAATAATTCCCTTGGGTGTGTGGATGACATTTTGCTTATCCATTCATCTGTTGATAGACAACCTTGCATAATGGTGCTGTGAGCATGGGTGTACACTGATCTCTTTGAAACTCTGCTTTCAATTCCTAAATGGAACTGCTGGACTACATGGTGATTTTATTTTTCAAAATTTCAAGGTGCTGCCACGTTCCTTTCCATGGCAGTTTGTATAATTTCAGCATCCCATCAATAGTTCACCTCCCATATCCTGACTAGTATTTGTTGCCTTTGGGGTACTAACTGTCTTAATGGAGGTGGGATGATGTCCCATTGCCACACTGGTTAGCATTTTCCTAAAATGCTAAACTCTGCCATTTTTTTTCTTAGATTTTTTTCCCTTTGACCTTAAAAAGGCTTAAAAAACTGGAATGAATGTACATCCATTCTTTTTCTCTTCAAGGTGCTGGGTGGAGTTAGTTGCTCTCTGAAGGATTTAGCAGCCCTTTGTGGAATGAGCTTTTTCTTTGCCTAACTGTACAGTCCCTATGTAAATTGTCAAGCTTGTGATGTTCCTGCTCTGAACATGCCTGTTCTTCTAGGTACCATCTTGGATATGTTCTTAATTGTTACTGAGATACTAAAGTTCTCTCAATTTTTCTTGTAAATTTGTTTTAAATGTTTTTTGTTGTCTTTTACATGTAGCATCTTTGGAATTCCTGTCCTGGTTTGAATCTGAAGTGTCCTTTGCAGGCTCCTGTTCTGAATGCTGTTCCCTGGAGGGTGGTGCTGTCTGGGCAGGCGGGGCCTAGCAGGCAGAAGTAGGAGGGTGAGTGAGGATTGTCCCCCCACCCCCACCCCGTGTGGGGCCCATTTCCCCTTTTCCCTAGTCCATCTTGACGTGAATAGCTTCTGTCTCATGTCCCTTCCACTAAGGATGGAGCCGCTCCCCACTGTGATGAACTGAACGCCTCCAAATCTGTGAAGTGGAATAAGTTTTCTTTTCTTAAGGTGTTTTTGTCTGAAATTGCCTAATACATTTGGTATGGATTTTGAGAAAAATAGTTGTTTTTTTTGTATGTGCATAATGAGAATGGTTAATGAATGCATGCTGCTTGGAAAGGAAGAATTCTCAAATAAGCAAAACCATTGGAAAATGCTTCTGTAAAGGTTTATGAATACTCCGTGGCTTTCCTTCTGTTTTTCCTTTTGATATGATTGTCTGAAGTCATAAATCAATTTTTTATTACTAAAAAGATTATTGAAGTAGTCAATTGAGAATTGTTAAAGACACAGATTTTGATAGTAAGGGCTGTTTGTCTAGACTTCATAAATTATTATAACATGGGTTGCTGAGATACTTGTAATTAAGTGAAAAAAACGTAAGAAAATTATCATACCTTCAATAGATGAGAAAGTGTAGACTTGTGAATTTCTGCAATCGTGATTTTATATTCATTGCATTAAAAAATTCTCAAATAGTCTGATTTTATAAATATGAAAATATTACATGGGGTCTAAAAGGGTTGTGTGTTGTGCTTTTGTTTGCCTTTGGATGTCTTGGGTGGCTAAAC
This sequence comes from Onychomys torridus, assembly GCF_903995425.1. Taxonomy (NCBI): domain Eukaryota; kingdom Metazoa; phylum Chordata; class Mammalia; order Rodentia; family Cricetidae; genus Onychomys; species Onychomys torridus. Next base: position 9,949,439 of record NC_050456.1, read on the forward strand.
ACAATGGGACTCCTAAAGTTTTCTGAAATTTAGGCTGGATCAGAGTAGGAAGCCCCAGATGTCCTTTGAGGGGAGTTGAACAGTTCACTTAAATCAGTTTCTTCTCCAGTATTGACCTATGACCTGGGAAGAGCTCCCTCCTCCCCCTAAATTCCATGAACTATGTCTCTCTGCCCTCACTTTCTGGTTTGTAAAAGACCAAATTCTGGGGCAGTGTAATGGTAGAGATGTGGGAAGAAGAAGTAGGCTTTGGTTTACTTTATTTTGTGTTCTTTAGAGTCCCATTAAACCCACCCTCAGTTTTTTGTTTTTGTTTTTTCTTGTTTGTTTTCCCTGTTAATCTCTTCTATCTGCTCCCCCCCCCCCTCACTTCATTGTCTCCTGACTGATCATCTGGCCCTGACCAACAGCTAAACCACAGTTAAGGCTTTGGTCTCAATGAGGCACTGACAATTGGCTCCATGTGGCCTTTGCTCCAGGGACTCAATAGTTAATACATTCATGGCTGAGTTAATAAAACAGGGAGCAGGTGACAAATTTAGTCTATAGAAACTGCTTGCAGGAGAGTGGGCATTGGAAAGAACTGAGAAGATATCAGGGATTCTCATCAAACAAGGTGATTTAGATGAAAGGTCACAAATTAAATTTAATGTGAATTATGCAAAAGTAATTCACATTAAAAAATTTAGGCACATTATCTTATGCCATTGCTTTGTAGTGCTTTTGAGTCTTTCTTGGAGTAAAAAGGGTGATATTTGCTGTCCCTTATAGCAGATGTTTTAAAGGTTTATGAGATTATATACTTATCAAGATCTGTGCGTCATAAGACTCATTTACCTTGGCAGAGAAAAGGTACAGAAGTATTAGGGAGAGAGAGAAGAACAGAGCTAAGTAAGGTGCCCATCATCTTTATGAGATTGTGTTCTGTCCAAGTATGTATGTGAGAATTTTCCAAACATCTCCTTTGTACAATTCCTAAAACCAGCAAAATTCCATTGCCAGAAAATGGAAATATGCTTTTTCAGTTTATGTATTTTATTCAAAATCTGTATCATAGAATGAGGTAAATCAAAATGAATTCACTTAACTTTTTATTAGTGACATAAAACTTCTAATCAAATAAGCAATGTTGATTAAATATGCTTAATAATTTAAACCTAAGCAAACGTCTTTGAGATAGATCCAACAGTTCCGTTCCAATGACCTTATATTTGGCTTCATTGTTATTATCATTTGTATACATAAGTCAGAACAATTTTAAAGTATGAAATTTGACTTTTAACTTAGATCATTTTGATTTTTCAAATGATATCAGCTGATATCTAACAGTTGATATCTAGCACACATGACATGGTTAGAACTGGATTCTTCATCAATTATAATAGATATTTCAAATAATCTTGATCATTTTTCTTCTACATAATTTATTATGTTGTCTCTCTTTTATATCTGATTAAGTGCTCAGCTTTTACCAATAACATATGGGTGCTAAAAACATCTGAGTGTCACATTTACGATCTTGTTTGTGTATGCTTACATATTGATGTTATCTGGGGTCCACATTTCCTGCTGGGGAGTTTTTAAAGTCTTTGCCCTGTTTTGTAAATGAGTTTAGTTAATGGAGATAACCTTGTTTGGAAATCCATGCAGCTAAGCCCCGTGTGCTGTGGGTGAACTCTTCCAGGTGTGCTGTGGATGAACTCTTCCAGGTGTGCTGTGGGTGAACTCTTCCAGGTGTGCTGTGGGAGAACTCCTCTTCCAGGTGTGCTGTGGGTGAACTCCTCTTCCAGGTGTGCTGTGGGTGAACTCTTCTTCCAGGTGTGCTGTGGGTGAACTCTCTTCCCTGGGTGATTGACTCTGCCCTTCTCTGAGTCCTTCACATTGACATAGCATGCAATGAAAGCCATATACAGGGGAGAATTTATACAGTAAACAGTTGAGAGAGAAAAAAATATTTTTAGACTTAATATATTAAATGTTTTTTTTAAACAATTATTTATGTGTGTTTGTGTCTATGTGTGTGTGTGCATGACTTTGCCATGGTGGGCGTGTGGAGGTCAAAGGACAGCACACAAAAGTCAGTTGTCTCTTTTCCCACTGTGGATCTTGGGGGTCAGACTTGGCATTAGACTTGGCAGTAAAGGCCTTTACCTCTGCACCTGGTAAAGATACTTTGAATACCTGAAATATTTATTTACAATTATGGGTATTTCACATTCGTAAGTATATAGTTCTTTATACAGAGAAATTCTAGTGTTTTTCTTATACCTCTGAGACTCATTCTATGGATATAATTCTATCAGTGATGGTCACATTGTTACTGATGGTGTAGTTCAGTGGTTGATCAAACTGAGTTTGATCACTTCAAAAATGAATGAGTAGATAGGAAGGGAAGGAGGGAAGAGAGACAAGAAGGAAGGAAGACAGGAAATAGAGCAGTAAGAAAGCCACATGTTTTCCTGTGCAATATTTCCTCGAGAGGTTGTTTATGTAAACCCTAGGGTGCCTGCTCATCCAGAAGAGCAGTGGAGGAGCAGCCACTGGCTTGTTCTTCCCTGCCCTGGCCCACTCCTCCTGTACATCCTGTTCTTTCAAGCATGGCTAAGAGGGCGGTTTGATTCTAGGGAGGGAAAATTGTGCTCTGAGCTTGGGATCAAGGGCATTCTACTTGTCCCCCAGTAGCCCTTAGCTTATCTTTGGGCCATGGAATGCTGATCAATGCCCGTATTTCTCTCAATTCCGTTCTTTAGCAAATATTTAAAGGCAGATCTGTCTCTGTTTGCAATATGTAGAAATGCATAGAATGTATTTGTTACTCCAGGCCTTCTTTAGCTCCACTGACTTTTATGTGTATGTGCTTTGCTTCATATTCCTTTAATTGTTATTTCCTTTTTAAATTAAAAATGTTAAACTTAATTTCCTATATTAAATGTATCTTAAATGAATTATTTTTGGAATGAGTACAAGGTCTTTAAAAATAGAGCCTGATATGTTTTATTATCATTCATAAATTAATATGGTTTTCTAGAAATAAATGAAAAATAAGTTAATAAGTTAGTGAATGACTTACCCTTAATTACAAGGATTTGAGACTAGAGGTTAATAAATTTAGTGTTAATGAAAAACCGTTATTTCTCCCCATCAGAACTGAAAAACCCATAATTATATTTCATTATGTTGTAGGTTTGAGGGGTTAGCAATTTCCGCTCTGGAGCTTCATTTAGAAAAGAAACATCAGGACTTCTGATTCTAAGTCAAAGTCAGTTAATACAGTCATGATTTGAAATTGATTTTAGCCCTATGGTCAGGATTTTAATGATGGGATCTATGGGGAAGGGAGGTTATTTTCTCCAAAATTTGGTGTCAGTCATGGTAATGATACATAGAAATTCACAGAGGTATATGATGCTAAATCTCACCTGAAAAGCACTATTAAGAAACTTTTATCCAAGAAAACATGGCTTTCTAGTTCCAAGCGCACTGCTGAATAAGTCATTGTTTTGTGAGCCAGTTCTGCAGTGGGATATGTGTTCTCTCTGCCTCTGCCAAGTGCTGCCTAGGTCAGACACACACAGAGACGTCACACAATGGGACCTGAGACCCGAGGACCACCCGTACATGTCCGAGTCTCTCCGAGCATGTCAGTTTTCATCTGCATTTGGCAGCTCATGCCTCTGCCATTTCCTGTAGGATTGAGTTAGACCTCTGCTGGGCTCACTGGGTGAGGGTGGCGACATTGATAAGGATGACTCCTCTGCAGGTGCTGATATTTGGGCCAGTTTTGTAGATCTGATAATACCATGTGGTCCACTGGGTAGGAAAGCAAGCACTATTGCAAGTACCTTTCAAAAAAAAAAAAATCTCAAGTCTTATTGATGTTGAACATTGACAGATATTTGCAAATATCTATTTACATTTACTTGTTTCCTTAATTATTATATTATTATCACTATGCTTTGTAACACTTTATAACTAAGCTGGATGACACCTTCATGGGGTTATGAAGAGTTGCTGATACTTTGCTTTCAGAGAAGGAACAGATTTACATCTAAAACTCCATAGAAACAACAATCAGAAGGTAGGGGTGAGTGACATGGCTTTTTTGTTTTGTTTTGTTTTAATAAAAAAGTCTTGGTAGAGATGCGCATACCAGTGAGCCATGAAGTATGGTTGGCATAGGTGGCTTTTGCTTGCGTGTGGTTTAGTGTTGTGGCATGGTCTGCTGCCCCGAAGGCTGTGCTACCTTCCTGTCCTTCCCCTGAACTTCAAACCTTTGAACCTGATCTGAGGAGCAGGATATAAACAGCACCCTGGGGTCTTGCATGTGGCCAAATATTGTACTATAATTAGTAAGCTTTATGACCTGCCATAACCTTTCCTGAGTGATGCCTGGACAGAAAGAGTAAGTGCTTTTATTAGTTAAGAGAATTGAGCCACATTGTATTTGAGCTCTTTGAAGTAATAATAATTAAAATGAATAAATACTGGGTAGAGCGAAATACAACATTTAACTGACTTCCCATTTTTTAAAATCTTGTGAGTTTGATAAATTAGAAGCAGAACTAAAAATGAAAGCATATGAGTGTTCTGTCAATTTCAAAACAAATTAACTTTGTATTTGATGTGAATTATACAAATTTTCTTGTAAAGCTAAAATGAGAATGTTGAAAAGAGGAATTGAGGGCAATATAATGATTATACTGGGGAGGGATGTGGTTAAATGCAGGAACATATCAAAGAAGGGTGGTAGGTGAGGGCGGGATACACAAGCCCATCTGCTTCCAGCTTTCCTGTGGGTAGATGGGTGTGTAAGGAGGAAGCCGCAGAGATTTCTGGATTACAGTTCAGGGCTGTGTCAGTGGCATTATAAAAGAACGTGGAGATCCAGGTGGCACATGGGTGTTCAGGAAGCAGTCCGACTCAGCAAAGGCCTGGGCATCCCTTCCTGAACTAGCCCAAGTGTGTGAGTCTGCAAGAAACCCAACACTAGACATCTGTGATATATTATTTGCCTGAAAGAAGAGGAAACAGAAAGGAATGTTGAATGAAGGCCTGGAATTTTACCAGATACAATGTTACTTGTATTTTATATGGCTTTCTGTAAGAGTTTTAGGATTCAGTTATTAAAAGATTGTGTGTGTGTGTGTGTGTGTGTGTGTGTGTGTGTGTGTGTGTCTGTCTGTCTGTCTGTATGCATATGTTTGCATGTATACATGTGCATAACTAGTTATGTATATCTCAATATATAAATACCTAGAAACATAGATCTATAAAACCAGGTAGCTACCTAACTAGCTATTTATTTTAGTCTTTTTAGAAAGCTTTTACTTAAATATAAATTTTCTAGGAAATAAATTAGAATAGTCTTGGGAAGATTTAAGAGTATTTTCCCTTGTGGTTTTTTTTTTAAATGCTAGAATATTTTTCATAGTCATATAAGATCATCTTGTATTGTAATATTGTGTCATTTGAGTAACTACAAAGATTCTTTTCCCCATGTTCATGAGCTTTTATAGAAAAAATATTTGCAGTCAAGAGCGAATTACATTTTTCATTATTAGAAAATGTCATTCTTTCCTCTGATCTCTTTTTGACCTATTAATGGCTTCTCTGAAATGACTGTAATCATTTTTAGATATCTCATTGCAGAAATTAGCACTGGAGTATCACCTACACCCTTCAGTCTGGCTTGCTTTTCTTCTCATCAATAAAGGCATTTGAAAGGAACCTGTAATTTAGTGTCATCAATAAATCTTTGACTAAAAACTGTGTAGATATGTGAAGGCTTTTCATAACACTCAGCCACTAATGTACCTGCCATGGGACTTTGTTTCTTTAGTGTCCCACCCACTCTCCATGTGAGCAAATCCTTGTATTGGTCAATAATGGTACATGGGTTGATGGGATAGTTATGAGTGATTTACCCATTTTTTTTTTTTTTTTTATGATTGTGCTCACTTTTAGGACTATGTGCCTGATAGGCTGTATTGCCAGATCACAAAATAATTGCATAATTCATTGATTAGTCCATATAAAATGATCATTTAAAACTGCCAATGTTAAAATGTTAAACTAGACAATTTCACAGCATAAAACATGCTGTATACTTTTAGACCCACAAAAATAGCAAAACCCAAAATCAGCAACTTTCTTAATGCTGAAGATTGAGGATGTGGTTTGGCAGCTAGATGTGGTTTGGCAGCTAGAGTTCTTCCTTTCCACTGACTGTCCCCTGAATTCCAACACATATATGACTGGGAGATTAGGGAGGTGGCTTAGTGGTTAAGAGCACTGGATGCTCTTCCAGAGGACCCAGGTTCAATTCCCAGTACTCACATGGCTGCTCACAAATTCCTTAACTCATGTTCTTGGGTTTTTGATGCTCTTACCTGGCCTTCACAGGAACCATGCATGTACGTGGAATACAGACATGCATGCAAGACAACCACCCATGCACATAAACACTGATAAAGTTGTAAAAATTAAAGATATGTTATTAGGACTTCTGTTGAGACATTTGTGCCAATGACTACCTTTAATCTTTCTATGTAGATCATTGTTTGACAGTATAAAGGGCTAACTGAGATCAAATCCCTGAAGTATTTCTTGATTAGTACAGTGTTCATTTAATGTAAATGGATTAGGCAGGTACTGCAAAGGTTGTTGGGTGAACAAATACCATACTTAGGAGCTCGTTTGAAATCAAGAGAATGAGTGCAGAGACCTTAGATGGAATAAAAATGTAACTTTCACTACAGCCTACAGGAAGGTTTCTTTTATCTGAGTGAAAGGCCTCTCTCCAAATGAAGCTAGACCAGTGTTTTAAAGTCTTCTGGCAGAGGCATCTTTAAATTCTGGGGGAAGCTCTCCACATTGTCTGTGATGCTGAATTCCTTGTTTCAGAGAGACTCTCTCCAGAGACATGGGGAGGGGAGGGACATGCGAGTTGTCAGTGTCTGCTTCGTACTGTCAATAGGCCAGGTGTTGAAGCAGAGCCTCTTACATCTCCATCTTTGCTACCTAGCTTGGTTGTACCTGTAGTATGAGCTAAGAAACGAGGCCTTGAGGGATTTTCTCATGGGACCTGGCTATAAAATTAGTAATGAACCTGTGATTGTTTGAATGAGAAAATCAGCCAGAGCCTCAGGCTTCTGAACACTTGTTTCCCAGGCAGCGGTGATATTCGGGGAGGTCTAGGTGGTGCAGCCTTGCTGAAGGAAATTGTCTCTGAGGGGCTAGCTTTAAGATGAGGAGCCTATACCTCTTCCAAATCCCTCTCTTTACTTCCTGCTTGCATTGAGATAGGTGCTTCCTGCTCCTCCCACCACACCTTTGCTACCATGCCTCTGCACCATGACAGACTGAGTTCCCCTGGATAAATAACCACCTCCTCCCTAAGCTTCCTCTGTTCACAGTGTTTTACCCCAGCAATAGAAAAATAACTAAGACAGGCTTTTCCAGGGTGTGTATCAGAGCCATCCGCCTGATAAAAACACCTTCTACCACTGAGCCAACTCCACCCCATTATACTTCCAGCACCCTTTCCACCAGCACACAGATCCAATATAGCTGTAATTAGACAGATTTTAGAGCTGTTACTTGATATAAAAATGCTTGGGATTGTTAGGTCTTCTTGACTGACTATTTATTATTATGTAATGATCTTTGCCCATACTGGTAGTTGGTTGTCTAAAATTTGCTTTACTGATATTAATAATGCTTTCTTTTGGTTAATATTACCATGTTAAATTCACTTGTCTTTCATATGCAATATACATTTCTTATAGAGAGCATATATTTGGGCTTTTCATTTTATATCAGTATGCCAATTCCTGGCTTTAATTGTGGTCTGTAGACTCATTTCCATATAATATGATTATCAATGATTATATTAAAGTTTTTTTTTTACATTTGTTTGTGTGTGTATGTGTGCATGCATGTGCACAAAGACTTACCATTGGTGTATGAGTGGTGGTCAGAGGACAATTTACAGGAGTTGATTCTTTCCTTATGCCGTGTGGATCCCAAGGATCCAACTCAGGTTGTCAGTTTGGGCAAGTGCCCTTACCCACTGAGACATTTCAGTTAGGTTTTTCCATCTGCTGTGACCCCCACATCTCTCTCTCTCTTTCTCTCTCTCTCTCTCTCTTCGCCCCCCCTCTCTCTGTGTGTGTACATACTTATGTACATGAGTACATGTGTGACCTGGTATAAATATTTGAGGTTAAAGAATAACCTCAACCTGTTCAATATTATATGGGTTCTAGAGGTTTGAACTTAGGTTTTCAATTTTGCATGGCAAGGGATTTACACACTGAGCCATTATATTCTCACAGCTTATTTTCATATCTTGAAATTTGGTTTAAGTCTATCTGTTTTTTTAAAAAGATTTATTTATTTATTATGTATACAGAAGAGGGCGCCAGATCTCATTACAGCCACCATGTGGGTGCTGGGAATTGAACTCAGGACCTCTGAAAGAGCAGTCGGTGCTCTTAACCTCTGAGCCATCTCTCCAGCCCCTATCTGGTTTTATTATGTAATATTTCTCCTTAACTTCTTGAACAAATAGAATAAAACTGCTGTTCCAACATTTATTTCTGTATGTGTTCATGTGTTCACAGGAGTGTGTTGGGAGGATGTGCATGTACCTGTGTGCAGATGTTCATGTATATGTATGTATGTGAACATACGTAGAGGCCAGAGAACAACCTCAACTGTTGTTTCCTATCCAAGTTACCCTAAGAATCAACCTGTCTGAGGCTCCCTAGGGTTGGTGCTATTCTGTATTAGTTCTGAATCACTTAAGGTAGTTGATTTCCTCTACATTGTTTTCTGTGAATTTGCATATCTGGGATTCTTTATTGCATGCCAGGGGATGTTTTCAAGGATGCATATTTGAATTTCTTTAAGTATCTGTAACTTCCTACTAAGAGGAGGTTAAGCAGTTTGATCCCTTTGGGCTTTCTATTAAGTTTTGTTCCTCACGGCAGAGTAGCATTTGCCTCAAAAGTCCCTTCTTTCTCTAATGCCCTGTGAATGTGGAGGTTTCCCTTTTTGCTAGTGGGGAACCCTGAGAACTTAAACTTAAGAGGACAAGCCATCATGTAGAAGGAGTGTTTCCCACAGAGGCACATTTAAAAAAGGAAATTATGCTTGCTGTAACTGAAAAAGTGGATACAGTGAGCCAGGGGAAGTAGTTGGAGGGATTTCCCTCTTTCTGCCTAACATGCTCTGCAAACCTCGATTTAAGTCAGGTAGACATTCTTCTCCAGTGCTGATTGGTTACACAGAGTTCACTGTAGCTAGAGAGTTTTCTCTCCAGGTCCTGCCAAGCCCCGGCAGTCCGACACTTATAAAATAAACACACAGATGCTTATATTATTTAAACTGTTTAGCCTAATGGCTCAGGCTTCTTGTTAACTGTTCTTATATCTTAAATTAACCCATTTCTATTAATCTGTAAGTAACCATGTGGTTCGGGGCTTACCGGTACCTTACATCTTGCTTGTCATGGTGGAGGCTGGCAGTGTCTTTCTCCTCAGCCTTCCACTTCCCAGAATTCTCTTCTCTGCTTGTCCCACCTATACTTCCTGCCTGGCTACTGGCCAATCAGTGTTTTATTTATTAAACAGTCAGGGCAACACATTTGACATACAGAACATCCCACGACACTTCCCCTTTTCTTTTTTTCAAAAAGGAAGGTTTTAACTTTTACATAGTAAAATTACAGATAACAAAACAATTATCAAGCAAGAATTACAGTTATAATATCTAGTCTATTTATAATAACTAGTCTATTTGGCAAAATTAAAGAAGATATCCTATCTATCTTATATTTGTGAGTCTAAGGTTTCATGTCTAACTTATCTTTTATCATAACTAAGGAAAATTATAACTATCTCTAGTCTTTAACTACATCAAAAACCTCAGAAGGATATAATATTACCTAAGAACCAGGAGAAGGATGCAAGCAACTTTCGGCAGTCTTGCAAGAGTAGACAGAGACAGCTGGCAGCTTGGTCAGTCAGTCATCCAAAGTTCCTCTGTAAAATTGGGGCATCTGTCTTCAGCCCACAGGCCTCGAGTCTCTCAGTCACTTTTCTCTGTGTCCTGTAGAATGTCTGACAGTTTCCTCTGTTAAACAGGAACCTGAAGGACCATTTTGCCAAGCAAAGTTCAGTGGTCACCTTCCTATAGTTTCTGCATGTCCAGTTGATCAAGCAGTCCAGGCAAGAACAGTTTCTTGCCCTAATGGCTATTTTTGCCAAGGCGAAGATAAACTCCATGTAGAGTGTCTTCGATGCTCTCTAAAGTAAGTCAGTGCTGCCAGGAGCAGATGTGTCTCACTGTTCAGAAAGTCGACATTTTTAAAGACATTTTATTTTAAATGCTATATTCTGTAGGTCTTTGAAGTATTTGAAGATTACCTATCTATCTGAAATATATCTATATATACCTAGAAAACTTAACATGACTATAAGTTTGACTATCATACAAGACTAATTGTTCCATTACAATTTAAATGAGTTGTATAAACATAATACCTTAAACAAGAGTAAAAAATACACATACAATATAACAAAATTAACTTTAAATTTGTATCAATAAACAAAAATCCATAGCAATGTAAAACATTTTAAACAAGTTGTTGCTCTTTAAAAGTAGGTTCAGGAATTTACCCTTTTATCCTATTATATCTATATCATATCCCCTTTTCTTCTTTAGAAAGAGAATGCATTTATAATCAACCTATTTTAAATAAAAGTAGTGTTTTTTTTCTGTCCCACACCAGAGGGCTCTTCTGATTTTGGACATAAGAATCTCTTAACCTTTTTTTTTAGCAATATGCCTGGGTTTAGAGAAGGAGTGAGCCCATTCCATCTCCAAAGTCAGCTTGGTATATTTGGGAATTTGGGCGTAGCTTCTCTTACTACTTTCTGCTGGAGGGGGGCACTGTATCTTATGTGGACACAAAGAAAATTTTAGAATTATGGGTTAGTCTGTGAGTGTGTATCGTCTGAGCCAGTTGCCTTGAAAATGTTCTGGATATTGGATCATCTGGGCCATGGTGTCATCAGAGACCTTTCAGGTGGTCTTGGCTGATCAAACCTGATGTATCTTAATCTAGAACAAATCCAGTCTCTGGTTTTCTGTGGAAACAAAAGCAGAGCCTCCTTTCCAAAGCAACATATCCTTACATCCAAATTTTGAAGTCAACATACCTTTAAAATATACATATTGACTTAACAGCTTTTACAATCAAATATCTCTCTTCAGTTAAAAATCCCAAAGACAACACAATCTAGATTCTCTGTGTAATATCCACCTTTACGTGGCTTATTTTTTATACTACCTTTACTGTCTCTTTAAAGACTTTATTTTTAAAAACTATTTGTTTATATTACTGCATATATTCCTTTTTCTCTCTTTCAAGCCTATGTACATTTTACATACATTGTAAAGCATTTAAAGTCTTATTCCATCTGAATCTATCTTATTGTTGAACCTATTGCTTTAAATTGTAGCATTTCTAAGACTGAAACCGCCTCTGTGGCTGCTGGCTCTGCCCACCTCAGCTTCCCAACGTGGCGGTGGTACAGTTTACCACCAGCTCTGGGTCTGGAGCCTTGTGTACCATCAACTATCAGAAGCAGTTCTATCAAAGCAGTGCGTAGCTCAGACAGTGGAGTAAGTTCTGTGTATCTGGTGTGCATCATCACATCTGTTCCCCTGGGTGTTGACTCACTTTTTTGCCACATGGGTTTATAGAATTTCCATTCAGCACATACTAGTTTCTAGCCTTTCCCCCATATAATGGTAAGGTTTCATCATTGTTGTTTATTGTGTTTGCTGTGGATTTTAGCCATTATTTGGTAGATTCTTGACTCTGTCATTGTCTGTGATGAAATAGTATTGTTCAAACGTTTGATATGATCTTTCCATTCAAAACAGCAAGGCATATGCTGGTAGCAAAGCACCTCCATTTCTGAGTTAGTGGTTCTGAGGACTTCTGCCTGATCAGGAAGTGGAACAGGGGTCACTGGAATGATGTCTAAGCATCCCCAGAGACTGTAACTTTATCATTTTGTACCTGGCTGTTATTTTCATTGTTTCAGAGAATGAGGTAAGCTGGGGTCACCTAAAGCCAGGCTCTGGAGTCAGGGTTCTTTTCTTGTTTTTAGACAATCATTTATGAGTGGGAAGGTTGTAGAAATCTTGTAGGCCTGGTCTTTTTATAGATGAGGAAAAGAAACTCAGAAATGGGAAGTGTCTGCTTAACTGGAAGTTAACAGCCAAACAGAAACTAAAAGGTCTAGCTAAAAAGCCTTTCATTCCTGCTTTATCCCCTGGTGAAGTGGAACAAAAATGGGCAATAGGTTAGAAACAGAATTAGTTTTCCCATCAGGAGACATGAATTTTATGTCCTGGTTTAATTTGACATGGTAGCTATGTAATTTGGGATAATAACCTATTATCATTTTTGGAATTGTCCTTTATCTGTAGAATGGTCGATTTGTCAAAGAACCTGCCTTCATCTGAAATTGACAAATTGAATTACAATGTATTTTGATACTTAAAATAGGCTTAAGAATGACTAAAAGTGTCAGCTAATATATAAATCTATGATGACCCCCTTTTCTTCTCTTCCCAGTATCCTTGAGGTCAGAGGAAACATATGTTTTAACTTTTATATTGTATATTCTTATCTACTCTGACAGCTGCACCTCAGGGTCTTACCTCTTCTGGAAAGTATTATCATAATTGGGCATCCTGTGACTTTCCTGTCAACAATAGATGGGCACTGGAGATTCTGGAAGGATTGCTTCAGCAGACTCTTCAATGGTTCTCTGTTGAACCCAAGCACAATAGTTTGTAAGATGTTTCAATGGGTGGTTTCGAGTAGAGGCTGCATCTCAGTCCAAGCAGACAGAGTATTTGTTGTCTTATCAAAAAGTATATTTAGTCATTGTTAAAATGTGAAAAGGAAAACTCTGACGTGACATTATGGGACAAGCAACCTCCAAAGTTGTCCTTGAGTTCCTTTCTACAGGCCATCTACTGCTTGGAGTGCAGCCTACCCTAAAAAGTAGTTTGCTTTCCCAGTGAGACTCCAGTGGAGAAAACTCAATTTTCATTTGCAAGTGGTTATCAATTGCAGATTGCTTCTGAGTTAGGGATGGGGTTATGTTTATTTTTTCTTTCTCTCCCATCGTTATCTGTTTCTTGTACCTTTTCCTAGACTCCTTTGTTTTGTTTTGTTTCGTTTTTGTCTTATTCTGATATATTAGCTTTTGTTTTATCATGTTTTATTTTATTAGTATCCCTTAGATGCCTGTTATTTTCAAATGAAAGCCAGAAAGAAAGTGGATCCAGACAGGAGGGGAGAGGGGAGGAACTGGGAGGAGTAGAGGGAGGGGACATGGTAATCAAAATATATTATGTGAAAAAACCTCTTTTCAATAAAAAGGAAAACTGTGAAAGGAGAAAGACAGTAACTGCTTCCGAGTTGAGGTAACAATGATAGGTCCTGAAGTATTTTGTCTTTTAAAGGCATGTGTATGTACTTTAGTATGTATGTTATGTACTTAATATGTAAGTGCCAAAGTAAATCAGTATTTTTAAAAGAGTAACATTATTCTCACTTTTTAGGATCTCCTTTTACTTGATGATACATCTTGATCATGTGGTAAAATATTCTTCTATAACCTTTTTCTTAATGTTGCCTCAATTTCCTATTAAATTCTTATTATTTGACATTAAAAAACAGAAGTTCGGAGACTATGTTGTATACAACTTACTGTATTTTGATCACTCAATTATGATGAGCTGTCCACATAGAACTGTAATTAGTGCATAAGAAAACTTGGTAGTAGAGAAACTGAAATTTTAATGTCTGTTGCTTGAAACTCGGACTGGAGAATTTCTTTTTAAATAATCACTTTTTGTTTTTGCTGTTGCCATTAAATTTTCTTGTTCAAGCAATCTGACCTCACATAACACTGGGTAAGCCTGCATTGATACTATTTTTTCTAAGTAGTGAATTACATGCAAGTTAAATCATCTAGTCTGTGTCTCAAATTCCTCACATTTTATTCATGACAACAGCAGTATACTGTAGTTGGAATGGAATTTACATTATACTTGTTAGGGATCACACATTCAAATACTAACTGATATCAAGTATGATTGCAAAGGACTGGGTTTAAGTAATTGGGATACGTGAAAATTATTCTTTAGTGTGTGTGTGTGTGTGTGTGTGTGTGTGTGTGTGTGTGTGTGTGTGTTCTTTTGATGCTGGGGAATCTCATGCAAGACTTTGCACATACTAGGCAATAGTTTACCTCTGAGCTGTGTCTCCAGACTTGAAGACTATTCTATATCAAATTCATTAGTTACTAATTTAACTTGAAAGTTTTCAACATGGGAAATAAAAACCTAGAATAACTACTTTTTCTGTAAAAAGTAAAGTTAAATGTATTTGTGGAAAGACTCCTTACTCATTAATATTAGCAATAACTATAATTATTAAAGAATGTAGTGCTGGTCCAAAAGCTCTATATAGATCTAGTCTAAGCCTAGATATAGAAATCCCAGGACAAAAGGGATAGCAATTTGGGAACCATAAAGTCTTGTGGGAAAGGAAGTCTTCTCAGACGTTCATCCATGCAGTGTCTCTTTAAAAATAGGTATAATGTGTAAAAATCAGAAGAGTTCATGTGACAAATTGTTTAATGAGAAGAAAAGGAAGAATAATCATCTTTAACTACATTTGTGGATTTCCAAGGAGCCTACGTTAAATCTTGGTTGAAAACTTCAGTTTTCTATGGAACACAGATGTTCCCGGTATTTCAGCATTATCTGTTAGAATTTGGCGGAGTCTCCTCCACTATCAGTAACCCGCTAACGTCTTTCCACTGAAATAATGAGATTTGGAAATGTTTCTGGACATCAGTCACGCTTAGACTTGGAATGTATTTGAAGTACACAATTAATATGTATGATGGTTCTGCGGCTAGCCTGGAGCAGTTCCATGGTAAGAGAACAATAATATTTGTTCTCTCTCAGACTCTTCCACTGTTGCTGCCTGTAAAATATTTGAGAAGTCAATGTCCCCAAAATAGAAATGACTCATCAATATGCCTACTAACTAGTTTTTCAAATGCCCTTTAAATTACCATCACACTTTTTATGAATGCATGATTTATAATGACTTCTCATGCCCACCCAGCAATACATGGATTCATAAACTTTTCTAAAATGTGAAATATGTTTAAAATGATAGGAATATAGAAACGTACATAGAAGACGCAAATAACCTCAGAATCTTACCTACTCCAAATAAAATGTTATTATTTGGAGAATGTCAATCTCTTCATATACAGAGATGGGAGGAAAGATCAATGAGTCTGTAAAGAGGCATAAATAGTGGTAAAGCATCGAGAACACAGGAAACACTGAATTTAATAGAAAGGAAGGGGGACTTTTGATAAAGACTCATTATTAAGCCATTTTAGCTTTTCTTTCTTTTTCCTCACTTTCCTTTTTCTTTCCGTCTTCTGCTGAAGACTGAAGCAAGGGTCTGATACGTGCTAGGCAAGCACTTAACTAGGGAGCTTTATCCCTGGCCCGTGAGGCTATTCATTTCCAAGATGGTTTCTTGAAGGAAAAGAAAATTAGTTAATAACTGGAATTATGAAAATGTTGGAGCCATTGTGATATTACTACCACATATATTTTAATATCTGAAATTAAAAATACTAAAAATACGTGGCTTATATGAGAATGTGGAACATCTGGTACTCTATGGACTCATGGGAAACATTTCTTGCCTGATGACCCAGTGTTTTGCTCACATTTACCCAAAATAATTAGAGGTCATGTATACAAACAAAATTTGTGCAAGATGTTTAAACTTCGGGGCAGGTAGGGTGGTACATATGTATAGGCCCAACATGTTAGAACCTAAGACAGAAGGACTGTTATCTTAAGCCCAGCCTGGTCTACATAGCAAGACATTGTTTTCAGAAGCCAAATTAAATTATAGTAAAAACTGTTTACTTCAGATATAATCTAACCAGAAATACTTAGAAGCACTCTATATAAACATACAAACTGGAATCATATCTAGCAATAGAAAAGAGATTGTTAATGCATGACAAGAGATGAGTTTCACATCATTACATTGCATAGAAGGAGACAAATAGACTTTTGTATCTGAATCTTCCATACTCGTAAATTCAGCCAACCACAGACAGAAAATACCAGCCAAGAAATCTCATATATAAAAAGAATGTGCAGACTTTTCTTTCTTGCTATTGGCCTATAGGCAACATAAGACAGCATGGAAATTATATAGAACTAGGTCTCATAATCCGGAGATGCTTGAAAGTGAACAAGATTGTGCAATGGTTAAATATAAACATTGTGTCAATTTTTATCAGGAACATGACCATCCTTCAATATGACATCTGATAGGTCCCAGAATGAATTGATCATCGATACTAAGATGGCTGTGCATGCTGTAGAGTCCACTCACCTGGTGTGCATGAACAGGCAAATTTACTTGTGGTGATAGCAATCAGTATGTGCCTCCCTCTGTGGTGATGGAAGGAAAGCTTGCCTAAAAGGGGCAACAGGTACCTTTCTGGAATTACGACAGCTACATTTGAACTCTTGATGCTGGAAGAGTTAAGTGATAGTACATATGTTTGTCAACAACATTCAACTGTACATTTATGATCTGTGTACATTAATATATATAAACTGTGTATCAGTCTAAAAACTTGAAGACACATTAAATGTATATAGTAGATATTGCATTGTACAGTATCTCCTGGTAATGAAACAAGAGGGTCCACATACTTATGCTCTCCCCACGGAGCTTGTGTGAGTTAGTCCTCTTTCAAATTTCACAACATTCATGCTCTATCTGCAATCACAGCCATCTGGTTGTTAGTTACTTTTGTATTTAATTAAGTCCTGTGCTTACCATAGATTTTTTGCCACAGTTTTTCCATGTTGGAGTTATTTATTCTGACTTCTCTCTGTTTATCCAGATTTTATTGTCAAGTGCTTTTTTGGGATTGTTTATTCTCCAGGAAGACTCATGAATTCTCTTTCCTGCATTGTTAAACATTGACAAATGCTTGCCTTTGCTTTTATACTGAAGTGTTATGTAGCTAGATTTAGTATTCTTGGGTCACATTTGTTTTTTATTCTAAAGACATGGATGGCCCCTGCCTTGTGACATTGAATATTATTGTCAAGATTCCTCCAGTCGGCCTAAATTTGTTTTAAATCATTCTTCATCTAGCAGATGACTTTGCTTCTTATGCCAGATGCCTCAAGACCTTTCCATTCTTATACTCGACAGCTTAATCAAGCAGAGCTTTATTTCTTTTTAATCGTGTCTAAGTGTTCTCTACTGCCTCCAGTGTATTGTTTTGATATGCAACTTCAGTTCTTCCATTTATAAAAAGAATTATAATTTTCAATATCATTTGAAAAACATGACCCTTTCTTTTCATTCCCCACCTCTAGTTTGTGCATGTATATGGTTACTCATACCCATGTTCATGCACATGTGTGTGTTGGTTCAAGAATATCTTGACATTGGGTTATTTTTCTTCCTGCACATGTCACTTTCTCTATGTGGTCTCAGAGGGGCTACCTGCACTCTAGAGCCTCCAGTTCAGCTTCTCTATAGTTCAGCAGTTTAAATGAGAGCATCTCAGGTTCAACCAGTCTCCCTTTTCCTCAGCACCGTGGGTTGTGCAGAGCCCATGTACTGGACTCTGAGCTGTGCAAGAATTTTAATCCTAACCTGTCCATTTGTTTAAGATGATGTACAGTTCTTTTCTTTTCCTTTTTAATTCCTTTGGAATATAGTATAGGGGTGTCGAGGGGGGGTGATGTGTCTGTGGGTGCCTGTGTCACGTGGATGTGAAGGCCCAAGGACAATCTTGAGAACCCTTCTTCACAGGCTGTCTATTCTTTTCTTTGAGACAGAGTCTTGTAGGCTAGGCCCTCTAGCCAACCAGCTCCAAATATCCACCTGTCTGCCTTCCCGGTACTGGGATTACATATGAGTGATAGTATGCTTGGCTTTTTCACCTGGGTTCTGTGGTTCAGACTGGGTCCTTTCACCAAGTGAGCCATCTTCTCACCAGATTTCAGCCCCTAGTTGAGAATTTTTCAATTAGTCATCTGAGGAAATAGATTCAGAAATTGTTTGATTCCACTGTTCTGATGCCCATGCTCACAGCACTTTCTTTCAGTTAGTTAGATGGTGAATCTTTTTATATCTTCTCAGTATTTTCCCACCTTTCGTCCCAAATAACAAATATGTGTGTGCACATGAAAATATTAAACCTCTTAATTTAAGATGGAGATTTGAGAAGAAGCCTAGACTTGGTATCCAATCATAAATGCGATAGCAGAGCTCAGGAACTGACAGCAGGCATGTCTTGTAGGATGCGAAAGTAAATGTGATGTTGTTTAAGACTTCTATCTAGATTTTCTCCAAGGCTGAGCACCATATTCCACAGCATTGATTGCTGAGGACTGACTATAAGCTTTCTAGATCGTTAGGTCAGTCAGTGTCTGTCTGTCTGTCTGTCTCTTTCTCTTTAAGAATGAAGGCGGTGCAGGCAGTGGTGGCACACACCTTTAATCCCAACATTTGGGAGACAGAGGCAGGTGGATCTCAGTGAGTTTGAGACCAACCTGGGCTACAAAGCAAGTTCCAGGATAGCCAGGGCTGTTATACAGAGAAACCCTGTCTTGAATCCCCCACTTTCTCCCCCCAAAAGAATGAAGACTTGTGATTTTTCAGCAGGGACATGATGGCTTAGACTTCAAAGAACTGTATTACTTGGGGCAGCAACTATAAGCACTGGAAAAGTGATCGGCTCTCCTCATCCTTGTCCTTAGCAGAACTGAGCACTGGAAAAGTGATCGGCTCTCCTCATCCTTGTCCTTAGCAGAGCTGTTTTCATGACTTTGTGACAAAAGCGCATCAAGCAGCCGTGACCTGACTTTCAGGAAAGAAAAGCGCAGCCTCACAGACAGGGCGGGAACGCAGTGAGAAGGGCGAGCTTTGAGGTTTGCCGGGAGGCGCAAATCATCACACAGGAATGTCAGGATGAGCTGGATGTGGTGGTGTACACTTAGAACGGGGGTGGGGGTGAGGTAGTGAGTAAGTCCAAGGACTTTGCTGAGTCCATTAGCAAAATGCAGTGTGCACCACCAGAATCATGGGTGTTTAGTGCTACCCTCTCTAAAAGGACATTTTTAAATAATTTCTTTTGTTTTCAGGGATGGGGTTGAGAGTAGTCAAAAATCCTTGTAACCATTTGAAATTTTATTATTTCCTCCCAATTTTCTCTTCCTTGAGCCTCAAGCAGTAGATAACGAGAGAAATGATCATTCTCTTATTTGTCTCAGTTAGCCTATTTTCTTGAGTTCAGAATAAAGGAACTTAGCCTAACTTTGCATTTATGGTGCGTCTGTCTGGCTACATGTTGTTATCTCCTTTGGAGTTATTTGCTTTGTGGTGATTTTTCTGCAAGTATGTATATTATGCAAATGGGAGAAAATTTAAAATGTGTCTCATGGAGTCGTTTGCTCAGACTTACTTTTAAAACAGTAGGCAAATTTAGCAATGCAGAGTGGTTACAGTGACTTTTATTTTCTTGGTATCTGTGAATGATGGGAAGGAAACTTCTGTACCTCTGTCTAGAATACTGGGAAATTTGTTTGGTGTTCTTTTCCCCTACCTCACTATCAGAGCTTTTTTTTCCTCATTGAAAGGAAATGTGTTTGGGAAAATCACTCAATCGATGCCTAACTGTGAACGGTACGACACACTTAGCTTCACCTTCCCTGCTCTTTGTGGCTGAGTGGCTGGCACTGGGGAAAATCAGCCAGCAAACCAGGGGCTGGGAGAAGCTCCGCACCACGCAGCCTCCTCTTTCAGCAGCGTCCTTTCCTCTGGTTTATATGGTGTTCGCATGAGGCACAAGGACCAGACTGCAGCGCTGAGCAGCAAGGAGAGAAATATTCAGAGGAACACAGTTCCTCTGCGCCGCCTCCCAAGCACCAACAAGCTCCCAGGAAAACTAAGGCAGGCAGCGCCAGAGGGGGAAGCCAAGGTGGTGTTAGGAGAGAGAGGCTGGCTTTCATTCAATCGGCTTGTTTACACAAATAATTTGGTAATTCTCTGCAGAGCCTCAACCACTCTCTGAGCACTTCCCACTTGCCGGCAGGCAGCACCCGCCCTCACTCCAAGATGGCATGCCCTCTTTCAGTTCTCTGTTCACAGGGGTATTTCTGTGCACTCTCTGCCTAAATATTTCATGATTTTAATGCAGCTGATGTTTGGTCAGAAAAAGAAAATACTGCCTTTCTGCTCTGAAGCTGGCATGCACACTGTCACCCATCTCACTTTTCATGCTGTCAAATCTTTCAGAGCTTGCTATGACCTACTTAGGAATCTCCTGCCAAGGTTAAAAACTCTGGTGAATTCTGTGTTGCAGATTTCTGCGTCTCCAGAATTTGTACTTCCGTTTTCCAGCCCTGTTCCTACGGAGATAATGGCCAGTCTCGTCATGTAAACCTACTGGCTTCTTTTTTGGGGGGTAGACATGCTTTTTAATTTAACTGTCAGGAAGCAATATCTTTGACTTGGGAGATTTGATTTTGTAAAGCACTGTGTGTATCTTTGGGCATTTTGGCAGGATAGATTTTAATGGCATGTTCACCTGACTTTAATTCTGGTTTGTCAGCATTTCCCTCACAAATCTGTATTTCTCAGGCGTTAATTGAATAGTTTTAAGAATGTTCTTGAGTGGAGCCAGCAATCATCCTATAGCAATGAGATTCATTTGAAGAGGCTGGAAGTGATGAAACACACATAGCAAATTCTCTTTGAAAGAAGTCAGTTCATAAATGGCAGCCCATAATTCATGTGAACAGGAGGGAAGCAGTTCCTGCTGCATGAAGGCCAGGAAGCCTGGCACATCCCGAGGGCTTGGGCAGCCTGGGCTTGCTGTCCTTTCTGGGATGTTGATGTGACTCTATCAGTATCAAGTTTTTGTTAGGAAGGGTGGAAAGATGAAGAAGGAGAGAGTGCTAAGAGGGAGAGAAGGAAGAAAGGAAGACAGAAAGGGAGGGAAGGAGGGAGGCAGGAAAGAAGGAAGGAAGAAAGGAAAAGGAAGTAAAGCATTGTAAACAGTAAGAAAGCCCGCAGAAATAAATTTCCTCAGTAAAGACAAAAGCACAGTGGTCTTTCATCTTAGATATGTGAGCAAGTGCTGCCCAGCCCCAAGGCTCAGCATGGTACAACATGGTACTTCACTATGATGAAGTGAAGGATGTCTCAGCCAAATCAGTAATGGACTGTGATAGAGGCCACCCTCACTGCGGAGGATCTGGATGTCACCTACTTCCGCAGCCTCAGATCTAGTGTCCTTCCTCTTTGCTTCCATGGTTGCTAATGTTCCAATTCTTTCACTTAGTTATTGGTTGGTGATGGCCATGTTTTCATACTGGTCCTACTGTTAATAAAATGTCCCTGCTGTTTCCTCCTTCTCTCCACAATAGTGGGACTAGATGCAGAGTGTCTGGGGGCATGCATTCATAAGCTGTAGGAGAATACAGCTGGGAGACTTCTGTCTTAGCAGGCTTTACAAGGGCTGGGAGTGAAGCTCTGTATTAGAGCACTAGACTAGCATGCAGAGTCCCTAGGTTCAAATCCCAGCACCTGAAAAAAAATAAAGGGCTCCATCCCCTGTCCCCCGTGGCATCTCTGAGTTTTTGCATGCAGTATGTTCAATGCGTCACAAATGGCAGACACCCAAATTCAATCTAGCTGTTAAAAAAATTCATTAAGTAGAAATTCACAAAGCTGACTCTTTACTGCTATTGTTGAATCAGGGGTTCACTCTACCCCCAGAGCTTACTTCCTCCCCAGCTAGTGCTGTCTGGGTATGTCTAGATTTTTCCTTTGTCTGAGAGTTCAAAGTCTTAGAATGCAGAATATCTTTCCTCATCAGTCTGCATAAAGTTTCAGGGAATAATCCATTTCAACTTTGCTCATTTGCCCAGCTGGAGAATGGTATAAAGTGTAAGAGTGTGTTTCTCAAACTGCAGCCAGTGAATGGCAAGTTGTTTCCACAGGTGTGCTTATTGCAGCCAAAGCCAGCATTTGAATCGGAGATAGGCATACCAGAAGCAGTTTTGTTTATTTATTGTGTTCTTTGCTACTGTTCTTGGTTTGGGTACAAGGGATGAAACGCAAGGCCTCTGCATGCTATGCAAGCATTGCATCACTCAGCTTCATCTTTAGCCTTTGACAAAAATTGGTAGTTTTAAGACAGTAGCTTCCTATGTTGCCCAGGTTGGCCTTAAACTCACTCTAGCCCAGAGAGGTGTTGAACTTGCAGTCTTGCTGCCTCTGCCTCCCCGCAGCTTGGATTCTAGGCATGTGCCAGCAGGCTTAGCTCTAGTTCTGGACACAAGTAAGAGCTTTCTGCAGATAAAATGTTTCACTTAACTACTTTGCATGTATTAAGAGAATTCAAGTCCTTTTGAACCAGAAAGTAATATTTGCAATGACTTGGATATTCCAATCTCTTTTGAAGTATTATAGCTATTTAATTGTTCTGAGTTTTTAAAAATAATAAATCATGATACAGTTTCATTTCAGCCATATTTTCTGATTAATTTCTCTCTGGGAGGCATCAGTAGTTTATTCTTATATTTCTAAGGATTAAGTGGGATCAGACTGGTTCACATTAAGATCGCCTCTGTCAACACAAGCAAACCACCCAGTGAGTGCAATTATCTCTCCATTAACACAGCTGTCTGTTGGAACTAATGCATTTTCCTGTAAGTTCAAGAGTGACTGCTGGCTGACATTTCAGATTATCTAACCAAAGTGACAAGTTCTGTCATGCAAATTAGCATGGATATTTAATGGTCAATAGCAGTTCTTATCCCAATGCTAGTTTGACTTAGCAAACGATGTTGCAAACCAGTTACTTGTTGGTCCTAGGCTCAGAATGACTAGTGGCATGTTGGGAGTTATTTTTCCCCGTTTATTTTTATCTCTCAAAGCTGTTGATGATTTTCATTTCTACAAAACAGCTCCTATCCAGGACCTGTCTGTGAAAAGAAGTGATTCTCTGTTATATAATTTGAGAAGTTCAAAATATTCTTCCTGGCCAGGCAGAGGTGGCACACACTTTTAATTCCAGCACTTGGGAGGCAGAGCCAGGCGGATCTCTGTGAGTTCGAGGCCAGCCTCGGCTACCTAGTGAGTTCCAGGAAAAAGGCACAAAGCTACACAGAGAAACCCTGTCTCAAAAAACAAACAAACAAACAATATATATATATATATATATATATCTATATATCTATCTATATCTATATATGTATGTATATATTCTTCCTGGCTTTAGTAGCTTGTGTCTACCCAGCTATTTGGGGGCCAGTGCTCCTTTCTCTTATGGTCAAGTGGCTCAGATGGTCTAGAGTGGCATTGAAGCTGTTACTGTATGTGTAAGATGTTGACCTTATCTGGTATGTTGTGTTAGTTATTTTCTCATTGCTGGGATAAAATTTCTGATGGGCACTTACAGTTTATTTTGGCTCACTGTTTAAAAAGATTCAGTCCACTGTGTTGAAAAAGACACTGGTCGGAGCATGAGATAGCTGAGGGATAAATGCTTGCTCAACTTCTTTCTACTTCTTCGCTTTTGTGTCAGACTAGGAACCCAGCCAGTGAGACCGTGCACCCCATAGTAAGGGTGGGTCTTTCTTCCCCAGTTAAACCTCTCAGGATGTACCTTCACAGACAGACCCAGAGGTGTGTCTCCTAGGGGAACTTGACCATGCAGCTTAACCATTGTGTTTTGGATCCAATGATGAAGGGGAGCAGAGCAGCTTGTGGGGGCAGAATCATGTGCTATAATCTGTAGCAGTAGTTCTCAACCTTCCTAAGGCTGTGGCCCTTTAATACAGTTTTTCATGTTGTGGTTACCACCAACCATAAAGTTATTTCATTGCTACTTCATAACTGTGGTTTTGATACTGTTATCAATAGTAATGTAAGTATCTGATATGCAGGATTTCTGATGCATGAATCCCAAAGGGATTGCAACCCACAGTTGAGAACCACTGATCTATAGACTGCTCACAGTATAGTTGATTATGGAAGTAAAGAATGCAACAGGAATCGGGGAGCCAGATACAACTTTCAAAGGCGAACCCCTATTGGCCACTTCCCATCAGTTAGCCCCGTCTGGTAAAAGTTCCATGGACTCTCAAAGTAGTTACAACAGCAGGGAACATACATGCAAAATATGAGCCCCCACAAACCAAGAGTCCCCAGGTTTCTAGGGACCAGCCAACATTTGTTAGAAAAACCACTGTTCCATTTTCCCCAGACAGAGTATAAGCTCAGCACTGAAGGTTATC
This sequence comes from Onychomys torridus, assembly GCF_903995425.1. NCBI lineage: Eukaryota > Metazoa > Chordata > Mammalia > Rodentia > Cricetidae > Onychomys > Onychomys torridus. Next base: position 9,973,922 of record NC_050456.1, read on the forward strand.
ACCGCAAGTAATTGGCTGGATTGTAATCACCTGATAACACCTTAAGACATGTCTACTTGGATGCCAGCTCTGGCCTCTACCCTGCCAGTGCTTTTTCTCTTGGAGTTGGAATGTTTCATAAAGGTTTAGGAAGAGATTGGGGCCCTCTGCTGTTTGCAGTTATCTGTTTGGTCCTCATTCCTCAAGACTTGGGCTTGACCCCATTCCTTCATTGAAGCCTTCTTCAAGTTCATGGTTTTAAAAGTTAATTCACTACCTACACTGCCTTCTCTTCCCACTGTGGATTCTGCACTCATAGCCTTGTGTGTTTAACCCCTTGTTTCTTCCTAAATGACTCGCTGCTTCTTTCCTTTCTCCCTTGTAGCCCTTTTGTCTCAAATTTAAGACTGATATGGCATGAAATTTTTTCACTTTTGATACCGAATTATGATATTATTTTTACTTTTTATAGTTGCCCCCAAATTATAAAGTGCCTGGAAGTAGCAAACAAGTTCATCCAAGCTGATGATATCTGCAGCTGGCCTGGCTACAGGTGTATCAGGGCAGCATTGACATTTGCAGCTGAGAGAGCCAGTCACTGCTGAAGTTCCTTAATTTGAGTTTCTGTGGCTTCTCGTATACAAGTTCTAAATGAGTAGGACAGTGGTAGGTGAACTGAAGTCACATAGGAGGAGGCTGGGGAACTCTTTCTATAAATGGCTTGGAAAACACATAGTCTAGCTGCTTAGCTAGTACAGAAAGCTGCAGGCACTGTCAGCATGTAAATGAGTAAAGAAACCCTCCCCTCAGGGCTAAAGCAACCCGTGGAAGAGGAGGCAAAGAAATATAAAAGCCCAAAGGGATGGAGGACACCAAGAAAACAAGGCCCTCTAAATCAACAAGATGAACTCATGGAGGCTGTGACGGTATGCACAGGGCCTGTACAGGTCTGTACTAGATGGGGTCCTGGAGCTGAAAGGAGAAGTGAACACAAGCCTTCCTCTCTAACCCAGAAGCAATCTCCAATGGATAACCACTTGTAAATGAAAATTTAGTTTCCTTCAAGGTAATTTCAGTAGGGAAATGAATGACTCTGAAGAGCAGGCTGCATGCCCAGTGTCAGATCCAAAGGAAACTCCATTTCCCCAGACTCCAAAAGGCAGTCCAGTTATCCAGACATGAGCTCAACATGGACTAGAGGAGAATTTCTGGGAGTTAGATAAAAGCCAGAATTCCTTAGGAACTTGTGAAACCGGGCTCTCATCTACCCAAAGGAGACATTTCCTTGTTACTGGCAGAGGGACAAATGGCCACACACACACACACACACACACACACAGCCTGGTGCAGTCTCCTGGCCATGTTCAACCTACTTCTTTCTCTCTGTGTACTGGACTCTTCCAGATGCCTTTGGCTGTTCTCTCTCTCTCATATTTTCATATCTACAATAATAAGCCTTCCTCCTTAACTATACCATGGAGTGGTCTTGTTATCAAGTGTATACACCCAGCTGTAGATGTCCAACAGAAAATGGACTCAATGGCATCTTTGGTGGTTTCTTGTCTCATAATATCATGTCAGAGCTTTTCTTTCTTTCTTTTTTTTATCTCATTTTGTTATTTTGTATTTTATTTGTATTTTATTCTTTACCCTTTTTCACCCCCCTCCCAGGCCTTTTGCATATATATTATGGCTTCCTGTTTAGTGTTTTTATGTGATTCCTGAGTATGTGAACGAGTGGGTCTCTGTTTCTTGTGCCTTCTCTTGGGTTCTTTTCTTTCTGTTTATTTTATCCTATTCTGGTATGTTAGTTTTTATTTTATTTTAATATATCATATTATATCATAATATATTATATTATTATCCCTTGGAAGCCTCTTTGTTTTCTAATATGAGACAGAAAGGGGATGAATCCAGATGGGAGAGGTTGGGGAGAAGGGAGGAAGATTAGAGGAACAGGAACTATAATCGGGTGAGAAATAAATCAAGGAACAAACCTTAAAAAACCAAAGGAGTTCCTCCAGAAAATGTCATTTTGGGGAAGTGAAATTTAAATTTAATGTAATGTTCACATGGCACTAAACTCTTCAGTTTGAGTTTTATAAAAGCATTTACAAATATTAGGAACTTTCTTGAGCCCATAATGGTGGTGTGCATGCCTTACCCTCAACATTCAAGAAGATGAGGCAAGAGGATTGTGAGTTAAGGACAGCCTGATAGATAGATAGATAGATAGATAGATAGATAGATAGATAGATAGATAGAAAGACGCTGTTTCACAAAATCCCAAACAGACCAGATCACAGGCCTTATGAAAACAGGGGTATGTTGGATATAGTTAGTTGGTGGACAACTGTTGCCTGCTGATCTCAGTTCAAAGAGATGAACATCCCAGCATTTATAAGGCCCTTGTTCTTTGGGCTTTTCCTGTTAGATAATATGCAGGAAAATAAAGTCCCGGGGGCTTATGGTTTGGTGAAGAGTTTCTAACATGCAGAAGTGATGTAATGAGACAACTTTGCACTGAATATTTGGTGGGTACTAAATATTGGCACTTAACTATGCTCTAGAGTTGGGAAGATAACTGTATGTTTGTGTAAAAGTAGCTAGAGAAGGCATCTGGAGGTGCTAATATTCCTGGTAGTTGACTAAAATAAATGAGGTAGTAATAAATGGGTCTGAAGGCTCCTCCAGTAGGACACCCATGTAACAGGAATCTTAAAAGGTTCTTATTAATGAAATCAAACCTGAGGCCAGTTATTGGGGTAAATGCTGGAAGATCAGAGAAGCAGAACAAGCCACAGTTTCCTCACCTCGCCAGTGCCTCAGCTGGTCTTATTTCCTCAGACTGCAAGCTTCTGTGTCCTCATCTCAGCAGATCTCAGCTGAACTGTGCTGCTCCAAAACCTGAATGCTTATCCAGCCAAAATACTTGACTAACTACATGCTTTTTTTCCTTAGTTCCTGGTCCTCAAGCCTTATATATCTTTCTCTTTCTGCTCCCACTCCCTGGGATTAAAGGTTGGGTTTCTGGGATTAAAGGCATGGGTCACAATGTTTAGCTGTTTCTAAAGTGACCTTGAACACAGAGATCCACCTGGCTCTGCCTCCCAAGTGCTGGGATTAAAGGCGTGCACCACCACCACCCAACTTCTGTTTTGGCTTACTCTTCCCATTTTCTAGCCACCATTTTTGGCTTTGTTCTAGTAGCTGTCTGTTCTCTGACCCCAGATATGTTTATTTCGGGGAACACACAATATTTCAGGGAACACAATACCACCACACACCCAAAAAACGTTAGGGGTTTAAAACCAGCCTTGTGAGGAAGAGAGCTACAAGGATCTAGTGTGTCCTTTGCAAAGCAAAAGATGCTGAGGGGTAAGGCAGGCAGCTGGGCCAGGCCACAGAGGACTAGGACTCTACCTTAGTAATCATGAGGAATTATTGATGGGTTTATTTTAGGGCTATATAATTGGCTTCATTTGAGGCAGAGCATGATGTAGGCTGAAGTGAGGAGGAATCAGGCTGAGGCAGGAGCCATCTCTTGGGAAGCTAAAAGAACGAATGGGTTTGTCATACTGAAAGAGTGGCCTGGCCTCTCATTGGCTAATTTGATGACTGATCAATTTGAAGGGAGACTGAAAGCCTACACACACATCACTTAGGTCTCTTTGTGAAAACCGCTCATGTGGTATGTTCTGTTGCTATAGCCATGTGGAGACCAGAAGCTAGATCCAGCTTATTTCTTGTCTTCATTCAAGGTGACTCTGAGCTCACAGAAACCTCACATGTTTAAATATAAGCTCCATGAAAGCAGAGTGATATGAGGTAGAAGTGGCAGCTTTTCAGAGGGTCCATCACTAGCCCCTAACACCGGCATAGTGGTGGCATATGGTAGGTGCTGAGTGTGTAGAACATTTGGCTCCATCTGCATTTGAAAGACATCTGTACTATCATCATCATCATCACTAAAGACTTTAGGTTTCTCTTCACCATTTCTGTTGATTAGTGCTTTCGAAGTGACCAGCTGTGTTATGCAAGCCCAGTTTCTCCACTTGGAAATGTGACTATTTATAAGTAAACTCAGTAGCATAGTAATGAGAACAGAGTTGTCCTTTCCTGGGAAGTATTTAAGCTTGTAACAAAAAAGTAAGGCATTCTATCCAGAGAGGTTTTGTATTAGATTGCTAATTATACACTGTGTAACTCTAAGAACTACATACAGCGTTGTTTAATTCATGAAAATGCCAAAGATGAACATAACCAGTGATTCTGGGTGTGCCGCCGAGGAAGAAATTGTGTAATTTGGAGCAGGCATGTAATGGTATCTACTTAGAGTTTAGAAGAATCATTCTGGCCAACATGTGGAAAATCAGAAGTATGATTTCCAGGGTAGGAGTTTGGTTCAAATTACCTGGACTTGTAATGGTGATGGAGTGACTAGTGGGTGTTTTTGCAAGGAGAAGTGTCCAGAATCTAGATATAATGGACAAGTAGAGAATAGGATCTGCAGGTTGGCTAAAAGCTGGGAGAAATAGGAGGCAAGAGCAACTGCTTGTGGCTGAGCATGCGGAAAGGTGCATCCCTCGTCTGCCGAGATGGAAGGGTGACTATGGAGTATACTCTGGTGTGGTTAAGATGTGGGGAGACTTGAGGCATTCAGTTTAATAACAGTATGAAATGAAAAGCCAACTGTACCAGACACACTAATCTGGAGAACAAGGGGAAGATCTTAACCAGAAATACCAGTTATGACTCTCAGCATTCAGATGACATTTAAAGCCAGGACTGAAAAAACCCAAAGGTCCCCTGTGACACATAAACTATTGAATTATTGAGTTTTTAGGGCAAATTGATTCTCTTATGAAGTCATTTTATTGGAAAATTGAAAGCACTGCATCCTAGATCATGTCTTTTACAGATGCAGACCTACGGAGCCTTTCTCTCATAGCAAATCAGAGAAGAGCAGAACTCACAGGCATGATAAGCCGTGTCTTCCACCCAAAGCCTGAACAAAGCAACTTTGGGGGGACAGCTCTTGGCTCTCATGTGTGACACATCAAGGGAAGGAGACATGTCTATACTCTCATTTAGTATAGATACTGGGTATGGGCATGGGTAGCAGTTCACAGCATGAAATCGTAGAGATTTATGACAGAAAAGGTATGGTACAGGCTAAAGGGTAAATCTGATCTTGACACTCACTTTTGTTTTTGTTTTCCTCTGAGATGTATCATGACTCGATGGTTGTTGTACCATGACTTGATCCGTTCAGGATTTTTTTTCTTTTTGTAGTTTCAAGTTATAGAAATGCTGTACACATTATGTATTGCCAGCACTGAGGCAATGGAGTACAGAATGCCTACCCTTCTGTCATTAGTATTGCTGTGATTGGTTCCAAGGACAAAGTGCAAGTAAACCACCCTCCATTATTACTGTTTGGAAGCACAGGAGACAGGATAATAACCTCAGACCTTTAGTCTCTAACCAGAGGCACAATGTCATCTGAGCTTGTGTTGGCTGCCAAAGGCTTTGCTGCAGAAGTAGATGATGTATGTGTCTTGGTGAGGGAGAGTGCAGTCTTGCCCTGCCACCAGCCAGGCTTCCTTGGCCACTCTCTGCAACTGGAGTGGGAATAAACACTGAACCCTAAGGGGAAGACGAGTCTCCACCAAAGCTCTCTACATCAACCCATCACCTGGTTCTGCTACGCCTTCACGGCTGTGGCTCACATGTGTTTCCTTCAGCCTTTGGACCAACTGTCCACATCTCTCCATGAAGCTATTCTGTGATAGAAGTTATACTCAGATTCCTTGCAGACCTGAAGTCTCGAGTGCTGGGCAGGAAATTGCACCAATAAATGACAGAATGGAAAATGATTTAAAAAAAATTCATTGGGAAATACTTCTTTTTTTTCTTTTTAATTGATGCATAGTATCTACATATTTATGGGGTTCACTGTGACAATTTAAAACATATATACAATGTATATTGTCAAGTCGGGGTGATTAGTATTTGTGTTGGAGGCCTCACTTCTGGTTATTTTACTAGGATGAGGACAGCCTGGGTACTGAGGAGTAATAGTCACTTCACTGCACATTTTCCATAACCTCTAGTGTACCCCATTGATTTCCACATTGCCCTGAAGACACATGACTACTTTGATGTCAGTCTCAGAGTTCAAGTAAACCAAGGCACAGCAAGGTAAATAACTGGTTGGAATCACATAGTTTATGAGATACAGGATGGTATTTGGCCCACCTCTCCTCCCCAGTGCTTACTCACCTGTCAAGGAGTAGTAATTACAGCTGGGACATCTGTCAGCTAAGTAAGGCTTGGGCCTTCCTATAGGCTACTTTCCAGCTTTGTTACTTAGGTAAAATACTTTGTCTGAGCTCAGATTTCCTCACCTGTAATATATAGGTAATTTATGGTGTAGAGTCACTGTGAGCACAATAGCAGTACATTTGTGGGTGCTTCTGGCTGAGTATATACATACACTAGTGTTTGATACTATGTAGAGTAGTACTTAATACGATAGTTAATAGGTCTATGGCAAATGTCTAATACAGACTTATTGAGTAACTGCAATGTTTTAAATATATCCATCCTATCTCCTGCTTTGGAAGAGATGTATGTAAAGAGAGAAAGGTAAGCTCAGTTGGGAGTGCTTATCACACCGTCAGGACACAAATAGTAGCAAGTAAAGTGGGTCCCAGCGGATTATAATTGAACATTAGTTATAAGCAATGTTATTTCTTTTTTTCTTTTATTGCAGCATTTTGAGGCAGGGTTTCTCTGTGTAGCTCTAGCTGTCCTGGAACTCACTCTGTAGACCAGGCTGTCCTTGAACTCATAGAGATCTGTCTGCCTCTGTCTCCTGAGTGCTGGGATTAAAGGCTTGTGCCACCGCACCTGTTGCAAATATGTATTTTGTTTTAAAAATGGCATTTAGTATGTTTGCCTTTAGTCTGGTGTTGCCTTTAGTATGGCACCAGGGGTTGCCAGGGTGGGGACGGGAGCTTTACCAAAATGGGAGGAGTGAACAGAGGGCTCTGAAGACACCTGTAGACAGGCCTGTTTTGTCTATAGTCCTGTTTGACAAGTGGGAACGGCTTGGATCTTCTGAGGAAATACACCAGGAAACTCTGGAAAGACAGGAAGTGCTAGCTAGCAGAGTGGATGCTGGGGTCATTGCAGAAATGAGGGGCTTCCCTGTGGATAATGGGAAATGCCTGCTTTTGCATTTCTCTGCTCCACACAAAGTCCTGGGAGTGTTTATTCTTCATAGCAAGAGCTGTGTGGAACACATGCACTCACCACTTTCTTCTTCAGATTAGTCAAAGGGTACACAGGTATTGATTTTTACCTTTTTAAAAATTTATACCTATACCTTTTCTTTAAGTGAAGAATAGGCCCTTTGAGAACAGGTACCTAGTCTAACACACACACACACATACACTCATATACACATACCACACACATACACACACACACACACACACACACACACACACACACACACACACATACTGTTTTATATCTCTGATACTCTCTGTGTTGAACAGCCCTAACTAGCAAGTAGAATTCAGACAAACCAGAGCTTAGCAGAAGTTTGTGTATTAGACCTCATGATATGCATTGGTAGCAGTTTATTCTTTTTTAATGTTTAAAGGCAGAGGGTTGGTTTATAGAGCAAAGTAATTTAGAAGAGAAAAGCTGTAATTGGCTTTGAGTCATACCAGCCTTTGCCACTGTGTGCTTTCTGATGTGGACATGGCTAAAACCATCTTTCTTTCTCATTTGACCTTCCACTAAGCTGTGTTGGGGTTGTCCACACTCCAGAACCCAGCCTTATTTTCCATCCCGCCCAGGGCTGGTGTGGAAGGTGGTTCTGTGTTCAGAGCGCCCTCTACTCCCTTCTCAGGAGGAAGACTGTGTCTGTGGGGAGGAGACTCAGCTTAAAGATCAGGCTGCTCTTTTCACTCCATCTTGAGGCAGCTATCCTCACAGCACCTCCCAGAGTATGGCAAAGCAGAGTACACACACACACACACACCTCTTTGGTGTGAAGTTCCTAGAACCTAGACGTCTCTCAGAGCCTGTGCTCCCACTGCTAGAACTTGACCCAGTGGGACATGAAGCGGGGCCCCACTCTAGGGCATACCTCTTTCTTCCTCACCTGCCTCTCTACCTCATTATTCTCTTCTCTCCATCTCCTCTCTCCTTTCTACCCTCCCTCCTCTTTCTTGTCTACACTGGAGGAGCTTTTCACCAACCAATGGGGAAAGCTTCTGTGTCTTTCAAGCTCAATTGCCTATAATAAAACTCTTCAGCTTCTAATTCTTCTATTAGTAGGAAGCCTTAGGATTTAACAACATACATGTCCCCACGGTCTCGCTAATGAAAGCCTTCACTTTTACAACTCTCTGCTGGAAAGTGGGCAAGCCTGTTTAGGAAGTGAAAACAAGGGTTGTCTCCTGTGCTTTGCTGCTGTCTCGTCAGTGGAGGCCCCAGAGAGAACTAGAAATGATAAAATGTCCATACGCTGCCCAGCTGCAGAAGCAGATGTGATAAGCAGTCTACTCCCTTATTTCCTGATGTTGAACTTTACCCTGGATGTGTGCAATCGAGAGGGTAGTGGGACTACAGAGGGACAGATGTGCTTTTTGATTAGATAAGACAGTTCTGACTTATTAGAAGTTTGCTTTACAGAGATCCTAAAGCCTCAAGCAGCTAATCTATGGAGATGATGTTCTTACAACTTTTCCACTTTAATAAAGTACAAATACTTAAGGAAGTAAGGAAGGAGAGAGAAGGCTTAAGGAGATATTTTAAGAAATCACAAATGTTACTTAGGATATCTTGGTTTGTTTTTTATACCACGTTTCTGTGACAGAAAGTCAAGTCATTGTACCTCAAAGGAACCAGACCTTTAAATGTCTTTGGCCTGTGGGGCCTCAATTACCCTGCAACATAGAAAGCAAAATCAAGTCTGGTCTGATGATCTTATACTCTTTGGGTTGAAGGTTTTAAGGGATGCTCATATAAGGCAGATTAGTCTTCAAGAAATGATTGCTGTTTGCCCATTTTCCAAAGACATGAAATTGGGGATGTGTGTGAAGCTGAGACAGGAGGAGGCACCAGGGTTCCTGCCGAGATGGTTGCATTGCTTTGCTGTAAAGAACAAAAGGACCTGCTCCAACGACTGGATCCAGTAGAGCTGATTTTATTCACTGTGGGCACTCAAGGCCAAGATACACTGAGGAGCCGGACGTATGTTACAGGACACACAGTCTTTGGAAAGCCAACAAGAGTCTGTCTCTGGGCTGACCTCAGGAAGTAGAGAAAGTTCGATCTCACAGCAATACTAACATTTAATATTAGAAATATTAGCTTTTACTCCATGTTTTGTGTTGAGCTCTTCGTCAAGTTGTCCTTTTTGTGTCCTGGGTTTGTGAGAAATGGAGTTAGTTCAGGGCAGGAGACTATGAGAAGACTTATTACTTCTAGAAGGAGCTTCAGATACCGAATGAAAAAATAACTAAATAAAAACAGAGGACATGACTACTCCTAGGTATAGTGGAGGAGAAGGTTTGCTATAGATGTGAGAGAGAACATAACCAGAGGCATGGATGTCTGGGAGAGTCCAGAGTGGACATGACATTGATCTGGGCCATGTGAGGAGAAGGGGGAAGGGAGATGGGAACCCAGGAGACCAGGAGACCAAGAGGCCAGGAGGGGAAAGGGGAAAAGGATAAAAAAGGGAGGAGTGTAGCCAAACTGGCTAGATTATATTGGGAAGAGCAGCTGAGGGAAGGGCAGCCCAGTCCTTGTTGGAGACGTTTAGGGTGAGGGGAGTGGCATGTCAGCCATACCCTGTAACAGGTCGGGACTGAGGGATGCTGGGAGAACCTGGCGGCCAGGTCAGCTTTACTATGTTCAATAGGCACCTGACTTAGCCATTTGTTCCATGTTTGAGACCTAACATATAACAGCCTAGGAAAGTCTTTCCCTTCAGTGTTTGGTATTTTCATCTCATCATCTCCAATTTGAAATAGGAGTTTCCTTCATAAATCGACGTAGTTATGGTTTATCACTTAGGAAAATAAACTGAATGGCCTTTCTGCTGTCCATGGTTTAAAGGGAATGCAGAACACACACTACATTTTAAAGCTGCACTCTTTAGTAGGCAAGCTTATTCTTCCAGGTTCATGAAAAAGATTTTTTAAGTGTACAGTTATTTATATGCTAGAATGATCTTAAAACTTGATCAGTTTTAAGGAAGGACATCTGTGCCGAGGAGATGGTTCAGCAAGTTGTATGCTTGTTGCAAAGCCCTGATGTGAGTTGTATTCCTGGAACTGGGATGGAAGGAAAGAAATTACTTCTAAGAGTTGTCCTCTGACTTCCATATGCATGCTCACACACACAGATAGTAAACTAAATAAAAAGATACACCCTCATTGTTAATTAATATTTCACTTATTTATATTTTATAAGCAAATGGAAACTTCTGAATTTCAAAGGTCTTTCTTTTGGAAATCCTTGATAGCTCCTACCCAGTGTTTAGACTTATTCATTTATATCTAGAAATGCCTAATATATCCATTATATATAGTGGCTGAGTTTTAATTTTCAGAACTTGCTATATTGACCTGTATTATCAATCGTGAAACTATGAACTTCTCTATTAAGCTATTAATGTGTTCTAAAGCATAACTAACATTTAACTGATGCTGGAGGTTATAGCATACTTTTAGCTAAAGTCATTAATTGAAGATTTTCTTCCAGGCAAGTTGTGATATATATATATATATATATATATATATATATATATATATATATATATATCATCATGTCTTACGTCCCTGACCTTCAGCTATGCTCAGGAGCTCAAGCTTGCTATTGTCTTGTTAAGGGAACTACTGTAAATTCCTGTAAATTCCCATACACTACAGGAGAATACATCCCACCTTCATTTTCAATGTTGTACATTGTATTGGGAAATTTATATTATAAAATCCTATTAATATTTGGCCACTTGTCCTCACTAATTAGAATATAGAAAATTCTTATTTTGTACACAAAGCCCCAAGGGTTTTCATGCTGTCAAATTCAGTTCACAGAGAGAGGAAGTACCTCAATTGATGGTCAGAAAAATAAAAACAAATGCAAATTGTCTTCTGAACCAAGAACTACAGTAGATGGATTGTTCCTAATTAACATATTGTGAAAAAGGGACTGTTTTCAGCCCCAACACCGGCCCTATTGTCTGCTTTTAAGTATATTTGCAAAACTTATCTAATTTGCTTCATAAAGAGGACAAAGGATAAATATTTATAGGTGTTAATTTTGATGCCAGTGAGGTGGGGGGAGGAAAAGGGGAGCAGGCATGGGGGTGATTTTTAACAATTCTCTTTTAAATAGTGCAGCTCTTTAGAAAGCTGACACCCTGGACTGCGATAGTTAGCTGAGATGTTTGAGAAAAATGGCGTGTGAAGGCACTGGTTCACACAGTTGGAGGAGGGGAAGGACAGAGCAGGATCCCAGGGGAACTTGGTGCCCTCTAAAAACCCTGAGGGAGGATTTAAAAGTTCATTTATCATTGATGAATGCTGAGTTGGTAATGTTCATTTTTATTCTGGTTCCCTAATTTAGATATTACAATTTTGTGAGTTTTGCCTCAAATTGTCATTAAAGTCTCTAAGACAAACTGGCAACATTTCATTCTTTAGTAACTTTTCATTTAAATAATAATTGAGAGGAAGCAGAAAGGTTTCGTAGAGAACTTATTACATGGAAATAACAGAATTCTACTAATCTCCTGGATAATGTAAGTCAGGTAAATACCAGGTTGGCAAGCATCACATGTACAGTGTGGCCTTTATAGTCTCGAAACTGTGCAAGTTTCCTGAGCGGTCCCAGCTTGCTCGAGATCCCCGAAGACCAGATGGTTCTTACCCTCGGTCCCCTTAGTCAGTGGCCGCTGTGAAAATCCTGCAGATTGGGGCTGGAGTGTAGTGGGAAAAGATCAGTGCTCCTAGCACAGCTGTGTTTGTTCCTTTGGGAGTGATGAAATGACAGCAAAGAATAGGGCACATCCACAAACATCTGTGTCGTTGTCTCTGAGCTGTATAGACGGTACAACTGAGGTGTGTCGGCCTTTGCTGGGGCCAGACATGGAGGACACACAGTGCTGGGGAGCAGTTAGAGCAAGCCTGTCCCATTCTTTCTCCACGTGCAGGTGGAGTTCCACGTGGTCACTCTCTGGCTGCAAACACCACCACTTTTCACTGCACTTTAACTACTTACAGTTAGATACGGTCTAATCAGGGGGCTTTAGAAACTTCATAAAATCTCTGAAGCATCCATCTCTTCTAAGGTGGGACTCACTGTAGAGTTAGTATCTTAAGGACTTTCAGCGGTCAGTTCCAACAGTTTAAAGCTTTGCTGTAAACATCATTAAGGCTTAAGCCCTTAATTAAGTCCTTGGTGAAGGCAAACATTATTGTGCAAAATGATGAGTGCTAGGTTATTACCAAGAACCACAAGAAACGTAGATCTTTAATAAAATTCCATCATTAATCACTAATGGTAGCAAAGATAGAAAGCTTCAGTTGAAGCTGGGATAATTGTGGTTGATGACAAGACCCATCCAGTTTTCCTTGAAAATATTGGCTGTCTTTTGCCAAACACACATCCACAGATTATGTGTTTAAGGAAGTAGTGTCTAATGAATTCATGTTGTGTGGTAGTAACTTGACTGAAATTTTTGTATGTGTTTGTGAATGTATATGTGGGTACAAGCTCATAGTTTTATGTTTGTGAATATGTATTCATGTCTGGACATATGGAGTCCGGAGGTTTGTTGCTTCTGAGGAACCATCCACTTTGGGGTTTTGAGATAGTGTCCCTTGCTGACCTGAAGCTCCCTGGTTAAGCTTGGCTGCTGGCTAGGAAGTCCAGGAATCCTCGTGTCTACAGCTCTAGCACTGGGATTATAGTGCACACCACTGTACCTGGCTTTTTTATGTGGCTGCTGAGGTCTGAATGTAGTTTGTAATATATCCATGCCAAGTACTTTACCCAATAGCTGTCTCCCCAGCCTTAGACAGAATGTTTTTAAATTATTATTTCTTTAATTTTCTGAAAAGAATTGCATAATTTTCATTTCTAATCAAATGAAATTGTATACATGTTGAATAGTTCATATGAAGAATGCCTATGGTAGTATTGTTAATTTATGCTTTTTATTTAAAAATAAAGAGTAAACTCACTGTGTTCTGCTTACTTTAAAAAGGACTCATTGCAGTTTTTGCTTCCAAGTAGAATAGTCCAGATGTGTCAGAATAATCCTGTGTGGGGAAAATCGGAATTGGAAATGGCTATGGTTGGAAGCAAGAGCTAGCACAGCAGCCTGTGAAAGTTGATGAGAAAGGGTCTATTTGCATATTCTCATAGTGAGTTCCCATGGGATAGCTGATCTTTGCAAGGGAAAAGCTATAAATGGTGATTAGTTTGTTAGTAACAGTAATCACATCTAACAGATCTCAGCACTTGTGGGAACCATGGCTTGGGGTTGCCTTCTGATAGAGAGGTCACACTTGATGATGCTATATGATGGGCTGGATCCCGGCTCCCAGGTACCTGGAAGGGTATACTGAACAACTAATTGTTCCTCATTTCTCTATGCGCTCCTTGATAAAGTACTACTTCCAGCCCTGAAAATACATTGAGTTTGGGGGAACAAGACTCCTGCAGATACGAAAAATGACAAACTGGTTTCTGAACAACAGTTTAAATGAACAAGGGAAGGGCCAAATTAAATGACAAAAGTCCAAGCAGCAAAAGGGAGGTGCTCCTTCTAGCTACCATTGTCGGCACAAATGAGGTAGGAGACTTCCTTTTCATGACTTAGACTTGACAGGTCAGGTGCAGAGGGTTGGTGGTGGTTGTTTTTGCTCTTTGGTCTTTTGGGGACCCACCACCCAGTTCCCAAACAAACCACACACGGAGGCTTATTCTTAATATAAATGCTCTGCCTTAGCTTGGCTTGTTTGTAGCCAGCTCATCTTTTTTTTTTTTTTTTTCCTGATTTTTCAAGACAGGGTCTCTCTGTGTAGTTTTGGAGCCTGTCCTGGATCTCACTGTGTAGACCAGGCTGGCCTTGAACTCACAGAGATCCTCCTGGCTCTGCCTCCCGGGTGTTGGGATCAAGGGTGTGTGCCACCACATCCTGGCTTAGTAAATTATCCCTGTCTATCTTTTGCCTCTGGGCTTTTTTCTTTCTCTGTTTCTGTATTCCTTTTCTTTCCTTCTTACTTCGTGTCTGGCTTTGTAACTTGGTGGCTGGGTGGGTGGCTGGCCCCTGATGTCCTCTTGCTCTTTCTTCTCTTCCTCTTTTTCTCCTTCCATACTTAACTCTCCCTGCCTGACAGTTAGCTTATCTCTCTCTCCTGTCCAGCTATTGGCTGTTCAGCTTTTTATTAGACCAATCAGGTGTTTTAGAAAGGCACAGTAACATAGCTTCACAGAGTTAAACAAATGCAACTTAAAAGAATGCAACACGCCTTTGCATCATTGAACAAATGTTCCACAGCATAAACAAATGTAACACACCTTAAAATAATATTCTACAACAGAAGGTTATCCTCTCCATTATGTCCTAAGGCCTGAGAACATTCATTGATTTGAGAACATGACTAAACTAAAATATTGAGAGATGGTAATTTTATTCTTTCTGTATCTGATATTTATTGAAGACCTACTGGGTGTCAGGCTTTGTGCTTGGCGTTGGGAGCATGAAAGAGCCCCAAACTTGGATTGTAGTACATAGTAAGTGCTGGAGGGTACAAATGAGAGCAGTGTGATGGGGAGAGGGACTTCTTCAGGAGGTCCCAAGTGAGGAAACAGTGGCTGAAAGGGCTTGTGCAGAGGGATAGGTTGGAAAGAGCACACAGACAGAGGGGGAAGGCAGGACATGGTTCCTCTCTTCCTCCTTTGGCATGCTGTGCTGTGCGGCTCCTCAGCACAGAAGGTGGAGTAATGCTGGGAACTCAGGGTTCCATGTCTTCAGATGGTATATTAATGTGGTTTATGTAATATGCAACGTCGTATCCATGCTGCCCTCCCAAGAAGTCAGCATTGGGAATGGGAGTCACAGTTCCAACACGGGAGAAAACTGTCCATGGAAGCAAATCGGAAAAGTGAGCACCTACTTGTGTGATGGGGATAATGGCTGCTCTAGGTGAGAGAGGTCTGTATATTAGGCTAGGGAGCACAAGAAGGAGCAAGGACCTGCACTCTGCATTTGAGTCAGGTCTGTGTGCAGGGTAGGGTTACAGTTATGGTATACACTTAAGTGCTCCTGAGGCAGGATCGAAAGATGGGGGATGTAGAGTTTTCCTGCCTGGCCCACAGTCAGGACAAATCTCTCTCACCCGCCAGGCCCATAGATGCTCAGAACCAACCAAGTAAACACACAGAAACTTATATTGTTTACAAACTGTATGGCTGTGGCAGGCCTCTTGTTATCTACTTCTTCTATCTTAAATTAACCCATTTCTATTAATCTATACTTTGCCATGTGGCTCGTGACTTACCATTACCTTACATCTTCCTTGTCATGGCAGTGGCTCGCCGTGTCTCTCCCTCAGCCTTCCTATTCCCAGAATTCTCTTCTCTCTTGTCCCACCTATACTTCCTGCCCAGCCACTGGCCAATCAGAATTGTATTTACACAGAGCACTGGTGGAACCATGGAGGCAGTGGCTGCTGCTCTGAGTTGCTGGCTGCTTCTCATTGTGTTGGTGACTGTGGTGATGCTGTTACCTGGGACAAAAGGTTTACCGCTGCTGGTTCAGAGAAGAATTGCCCGGCTAGCTCAGTTGGTAGAGCATGAGACTCTTAATCTCAGGGTCGTGGGTTCGTGCCCCACATTGGTCACCAGATATTGGTGAAATTATTAAGGCCGCTCCATGTAGTTAAAAGGGAGGTTTATTTTGTGGGGTAACTTACAAATGAAGGGATAGGTTGCAGGGTCTGGGAAAGGTATGGCACAGTCCGGCGATGTTCTCTGGAGAACTCTGCTTGGTCTACCTCCAGTGTCCAGGGTTCTGGAACCAAGAGAAGCCTCTCCTTTTGATCCTGGGTCTTCAGCTTCCTCCCTCAGCCCCAGCTTGTGGGCGTGACCATTACCGAAGCCTCAGTGGGGGTTTGAACTTCCAGGCCAAGGCTGAGATGGCTATCCACTACAGGGGAAACTTACAGGAACTTGACAGGGAAAGGATCCCAATATCCCAATTTTGACTGAAACCTCTTACCATCCAAGATGGTAAGAGCTGATGGGTGGGGAGCTGGGCCTCTGCCTGTGCCCCGGAAAGCTGGCACTCTGCTGGATGCAGTTTCTCTGAGTGTGTCTAGTACTTGAGGACAGACACCAGAAAAGGGGGGACAGGAAAGCATATAATGGCTTTCCCCCCTTCATTGTAGCAAAAACAAACCAAAAACTTAAAATGACGCCAAGGAAGTGGATCAATTCTGCATTTCAAGGAATTTTTCTATATAATACTCTCCACATATTCACCATCTAACCTTAGAGAAAGACAGCTATTTCTTGCTTGTTAGACCAATATCTACCTCCCTCTCTCTCTCTCTCTCTCTCTCTCTCTCTCTCTCTCTCTCTCTCTCTCTCTCAATGTGTACTTGCCCATAGTTGGTATTGGGTTTAGTACACTTAATGGGAAAATGACATCTTATTTACTAATAAAAGTTTCACATGAACAATGTGAAAAACAATTATCATTTCCTGTAACTTCTGCTTTGTGTTGTGAAGGCTTTCTTGTCCACTGGATAAATAATACACTGTTGCCATGGAATGAATGCAGAAAGCCCAATGCTTGGACTTGTCTCTATCTTAGAATTAGAAAAATGTCTTTTTATGATTTACTTATTTATGTATACAGTATTCTGCCTGCATATATGCCTGCATATATGCCTGCACATCAGAAGAGGGCACCAGATCTCATTACAGATAGTTGTGAGCCACGATGTGGTTGCTGGGAATTGAACTCAGGACCTCTGGAAGAGCAGCTAGTGCTCTTAACCTCTGAGCCATCTCTCCAGCCCAGGAAAATGTCTTTTAACTCATTATTTTCCAAAGCACACTCCTGAGGCAAGGTTTGTGTTTTGTGGTTGTTGCTGTTGTTTTTGTTTTTTACCTTTCAGTCCATTTTACCTTTCCACTGGCTAAAATCAGCATCTGAACATAACTTGATGGTAATGATTTCCAAGAAACTAAAATACCAAGCAAGAAAGTTTTTTATTAGCCTTATTTTGGCATTTGGATTGAGATCCAGTCTCCAAATTTCTAGCTATTAATTCTAGTGGGAAAAAAACCCATAACATATACTTCCAGGCTACTGAGCGAAGTTCTTCTGAGTCTGCTGGACTCTCAGGGTATCTCTCTGATGATAGACGAGCAGGTGATGGGCAGCATGAAGGAGCAGTGGTGGTGCTGAGAACCCTGTGGTTCCTAAGTAGTGGAGTACCAGGTCTCCTGCTCTCTGTTTAAAATCTTGCCCCTTTCTAGTGTGCTAGGATGCTTTTAGATGATTATTTAAACTCTCTTCTAAGATGCCCTGCATGGCTGGCCATGAGCCCAAACCATAACTTTTTTTTTTTTTTTTTTTTTTTTTTTGGTCATTTTGAGTTGTTTCTAAAAGTACCAATTGGTAGCTACAGAAATTAAAGTTTTTGTTGTGACCTTAACTTGCTCCGGAGCTAGGCAGGAGAATGCCCTTGCATCTGTAGCATGAAAACCATGGTAAATGTGCTAGCACCCTGTGGGGAACACAGAGAATTCATTTCTTACCACGTGACAGTGTCAGCACATTTCAGTCATTCCCTCCTGATAACTGTTACTTCAGGACCCTCTTTTCCTGTTTCTGATTCTTTTTCTTCAGTCTCTGAAATCAAGGCAGAATGAACACTTAAGCTGACCCTTCTGTGGTATTTATCACAAGGGATTTTTAGGGTTCACCCTGTGGAAGAGGAAAGGAAGCAAGCAGTCTGTGCTGAGATGACTGCTGTGCAGACCTAGTGACAGTCCACCACCTGAGCTTGGATGGCCCTTCAGAGTTGCGACATTATAGTTCAGAGATCTGTCATTGGCAGGCAGCTGCTGTGGCTAGGACGTCTAACTTGAGGGAAGCATCTGCCTTCACCTGAGGCTGCCCTAGAAGGGGCTGGCAGCCAGTTACCATGTGCCTCAGTACCCCTGCCACAAGAGACTCCCACGCCTTGTCAGATCTTCCTAGTGGTCATCACAGTGCCCAAAGCTGCACTTCCCATTGTCTAGTCTTCTGAGCCTGGCAACACAAACAGACGGACTGAAATCCATGGTAGAATTAGCCTCATAATAGCCTGAAGATCACAAGATTCTTGTGAGATGTCAGAAATGAGCTTTATTTAGTCCATTTCTGTTGTTTCAAGGTCACTCAACTTGGAATAGAGTTGTATGAAACATCTCAAAAGGTTGACCTTGGATACTGGGGCATGAGAGGGGGATCATATTTGACAGTGTATGGATGTCTGTATTTCTCAGGCCTCCCTGCAAGATGTGCAGATCCCAGTGACTCCCAATGGCATAAAGAAGGCAGCTGCAGACATGGGCCAGGCTGGACGATGAAAGTTAGAACACAGCATTCATCCATCGTTCCTGCATTCATTTGAGCATCAAGTGTCCACAAAATAACACTCCACCTCTTTGTACATTTCTGTGCTTTCTCCCCACCTCTGTAGACCATGCACCCCATTGTCAAGCTGTCATGCTGACAGCCAGCTAGCTGCACACCCTTCACACATGTTAGTAATGATGCCTGTGCTGCACACCTTTCATGTTAGTGATGACATCTGTTTCAGTTTCAGCTGTTGTGATAAAACACTGACCAAAAGCAATCGAGGGGAGAAAAGGGTTTGTTGTTGTTGTTGTTTGTTTGTTTTTCATCTTACACATCTGGATCACAGTCCATCCCTGAGGGAAGTCAGGGCAACAAGATCCTAGAGTTAAGGAACGATGCGTGCTTGCCCTCAGGCTCATAGTTAGCTAGCTTTCTTATACAGCCCAGAACTACTTGCCGAGGATTGTGCCACCCACCCAGGACTGACCCTTCCTGGATCAATTAATAACCAAGATAATCCCCCACAGATAGGCCCGCCGACTACTCTGACGTCGGCAGTTCCTCTCAGATGACTCTAGGCAGTGTTAAGTGGACAGTTCAAGCCAGCCAGGACAGCTGTGCTTCTAATTGCATCATGGAGTGGAAAAAATAGAATAAAGGGAATGAACAATTCTGTGCTGCCCTTCCACAGGAGAGGTGCCAATATACATCTCCACTGACTCCCATTCTCTTGTCTAGCAAGTCCTGCCCCAGAAACTTAGAGACACAGGCGCACATTTGATGAGACTACTACTCAGCTCTGCACAAGTTTCCTCCAGGGAATTCATGGATGTGCAGAGGAGATGACACCTCTTCCTTTTCCCCACAGTTCACCATTCACAGGCAGGCAGGCAGGCAGGGATTAGGTCTCATCATGCCTTTCTCCCTTTCTTCCGTTTCCCTACCCTGCTCCTATTTAAGCTCCTCAAGAATTCTACCCCTGTCTCCCCTTTGGGCTGCTGCCTTAGGATCCCCATATGAGATAAGAAACCTACATGCAGATAAATTCACGAGAACAGAGGCAGATGATCAGTGAGGGAAAAGGCCAGGGTTTGCTGTGCTCTACGGAGTCCTAAAGTCTGTAGATCCTCCACAGTCTATAGATCCTCCACAGCCAGCGCCTGCCTCACCCCGTCTGCAGGCTGGCACTGCAGTGCTTCTGAGCCAGCATTGAAGATTCCACAGTGATCTCCTTTAAAGTTGGTTGTTTAATTTTGAGGGCACATGTAGTTGGAATTTTCTTTGAGCTGCCAACCAGCTCCCAAATAAAAACACAGAAACTTATTAATTATGAATGCTCAGCCGTAGCTTGGGCTTGTCTCACTCGTTCTTTTAACTTAATTTAACCCATTTCTATTCATCTACATTTTGTCTTGGGGCCTTTTACCTTTCTTTCATTCTGTGTGCCCTACAATCCTACTTCTTCTGCATCTGTCTGTCTGGCCCCTGGCATCTCCCTGGTGTCTCTTTTTCTTTCTTCCCTCTAGGCTAAATTCCTCCTCCTACTTACTCTCCCTGCCCAGAAGTCCTGCCAATACCTCTTCCCTCACTATTGGCTGGTAAGCTTTTTATCAAGCAGTCCAGGTAAAACAGGAACACATCTTTACATAATTAAACAGATACAACACATCTTTACATAGTTAAACAAGTATTCCACAACAGGCATGTGTCTGTTTTGTTGAGAAACAACAAAGCATGAGTTTCATTTTGGTACTAAATTGAATGTGAAATGACATCAGAACCTGAGACTAGGAGCACCGGATTCTGTGTTGCAAGTAGTCAGTTCCTAAGTGACCTTTCAGACCACAACTTGTTGAGTTGCAGATCTTTTGACCAGGAAGATGAAGCCAGAATCCTGTCTTAGATGAGATCCTTTCTTTGTGTCTCCAGGGACAAAGCATTTTCATTATGCTTTCCTGCTCCATGTTCTGTTCATCTTACACTGTCAGCTTGTAAAGGGCAAAGACCAGCGTTTGTGGTGCTCAAATTGAATTGTGGCACCTGGAGTCATTGTAAATACTACTCTGAGAGTGCTGGTGAATAATGTGCTATCATCTGCAATTTGCAGCTACATGGTTGACTTATAGAACTTTTGAGTTTGGGTTTTTAAAAGTCCTAGAACTCTGAGATTGAATTTCTCTGCACCCATCTTAAAAGCTTGAAATATTTTTGTTCTTTATGTAAGCAAATGGTGTCATTGAACCTGAGCATGAGTCCCTATTGCATAGCACTATTTAACTTTTCTTTGCCTCTGACTTATAAAATACTTAGTAGTTGTATCTGAGAATATTTCTTACAGATATTTAGATCTTAATAAAATCATAGTCTGCACTGACCTAATGTCATTATGTAAAGGAAACACAGTGTTTGTGACAATATGATGATGATTGAGACATTTTTGTCAGGATAATGACATTATATATTTAGTGTAGTTGGAATCTTAAAAGGTCTTATTAATTAACTCAAACCCGAGGCCAGTTATTGGGGTAAATGTTGGAAGATCAGAGAAGCAGAACAAGCCACAGCTTCCTCACCTCGCCAGTTCCTCAGCTGATCTTGTTTCCTCAGACTGCCAGCTTCTGTGTCCTCATCCCAATGGCTCTCAGCTGAACTGTGCTGCTCCAAAGCCTGAATGCTAAACCAGCCCAATGCTTAACTAACTCAGTTCCTGGTCCTCAGGCCTTATATACCTTTCTGCTTTCTGCTATCACTCCCTGGGATTAAAGGCTGGGTTTCTGGGATTAAAGGCATGCACCACCACCACTCAACTTCTGCTATGGCTTGCTCTGACCCATTTTCTAGCCACCATTTGTGGCTCTGTTTTAGTGGCTGTCTGTTCTCTGACCTCAGATAAGTTTATTAGGGTGCACAATATTGTTGGGAACACAACACCACCACAATTTGGTGCTTTGGCCTTTCATATATATTTTAGGGACATGGATATAAATGAAGTTTATGCACATATTTATTATTCTAAATAATTAATTACCTTATTTCATTATTTTTCTCTAAAGGCAAGCATAGGGATTTTTATGTTTGGACATTCTAAATGGGGAAAATAAATGCCATCCATACAGTGAATCTCAAACTCTATTCTCAGTGCTGGAACAGTAGTTCTGAGCCTTTGATTTCTACCTGCCCAAGCTCTTTGTGAATTATTCTGTAGCTGTTAAGTTCATAAGAAGATAAACAAGTAAGTGAAATCAAGGGACCAAATGCATTGTATCATGTTTAGTAAATTTCAGCATGATTGGGGAGAAAATGGCCTCTAAGAAGCATACAATGAGT